>NC_092808.1:49112301-50312301 GCF_040954645.1 Diabrotica undecimpunctata
ATGACAAAAAGAAAAATGAGGGAGAAGAAACATTCTGTAATATCTGTAATCTCAATGTAAATACTTTAATAAATAATAAAATAGTAAATATTTTAATTATCTAAGAAATCAATTAACTCTTCGGTACACATGTGATACTTTGATACACGTAAGCATGGGTTAGGTCTGAGAAACCCACAAATTAAACTAAGAATTTTTTATGTTTAATTTTGTAACAACAGGTTTGCGTTGCATATATTAGAACTACTACTAAAGTCAACTTACATGCATTAAAAGAAAATGAACTTCTATTATAGTACTAAAACTATAAAAGAAATTACGTACTACAAAATGATCAATGTTTAAAAAACACCTCGTATATAACTTATTTAGTCATTTTATCAAAGCATATGCGACAAACAGGTACGGTATGTTCCAAGCAAATACAGTTTTTTACAATAGTGACACATATATCGAGTTTTACGAAATCTACAAAAAGCACAACGCCCCCATTTATTTTGCAATTCCGCAAGTGCTTGTACTGGTTTAACACCACTGAGTTTAGCAGCAAGCTCTCTTATATCTTGTGCCTAATGAGGAGATTGAGCTCTTTCTTTTATATTGTCCATTACTAACTGAACAGCTAGTTCTTAAAAAAAATCTTCTTCTTTTGCTTGTTTTTAGATCCAGTTTGTTAGTTCTATGTATCACAAATGCATTTATTGCAGCAACATTAAGCAATCCATAAAACATGACCATGGGCAAACGTTTTGTATTTCTTGCGACAGTATACGAACCTCGAAGTTGGTCAACCGTGTCCACACCACCTTTTGTAGAGTTATAGAACGTTATTACTTCAGTTTTACTGTCGTCACCCGTTGTCGGATCGATTTGGTCATCATGGTTTAGGGTTGATAAAAGAACATATTTTTTTGGTTTTGGTATATATGACAATATCGTCATATCTGTGGTAAATCCAAAAATAGTTGATTTTGGCGGTTTATTGTTCAATAAAAATTCGGTTGGGATATGCCTTTTGTTTTTCCGTAGGGTGCCTACAATTGTTAGACTATGATTTGTCAGTAAGTTTTGTGCGACTTCAATCGATGTAAACCAATTGTCCATTGTGACATTTCGGTTGGATTTGGAGATTGGTTTGCAAAGCCGCTCAACCACATCGTAGGCTACAGAACTGATAGAATATGGACCTGGTGGTTGTGTACAGGCATAGATTTCTAATTGATAAGTATAGAAAGTGCGAGAATCCACCAAAGAATATACCTTCAGACCTTATCGGTCCAGTTTGTTTGGAAGGTATATTCGAAAACTACAGCGACCTCTAAACCCTAAAAGCATCTCATCGATAGTGACATATTGGCCAATAATATTTTTGAAAATTTTCAACTACATCCTCGAATACGACTCTAACTGCTGCAAGTTTGTCTACTTGTTTCCGTTCGTCCCTTGTACGATTATCATCTAGGCGTAAGCACTTCATCAGAAATCTAAATCTACGGAGAGCCATCGTTGCCGGAAATATGTCAATGCCCGGACCATTTTTTTCTCAAAACTCAAAAATTGAAGTTCTACCTCCACGGTAAACTCCAGCTAAATCAGGCCAATCAGAGCTTTTAGTTCACATATATTTGTTAGCCTCGCATCGAAACTGTCTTTATATCTCACGGACACACGCTCGATATAATATACATTCGTACATTCAACAATATGTTTTATAATTTTGTCATTAAAAAACAGTTTCCAGCATTCCTTTTTAGTTGTGCAACTTTTCGCTTCACGAATAACTCCAGGAAGTTTTGTGATGATATTTTCTCGTCTAATTCTAACATTTCGTGATCCACATTCGTCTTATCCGTCTTATTTCATTTCATTCCATCTTTGGTATTGTAATAAAGGTGTTGGTTTGACCCACCTTGTGGAATACATTCTTGTAAGTTTAGTTTGGTGTTTGATAAATTGAATTCAGACTCTGAGTTATGATTACCATCTTCATTTTCTAATTTTCCAACAATAGACTCATCGGAATCTGAATCTTCATAATTTTCTTCCTCGTCGGTTGCAACTTCCTAGTAGAGACATTGCAAACGTTTTACCTTTCCCTCGTAAGAATAAATTGTTTTGTTAAGCTCTAAAAATAATGCACTGCAAATTTTGCTTTGTACTTTCATAAAAAAATACTTACATTAAGGAACGGGTTGAGTCTGAGAGAACGAAAACAGATATAACATCGACACTATCGCTTCAATACGCATTAGTAACTGAGGGATTATAGCTGGCCATGCCATCGAAAGGTACCTAGACCGCCAGGACCGTACTTAGACTCGCTGACCGAATAGAGATATTAGAAAAACCGAATGGGCCCGACAGACCCAACCCGTGCACCGCAGGGTTAAACGACTGAAACAGTTGCTGTAAATGGGATTATTAAAAAGTTTTTATAATAAATACTAATTAAAAAAAAAATTAAAAACATTTTTTATTACTGTAGTTATTTGCTAGAAAACTGTATAAACATATATCATATAAAGTCCAAAATCTGTTCATCTTCTGATCTAATTCAAAACAAAAATAATAAAGTGATTGTCAAGGTTATGATTTATCATCTACTTGTACTAATTCCTTAAATATGGGTTAATAATGGCTTTCTATATTTTTCTGTTACTTCAACATTGCTATCATGTAAGGAAGTCATCGTATCCCATTACGTATATTAGTCAAAATTTAATATAGAGAAAGGTCGCCTAATATTAGGATAGCGCCTGATATTGGATAGGTAAATATTGCAAAAACAAATAGAATAACAGGTACCATCCATCCATGGAAGGCTAGATTCTGGTTCAAAACTTAATGTAGGAGTAGTTGTAGAATGTAAAGAATAACCATCTTAGAATACTTGCAAATTTATTGAACAGCACATCCCTAAATTGTTCCCTAAAACATTCGACCATATCGGATATACCGAAATAATAACACGTGTAACATGAGTTTAACATACGACTGTTAAATCACAATCACAGGTAAAAATCACAATGAATAAAAAATCATCATCACAGTTATACCTGTGATTGCAGAATCACAGTTTAGCCCATTACTAGTGGCTACGAAACGAATTAGTTTGCTGGGCCCGACTACCAAACAATGAGACATTGTCATTTAAATCAATTCTCCCAAATTTGATTGTCTAAGCACATTTTTCAAGTACTAAAAAAGATGACAGGGCCAAATAAAAACAATACGTTTGGCAACAATGTTAGCGGATTTCTTTCACTAACAAAATTATTTTAAATTTATGTGGAGGTGTTTTAGGGTGTTTTAGGCAACTAATATTGCTACGTGCTTGCATGTATAATATGCTTTTCTTATTTGCTACCGTTGTAAATGTATACCCACCTTAAATTCTTTCCCAAAGCACCTTAACTTTCTCTTCAACTACAAAAAAATGATAAATGGATACACAAGTCCAGTTAATTTTGTGAGGTAGTGTAATTTCAAAACCAAATCATGTAGTGCTATCTAGGAGCTAGATTTGTTTATTTCAATGTAAAAAAGGAACCCAAACAGATTATATTAACTATAGAACAATAGAATGCAAGTAAAGTTCTCCTTAATATCATCAATGAAGGGCTAAAAATGTTTCTGCTACATCAAAATCTCAGAAGAACAATCGGAGTTTGTTCCAGGCAGAGAAACCCATGATCAAATCTTAAATGTCTGTCAAATTGTCTGTAAAACACGCGAATACAATGTGGAAACTTATTTATACTTTATAGATTATTCTAACGCATTCGACTATGAAAATTGGCATAGAAGGTGGAAAATACTTTAAGTTGGGTGCAGGAAATCGCCAAGGATGTGTATTGTCGCCACTTCTATTTAATATATTCAGTAAGCATATAATACGAACAGTTTTCGATAGATAGATATGCACACGATACCCTGATATAAGCTGCATCTCAACTGTAAGCCAAGAATACGCACTACTATCAATGCAAACAAAACAAAGTAGTGTGAAAGTACAACCACCTAAGATCCATATCACACCGATTAAAACTGGTTAAATTAGCAACAATAAAACTATTGAAAGGTAAAAATATCTATATTGGCTCAATCATTATCATCATCAAGGCCTTTTATTCCTGATTGAATGTTTGACGGTCTTACTTAGACCTCGCAGATTCGCGTATTGCGCTAGTTATAGTACAATGACCGCTAGAATCCATTATATTCGAACAGGCAAATTCAATCAAAAGTTACCGCATTTCAGCATCATTATAAATAAAGCACTGTAAAACCACCTGTTTAGTCTGATAGTCTGACAGTATATTTGTATTTGAAATCTGAGTAATATATTTTGAATTGTAACTAAAGTCTTTGCCAGTGTAAACAAAAGTTTATTTTGAGTGTTTCTGCGTTTTAAAAAAGTGTTTTCCAAAAAAAAAACATTCATAATTCGCTGAATCACTTTGTATTCTTTATGTGCATTGTCAGAGTTTGTTGTCTAAGTTGGCTTTCGTTATAATTTTCTTCCATTCATTTCGATCTGTGCATAGTTCACTCCAGTTTCCCACTTTCAAGATTTTGACATCTCTCATGACCTAGTCCTCCTATCTCCCTTTGGGTCTTTCCCTTGGTCTTTCAGTTTCTGGCTTCCATCTGGTGACCTTCATAATCAGTAAGTCGTTTTGCCTTCTCGCTATGTGGCTCAACCATCTTAACCTCTGCGCGTCGTTATATGACACTAATGTTTTAATGGCACAAAATTTAATTTAACTTTGACTTATGGCACAAAAGGTCCAATGTTACTTTTATAAGAATAAAACAACTAATAAAAGAGTCAATCGTGAAGGATATTCGACTCGATGGCTTTTTGATGGAATGAAATAAAATAATTTTTTCCTTGACTATCCCTGTACAAAAACGAAAAATATTTACATTGCCGAATAGAGCATTATAAACTCTTTATCAGAAACGCTACCCCTTTTAATTTAAAATATTTGCAGAGGTAATTCCTACCCCTAGGGAGTTCAAGATACATTTAAATAATGTCATGGGGAAAGTGTATTTTCATATATAAATATTGACTTATTTCAGTATTTTCCATTTGTATTTATAATATTGTATAAAATAAATTTATCCGTTACTTTAGGACCTCACTGTATATGTTTGCTAATAATTTCCCTTACTATATAAGTTTTACTCGTAATTTTCTATTTACTGCACTTTTTTCTCCCTCCATTCTGCTTTCTGTGTACATTTTTTTATTTATAACCACTATATTTAAATTCAAATATTATTGTGTAAATTAATTAAAACATTTCTCCTTTATTTACCCTTTGAATCCTATACCGTCGGTCAAAAACTGGATTTGCGAGATCAAGAGCGATTGCGTCATTACGATACCCCAGACGCACCTAGAAATTCGACATTTACATACAAACATCTACAAATTTGCCCGTTCGTTGTGGTTAAATAGTGCAAAACACCATTGAAGTTTACCGGTAAGTCTAACCTTAGTTTTATCTCAAGAATTTACCGAATCAGTGGAGTAGCTACGGTGTGGCGGGGTGCGGCTGCTCTAAACCCGAACGGGTGACACCCGAAAGACCCGATCACAAAAAAATTAGTCGTTAATTTGTAACTACTCACTTTACACTGTTGATTATCAGTGCAGAGAGGTGCTTGAAACTTCTTCTTTGCACTTTATCTTAATATTGAAGAAAAACGTGATCATATTACAGAGGAACCAATAGATTTTACCATGAAAAAATATGAGGACTACAACATCATTCTGGCTTTACAACTCTGCGTGGGTCCTAGCCTCCTCAAGAATTTCTCTCCAGTCGTCCTTATCCATCGCCTTTCTTCGCCAAGCACGTATTCCCATATTTCTCATGTCTTCATCGATGTTATCAAGGAACCTTGTTTTGGGTTTTCCTCTTCTTCTCTGACCAATGGGTCTATCAAGGAGCGTTTTTCGAGCTGGGTTATTTTGTTCCATCCGCATTACATGTCCTATCTACCTCAGACGTCCTATCTTAATATGTTTTACGATATCAGGTTCCTGGTATATTCTATAAAGTTCGAAGTTGTATCGTCTTCTCCACACTCCATTGTCATTCACTGCTCCATAGATTTGCCTTAGTACTTTTCTTTCGAAACATCCTAACATGTTTTCATTAATTTTTGTTAGAGTCCAGGTCTCCGAACCATATCTTAGGACTGGGCGTATGATTGTTTTGTATAGTTTTATTTTTATATTTCTCGACATAATTGTGGATTTAAGGAGAAGATTAAGTCCAAAATAGCATCTGCAGGTTGTGCAAATTCTGCGGTTTATCTCTGCGGTAGTAATATTTTCAGTGTTAAAGAGCGCTCCCAATTCGTTCACTGCTTCGATGACGTCGTTTTATATGACGAGTAGTCGTAGGATTTGTGGTTGGGTGCTTATTTTCATATACTTCATGTTGTTGGTGTTTATTATTAAACCCATTTTTGTAGCTGATTCTTTTAATGCTTAAAATTTGATTACTCTTTGCATCTATGAGTTAAAGTTTATTTATCTGCAAATATATTCGATATTAATTTAATTATTATTGATTATCGCGTAATAGACCATTGCTTGTTTAATTCGCCACACACTATTAGTATTGGCATAGGCAGAATATAACAAGTCATGATTCAAATGTAGGAAAAAGTCGGTCTTTACAAAAAATATTTAGAGAAAGATATAGAATTGTGATATGGGTTACGGAACAAACACAGAGAGAAGCAAATACTGGGATAGTTGAGGAACCAAAGAATACCAGAGATGGAACTACCTAAAATAATAATGACTGAAAGAAATAAGAAAAAAAGTTATAACAAAAGTTATATTATAAGTAAAACACGATATGAAAAGGATGGAAAAGATACAACAGAACTTAAAATTCAAAATTTTAACAATAAAGCAAAAATCAGGAAAGATTTTTATGATTAAATTTTCTACTTCTAACACTGCCAAATGCTTGTTAATCTTGTTAAGCGTATTGATACAAACAATTAAAACTGAATTAATTGCCTTGACTAAAAAAAAAACCGAAGAATTTGTGACACGCCGGCATATTGTTCTCCTTTTATTCTTGATAGTTATTATCGTGAATATCAATTATTAAAACAAAAGATACTTCAGGAAAAATCTACGTTTGTTTAGATATCTCAACTTTTTATCTTACGTTTGATGATTCCCTGCGATCTAAAATCAACTTTTATAGTATGACAAGTTACAGACTATGTGTGACACATTTTACAGTAGGTGATATTTAAAAAAATTAAAATGAGCAATACAACAGATCTCAATAAACCTGGTAAGAAGAATATATATAAGCTAGTGTTTGCTTGTAATTATTCGTTTCATACGATATATATATACATATATATATATATATATATATATATATATATATTTATATATATATATATATATATATATATATATATATATATATATATATATATATATATATAGACATTATATTTTTTATTTTATTGCTAAGGACTGTAACTGTAAAGACTATTATTTATGGGCATTCTTATTTAAAGTTTTAAAATTACGTCTTGACTGTTAATCGTATAAAAAGTATTCTTAATTATATATTGTTGGCCATTTTGATTTGCACTAAATTAAATCTAATTATTACAATTCATTGTAAATACCCATTTCTAATCTGACTCACAAATAGATAAATTCTTTTAACTTTTCAAATCTGTATTCCTTCAACTAACGTTCGTTTATTTTCATCCGTGTAACTTTTTACGAAATTTTGTACTACCTCTCACAATTATGTATTGAGTCTTACTTTCTTGATTCCTATATTATTTTCATTTAGCAAGGTTCCTTAAAAACATGTCGATTATTCCCATTATTCACTGTCTTCCTTGATTCTAAATTTTTTTCAACATTTTTATCATTTGTTTAAACTCTTGCTCATTCTTCTTCTTCTTCTTTTAGTTCAATGACCGTTATCGATCGTTGAATATCCCATTCTCCAGCATATTCGCAATCGCTACTTTATTGATAGCCGCTCTAAATAATTATGTAGTCGATTTTCCGTACCATTGGATTAGATTTTGCAGCCATGATGTTCTTCTTCTACCAGGACCGCGTTTACCTTGGATCTTTCCCTGAATGCTCAGATGTAAAAGTTCATATTTTTTAGAGTGTCTTATGTGACCTAAGTATTCCAGTTTGCGTCTCTTTATTATATTGACCAGTTGTGTTGTTTGGTTCAGCCGTCTAACGATCTCTTCATTTCTAACTCTGTCGACCAAGATTATATTTAGTAGTCATCTGTATATCCACATCTTAAAGGTTTTTAAGCGTTTAAGCATCGCTTAACTTGCTCATGCTTATGCCATGCTTACATTTCGTCTGGCACTGGCACTTCGTTCGAGCACTGGCTCCAGATATCTACTGCTAAAGTTGTAGCAATGTGTCATTTTAACTCATAGATCAATACCAAGACCGTGTCAGTAAAGTACGTTTCTGATTTTTACAAATATAGATTGGGTTCATTCCCTTCAGCTGAATCTTCCGAGATACACGAGTTTCTTTACTCTATCCAGTACGGAATCTCCGAATTTTTTTCACCGGCATCCTGTATCTAATTTTGTTAGCTATCATATATTTAGTTTTCCTAACGTTGAGTTTTACTCCATACAGATCGGAGGTCTGGTTTATTTTATTAATTAGATTTTGAAGGTCTTAAGTGTAATTAGCCAACAATAGGCTATCGTCGGCATATCTATTATTGTTCATGGTTAAACTATTTACAGTAATACCTTCTGATATGTCGATTAAAGCTTCCTTAAATATTTCATCTAAATACAAGTTAAAGACTAGAGACAAGAGTATATAGCCTTGTCTCGCTACACTTTTTATATTTATTTCATTCAACAGTCCTTGTTCAACTTTTATTCTTGCCACTTGATGCCAGTATAGATTTGTAATTATTTGTAAATCCAATCCAGCTGGTTTCAATAGTTTTGGCTATATAGGACCTTCTCAAAAGCAGCCTTTTCAAAAGCAACTGCGCTTCTCTTGAACCCAAATCACTCCTAAATCGGAAACGAGTATAACTAAATATCTCCCATAATATCCTGTAAATTCTGATCTATGTTACTCACAGAAAGACTAAGCTTAAGACTTAAGCCAATCAGCTGGTAATATACAATAAGTCATATATTCTGCAGAAGGGACAATACAGTGCTTTAATCCGATTTTCTCCCAAAAACTTTAGTATTTAAGTACTGACTTCTTAATAGCCAAGTCAGATATATTCCACATGTAACCTCACATTCTGTTGCAGCTGAACTAATTATGGCAATCATTGTATACTGTTCTTGTTTTTGATCCTTATATAATTCAGAAATGTAATTTTTCCATTCTTTTACCCATTCATTGATATCTAATATTCTGTGTACGTTTTCGTCTTCTAAGCTTTTGAATAGTGTTTTTTTTGTTTTTTTTTTAATTGCTTGTGCAGGTGAATTGTATCATGTTTCTTTTCATGGTGCTCAATTTTATTACATTCTCTTCTATAAAATTGTGTTTTAGCATGTCCTCTCTTCTGTTTGTCTTATTATTACGTAAGTACTGTTGTATTCGTGTTTTCAAATACGGGAATACACGCTTAGTGGCGAAAGGCTATGGATAGGGATGACTGAAGAGAAATTATTGAGGAGGAGGCTAGGCAGGGTTGTAAAGCCAGACTGATGATGATATTCTATTAGTTTTTTTTTATGTTTAATTACTTTAATAATTGCAAACAGCTCCTAAAAAACTAACTAACACCGCAATAAAATAACTTTGTCCTGAGTACTAAGTATATCTTAAATAAACTCCTGATAATGAGCTTGATCAAAGTATTGCCAAAGAAGAACTTTAGAATTTCACCGATTTTATCAGAGCACAACCATTCTACGGTATCCCAAAATCAAACTTTATATCCTTCTGTCCGATACTCAAAAACACTCTAGAGCTTCAGAATACAGAATTCTGGATAATCACATTATGTTCTTACTTGATACCTACTGCTTATTCATATACCATGCCTTTAAAATGAGTGAAATGTACAAAGCAAAATGAAGATTTTGCTAAAGGTTCTATGTGTTTTTGAGGAAATATTTTGGAACAAAGTGTAAATCAAAATGTACAGACATTTAAGCAAAAAATGTATATAAATAATATTCTCTTAATTTCTAGCTCGTGGACATATTTATTTCATAATTAATTTAAGTTATTTTGCGCACTTTAGATAAACAATCTTAAAATAATTCCTCTAAAATAATAAAAAACAGATTAAATTATTAAATTAATGGACTAATTAGATTTGTTAACAATATGTATTAATCATGTTATCTACAATAAGATAAGATTTGATTAAAATAATACAAAATAATGAGTTTACAATTTCTTCGGCGGTGCATAAATTTGTCTTACTAGGTGTTTTCCGCACAATAACAGTAAATCTATTTAAACTAAAGAATATCAGGACAAACTTTAATAAAGAAACTTCTACATTTGGTTTGAATAGTATTAGTTAGATCTCTGTTTAATCTCTCATATACATTATCAGAATTAAGCAATTCGAGACATAGTTCTAAATATCTTTGCTTCTCCAGAACTACAGTTACATTATATTTGTCTGAAGGCATGACAATAATGTTAGTGTTTTCACTAAGAAATTTACGAGTTTCAGGTAACGTAGTTCTGAAAAAATTAAAGTTATTTTTGTTGTTGTTTTTATGTAAATAGTCAGTTATGATGTACGTAGATTTAGCTATGAGTATGTCCCGCTGCAGTGCATCAGTGACAGAATGCATAATTGTTTCAACGTCAGCCAACATATCCTTGATAGGGATATCTTTACCTACGATAGGTTCTATACTAAACTTAGGACCCAAAGACAAAAATCTAGAAATATCACCTGGTAAAGCTACATTGGAAAGGTTCTTAATTCAATCTTGAGCTGAACTTAAAGCTAACGACAAAGCCAGGTTGTATTAAGAACCTTTACAATGTAGCTTTACCATATGATATTTCTAGATTTTTGTCTTTGGGTCCAAAGTTCATTATAGAACCGATCGTAGGAAAATATATCCCTATCAAGGATATGTTGGCTGACGTTGAAACAATTATGCATTCTCTTACTGATGCACAGCAGAGGGATATACTTATAGCTAAATCTACGTACATCACAACTGACTATTTACATAAAAACAACAACAAAAATAGCTTTAATTTTTTCAGAAATATGTTACATAAAACTCGTAAGTTTCTTAATGGAAACAGTAACATTATTGTCATGCCTTCAGACAAATGTAATTTAACTGTAGTTCTGGAAAAGCAAAGATATTTAAAACTATGTCTCGAATTGCTTAATTCTGATAATGTATATGAGAGATTAAACAGAGATCCAAATACTACTATTCAAACCAAATGTAACAACCTCATCAAGGAATTATGCAGTTCAGGACAAATAGATGATGTTACAAAGAAAAAATTAACCTGTTATAAAGGAGCATACCCAAATTTTACGCTTTACCTAAGATTTATAAACCACAGCTGTCAGTGCGTCCCATTGTTGCATGTATTGGTGCTCCTACTAATTTATAAGCATCCTTTTTGACTGACATATTGACCAATGCATATTTGTGTCTAACGAATACTACATTAAAAATTCATTCGATGTTTTTAACAACTTCAATAACTATCAGTTACCTGAAGGCTATGTTATTGACAGTCTGGATGTAGTCTCATTGTTCACTAATGTACATCTAGATGCAGCTTTAATAGCTATTGAAAACAATTGGAATTTCTTCAGTTCTAATTCAAATATCAGCTTTTATTATTTCAAAAAATTCATCTCATTTCTTTTCAACAACACCTATTTCACTTTCAATAATACTGTGTTTAGAAAAACACAAGGAACTCCTATGGGAGGTACTATCTCTCCCATTTTGGCCTTTTATGTGATGGATCATTTACTGTATATGGTGATCTTAGAATTTTTCTTCTATATTGCTCTTGTAAAAAAGTATGTGAATGACTCAATCTTTGTTATTCCTAGTAATAATTCCACAGAAATTCTCTAGGTATTTAACAGTTATGACCCTCTACTACAGTTCAAAATCGAACATGAGGATGATCTATGCTCAGTCCCCTTTCTTGATACACGGTTCATCAGAACCCATAACAACTCCCTGAGAATCGACTGGCATAGAAAACCTCATAGTTCTGGACGTTTTCTTAACTATTGGTCATATAGTCATTCAATAAAAATCAATTTGCTGAAGCAAATGAAGGCTAGAATTACAGCTATCAGTGATCCTTGTTTTCATCAGAAGAACCTGAGAATCCTTTATAACTTTTTTTATCAACAATTCGTACCCAAAACACCTAGTCACCAAGATATTATTCAGTTTGACCCCTAACATAGTACGCCAAAATGATGAGATGCAAATTATTGTCACAAGCGGAGAACCGAAAGCGAATTGCTTATATACTTCTTTAAAATATGTTAAAGACATAATACCCAGATTGGCAAGATTGTTCAAGGATACCACCAACTTAAAAATAGTCTTTCTCATTAACTTTAAGATCTATATTTTCTAAAGTTAAAGATAAGAATGACAGGATTGTTCCAACGTTGTCTACCAAATTCCATGTAACAACTGTAATTTGGTACATGTGGGACAAACCTCACGCAATTTAGGTAGTCGTTTAATTAGTCACCGGAGTGATAGCAGATTATATCCTGAAAGATCTGCTCTTGCAACATCTTGGAACATGTTAACAAAGAACATCATAATATGAATTATGAATCGGTCAGAGTTTTAGCTACAGAGCCCAACTATACTAAAATACTGTTCTTAGAAATGGCATTCATTTTTTAGAATGAATGCAATGAACAAAAGGAGTATAAATCAATTAAGCACCATTTACTCCTACCTATTATATTTGGATAACCATTCTCTATTCCAATGATGCCTCAGCAAATGATTCATTGTAATGTTCCAACTTTCAGTCTATCTTAAAGTATTTAGTATACAATTTTAGTTTTTTAACTTCAAACAACTTTCTGGTATTTTGATTTGTATTCTATCAGTAGTAGTACATAAGAAAAAGAAAAATAAAAGAAGAAGTGGTGTCATTTACAATCTTCAGAAATGACATTTACTATTAACCTTACATATCATAGTTGGCCGCCATACGTGTCTTTTAAATTGTTTTTAATTGTCTTTTTCTTATGTGTCAGTGTATATAAGAATTTGTCAATTTGGTCTTTTAAACCATGTATTTTTTAATATTTGACTCAATCAATGAGTGGTGCGTAAAATTGTCACCTGTTAGTAAAACATCCATCAAAGACAAATCTCAATAACGTAAGTTAAAAAAACCTTTACTCCCTTTAATATATTTTTCGAGGATGCTATACTAACAGTCGAACTTTATTTCAGTTTTTCCTGATGATGAAAATAAACATTTTCGAAAGCTCAAAGCTCATATATATATATATATATATATATATATATATATATATATATATATATATATATATATATATATATATATATATATATATATATATATATATAAAATAAGTTAAGTTTTAATGTTTTGCAAATTTGAAAATTTAATGGATTAACCTCATGTTGTAAGTTTTTTTACTAGTTTTATACAATGCTATTTAGTTCTAATTTCGTTGTATTTACTAATACCATATTTTAGCATATCCTGAAGAAGCAAATAAATTTTGCGAAAGCTTGATTTAAGAACAAAGAGTTTTACTTTCCTGCCCTATTAATGACTGCAACCTCAAAATAAAACTTTATATTATATATATATATATATATATATATATATATATATATATATATATATATATATATATATATATATATATATATATATATACCGGAGAAATGAGTACGACTGTTGAATTCTATAATAAATGTAGTTCACTATGATAGTGGAGGGTTCTCCGTCAAAAGTTGAAGAATACACGAAAGGATATCAGCTACTTCATCTTTTTATTGAAGACGTTTTGTTTAATATTTGGTACACATTATCGGTTTATCTACAAAATTATTTAAATATACAAACATCCATGATACAAGTAATTAGCACCTTTAAAAAGATATGCAGCATAGATCGAATTCCATCTTCCATCTTATTATGCTGCAAAAATTATCTTCCGCGATGAGGTCCATTTTTTAATTAATGAGTTCGTCAACACACAGAATTGTCGACTTTGGAATTATACCAATCCAGAGGAGTATATTTTTTTGAGAACGACGTTGGCCAGGCAATCACCGCCAACGGCGAGCACTGTAATTACATTATTACCAATTTATTTTAGGACGAATTGGATGATATGTACTAATGATAACACTGGATAATGCATGTTTTTCGACCGAATAAGGAATACCAAATCATGGGAAAAACATATAATCTTTAAAAATATTATGTAATTTGAATCACAGATGATTACGTTATGTATGTATGATGAAGTTATGATGAATAACAACATTTTGTTGAGCATTATTTGTTGACAGTAAACAAGTGTGCTTTTCTTCATAAATACTACCTGCTTCTGAGAACAGCAACTCACCATATACACCACTGACAGAAGACGATAGATAAATCGTATGGTTTGACGTCTGATTAAGATGAATAGTTTTCAAATAAAATCAATTCTTTGCTCCTCACTCATTGCATTAAGACAAGTATCCTGTCACGCGCCAAATGCACACATCTTTTGCCGAATATTCGGCGCTTCTCAAATCACTATTAGTAGACTAGCATCTCTAACTCATTATAGAAGTTTTGCATTCAACATATAGTCACAAATGACATGTGGTTACAACAGGAAGGCACTACGTTCCACACAAACTCTGTCTAGTGGGGTTTTCTTAAGTCGCAGGTCTCTGCAAATAAGTTAAAAACCATAACCGCTCTCGAAGCTAACATAACCTAGACCATAGCTTAAATTCAGCCTGATTTATGCCCCAGAGTAATCGCCAATGGGAAATTTCAAATGGGGGCAACCTAGCGAAGCCACGGTTGATATATGAACGATAATATATTCCATATATAATGGTATTAAAGGGCCTTTCAAACAAATAAAAATTTCTATGATATTTCATATAAAGTTTATTATATTTAAAGTAAAACATCAAAGTTCTTAAAGGCAATATATTAATAATTTATTATAGAATAGAATAGAAATATGCTTTATTGTCACTGAAAATTTTACAATTTTATGGACAAAGCTTATACAAGTTAAAAAAAAGTAATAATAACAATAACAATTAAAATTTACTAAAATTACACAAAACGTCAATATCACAGAATAAAACATAAAATATACAATCCATTGCAAAATTTCACTATATTGCAAATTGCATAATAAAACCTTACGAACTAGTTTACGAATAAGTTTAAGCTGCTGCATGTGATACCCAAATATATAATAAAAAATACTTTGTTACTTGTACCTAAACGAACTGTATTTTCTTAATTATTCGTTGTGAAATTCTTCCACTAAATAATAACGTCTTTCAGATAGTTAGGCTTTTGTCAATTTACGGAACTTAAGGAAAGAAGTGTTAACCACAAAAATATTAATAGAAAAATGTAACGAATACAAGTTTCCAGTTTTCCTAGCATTTGTAGACTACGAAAAAGCTTTCGATACCATAGAACACACGGCCGTAATAAACGCAATGCAAAATTGTAGAATAGACAGCAGATATATTAACTTAATAAAAGAAACTATGAACCAAGCTACAGCTACATACTACCTTAATGAAAATGAACACACGAACCCTGTACCATTAAACAGGGGAGTCAAACAGGGAGATACTTTATCACCCAAACTGTTCACCTTATTTTGGAGGACGTTTTTAAAAAAATAAATTGGAAATATAAGGGAATAAACATCAATGGCCGCTACCTCAGTAATCTACGATTTGCAGATAACATAATCCTGATAGCTACTAACCTACAAGAAATGCAAACCATGCTTTTAGAACTACATACCGAATCTTCTAAAATAGGACTGAAAATGAATTTAAACAAAACAAAAGTCATGCACTCCGAAGACACCGTGACAATAATAAACGATAAAGTTATAGAAAAAGTTGAAGAATATATATATACTTAGGACAAAAAATAATACTAAATAGGGAAATTCAAGCTGAAGAAATAAAAAGAAGAAGAAAGTTAGCTTGGGCAGCATTCGATAAACTGAACTATATACTCAGAAATTAACAAATTCAATTACATCTTAGATCTAAAGTTTTTGATGCATGCATTATTCCGATATTAACTTATGCGGCACAAACATGGACAATCACAAAAAAGAATATGAATATACTTAGAGTCACTCAACCCGCGATGGAAAGAGCAATGCTAGGTATATCACTTAAGGACAAGAAAAGAAACACATGGATAAGACAGAAAACCAAAGTCACCGATGTGGTGCAAAAATCATTAAAGTTGAAATGGGAATACGCTGGACATGTAGCTAGGAGCAATCTAAACAAATGGCACAGATCAATTTTAACCTGGAGACCATACCAACACAAAAGACCCAGAGGCAGACCTCCTATGAGATGGACAGATGATCTGAAAAGGACTGCCGGGAAAAATTGGCTACAAGTAGCGTACAATAAAAAACAATGGAAAGGAAGACTTAAAGAGGCTTATGTCAGATATGGACGTGAATGGCTAGATGAAGAAGAAGAAGAAGAAGAAGGAAAGAAGTTGTAGATTTAAGTTGCAAAGGGAGATGGTTTTATAATTTTTTTGCCGAATATAATATAGATTTCTTTACTACCTCAGTAGATGGGATCGGTAAATACACATAAAAGCTTGAATTTCTAGTGGAGTAGTCATGACTAGGTCTTGCTGGAAAAACATATAGGTGTTTACGATTAATTAAGCAATCAGTTTTTAGAATATATAGAGAGGGAAGAGTTAAAATCCTGTGATTTTTGAAGTAGCTTTTGCAATGTATTATTGTACTGAGGCCAAAAAGATACAGTATTGCTATTTTTTGTAATTTAAAAATAACATCAGATTGGGCAGCTGTACTAGAACACAAAAAGGAAGGCCATATAGAAGATGAGCCTCAAATAAAGAAAAGTCTGTTATTTTGGAAGATGCTGAATTGATTTTGTTCGAAACATATCTTATTGCATAGCAGGCTGAGGCTAGTTTCTTACTTAACAAATTGATATGAAGGGACCATTTAAGGTTGCTGTCTATAAAAATACCAAGAAATTTTACAGAATCAATTATACTAATCTGGCTGTTATTAAGAAGCAAGGGTTAAAGAGCTCCTTCATAGGATAATGCTACTGTCTTATCCACGTTAAAAGAGAGTAAATTAGAGTTGGACCAGGTTTTTATTTTAAGTAGATCAGAAGTTATAATTGCGTTGCAATATTAGAGTTCTTTCAGGTAATACTGGTATCATCAGCAAAAAGAAAAAAATTTTCCATCGATTTTTAAGTTAGTGATGTCATTTATAAAGATAAGGAAGAGTAGAGGACCCAGTACTGAACCTTGTGGTACTCCACATACAATGCTTTTGTGACTAAAGTCAGTATCATCTGATCGAACTAGTTGTTTGCTATTCCTCAAATAAGATTGGAACCAATTCAAAGAAATACCTCGAATTCCGTATAAATTTAGTTTTTTTATCAAAATGTCATGATTTTCACTATCAAAAGTTTTGGCATAGTACACAAAAAACAGTGGCAGTATAAAGATTATTGTTTAGTGCTTGATAGACCTCAAGTAGTACAGAAAACATAGCATCGCTGGTACATTTAGATATAAAGCCAAACTGACTTTGTGATAAATTGTTGTTTTCAACGAGAAAGGACATAAGTCGGGCTTTTATAAGTGTCTCAATAATTTTGGATAGGACAGGTAGTAAGGCAATAGGTCTATAGTCGCAGACATTAGATTTATCACCATCCTTATGAAGAGGAACAATAATGGCAGAGTCTTTAGGCACTCTGGAAATATACCCTTTTCAAAGGAATCGTTAATTAGTAAGACCAGGACTTTTAACATATTATTTGTGAGATTTAAAAAAAATTTATGGATAGTCCATCAGTACTACAGGAAAATTTGCTTTTGATACTACTGATCGATTGGATCAGTTCAGATTTATCAACTGGTCTTATAAAGAATGAATTAGAGACCTTTTTTGAATTGGGGAGACAGGAAATAGGATATTGTTGTGGTAAAATAGCTGATGTTATATTTTTACTCACATTAACGAAGTATTTATTTAGATTTTCATGGATTGGAAGAGAAAATATTTGAACTGTGTTAGTTTTATTTCGAAGATCGTTTATTATTGACCAAGTTTCCCTTGCAACATATTTAGAGCTTCCCAGACGATTCTCATGGTACATTTTTTTAGCTGTTTTGATAAGTTTTAGATAGGTTCCTCTGTACTTGGAGATATATTCAGTGACAAAGACATTGGTAGTAAATTTCTTGATGTACAGTAGTAAATGCATATTCTTGGCTGCTATGCGGATACCCTTGGTAGTCCAGGGTTTGTGATGTTTTTACTTAATTTTTATTAAAGAAAATGCCTTATTAAAAATACAGACAAGCTTATCTAAAAATTTACTAAAATTATAGTCCACGTCCACAGAGGGAAAGTGCGATCCAGAAGTCAAGCACAAATTTTGGAATTTACGAAAGTTCTGGTCTGAAAAAATCCTACCTTACCGTTGGGTTTTCGTGGATTGTTTGTTAAGAATGTTAAACTTGGTATATACTGCTTAAAGGACAGAGAATCCTGATTTAATAATTGTAGAAGGTACATCAAGGGATGAGAAATCTGAGACAATATAATCAATTATGGTAGATGTTGTTTTAGTAATTCGTGTAGTAGAATTAACGTGCATTGTAAAACCATACGATTCGAATATATTGTGTTGACTTATTTTATTGGATGACTTTTATTTTGTTTACTACAAATGTTTTCTATCATATCATTCAGAACACCAAATACTTTATTATTTACGTGCTTCTGCTTTATACTCTATAGGTTGCGAAGGCCATTCTCCACATAATGTGCATATCTAGAGAATATTCATTTTTTAGGTTTTGTCATAGTATAAGTTTAGTTCTTTTCCTCTTCACTCTTAGTACTACTTTTTCTCCCACAACTTGACGTCACTATCTACAGAAAACTTATGATGTAATATACTTAGATAACTTATTTTTGATTAGATTATATGTAAATTATTTAATTTCTAATGACTAACCTGTAAATCCCATATCCACTAAGATATTTTTTTGACTGTATTCATTATGTAAAAATAATTTTCCGTGACAAGTC
This sequence comes from Diabrotica undecimpunctata, assembly GCF_040954645.1. Lineage (NCBI taxonomy): Eukaryota > Metazoa > Arthropoda > Insecta > Coleoptera > Chrysomelidae > Diabrotica > Diabrotica undecimpunctata. The sequence continues at coordinate 49,131,714 of NC_092808.1, forward strand.
ATAACTAATTCTTCTTTATCTTCTTCTATTGAAATATTTTCTATTTATTTTCTCTATTTTCTTATTGAAATAATTATTATTGCATAGTAAACTTTTGAATTGTTGACTTCATATGTAACATATTCATAGAATATATCCACTTCTTTATCGATATGAGAACTGAAACCTAGGTCTGAATTATTTTAAAGTTTGTCCCTTTTGTTCAGTTTTGTAATAATCTTCCTAGTACTAATAAGACCCTATTTTAATTGCTGGATTTTTAGGCATAATCCTGGCATTGTATGTTAGAATATGCAATGCTCGTCATCTTTTGTAGCCTGGTTCAGTCTAAAAAAATTTAAAACTCTCCATTATTTGCCTTATCCTAATGCTAAGAATATAACGAAGTGTAAGTAATCAAAATAACTGCCGGTGACTAAGAGCTATCTTGAAAAGTCTTACGATTGATAGTTGCATCATGATAGTTCTTAGCAAGTTAATTTCTGATATGATATGATAGCTTCAATGTTCATCGAAAGGTGAAGGAAATAGCTAAATAACCAAAGAAGGTAAGAAGAAAGTATGGGAAGAATACTTGGAGAAGCTTTTCCATGACCTTAGAACAATACAAGAGCCCACCATTGAAGAAAATTCAGGTCCCGAAATCCTATCAGAAGAAATAACGGCAGCCGTCAGACAAATGAAAGATGGAAAGGCACCGGGACTTGATCAAATTCCTGCAGAACTGTTGAAGCTATTAGATGCAGAACAAATAAAAATAATAACTGAAATATTTAATGCAATATACAAGGCAGAAAAAATACCAGTAGAGTGGCTCAAATCGGAGTTCGCACCATTGCTCAAAAAACCAGGAGCAAAAGTTTGTGAAGACTATAGGACCATAAGCCGAATGAACCATCTGCTGAAGCTGTTTTTAAAAGTCATCCACAAAAGAATTTACCGGAAATGCGAGAAACAAATTGCGCCCAATCAGTTTGAATTTGTTAACGCCGTTGGTACGAGGGACGCTTTATTTAGCGTGCAGGTATTGCTTCAGAAATGTAGAGATATCAGCTGTAATGTTTTTGCATGCCTGATTGACTACAAACAGGCTTTCGATAGAGTCAGGAATAAACAAATTATTGGAGTGCTAAAGAAAACAGGAATTGACGGAAAAGACTTAATAATAATAGCTAACCTGTATTGAGTTATTTAAAAGTTATTTATATTTATTCTAGAGATATATATTAAAAAAAAAAACTCATTGTCTCCAAGTAAGTAGTGCTTTCAAGTCCTCCCCCTTTTTAAATTTAATGTGTCTTTCGTCCCCCCCTTTTTAAGTGTTTTCTGTATGTTTTCTGTGTGTTTTCTGTGTGTCTTAAAGTGTCCTTAATTTTTAATTTTTTAACTTTAAATATTGGACTTTACAACCATTTGCCACATATTACAACAGAACTTTATCAAAGAAATTTGATAATTACAAGTTGATAGAATTGCACAACCACACAATTTGTACATCTAATCTCATTCATTGTCTCACAACTTTCACCTTCTAAAATAAAATCTCAATAAATAACACACATTTCATAAATATATCTCTAGAATAAATATAAATAACTTTTAAATAACTCAATGGTATAGAACATTACTTTCATCAAACAAACAATTACATTACACCTATCTCTGCTTCATTGGATAAAATCTGTCTCCTCAAGAACTTCCCCATTTACTGTCAAACAATTACAATAGCAGACTTAAGTTCTCCAATCAACAATACAGGTTAGTTTGAACCATGTTCTTTCACCCATCAATTAATAGAGTACCGGCATCATTTATTTAACTTTGTATCGAGACCTGAAGATGCTTTGCATATTGTAGAAAGCGAAACCGGTCGTCTGGATAGTTAAATTAAATTGATTGTGAGTAAGTCTAACTTATTATTTCTTTTACCTTTTGAAATGGACTCACACAAGCAACACATACATATTTTTTTATACTTGGTTTGTAGTCATTGATCCTACTTTTTACCCCTGGTCCATCTCTCCCAAGCTACTGGTCCATCTCACCCATACACGTCTGGGTGAGATGGACCATGCAAAGTTTTGGAAAAAATGCAATGTAGCCTTTATTAATAATATTAAGTTAGAAAATAAACTATTAAGGGTATAAAACTAAATTCTTTACCAAACGCTTAAATAATAATGTTAATAAGTTGACAAATATAATTTTAGTGAGAGTCCAAAGAAATGTGGTCCAACTCTCACGGACTTACCCAAAGTATTTCCTAAAGATAAGAGAAAAGGGTACCACCGTTAAGATATACAAAATCCTCCCCTCCCAGAATGAAATTGTTTTCATTTATTTAAGTTCTATGTGATCAAAAATAAGGCTCAGCTTCATTTTAACCTGTCGCACCTCCCAGACCCCCTACTCCCCCAATTTAATAATTTCAAAAAATTCACACACATAGTGGAGGCTTTTACAAAACTTATCTATTTACATAACCTAAAAATTAATTTTTTGCTTCCAAAAAAGCGTAAACCTTTTTTTGAGGTGGCTACAGGTCCAAGTTTTTTTATTTTATATATTTAATCAAAAAATATATTTCCGATTTTTTTTAGATTTCACCATTTTTCATCTTCAGCGTCTGCACCATCTTCAAAAATCCAAAAAACTATTTTTTTACGGGTTTTGGGGGATTTCTTCATTTTATAGGCTTCAAAAACATAAAATCAAGGTTTTTGTGGATTATATATATTTCAGATATTAGCCGGTTTGATAGTAGTAGAATGATAGTAATAGAAAACTAAATATATTTTAACATGGCTCTAACTAATTCAAACTTATGTGAAGCTGAAAATAAAATATATTTCCTTAGAATATACACAGCAATAATCATACCTTTTATTATTTTGTGTTTTTATTATTCATTAGTATATCTAATTATTTCCTTATTATATCAGTTTGATAAGATATAATTTTTAAAATCAAAGGTAATAACTAGTTTTACTAATGTATATTGGATAATGTGTTAAGTTATTTTTTACTGATAAAAATACAGCATGATCAACACATTTTTTCATTTTTTTCAGATATCTTACTATTATTCACTGTCCTCAATTTGACGCAATATTTGCTTAAAATTTATCTAAGTTATCTGTCCATTATTTTTCTTATGTACTATATATTGAATCAGATCTCATTGCAACAGATAACAAAACAATTTCTACTTTTATTACATATATTTACATTTATTAAATTATGTGAAATATAACTAATCTCTAATTTATTTCGTTTTTTTAATAATCTAATTCGTAATTTATAATCTGAGTGATTTTTAATTATCTTTCCAGATTTGATTCAGGTATCCTTTTGCTGTTTTTTTTCTGGCATCTCATCTTGAACCACTTTGGTGGTCTTTTGTTGGCATTTAGATCACCATATTAGTGCACCATACGTAATCATAAATCTGACTGCAATTATATATAGCCTGTACATCTGTTTGGGTTTCAAACCCCATTTTTTTTACATACCCTTCGACATGTCCAAAGGGAAAGCTTCGCTTTGTTGGTTATTCTGACCAAATGGGCGTTCCATGTAAGCCGCTTATATAGAATTATTCCTAGACACAAAACGAAAGCTGGAAGTATTCAAACGAAAAGTCCTAAGGAAGATATTTGGAGCTATTAACAAAAATAAAGTATGGAAATATGAAGTATCCAGATATAACCATGAACTCTACCAACTGTTCAAAGAGGCACTGATCTCAGAATTCGTTAAACTTCAGAGACTTTGTTGGACTGGTCATGTAGTGAGAATGGAGACTGGAAGATTGCCAAAAAGAGCGATAGTAAAATGTAGGGTGCAAGACTAAAAGAAAGACCACGAAAAGGTGGTAGGATGAAGTGGCAGTGGATGCGCAAAATTTGCTAGACGTGAGAACCTGGAGAAGATCGGCGCAGGACCGGCAATTTTGGAGGCACAGTTTGGAGGAGACCAAGGCTCGATTTGGGCTGTAGCGCCAATGGTGTGATAAAAAGAGCATAGACGCCATTTCTTCTCTACAATTCTGTAACTAGCTTGGATATAATAACATAAAAATTTTCGATGTGAAATTTATCTAATCCAGATAGAGTACTGGCTTGTATACTTCCATCCATTAACTTTTTTATAATTGTCCATCTTATTGTATCAGGATATTCTATTTATTCTATATTACCAACTTTTTAGTATTACTCTAAATTTCAGAGAACTGGTCTCGAAATCTACCAACGAACGGAGCATATATTATATCGTACTGGATAGGGAAGGTTTTGTGGTGGCACTTTTCTTTGATCTCTCAAAAGCATTTGATACGATAAACGTAAGAGTTGCTATAGAGAAGTTAAAAAATCTTGGTTTTAGGGGTCAGTTCTCATTATGGCTGTCATCTTATATACATTTTAGGAAGATCCTCGTTAAACTTAGTGACTCACGATCAGATTATGGTGATATTTATATTGGAGTTCCTTAGGGTTCAATATTGGAGCCATTAATATTCCTATGCTATATTAATGATATGCCCAGATATGTCAGTTCAAATAACATATTTATGTATGCAGATGGCACAACTATTGCTACATCTGCTTCAAGTGCCGAGAAATTAACTGTTAAACTGAATGTTATATCAGAAGATTTTACAGAGTGTTGTAAAAAAAAATGCTTTGATTGTTCATGCTAAAATAACCACATGCAATTCTACTATAGATTAAATTCAAGTTACCAGTTTTCTATAAAAGTAAATGATAGCCTGGTTTATTCTATAACTCCCACCAAACTTTTAGGTTTGTATCTTGATAGTAAAATGAGCTGGGAATCTCAAATTAATCATGTTTGCAAAAGAATAAATAGTAGTTATCACGCAATATTACAATTAAGGAGTTTTCTTAAAAAGGAACAGTTATTGAATGTTTATTATGCAAAATTGTTTATTCTCCCTTGACCTTCAATATAAATCTTTGGGGTAGTGAATGCTGCAAGAGTCTGAATGAAATGTCTCTCAGAAAAGGATAATTCGGTTAATTTTTAATTTACCATATAGGCATTCATGTTGACAATATTTTAAAAAATATAACATTTTAACAGTAAGTTCTATTATATATTTTTAAATGTATACTACATATAAAAGCCAATATAACTACTTTTCATTTAAACTCTGATTATCACCAGTACTCAACTAGGCAAAATGACTTCATCAAAGTACCAAAACATAATACAGCACGATTTGAAAAATCCCAGTATTATATGGGTATAAGACTTTTCAATCATCTTTTTAACAGTATTAAATCTGAAATGAATTTAAATAAATTTCGAGGTAAATTAAAATCTTTTCTATTGCAAAATTGTTTCTATAGTGTAAGCGAATATCTGGGTGATGTAAATAATTAATCCTATGTACTTTTTAACTTTTAATTCTGAAATTGTGATGTTTTATAAGTATTTATATTTTTTATTCGACTTATTCTATTTCATGTAAATGATCTTTCAGGATAAATAAATTATTATTATTATTCAGATTTAGCCATATGGCTCACACTTCCTCTAAGGGGAAAATTCACTCATCCCAGATACCTACGGTATCAAAAGGATTGAACTCTGGTGGGACTCTTTCCGTGTTATCGAGCCCTAGGTGACTTGGTATGCTGAAGTATCTCCCAAAAATTTTATCATTTGAAAAAGTTTCTAGTTTTTTTTTTAATTTTTTTAATTTTATTTATTTTATTTTATTATTATTATTATTATACATTTTTTTTAAACTTTACTAAACATCTAAATATATTACAAATATAACATTTTACATCTAGAATTCAGTTACGCTGCATCAATTTAGAAATATTTTTCCAAGGTGGTGCCATTTTGAATTGTATATACTAAGGGTTTTGGTTATTATTAATATACTATTAATATTTTAGGTCTGCCTCGATTTGGCGAGAGACACCGACAAATTATTTTATTATTTTGTCTCATAGCAGTCGCCGTAGCAATGAGGGTTCAGCTTTCAGTTGCGGTAGTAGCGATGACTGATCCAACAGCTTCGCCAAATCCAAATGTTCCAGTAAGTTTTAAACAAACATGTTTTACTATAGTATAGTCTTGAAATTGTAGACAATAAATTCCAAAAAATGGTGATGATCATTCTGGAGTTATGGTGATAAGTTATTCTGAGTCTTCCAGTAGTCTACAATTTTTTTTGTAAATTAGTTATTTTATCAAGACTTTAACTTTACATTTAAAAATAAAAGTTTGTTGTTGCTATTACTAGAGTAAATCATTACTATATGCGACCTGAAGCGTTTAACGCGTTTTTATATAGTTTCAATAAATATGGAAGGCGAAAATAGTCAAAGAAAACGTCATCGGAAAATTTTTCGGAAGGTGAAAAAACTATTATATAAAACGTGTATTGTGCACTCCGTGAAAGGATTGGAAATATTAACGATAGAAATGTTAAGATTTTCTACTTGGTGAAAATATATTCAAATTTTTACTACTATGCTTTTAACAACTTGCAAAGCAGACCGATTGATAAATTAGTCGACAAGGGAATCAATCATTTACATTCCACATGCCGTTTATCACAGCAAAAATTGTTAGTGAATTTAGTTTCTAGTACTCGAATCCGAGTAAAAAACTAAACAGAAAGACGCGATTTATCTCGATTATGCGATTAAGTCCTCCAGAGCATGTTGTTAAGTCCTCCAGAGCATGTGATTAGGCCTTTCATACAGCTGCAGTTATTCTTCTGCTGCATATTATTATTATTATTTCAGAAATTATCCAATAAAATATCCAAATAACCCAATAAATTCTCCAATAAATTCTCCAATAAACTCTTCAACAAACCCAATAAATTCTTCAATAAACTAGAATATAAGAACAGCTTTAGAGAGACATCAAAAGGTTTTAATTTTCTTGCCAATTATTTTACAAAAACTATAATTAAGCAAATAGCAGATGGCAAGGGTAAAGAGAAATAGAATAATTTTTAAACTTCCTGCATGCATATAATTGAAAACGTGGCTTTAAAAGAAGTGAGGTTATGAATATTGAAAATGATGTCAGAATTATAGAATATAGATTACAATGAAAGTACTCACCCCAAGAGATTTCTGCAGACGATAAAATGAACCTTAAAATAATTTTTGCTATCTTTTATAAATTTCAATTACAGACAAAAAAGAATAGCCCATCATGAAAGTTGATTGACAGAAAGTAAGTGGGATATTATAATGAAGTATAGCACAGATGTCATAGGACGTATGCCTATGATTGAATTAGCTTTTCTGTCAACATAGAACAGAATATTTACTAGAGGACAGAAAGAGAGAGGGCGAATATTTATTTTACCGGAAAAAAAGAGAGAGGGAAGAAAGAGAAAGAGAGGGCACCAACTACTTTTTAAAGAAAAAATAGTAAAAAAGAAACTGAAGATTAAGGAATTAATAAATTAATAAAGAAATTAAAATAAAATAATTATGTAAATATAAATAAATAAAGATGTGACGTTTATAACGTTACAACTGCTTATCTATTTCACTCTCTTTGCCTCCTCTATTTGTATCTTTTACTCCAAGGTACTCAAAATCTGTTATCTTCTCAAATTTATACTCTTCCTCATTCGTTTTTAGAGTAATTCATTTATTTTCTTTTGCATTTTCCCCTCTTATTTTCAATTACTTGGTTTTTTTCTTGATTTATGGACAGACCATATTTTCTAGCTTCTTCAAATTTTGTAAACATTTGTTGAAGTTCTGTTCTTAAGCGTGTGAGAAATACCGAGTCATCTACAAAATCTATGCATTGTTGTCTTTTGTTAAGAATCGTGCCGCTTGTCTGGATCCTGACTAATTTAGATATTTTTTCTAGTATTATGTTTTCTGTTTTTTAAAATTTAAATAATATTTTTGAAATTGCATAAAGTAATTTTATTAATTATTTATTTTTTTATATTTTAAACAAATTTAACATATAGCTAAGTTTGTCCCTAACGCCACCTGTTACCGTACTAACAAAGCATACGTTGTTTACTTCTGACGTACGTGTCAAATTTAAACCAAATTTAAAAAAAATAAATAGATATCATTTAATAGTAACTTTACGTAACGGTTACTTTATTAGTAACCTTACGGAAGGAATAACTTAGTAAACAAGTAAATTAAATGTATTAAAAATATAATGCAAAGAAAAAAATGTTGACTTACGTAAGAAACAACTTAGGACAGAAATATAGATAAATGAAATATGTAAATGTGAGAGTAAAATATGGAAATATTTCTAAGTGTTTCTTGACGACTTACGGAAGAAACGACTTAGAGTGGAAAAATAAAATACTCAAAATATAAAACGAGAAATGCAAAAATGAAACAGATTATAGAAATATATCTAAGTGTTTCTTGACTTACGGAAGAAACAACTTAGAACAGAAAATAAACAAGAGAATCAAATATAGTAAAGATGTAGAAATATTGCTAAGTGTTTCTTGACTTACGGAAGAAACAAATTAGCATAAAATAGAAAATGAAAGAGACAAATGTATTAAGTATTTTCTTAACTTAAGGAAGAAAATATCTTAGATAAAATATCGGAAATAATAATGCAACAATGATTATGAAAATATTTCTAAGTGTTCTTTTGACTTACCGGAAAAGAACGGCTTAGACAAACAATTAAAATAACAAGTCAAATATTCAGAGAAATATTTCTAAGAGTTCTTTGACTTACCGGAAAGAACTACTTAGACAAAGTACAAATCAAAATATAAAATAGAAAAAGCAAGATAAATATTTCTAAGTGTTCTTAACTTACGGAAGAACAACTTAGACACAAAATACAAGAAAAATAAACAATCAAAATAATCAAATAAAATATCAAACAATCAGTACATGAACAAATATAGATCAATGTAATATTCTAACCTGAAAAGGTCTGAATATATAATAATGCTAAAATAAAAAATGGTATATAGGAAATCAGAAATAAAACAATAACTTAGTTGGAACAATAATAGCACCGACTAGGTCTACAGTAGAAGAGGCAAGCTCGACTGATCGATGAGAGAAAATCTACCTGCTTTTATGTAAAACAAATTCTTTGTTTTACGTAGCAAAAGTGGAATTTCCCTGCATCGAGTCATTAGAAATTTGGATTTGGCCAAACTTGGAATTCCCAAGTATTTTGACCAATATCCAAATTCCTTGATGCGTCCGGCACGGCTGTCAGCTCCCGACCGACACGCCTCCGGAGGACAGACGAAGCCATTTTATGGCACTAGTTGCCTAACGCTCCGCTCAGCATTTTACTGTAGAGATAAAAAGTAATAAAGCTCCAGTGTAGAAGCTTCGCTTCAAAAAACACGAAAATTGTCTGATGATAAATATGTCATTCAAGGCGTTTGGTATCGGACTCGAACACGTCCGAAAAGCGATTGTGACGAAATTTATAGATAACCAGGTAATTTTTCAGGATACTTACATTAACACCAACAAAACAATTTTTATATTGTCTGACGGAACTTGTTTTCCAATTTTCCTGTCTAACTGGTAAAAATTTTCGGGAAAATTAGAGGAAAAACGCACCAGAACCAAAAAAAGCCGCAAAAGGAAATCGTGTCAGACTCGGCCTAATTAAGTGATACTCAAAGTTTGGAGAAAGTACCTATCATAAACTTTTTTGCCGACAGGCACTCTAACTAATAACTTTCTAATACGTTTAAATCATAAATTTAAATCGATAACTTTTCATCATAGAAAAAAAATCGGTTGCCTGTAAAGTCGGTTTTACGGGCGAAGATTTTACGTGACAACGTCTTTTTCTCGGTAGAATATTTATTGATATGACTGAATCGACTGAATTACGATTGATTGCAGAGTGATTTAAACTAATAATTTACTTAACACTATCAACATTTGTCAATAGTATGACATAACCTATAAACTCAGTTTCTCAACTTTTGTATCAATCTAACAATTAATCAATCAATCATAGTTTACGATAATGAAATATTAGTGTACAATTATTTACCTTTATTGTTGTAGTTGTTGTAAATGACGAATCTAAGCACTCCACATTTTCACTACAGACACAGCTGACGATACTTTAACCACACGTGTGAACTTGTATTATGACGCTTTCTCGGTTTTCCAACGCCAAGAACGCTCGAGAAAGACAGAGACACAAGCACGCACCGATTCAACGCGCCTAATTCTCTAGTGCTGCGCGCGCAGCGGACCGATCATGTTTGAGTGGGAGAGAGACGCAAGGCATTCGCCGGTCCGGCGGGCCTCTCTCTCGTTCGGTGACTCATCGTAACAGACGTGAGCGGGCGTTACACTTTTTCATGAGTGACTCCGAGCCACAACCTAATTTAAGACGTTGTCACGTCAAAAAATTTTGCAATAAATAAACATGTACATTAGAATAATATGTACATTCAAGTGCTGGATAAGAAAAAGAATCGTTTTGTTTTTTCCTTTTAGATGATTATGGTTGTATCATTCATATACGGTAGATGCATGGTTACCAACATTTTTTTATTTTTTGTAGGTATATGACTGGACGAATAAAAGTGTTATCTTGTCATCATTCTACTGGGGTTATATTGGGCTGCAATTATTTGCAGCGGATTGGGGCAGAAAATACGGATCTAAACGATTTCTATTAGGATCGATGACTATAAATTTTACAGCTGTAGCTCTGGTCCCACTTCTCGCAGAAAAATTTGGATCGTACGGAGTAATGGGTTCAAGAGTGGTTCAAGGTTTATGTCAAGGATTTGTTTACACTTCAATAAGTAATTTACTTGGCAGATGGACACATATCACAGAGAGATCAAGACTGGGAAGTTTAACTTTATCAGGTCAGTTATTAAACTAATTGAGTAAATGTTTTTCAAAAAGAGTTACTAACATAAAAACTTTACACAACACAAAACAGAAATAATTTTATTATTTGATAGCAGCTGAATTTTATCGCATCATAAATCGCTTTACCTTTATTTCCTTGTCAAACGGGTTAAATTAATTATGTTTTTCAACAAGTTTATATCTTAGGTTATTCTAATATCAACCCCTGCTTTTGTTAACAAAACAAAAACTTAACTTCTTAACAAAAGCAGCAGCTACCAAACTGAGAGTCACGCAGAGCAGAATGGAGCGGTCCATGTTAGGAATAACTCTGCGAGACAGAATAACCAACGAAGACATCAGGAGAAGAACCGGAGTGACTGACATCATCGAGAAGATAGCCAGACTAAAATGGAGATGGGCAGGACACATAGCCAGAATGACAGATGGTGGATGAACAAAGAGGTTATTGGAATGGAGGCCAAGGGAAGACAAGAGAAGCGTCGGTCGACCACCTAAAAGATGGACTGACGATTTAAGAAGACTCAATAAAAACTGGATAAGCGCGGCGCAAGATAGACGGGGTTGGAAACATGAGGAAGAGGCCTATGTTCAGCAGTGGACTCTTGAGGCTGGATGATGAATATCAACCCCATTCACAAGCCCTGATCATTTTATTAACCTAGGCTTTCTTTAATAAATTCTTTTTTAGATTAATTTTCCAATTAATGTAAATTTTTTTCTATTTCAATTTAATTAATTAAATTTAATTTTTAGTTAATTTAAGTTAAAATTTAGGTCAGTCTATGTTCTTATACATTTAACGCACCGGTTATTCTGTAAAACATTTAACGCAGCTGAAGATAGGAACCCATGTAAGCATCTAGTTGATTGTGTAACGAGAAATCATGAACCTTTGTAATAGAGCAACGAAAGGAGAGAAGAAGAACTCACTCAGTTTTAGTGAAGTTCTTTATTACACTGAGAACTTATAGTGGCTTATGATCTTGTTTAGGTATACCCACTTTAAGTAAGGATGGCCCATTCTACACTAAATTAATTTTTGTTTATGATTGAAGTTTTTACTTGCTGGGTCCCTACATATATTGATTTACCTTGTACTTTTTTATTGACTGCATACTGTCACTAGATGTTCAAACATTGCCTGTCTCGGTGGACCGCCAGAACCAGCTCCCTAGCGGCCGCCACTTGACCCCCGACCTGTTCAATATCTCAAGCGTGAATCAAAATGTTTCACACTTCAACGGAATCTCAGCGGTAAGAATTACCCCAGCTACTTAAACTCGAATAACTCGGTCGGTGCTTTCTAGACGCAAATTAAATAAACAGTTTGATCTTTATTCTATTCAAAGAGATACTAAAGTATTTATCTTCTAATATTTTTTAAAACGCAAATTAAAATCTTATACAGAATGGAATTTGAAATACGTGAATTAAAACTTTATAAAGATCGGAATTTAAAAATGTTACAAATCTCACATTAATTAAATAGATAAATCGATTTTAATAAATTGAATAGAAATAATAAAAAAATGTACCGTTTAAATAACCTTCAAAATTAATTGCTGTCTATTATTATAATATACTTATTTTCCATTTTTTTCCTTTCTTCTTAATTTTGTCTTTGTACACATGCATTCACCGTGGTTCAGTAATCGCTAGATCTTTTTGTGATGGTCCACGCTCCGATGTTTTGCAATTGATTTTTTTGATCGATTCTTGTCACTCTTCTTTCGTCCATTTTGTTAATGTGGTAATTCTGCTGTTTGTTTTTTAATTCTCATTTATATGTATGTCTTATGATTTCACTTCTTTTTCTAACTAGAAATATCTTTCCGGATTAGAAGTATATGCATCTCTATGGTTTTCAATTGTCATTTGTTTTTGATTTTTCTGGTGTAATTTCTGCAATATAATATTATGGTAGATGTTACAGCTGTTGTAGAATATTGATTTGCCTTATTTTTTTGCAGAGATTCTTAATTTGGCCCCGATGCCAATATTGTTATTTTATATTGCCATTTTTGTTTTCGTATTTCGGTTATATTATCAATAAAACTGGATATTTTTGTATAGATAAAAATAAAAAATATTGGGATCAAACTTCACAATTAATTTAAAATGTCTGTTAGATAGAAATACTATCAAAAACATTTCGCTATCTGATTGTGTCTGTCAATTTGTCTGACATTGACAGACACAAAATTTAATTGTTGTTTGTTGTGTATATTTACATTATATATACACATTTGAACTTTCTTAAGATATTTACAAGTTTTAATTTATAATTTAACATGCCTAACGAGGCTCAAGACAAATCTGAACAGAACGGAAAAATAATAATAATATTAATAAATATTCAATATATTTAAAAAAGGAACATTTTTATTTTCGAGAAAGAAAGAAAAAGAAAATATATCTTCTGTCTCTCTCTTAACTATATCTTACATATGTAATGATTTTGTCAATTCAGTCCCGTACAAATGTCCAACGTTGAATGCGCGTATAGAAGTATAACTTCAAAAATTTTTATTAAGCTTTTATTTAGCCAATTTTATTTATTTTTTAGGTGAATAATGTAATCATGAATTTTGAGGTTTCAAATAAGAACTATTTTTCTTAAATTGTTTAATATTATAACGCCACTGCATAACTGTTTCTTAAGTCTACGTCTACTGTATCTACCTGTACCATTATAATACATTTACGTATTAGCAAGTCAAATTACTAATAATTACTAATTACATTACATTCATACATCTAATTACATTAAACAAATAATTTGTGTTAAAATTCAAATTATTAATATTATTAATAACTTAAATTCCAGGTGCTCCATTTGGAACAATTATGAGTTTACCAGTTAATGGATTCATAGCCTCTTCCTGGCTTGGATGGCCCTATTGCTTTTACATCTATAGTATAGCTGGTTATATATGGGTTGTATTATTTTTCTTTCTTGGTGCTAGTACTCCCGCAGATTCAAAAAGAATATCAGCTGCTGAAAGGGAGTACATTGAGAAGTCTACCAATATCAAAGGCCAAAAAGTAAATATTATATTATAATATTAGTCCGAAAATGCTTCCTAAGGGAGCTAGAGTTCTTTGAAGATGGCGCCTTGTAATTAGTTTTCTTTAAATACCTCCAGAACGCTTTTATTTAGAAAAACGAAAACTGAAACGGTTATTTATCCTCCAGATTTGAATCAATTTCATAAATTAAGAATTTCTAGTACCTATCATAGACGTTAGTTTTGGGTTATTTTAACGATTATTTTAACGCATAACTTTTTTGTCTTTACCTTTATTCTTAATACTAGATTATTAAAATTTCAGGTATTCTAGTACTAAAAGCTACTCTTACTTTAAGTCGATAGGATACACCGTTGTCAAGAAAAATCGATTTGTAAATTTTTCGTTTTATAGTCATGAAAGTTAAATTAATATTTTTTGCGCTAGTTGGCTGTGACCCGCCAACAGAAGTATAACTTACGTTTTATAACCAACACAATTTCAATTCAACAAAAATGGTTTTTACTAATGAGGAATACGCTGATAAGTTTTAGTTTATGGCGAAATGGGGTGTAACGCTCAAGCAGCACAACGTATATAACCTGAAGAATTTCCCAATCGTGATCCGACTCATTCAATATTTACAGCTCTTCATCAACGATTAAGAGTAACAGGTTCAGTGGTCTCAGAAAAAAATTAAGGAGGACGACATGATTATGTAACAGCAGCACATGAAGATGTTATTTTAATGGAAGTTGAGGAAAATCCAGAAATTAGCGGTCGAAGACTATCTGACATGTATTCCACAATTTTAAAATCTTCCGTAGGAAATATCTTATACAACGAAAATTTATATCCTTTTCATTTTACAAAGGTACTGCTACAAGGAGATTTTCCTGCTCGTGGAGAATTCGCTAAATGGTTCTTCTTCTTAGGGTGCCTGTCCGTTCCGAACGTTGGCAATCATTCTGGCTATGATGACTTTGTTGGTTGCTATACGAAATAGCTGTGTTAAAGTCTTTCTATAGCATGATCTCAGATTAGCAAGCCAGGATATTCTTCTTCGTCCTGGGGCCCTTTTTCCTTCAATTTTACATTGCAAAATGCATTGAAGTAGCTTGTATCTGCCTTGATTTCTCATTATATATCCTAAGTACTGCAGCTTACAGCCCTTCACGATGTTGACCAAATGCGCAGTTGTGTTTGTCCTCCGCAGGAGTTTCCGCCTTCAATGTCCACGTTTCTACTCCTTACAGAAGCACTGAGTACACATAACATTTAAGGAGCCTTATTTTTATTTCTAGGGTGAGGTCATGGCTCTTGAGCACAGAGCTAATAGTCAAGAATGCACTCTTTGCCTTTCCGATGCGACATTTAATCTCTTGGGTATTGTTCCACGACTCATCGATTATAGTTCCCAAGTAGTTGTATTGTGAGACACGTTCAATTCTCATTTGGTTCAAATACAGATTTGCTCCAGTTATGTTTTCCTTGCTGATGATCATTAGCTTGGTTTTGCTGGAGTTTATATCCAGTCCATATCTTCTACTTGTTTCCGTTATTTTGTTTATTAAGTTTTGCAGCCCTTCTAAGGTTATTGAGCTTGACTCCATTTATTCAGATGACATCATCAATATCTTTTAGAGCCTCTTTAAAAATGTGTTCTGAAAACAGAATGAATATCAATGGTGAAAGTATGCACCCCTGTCTAACTCCCCTTAAGATTTTGACCTGATCTGTATATTCTCCATCTATTTGGAGCACCACTGATTGATTCCAATACAGGTTAGCTATTATTATTAAGTCTTTTCCATCAATCCCTGTCCTCTCCAGTACTTCCATCATTTGTTTATGCTTTATCGAAAGCCTTCTTGTAGTCAATCAGGCATGCAAAAACATTACAGCTGACATCTTTACGGCGTTCACTTGTATATTTCATTAAATATTTCAGTTATTATTTTTATTTGTTCTGCATCTTATAGCTTCAACAGTTCTGCAGGAATTTCATCAAGTCCCGCTACCTTTCCATTCTTCATTTGTCTGACGGCTGCCGTTATTTCTTCTGGTAGGATTTCGGGACCTGAATTTTCTTTAATGGTGGGCTCTTGTATAGTTCTAAGGTCAGGAAAACGTTTCTCCAAGTATTCTTCCCATACTTTCTTTTTATCTTCCTTGGTTATGGCAAGATTGCCTTCATCATCTGTTATTTTTCCACTGTTGCATTTTCGGAACTTTCCAGCTATTTCCTTCATATTTCGATGAACATTGAAGTTATCATATCGACTCTGATACTCCTCTATTTCTGGACATTGTTCTGTTTTTTGTTTCTCTTTGGTTTCTCTTGTTTTTCTATTTACGATGGTATGTACTCTCTTATATTTTTGGAGATTTTCTTTGTTTTTTTTTCTCTGATCCATAAGTTCAAGTATTTCATTGGTCATCCACGATTTTCGTTTCTCTGTATCTTTCTTCGTTTTTTTGTATCACGGTCAGACTTTCCTCTATAGTTCCTGCATTTTTGCATTTTGGCACCTGTGTATTTGGTTTTCACTTACCTTCAGTCGAAAATTGGGATCTTTCAGTTTTTTAGCATCACACTTCTTCATCGACTTACTTTTAACCTTCTTCATTCTGACTTTGAAATTACCTACAACTGGTACATGATCAGATATTATATTTTCAGCATTTAGTTTACTATATACCGTTGACCTGAAGATGCAGAGCAAATTATAGTATGTGAAATCGGTCGTTGGTGATAGAATAAATTGATTGTGAGTAAGTCTTATTTCTTTTTATCTATTTGATATTATCATTATTAGCAGCAAGTGCATAGTGACCGATTTTTTGTTGTTTTACCGATTAGGTGGTTTTTGGAGATGAGGCTACATTTCACAAAAATGGAACAGTGAATCAGCATAATTTTCATTACTATGCATCAAGCAATCCCTACTTTATTAACAGTTATAGTAAAACTAAGTGGTCTATAAATATTTGAAGTGGTATTGTTGGATACTATGTGATTGGCCCACATTTTTTAGATGGCTGTATGAATGGTCGTATTACACGACGGTGCTCCAGTTTATTACATTGCTCTTATCCGTGATCATCTAAATCTAGATAATAACTTTCTTGTAAGGTGGATAGGGAGACGAGGACCATCTGTTTGGCCAACGCGATCACCGGAATTGTCAAGAATTGATTTTTTCATGTTTGGCTACATAAAAAACCTTGTGAACCAGAAGCCTTCAATAACGCCAGATGATATAATAAATAGAATAAGAAAGAAGAATAAAGAATATTTACTTTAGACTTATTGGTTTAATAGCACATTATTAGTTACAGTCATTACATATTGAAATGGTTTATATTTTGTGTTAGTTATTGATTGAATCTTTATATTATAGCATTGATTGAAATATTGGATAATATTTTAATCAACGATTTGTGGTCATTATATTATATTATTACACAAGACTAAGTTATTTCTACATAGAAAAATTGAACGTAATTCCAAAATTTGAAAAAAACTAAAAATATGTCAAAAAGTAATAAGTATAGAGTATAGGAAATGCTTTATAAAAATAAAAGATTATTCTAAATAAGATATTTAGAAAAATTAAAATACATTTAAAAAATATGTATGAGGAAATGGTAATCTTATTAAAAAAAATTAATAATTATTGATGTATAACTTCTTATATACAGGATGTTTATTTCATAGCGATATCGAAATAAAAATGATCATAAATCGGTAAACATTCTGTATTTCTCAGAAATTTTGAAGAAATCTTAATATAAGAAAATATATAGGGTGTCAAATGTCAGTTTTAGACAATTCAGTCATGGCTTACTTAAAAATTGTAAAAACATTAAATACAAGTTAAAGTACCTATGGTAGTGGTACTTTTCAATAGTGACATAAAATACTAATAAAAATAAAATTACTGAGAAAATTTTGAAAACTGGAATATTTTGGCCATGTTATGCGCCACCCAGCGAGATATAATATACCCCATATAATATTGCAAGGCAAGATAGATGGAAGAAGAGGGCCAGGTCGAAGACAAAGGTCATGGCTTAAAAACCTGGGGGAATGGTTTAATAGATCCTTTGCATCCCTCTTCCGAGCTGCCGTCAACAAAATCAGTATAGCCAATTTGAAGCCAACACACGATAATCGAGCAGAGCATAAGAAGAAGAAAAGAAGAGAAAATAATGTACTTGCGTTTTGACTCACCCCATATTCGATATTAAGAAAATTGACAACATCAATTATTTTTGAAAATTTCAACAATCAATAAAAACATGCAACAGCAACAGATCATAGTTACTGTGCTTCTTTTTAATTATAAAGGGAATTGAACTTTTTACCATTTTCATAAAAAATTGGTTACACTAATTATTCACTTTGTATATATATATATACTTATATATATATATATATATATATATATATATATATATATTCCATCCGCTAATAATATATTATCTACAGTTTGAAACATTACTTAAATTTTTTTATTTGTTTATAACATTTTTAGTTAACAGTTCCGTGGAAAGAAATTATTAAATGTAGACCATTTTGGGCGCTGTTTTTGGCACAAGTTGGCCAAATCTGGGGTTACAATACATTACTAACTGAGATGCCAAATTACATGAGCAACGTTATGGGCTTTGATATATCGTCGGTAAGTTTTCATATACTAATTTGAGGTATATTTTGAGGTAAATACTAGTTTGTGCTCGAATCGGTATCAATATAGTGTTATGACGTCATTTCAGCAATCCAGCTTCGTTAGACACTCGGGATAATACCAACTTAAACTCAGAAAGTCCAACAAATTTCTCCTAAATGTTTACCGCTGCAGTGCTAAGATAAAAGATTAACTTTAATAATAATAATATTAACTTTAAGATTAATTCTTTCAGCAAAACATGCCATCGCTTTGAATAGCTAAATATATGGTCTAGGAGGATATTTCATACAGCCAAGAAGACAGAAAACAATATTATTAAATGGTTTTCGTTCATGGCCACCAAAGGGAATTCTGTACGCTAACCACTGCAGTGGTAAAGATAAAGAGGCATTCGTTGAACTTTCCGAGTTTGAATTTTTATCAGCCTGAGTGCCTGAGTGAAAACAGTATATTGTCTGACGGAACTTGCTTTCCAATTTTCCTGTCTGACGGTCTGAAAATTTTTGGGAAAATTAGAGGGAAAAAGGAACCAAGAAAAGTCGCAGAAGTAAAACGTGTCAGACTCGACCTAATCAAGCGATACCCAAAGTTTAGAGAGAGTAACTATCATAAACCTTTTTTGCCGACGGGCACTCTAACTATATGAAATGTATGCAATATGAATACGCAGATATGTACACATTTTCTTATTAAAATATATACAACAGAGTTACTTATTTTTTCTTAAAAAGTAGTCGATAATCTTAGCCTGATTTTTTTTTGTAACAATAAATACCTAGCACTTATTTGTTGCTCTAAATTATAGGTAAAAATTAGAAAAATTGACATTGGATTGGCAGTCCAGAAATCTTCTTATAATATTACAAGCGGTTACGACTTACCAATTGTATGGAATTTCCACGAAATCGGAAAAATCTTGGTCTTCTGACTCATCTGTGGCTTTAGTATTAAATTGGGTGGTTTCATTGTTTGGCTGTAGTATCTTTAAAAATAGATAAATTATCGTTAAAAGAACCACATCTCGAAAAATCTTAGCCCATCATTTCAATTTCTAGGTTTTCCTACTTTCTACATGTGATACCTAAAGTTTTTTCATTTTCGAAAAATTTGCACTTCATAAAACAATTTTTTATGCAATTTTCGGAAATACTATGCCAACTTTTTTTCATCATATGAATAGCAGAGAGAACTGAAATTTGTCTTGCCATGTCATTGGGACCAGCTGACGACGTCGTGTGATAAAAATTCGTATTTGCTATAATTTTTCGTGCAACTTTTTTTCTATAATTTCTCTTGTCTCTAAATCTTGTATCTTCTCTAAATATCTAAACATTAATTATTATAAATAAAATAATTAATGTTTGCATTTTGATGACGATTTTCGAAGTGAAAATTGAAGTGGAAATTGAATATTATATATATATATATATATATATATATATATATATATATATATATATATATATATATATATATATATATATATATAATACGGATACTAGATAAAAGGATGTACGGCTGACGCATAGTCTTAACAGATTCTTATATTTTCAGAATGGTCTTCTCTCGGCTGTACCATATTTAACATGTTTTTTGATGTCTTTTGTATTTGGATTTAGTGCAGACTATAGCATTAATAACAAATACTTAACTAGAACCACAGCAAGGAAAATTTTTAATGCAATTTGTAAGTATATTTTTTCAATAGTTATTATTTTGGGGTACCTGTATTTATGTGGGTATGGATAGTGGCTCGTTTCATTTAACTTGTATGATTACTACTTGTCAAACATTTCATAAAATCTGAAGTCTTATATTAAAAATACTCTTTAGAATGTATGTATTATCTACTTTATATAGGGCTCACCAAATCCGGAAGTTGTAGTATATGGTGCCCAGAGTGGAGCTCGTCTCCTAGAATTTCACTCTAATTTTATTCTAGACCAGTCGACAGTCATAACTCAGGGGTTTTCTAGGTAGATGAACTAGTATATTTCGTTGATAAATGAATCAGTGGGAAGAGAAAGCGGACAAAAAACTTCCTCTATTGAAAACTATCCACTTAGTATTTAACACAATTTTAATTACCACTGTATAGAGCAATCTATCCATGATAAATATTGATACAAAATTTAATGAAGGCAACTATTAATGTGTAAATCCTATCAGTCTTTTTTATTATTCTCTTTGCTACAGCAAAGTTAGGGTCACGGTATGAACGAGTGACCACGAATAGGGTAGTACTGGTTTACCGTTTCAAATCTTCTGAGGTCTGTTAACGCTCTGACGAACCTTAAAACTGTGTGGTTTTTGTTTAACCTCCAACTCTATCAAAGAAATGTGTAAGTGTATCACTTCCTCAGATATATTATGTTTTAATATAATCCATTATGAAGGAACACATCTCGTTAGGGTTCTTTTTGCCTTATCCTTTATGATATACGTGGAAGTAGCTTTTACCGGTTTTAAGATCGTGTATATTAAAAACACTGACTGTAAGTTGAATTAGGTAAAATGTATCTTGGATAAGTGTTACTAGTAGAAATAGATTTTGCATATAGTCAATGCATATTTCTCCTACCGATGGATCCACTTTGGTAAGGGCTTCTAACTCATTCATTTTAGCAAAAAACTTTTTTGATTGACGTACATGCATCATCTTTTCAGCTATGGCTATTCTCTTAGCATTATTATTCAAATATTGGGACTTTTTTTAAATCTAGTTCTTCGCATTTGCTGCAGATGACAATCTGAGGCCTGCCGAAGCGTAACTGATAGAAGTCAGTAAAGACAGCTCTATAAAATCCATATTTAACTGGGACATCTGGAAATTTTTCTGAAAATAACAAATGCATTATTTTTATATTTAGTTTTTTGTTCAAATATATTACTTCGCGTCCAGTGTAGTGTGCTAGTTTGAGAGGAAATGACTCAATATAGGCTTTTATACTCTTGACTATTTCTTCAGGTTTTACATTTGCTGGTTTTTGTTTACCTCTCATGTCAACAGATACTTGTCCTTTTTCTAAAAGTTCTATCAACCGACCTACTCTGTGTTTCGTTATAGCATGCAGACTTAAAAATGCAGATTTACAAACAGAATAAACTCCTTCACTTGTTGTCACTCTGTACGAAAATAAGTGTTCATGTGGTTTTCTCCTGTTATCTTCAGTTTTTTGTCTAGGGCGCCGTCGGGCAACTGTCAATATTTCAATAAGGGACTAAAGATAAGCGTCTTAGGCATTTCTGTTTTCTAGTTTATAAAATTTTGTAAAAATCTCTTCTCTACTGTTACACTTCTTAAAAATGATCTTTATTCAACACCAACAATATTACAATACTTTTTAACTAACTGACAACTATATATTTCAACGTTCCAAATTAAAAATAATACAACTGTTCCCCAACTGTCAAAAACATCTGTTATATATATATATATATATATATATATATATTTTCTGACGTTCCAAACTTCACTAGACATTTCAAGAATTTTCGATGTCATCTTGAATGTTCTCGAACTACTTCTTCTTTTTCGTCAATGGACTTTTCCTATGTGGGATAAATCTTTTGTAACATTACTTCCTCCTTTAGTTATTCGCCTCGAATATTTGGACTATCGGGGATCGATTGAAGCCAACGGGGTGGATCAGTTCCATGGTATGGAGCTAGTCTCTCGATATGAACTACCTTGGGTTTACTTCTAGCTGAAAACTGGATGCGATAGATTAGATCATTTATTTTCTGCAGGATGGTATACGGGCCTTCCCAGTTGAAGTTTCGGACTAAGTCCTTTCTTCCGTGTGGGATTGTATAACCATACTGGGTCACCTCTTGCGAAAGTTGTACCAGTAGCATGCATGTCGAGCCTGGCCTTGGCTTTATCACTTTGGAGCTTCAAACTTTTACGGGCAAATTCGTAGACTTTTTCTAATTTTTCTTTCAAATTTTCAATGTAGGTCGGGGATGAACGTTCTTCTTCGCAGGGAGGCAATCTTCCGAAAATAAGATCTTGAGGAAGCTTCATTTCTCTTCCGGTGATCATTATTGATGGAGAATAACCAGTTGCTTAATGTTCGGAACTTCTATAGGCTAACACGAACAGAGGAATTAAACTATCCCAATCTTTTTGATTATCAGAGACAAACATTGAAATGTATTCACAAACAGTTCTATTATGTCTTTCGACCATTCCGTCTGATTGAGGATGGAGAGGCGTAATGCGAGTTTTCTTAATACCCAAGGATTTTGATTAATTCTTGCCATAATTCTGATTCAAAATTCCATCTTTGATCAGAATGTAACTCTAAAGGAACTCCATGTCTTGATACGACGTGTGTTATAAATGCTTCTGCTACTGTAGTCGCTTCTTGATTAGGAGGGGGTACAATTCCAGGCCATTTTGAAAAATAATTAATTGCGACCATTAAGTACTTGTTCCCTCTCTCTGTCATCGGAAGTGTACCAAGAATATCCACTGCAAGTCATTCAAAAGGCTCTCCGGAAAGATATTGTGCCATTTTATCACGACTTCTTGTTCTAGGGCCTTTTTTACCATTACATAAATCGCATTTCCTACACCAATCTTCTACATCTCGGCGACAATTGATCCAGTAAAATCTGTCTCGAACTCTGGCCAGTGTTCTTTTGACTCCAAAATGTCCTCCAAAAAGGCTGCTATGAAGTTCTTGCAACACACTTTTAATGTGTGATTTCGGCAGTACCACTTGTTGAACTATACGTACTCCATCGGGACTTTCCCACTTCCGATATAATAGACCATTGAAAAGATACAGAGATTCCCATTGAGCCCAGTACGCTTTTATAGTTCCACTGTATTTGGTTATTTTCTGCCAAATAGGTCTTGCTCCATTTTTAAGCCATTCTTGTATGACTTTTAAGTCATTATCTTTCTTTTGACTCTTTTTAAGGTTTCCAGGAAAGTCTAATCATTATCTTCTTCCTGTATAACTGTGGTTACCTGGAGATTTACTTCTTCGGTTATGTTCTCTTTATCTTCAAGTCTTTTACAGTACTGGCATTGTCGTGCCAAACAGGGTCGCCTAGAAATAATATCGGCATTGTTATGAAGACGCCCTTTTCTAATAGGACTATGTGATGGGCTTCTGGATGTCGATCTAGGCTACCTTCTAGCCTCATTCTTTGGATGTTCTCTCCTTGTTTGGGATCGGCTTCTGCAATTGTTTTGAAAATGTCATATTCTCCCGCAATTAAAACATCTTCTGTTTTCATTTCGAGGTTTTTGTTGAAGATTTTGCAGTATGTTTAAAATTTGGGATAAAATAGGTTGTTGGTTATCTGCGGTTGGGATTTCTTCATTTTCTTGAAATCTTATTTCTCTTAACTTTGGGCGAGATCTGAAAATGCTTTTTGCCACTTCATACTCCTGGGCTGAGACTAGTGCTCCATTTAGCGATTTGTGATGTTGTAATCGGAGAGCTTGTTGCATTTCAACATCCTGTAGTCCATCTATGAATGCCTGTATTCCAATTTGTTCTAGAAAATCTTTAGGTGCCTGAGGGTATGCCAAGTGCAATAGTCTTTTAATGTCGGTTTCAAATTCTTACAGGTTTTCGTTATGTTTTTGATATCGAATTTTTAGCTGACTTTGGAAAACCTGCTTTAGATGCTGCTGGTCATATCTTGTCTTTAAAGCTTCAACGAGAGAGGTATAACTGGGTGCATGTTGGGGAAGGAATTGCAAAACGGTTGCTGCCTGTCCTCGAAGCGACACCACCAAAGAAGCTGCCACCTGTTCTAATTGTACCTGGTTCAATTATGGAAGGTGATGAAGCTGTTTGTTTAGATTCGACCGTTAGTTACTGAAACAATAGATAAAGAAGCTTGGGTATAAATTTTTTTTTCTAACTCAACTATTTGTATTTGTAAATTAGATTTCAAATCATTTTGTTGTTGTTCTATTTTATTTTTAAAATTGTTTTGTTTTTCTTCTAATTTATCTATTCTACTAGTGATTTGACTTATCTCTAACCGAAAATTTTCGTGAATTTGGAATAAACCATTTATGATATCTACCTTTATTTTTTTACGCTTTTCCTTTTCCTCTTTCACTTCTTGCCCACGCTTCTCATTTTCCGCTTTATCTTCTTGTCTACGCTTCTCTTCATCTTCTTTTATTTTTAAAAACCATGCAGAGAGTCCGGACTTATCCATTTCTTTGTCAAACTCAGTGGATCTTGTATTTACCATTAACAACTGCTAAATATTTCTTTATCCCACCGCTGTCACCAATATTACACTTCTTGAAAATTTACTTTATTCAACACCAACAATATTACAATACTTTTTAACTAACTGACAACTATATATTTCAACATTCCAAATTAAAAATACAACTGTTCCCCAACTGTCAAAAACATCTGTTATATATATATATATATATATATATATATATATATATATATATATATATATATATATATATATATTTCTTTTTTTTTACGTTCCAAACTTCACTTTTCAGAATTTTTTCACATTTCAAGAATTTTCGATGTCATCTTGAATGTCCTCGAACTACTTCTTCTTTTTCGTCAATGGACTTTTCGTATGTGGGATAAATCTTTCGTAACAC
Organism: Diabrotica undecimpunctata; assembly: GCF_040954645.1. Taxonomy (NCBI): domain Eukaryota; kingdom Metazoa; phylum Arthropoda; class Insecta; order Coleoptera; family Chrysomelidae; genus Diabrotica; species Diabrotica undecimpunctata. Next base: position 49,156,916 of record NC_092808.1, read on the forward strand.
TACATTCACAAGAAATCGCAAGAAAGCATTTCTTCTTATATCTACAATGTAATAAGTATAGTAAGAATTAAATATTTAACAAAATTTGAGGTTATAACAACATACCTGCATGGTTCTCCAATCGTTTTGCTTGGAATAGTACAACTTTTATAACTAGTATACTGTTGTCCAGATTGTCTTGCTTTTTTATTGATAACAGGCTTCCAACACTCTGGATTTCGCCTTTTTTAATTTTTAATTCGAGATTATCTCTTGTACACTTTCCATAGTGACGAATGACAAATGTATATTGGGACGAATAGATATGCGTGGTAGCTTTTGTAGAAAAAGTGGACAAGTCCAGGACTAATCCTGTTTTTCCACAATACCAAAATTTCTAATACACATAAAAGCATTATTAGTATGAGGATATGTCCGGTTAATAAAATTACCCAAAATAATATTTTTTAAATTTGTCGCTTTGGTATTCTAATCTTCTCTGTAGCACCTTCGACTTTTACTTTTACATGTGCTTTTATACTTATTCCATCACACGTACTAGTACACGGATATCCTCCAGGTTACATAGAAAAGAGCGTTTTTCAAAAATGTAAATGTAGACGGAATTGCTTGGAATGCAATTTGGCATGTAAAAATTTTGCTTGGTACAATTGCTCGAATATGGAAAACTATAAAGAAAATCAATTATTAGATAATCTGTTACTCATATTTTTTTACTTAATATATCTTTTTTGTATATATATTAAAGAAATCATGTTCTCTTATTTGATACCTTACTTTCATAAAATGTTAAATAACATTAATAAAAAAACTTCCAGAGGTGAGACGCACCCTGGGTACCAGATACCTTGGAGATGATGGCTGTCATAATGTTCATGTTCAGCAACCCCACAACCTCCGAGTAATGATTTTTGACTGATTTCGAATGAAAATATTATAAATATTTAGGAAACGAGGTCCATGCACTTGGGCACCAAGTAGCTTAAGGACTATTGTCATCATAATATTCGTCGTGTTTAGCGTCCTCGAAAATTCCCGAGTAACGACTGTATATATCAATTTTTCATTTTCTACGCTTTTTGGAAATGTATTTTCCTTATGCACAACATGCAATTGTCATTTTACCTCCATGAAGCAATTCCATATTGCTGCTGACAATTGGTAGGCTTAGTGCTTCGTTGCCTTGCCTATTCGCTATGTGTAAGTTCGGAAGAGTGACACCTAGTGTCGTAGATCAGCGAAATTGTTAGCACTTTTAATTTATTACTAGTATGTAAACAACAAATAAAATTACCTACATAAACTTGTTGATTTAATACAATAATTATTGTAATTTATATCAACATTTAACGACGAAAAATGTTTAATGGATTTTTAATTGTAAAAATAGATAACTATATTTTTTACGTTTAGATTTCATCATTTGAACATTAAAGATAATATATGTTGTTAAAAAGTAAACATTTCGAAACAGCGACACCTAGTGGCAGAGATCAGTGAAGTTTTTAGTAAACTATAAATAAAATGACTTAAACTTGTTTATTTAATACAATAATTATAGTAATTTATATTGGAAGTTTTATTATTATACTTCCGAGGCGTTAGCTGGGTTTTTTTGTTTTTTTTTATCATAAAATAGGTAGCTACCGCTACAACCCTCCTCCGTTATCAGGACTTGGGACCGGCAGTGACAACTGTGAATCTGCTTATTTCCTGTCCCAGGAGGAGTTACTATATTCCTTAAATTTACCAAATACCTTTCGTTAAGAGAGATCTCGTTTTGACTTATGAAACACGCGCTACATATGGCTATTCACGTATTGCGGTGAAACGTAGTCAATGAAAGTAAGATTTCTGAAGCGTAGAATAGTATAGAAAAAGACAATGTCCTTATTTTCAAATTTCTTTCTTGTACTGTTGGAACTATTTTAAGTGTAGTCTCTTAATGACCAAATAACATCTGCCCAAACAAATATCAACAGTTAGTCTATTCAGTCTAATACACAAGTTAAACAGAATTTTTGATTTTACCACATTTAGCCAAAAACTTAGCTTTACCTAAAAGTTAATAATTCAATTACTATCTGAATAAATTATAATTTCCTCTCTTTTAGCTGGTATTGGAGCTGGAACATCATTATTGGTACTGAGTTTTTTGCCCGAAAGTGCTATTACTCTATCAGTTGTTATGTTAGTCAGTGCTGTAGGAATACAATCGGCAGCTACTGCAGGATATACATTAAATCACATTGATTTGTCACCGAATTTTTCTGGGACCCTTCAAGCAATCTGTAATAGCTGTGGTAGTGGTTTATCGATCCTTGCACCATTATCAGTTCAGTTCATTGTAGGTACTGATGAGGTAAGTTGTATGTTTTGAATTAAGAAAGTTTATTAGATATTTTATCTGGTCAAGGTACCCTTGTCAGGGTCTTGTCGGTTTGTGTCATAGGACAAAACGCTAAAATTATCCACATTTCCACCCTACACATAGATCTCGTGGACTCAGCTTTTTCGCACTCCTATCTCTGGACCTTAGTATTTTATAATTGATCCTTTATATATACCAGTATATATACCAATGTGACACTTATGTTCCGTCAGTCCATCAAGTTCTCCTTGACATTCTCGCATTAGCCTAGAGTCTACCTTAGGGCTTCCATAAGTCCCCATTACTGCTTAACTGTCTGTACATATCTTGATTCGCTTAAGTTTCAAAGCCTATTATTTCCAAGTTAGTCTCGAGTCTCAAGGTACTTTACTTCACTCACAGATTTAAATGTATAGCATCTATGTTTATTAGAGTCCTCACACCCTATAAGTTTCTTCTAAATTTTATAATTTTGGATTTCTACAAGTTTGCTAACCCTTAATCGGTAAGATGAAAAAATATTACACAAACGTTAAGGTATAGTCTATTAGACGGCTATATTTAGAAAGTCATAAAAAATAAAATATACAAATGTTTTTATTTTATATACCAGATATATACTAAAAATATCGTTAGTGTGTCTAATACCAAAAATTTAAATACAGTTTAATATAAAACAACTTTGCATTTGTAATAATATAAACGCAATACCTAAATGAAACAGAACAAACATATCTGAAAAGATAAAAGCAGCAACAATCCCAAAACGTATGTGTTATTTAGAATAGAGCACCTATTCTAAATAACACAGGTTATGGCGCTCTCTGGTCCCTTACAAATTTCATTCTTATTCGCCCATAACTCTCCAATTAAAGGAAGGTTAGCTGACCTGAGAGCTCGGAAGACGTTAGGTTTGCGTCAATCGCGGCCAGTCGGAATCAGAGATTGGTGGCTTAACGTGAGTAAATTTTTGCCTTGTGGAATAATCCTGAGCATAGCATGTTTATTACCATAAAACGAAGTTAAAACAGGATATACATACAACTACAGTTAAATAAAAGCCGTAAAACATCCGTAAAGTAGAAATGTTTATCGAAGATTAAGTATAGATATAACAAAAAGCCACATCAGCCAAATCCACGGTGTTCAGAGATTCGTCCATTACCAGTACCATTACCATTACACCAATCTTAGGATTACCACCCTAGGTCACTAGGCTTCAGTTCAGGACATAGATTATCTATATACTTCAGTGTATAATGACAATTATTGACTTTGAGTGACTCATAGGCAGTATTCATCCCAAGAAAACTGAAACCAAGGGAAAATAAACCTGCCACTGAATTTTCGAACGAGTCCTCTAAATCTAATACACAGTCATATCCAGATAAATCAAAATTTTGGTAATAAATTTATGAATTAAATATTACTCCACAGTCATATCCAGATAAATCAAATTATGGTAATAAATTTGTAAATTAATATAAATACATTGTCATATCCAGGTAAATCAAAATTTTGGTTAACTAATTCCATATAAACTATTAGATGCGCATATATAGGGAACACTCAATAGTTTTCTTTGTCATTTATTGACAATTTTCATAAAGTTTGGATTAGGTAGTGGCAGTATCATAAAATTTAGTAGTCTTTTTGAACTGATCTTAGGGAAGTAAACATATACTAAGGCATATTCTGGCCCAGATTCTGATTTGACTCTTATATTTCTGACTTAACATGAATTAAATCTTATGAGATCGACCTAGTGTCATTAATCTATTAAAATTCAACATAATTTTTATGTAAGAAAAGGATTTCTACATCTGTTTACGCAGCTAGTTCAACTCCTTTTAATGTTTTTTCACTGAAGATGGTCCGACTAGACCGAAAACGTTTTGAAAGTTTGTAAGCCTTTTTGATAAATTTTTCATTATCTTTAATAAATAATATACTATTATACACAAGAAGTTCTTACTTCTAAGAGTAAATAATACAAAAGAATTCTAGATGAAAGCAGTGGCGGATCTCGACATTTGCCTTGGGAGGGGAACTTCCAACTTAGGGGGGGGCCTTCCAATGGAACACCTACCAAAAGACATAAAAAAGATAATGTCAAACTACTCAAAGGACATAACTACATAGGTTTTTTTAATTTTGGACCTTTGGAGGGGGAATTTTCCTATTTTCACCCCCCGTGTATCCCTGGATTAAAGAAATTAACAAAGGAAAACCACAAATATTAGAAGACATAAATAAAACGTGGAATGGAATAAAAAGCTGGATATATTCAGCGGAAAAAGAGTGCACACAGAGTAAAACCCAAAAGAACATGGATGTCAGGGGAAACCTTAGAATTAGTGGAAAAAAGAAGCATTATACTAAAACATCACAAAAACAGGAAGCTACACTTAAGAAATAGCGGAACTAAACAGGAGAATAAAAGGTATGTGCTCCAGAGATAAAAACATCTATATAAATAACGTGTGTCAAGAACTGAAGTAACATGCAAACCGCCATGAAAGTCATGAACTGTTTAAAAAAGTTAAATATTTGGTCCGAGAGATCAAACCACAACTTCTAGCAGTTCAAGATTATAATAGAGAAGTAAAAATCGACATAGAGAGCATTGCAGAGACATGGAAAAGTTACTGCTCAGAACTATACAAAAACACTTCAAAGGGTACATCAGTCTTAGAACAAAAGGAATATGCAATTAAAGAGAAAGAACAAATAATCTTAAAAACAGAAGTAGAGAAGGCTCTCAACCAATTTAGAAACAAAGAATCCCCAAGGATCGATGGCATACCAGTGGAGACTCTAAAAGCAAAGGGTGAGATTGGCGTAGATTTAATACTGGATATGTGCAACATGATATGGATCACTAGTAAATGGCCTGATGAGTGGTACGAATCAACCTTTATCCCTATCCATAAAAAGGATCACTAACCTTACGCAGCAATTACAGAACTGTTACCCTTATTCCTCAGGCAAGCAAACTCCTGCTACATACAATCAATGAACGGCTAAAGAACGTTCTACTTCCAGAGATAGGCAACGAACAATGCGGATTCTTACCAGGAAAAAAAATGCGAGAGCAGATACTGAACACCAGGCAAAACATAGAAAAAGCGAGAAAACACAACATACCAATGCTGCTCTGTTTCATAGATCACACAAAGGCTTTTGATTAAGTAAAATGGGATCCAGATGACACACTTATACTGGCAGCGAATTAAGTCGAAAGGATTACCATCACTGAACGGATTCAAACTTCAGAGAAGAATTCGGACTTCAGTTCAACACCTAGAAAACAAAAATAATGATCGTAGACTGAGCAAATAATAATTTACCGCACATACACCAAGTGTCGAATTTCAAAGTGGTAGACAGATTTGTATAATTGGGCTCTCTGATAACCAACAATGGCGATTACTCCTTAGAAATCAAGCGTCGACTAGAAATGGCCCGAACCGCAACAGCTAAACTGATTAAAATATAAGACCAAACAATAACAAGGAATACTAAGCTTAGGTTAGTCAATGCCATTATTTTTCCCATTGCTACATATGCAGCTCAAACATGGACTTTAAAAAATTGTTAGGAGTAAGATCGAAGCTTTGAAAATGTAGGACCATAGAAGAATTATACGCGTGTCTTGGACAGAACATAGAACCAACCTGTCAATTCTGGAAGTGCGTCATATAAAAGACAGGCTATCAAAAAAAGTAAACTGAGTATACCTAATTTATTTGGGCCACATGGATAGAAGAACGGCGACCATGGAACTATTGGTAGTAGAAGGAAAGGTAAAACGACATAGACCAAGAGGAAGATCTCCAACACGATGGGCAGACCAAATGAAGACTTTTGGGAAAATCCCTACATGAAGCCGTCCATATGATATAGACTGGCAGCCACTGGAAACAGCAAGCTAATAATATTTAGAGTATCACCATGCCCTCGCAAGAGCCCAATTGTAGATAATGTCATATCTTGAGAACTACTGAGAGAATCAATTTGTGACAATAAAGTTGAAAGACCTTGATGGGTTCCATACCATACCAACTAACAATAATAACAGAGGAAGCTAGAGCTGCCTGAGGAAAGGAATGCCAAATGTTAAAACGTAAAATGTCTTGCAAAACAGAAAAACAAAAAACCAAATAGGTATATCGTATCGATGCAAGGTAATTGTAAATACGTATTTCTGATTATTTGGTCGTCATCAGTACGGTGCAGCCATGTTATAAAAGAAACATATTAACTTAAGAAAAAGTCACTACATAACCAATGGACCAATTTGTGGCAATAGAGTTAACCAGCTACTTTTCCTTCCATGCTATGCCGTTGCCATTGCCGTTGCGAGACACTTTTACCTTTATTATTCACTCGTATTAACATTTTCTATTTGTTTTAAACGTTTTAGCGTTTGGCATTCCTTTTCTCAGGTAGCTGTAACTTTCCCCGAGGATATTGGTAGTTGTTGCCCTAGAAATAATCAGTCTTTTAACTCTATTGTCACAAATTGGTTGCATTGCTCCTGTAGTGATCCTTTTCCAAGTTACATGCTCCTTTTCTAACTTGGCTGCACCGTACTGATGACGACCAATATATATATATATATATATATATATACATATATATATATATATATATATATATATATATACATATATATATATATATATATATATATATATACATATATATATATATATATATATATATATATATATATATATATAATACTGTTGATCACAGCTTTTAAAGTTAGAAGATAAACTTTGAGATTCTTTGGGAAAAACAGCTGAAAGGATAGGCTAAGTATCTTATAAGTCCTTTCTCGAGAGTTTCGATTTCGATTTCGAGTTTCGATTTCAGTCCGATGCATAAAAGGAAACACTTGTTCGTTGTTTTTGTACCAGTTTTGTGAATTTACACTACATGTTTTTTGTAAAAAAAACTTATACAATTTTGTACAAATTTTTTTATAACATTGATCAGCTTTCATTACGGCGCTAATCTCAAATTGTAAGTATCAACTTAATCAAATAGACTGTCAATTTTTCATGTAAAACTACTTGTAGCTTATCCTTGATGATGTCTATGACTATTGACGAAATATTGGAAAAATAAAGGAATAAAGAATACACTTAGCCTAATATATCGGTTTTAAAACGTCTTGCGTCGTTGTCCGATGCCTAGTTTCCACGAATTTCTATCATTCCATTGTTCTTCGGTCAAGCTCATTGCCTTTGTTATTCCCTCCTTCCATGTTCTTTTTGGTCTTCCTCGTTTCTTACGAATTGGTGGTATCCATTTCATGGCGATTTTTGGTAGTCTTGTTTCTGGCATTCTTTGAACATGGCTATACCATATAAGTTGTTTCCTTTCTATGTCTGTTGCCAGTAATCCATCTACCCCCATCCGATTCCTTATTTCATCGTTTCTAATTCTGTCTGCCCTAGATATTCGAAGTGATCGTCTAAATACATCCATTTCTGTTGCTTCGAGTTTTCTTTTATTGCTTTCTGTTAGTCTCCATGTCTCTGTACCATAGGTTAATAACTCGTCCTTAGCAGCAATTGATTCGTCATCTGAGATGGCGTAGACTCCAAGGATTGTCACTGGCGTTTGATTTATGTTGATATTAACACGTATGATGTTTTCGTCGATTGTCTCGAAATCAGTTATTTTGTGTTTGAATTTTTTGTGTATCATTACAGAGACTCCTCTCTTTGCTCTTTGGTGTTTTGGGATGCCACTGAATATGTGTGTATAGTTATTTACAGTTTCTGTGCCAGTTCCTTTTTTCTTAGTCTCCGTCAAGACTACTATATCCATGTTGGCATTTTTCAGTTCATGAATAACTTCTTCCATTTTTACTCTTATTCCCTGGACATTCCATGTACCAATATTCAATATCCGTTTCCGTAGCTTGTGTCTTTTTCCATATAATCCGTCCGAAATTCTTAGGCAAGCATTAGGCTTTTTAGTAATTTCCAGTTTTTACAAGTGACAGGGAACTGACCTGACGCCTAAACCCCCAACCTGGAGGACCAGGTAATTTTTCCACAAAGTTTTCTACCTCTAGATCGATATATATATATATATATATATATATATATATATATATATATATATATATATATATAATAAAGATAAAAGGTATCGGCATAGCTCGCAACAAAGAAAAAAAATATAATAAAATTTGTGTATAAGATGGAAGGCAACTTGATATATTTTATTAATTATTGTTATTATTTATTTTAGTCAAACAAACTTAAATGGCGAATAGTATTTATAATAGCCGCTATGATGTATATTGTTCCAAGTATACTGTTTGCCCTCTTTGCTTCTGGAGTCCGTCAAAAGTGGGATGGATCAACTGACGCAGAAGAAAGAAAAATATCTGAAGCTAGAATGAAGAAAGTCTCTGTATGGTCTATTATGTCTGTGTAATATTTATATAAATTATATTTTATTTATTTTTTATAATTTTTTCTGTTAATTGAATATCATTCAAACGGTTTTTACTGAAATCGTATTGGCTTAAACCAAGCTGATTTGACTGCATATACACATTCCTAATTTTTGTAAAAATTCATAAATGTGAATAAAAGTTTATAAAAAAATCGCATGGAAATTTATAAAAATGTCACATCAAAGATACAATTATTAAATAAATATAAAAAAATTGCTTATATTGTATGGTAATACATATAGGGGATTTATATCACATCAGTTTTATAAAATATTAATTGGTTGCAAATGGGAGTCAATGGGAGTGCAGAAAGAGATAAGGAAAATTATTATTATTACCAAAAAAATTTAGTTGTGAAACAGATGTTGACTGGACTACTGCGAATAGATTGCAGTAATATAGTTAAATCTTGCACAAAAGCCTGCCTTTTTGAAAACCAGTAAGAGCAATAACTCGTTACTGGTATAGATAACGGCAATAAATTAACGGTAAAAATTGTCGAAAGACGATAAAACTGAAGTCTTGTTCAATAACGGTTCCTCAAGATCCTACTGTCTTTAAATTAGCAAAAAGTAACTTCGCCCAAAAAATATATATTCGCGACTAAACACGGCTAACAGATTAATCGAAAAGCTTCACTAACCGTGAAACCGTGAAACCGATTTTCTGAAAAATATCGTGAAAATAATTGATATGTTAATATATCGTGAATAATAAAAAAAAATTATTAACTCAGAATGTGACAATGTGGCAACACCTTAAGCCTTTGCGAATTAGGTCAATTAAAAAAGATAAGATATGGTTGAATGCTCTAATATTTGAGTTTTACAAATAAAAAGCAGATATAGAGCAAAGCTCTCTATTAAATCTTGCCAAGTACTTTCGCTTTCAAAGCATCTTTAAGGTTATTTCGTCAAAAAATAGGCTATCTAGCAGATCCAAGGATGTCACAAACATTGTCATGCAAGTAACACACATTAGACAAAAGGTCAAACGGTTAAAAATAATTATTCTAGATGCTACATTATGAACAATGGCAGGAGACAGAATAATTTCCTTACGTCGACGAAACGCTAGATCTTCTGAAAACGTGGCTGTTGTCAGTAAGAGTATGCAAGACAATTCGAGGCAGTCGATTTTAAGTCGCTCACAGGATTTCAGCCTTTCACAGACCACATCTTGACGAATGTTGTACAGTAACTTAGGCCCCAACTCGTACAAAATTCATATAACCCAGCAACTGAAGGTAAACGACTATAGGCAACGACGTATGTCCGCTGAATAATTCTAAAATAATTGGAAACAGCCTAATATTTATTAAAAAATCATCTTCATCGTCAACAAACATGATTGTCGAATTTTGAATGATACCAATCCAGATGAGATCCAAGAAGGAAGCCATCACGAAAAATTTACTATTAGGTGTGGATTTTGAGCTGAAGGTGTCATCCGGTTATATTTGTTTGAGAAAGACATTGGTCAGGCCATCACCGTCAACAACGAGTGCTGTAGGTCCATAATTACCCATATCTTTTGGCCTGAATTGGATTCGCAACTTTTGCCGCGTCTCACGTGGAGGTGATGTGACCTGGCCATCGAGACCGTCCGATTGGACCCCGTTAGACTCTTCCGTGTGGGAGTTTCTTAAGTCGCAATCATAACGACACTCAAAACCAACATAACTCATGCCATCGGTCAAAGTCAACATGATTTATACGAAAGAATCACAAAAAATTGGATATTTCGAAAAGACTTTCACACCAATAAAAACATTTGATTGTATTTTACATAATTTGTTTTATTTCAATTTAAAGATAGGAAATGCTTAAATAAAGAGCTTATATTTGGTTTCTTTGTTTTATTCTGTTTCAAAAATACTATCCAAAAACATTATATTTTAAAGTAAAAAATTATTTAAAATTATTAAAAAAAAAAGTATTAAACACAAATAACTTAAGAAAGATAAAAACTACGATTGTTTTAAGTATTTTGTAACAAACCAGCTGATAATATACTTATAAACCACTACATATATTTGTCCTTAGTCTAAAATTAAAATAAAAACATGAAACAGATCATTTATACAAATTCAATGTTTTTAATAACTCTAATAAAATATATCACATTTAATTTGCTTTTTAGCGTTAGAAATTTGAATTCTGATAATAAAATGGTACATTATTTAGCATGTCATTTACAACCAAATATCCATTCTTATCTAAAAGAAGTGAATAAAATTATATAATCCTAAGGTCTAATATTATCCAATATCCAGTCCATATAATAAGCCACCCGTGTGTAAACTCCTGGATAACCTTCTAAGCCACATTCACGGGGTCCAAAAGATACAACACCATGTTGGATGTAACGAGCGGAATGATCAATCAATCTGGCAACATGAAGTGGTCCTCCACTATCACCGGGACAAGAATCTTGATTGTTTTTACCTCCAGCACAAACTTGCTTGTAGGTGATGCGAGCTCGACTTTGATTTTTGTATACATTTTGACAATGATCCAAATCTACTACTGGTAAATCAACTTTTTGAAGTATATCACTTGTAGCTCCTAAAAAGTAAATAGAGCAATTACGTTAAAAACTTTTACCTTGTTTTAACTCTAGGTTACAAACAAAAAGCATTTTTATTAATCACAATAAGTCTAAGACTTTTCTAACTAATGTATAACAAATGCGATCACAAAATTAAACAAAAAACTAACTATGAAGCTGTAATATTGTATATAGCCCAATTAAGTTAGATTTTTACTCGACACAATTGTATAAAAGAGTTTGACATATCAGGTACAGAAAGACTCTCATCTAGGGACTTATAAATTTTTTAGTAGAACTATTCTTAAATAAACAATCAAAACGTCCAACTCATTCTTTTGCTCGTAACTTAAAAACTTGGCCACTTTGACGAAAATTTGACGTCAACAATCAACTTAAAAAAATACACAAAATGAGTTAGACTAAATTAAAATCTTGTTAATTAATTTTTAATTATTTATCAAAATTTGTTTAAATGTACCTGCACCTAAAGTGTACCTGGTGTTATCCTTTTTAAATTGTGTGCAAAACATGGACCAGATCGGTTAAATCGTTTTTCATCATCATCATCATCATCAATGGCACTAAAACTCTTCGTGAGTCTTTGTCGCGTTTACTATTGCCTTCTCTGTTTGTCGGTCCTGTGCCAGTAATTCCCATTGTTGCACTCCCATTTTCTCTAGATCGTCTTTGACTGAATCTTTCCACCTTTTTCTAGACCGCCCTACAGGCCTTCTTCCCTCTGGCCTATCCCAGAACACATTGTTTATAAGGCGATTGTCGTCGTTACTGCGTATCACATGCCCTGCCCATCTGAGTCTTTTGGCCTTTATATATCTGACTAGATTTTCTTTTCCGAATATAGACTCTAGCTCGTTATTGTATCTGCCCCTCCATTCGTTTGTCACGCTGTTTCTGCAAGGGCCATATATCATTCGAAGAATTTTACGTTCCCACACCAGCAATTTATTTATTTTTCTTTTTGTTAGCGTCCATGTTTCGCTTCCATACGCGACTGCTGGTCGTATTATGGTCTTATATATCCGGATTTTTGTACCTCGTGAAAGAAGTTTTGACTTTATTAGATGTTGCATTGCAAAAAAAGATCTGTTTCCTGTTATTATTCTCGTTTCAACTTCTCGCTCTAATTTGTTGTCATTTGTGATTGCTGCTCCTAGATATTTAAATTCTTTAACCACTTCGAAGTTGTGATCATTTATAGTAATGTTTTGCCTTATTCGCTGTCGTTCTTGTTTTGAGACGACCATGTATTTTGTTTTGTCTTCATGTATTTTTAGACTGATGTTTAATGCAGCTTCTTCAAAGCTCGAGAAAACTATTATTAAATTTGAACAAATCAGTTTTTTAGTATTTAAAAAATATTAAACATATTGTAAAACTACTTTCTTTGACGTTAACAAGTTTTTTTAGGTTAATTGGCTAATTCTGAACAATAAATGCTATTAGTAACTTTTTTCTTATATGCATCGTTGAGTTAAAAACAAAAAGCGAAGAAATAGCTATTTTCAAGGCTCGATAGCTCGATGAAAAATTAATATTTTAAGTTTAGCAATCTTCAAGTTAAACCTCCATTTTATAAGATCTCTAAGAGCTTTTAATAATAATTTAATAGCAACCTATTGTTTTTAAATTGTTAATTTAGTGCCAGACAGAGTTCCGCGACCGCTATATACTGGGTGGCCCTTAAGTAATTGTACAAACAGAAACCGTAGATTATGCATTTTAAAATATTACTATTTAAGCCAACTTGCTTTAATAAAATTTCGTCTACTTTAAAATGTATAAGGTATGTCTGAATTGTCAATATAGATGAGTCAGATAAAATTAAATTATTAGAAGAATTTTTCACTAAGTAACAAAAAACAAAATTTGTTTAATTTACTAATGTTTGTATTTTGAGAACGATTTCCGAAGTGGAAATTGAAACGTCAATAAACGTATTTTAAACTTTAATTGTGGCTTATTCCCATTTAAATATAAATTAATTTAAAATGCCACAAGAAAATAGCTTCAGAACAATATTCGTCATCTAGTAACCCCACCTATGTCTTAAAAGCTTCAGATATCTGCGAAACATTTTTCGACCTTTTTTTTAACCAGGCTGGGCTATCTTTGTTTACAACAATCCTGTTTAAACAATTTCCAATAATTTTGTTTGCTAAAAGTTAAGTTAAAAACTTTTTAACTAAATTTTTTTAGCTAGTATCTTTTTTTCTGAAAAAGTTATCTGTTGACGTGAAATCTCTAAATACGCAAGTTTTTAAGATTTGAGTAAACTAATAAGTTTGTCGTTTTGATTGTTTATTTAAAAAAATTTCCGCTAAAAAATTAATAAACCTTAAGATGAGAGTCTTTTTGTCCTATTTCATACTACACATTTTAACTGTCAAACCCACAGACCCACTAATAATACAGGTAGGTGATTTGTGGTCAAACCCGTCTATGCAGGTATGACAAAAAAATTCTTATTCTTTACTAACTTACTTGGTCTAATAATAAATTATTTTAAAACCAACCTGTTTGTGTATCTGTAACTCCCCATCCAGTAACTGTTACTCTAGTAAACTCATCAGTTCGATATTCACCAAGCGGCAAACATACTGGTCTAGCGTTTTCTAAAACAAGAAAAAAATTAACTTCAACATCGAAGAAATCAAGGTTACAATATTTAGCCCAGGGAAATAAGCATTTTTCATGACACTCGTCCGGCCAGGCAAACGACAGTTGTTTTGAGTAGTATGGTCCTCTGTAACAAAAGCCTATATGTTTCCTGCAGTCGATTTTTTGGACTTAATTAGTTATTAACAAATTAAAGTCAAAAAACGGAAAATTTTTGCTTTTTTCGTCCATCAGCAAAAAGTGAAGCATTTTAGACAAATTTTCGAAGAGAAGAAACTTATAAGTCATATAAAAACCTTTAAAATGGCGTTTTCTAAATGTTTTTATCCTTATTTGTTGCTTGGAAAGTTACAAAATAAGTAAAAAATTTCGGTTTTTTATAAATGTTAATAACTTTTTTGAAAATAAACTTATGAAATTTATATTTCATGGAATGCTGTGCCTTGTAGTGCTTAAAATATGGTTAAAATTTCAAAGTGATCAGTCAAATAGTTTAAAAGTTATTTTATTTGTTTATCCCAAATTAATTTTTTTTACAACAATATAAGTCAGAAAATTATATATTAAGTTATATTATATAACGTTAAAATATCTACCAAATTAATACTTTAATAGAAAAATAAAAATATCTAGAAAACTGATAACTTTAGGTATAGGGACTACTTTATAAAATTTGAAGTACGATATTAGTACTTTTTGATAGTGATATAAAATACAGGGTGTTCTATTGAAAATTACCAAGAAAATAATGTACTTGCATTTTGACTTACCCTATATTTGATTTAACGAATTTCAAATTTAAAATAAAATACAGGGTGTTCCATTTAAAAAAACATAAGTTTGGTCTGCCATCATCTTATGGAACACCCTGTAAGATTGTAACTAATTTTAAAATGTGCAGTTTAAATCTGCCTACAATTTTTGTCAACAACTTTTTTTTGTAATTCTTACTATAACAGATCTACTGAGATTTCTTAATTGTTATAAACAAAGCTGATATGAATTAAATAAAAAAGAGGCTAACTTTGCCTCAAATTATTTTAGGACAATTTTTTTTTCTTTTAAATTTGTAAAAAAATTTAGGCTTTTTAAATATAAAAAAATAATGTTCTTACAGGCAATGGCTAAAAAGTTATTCTAATTGTTTATAAGCAAAAAATCGACATGTTTTTGCAAAATTATTTTGCAATATTTAAAATTAATTTTCTTAATTTTTTTTTTAATGTTAATAATAGAACGAATAGAAAGTCTTCTTCTTCAAGAAACTATCATTACAATTACTAAAACTATATAATTTTCTGACTTATATTGTTGCAAAAAAAATTAATTTGGGATAAACAAATAAAATAACTCTTAAACTATTTGACCGATCACTTTGAAATTGTAACAATATTTTAAGCACTCATAGACACATCATTTTATGAAATATAAATGTTATAAATTTATTTTCAAAAAAGTTAATAACATTTATAAAAAACCGAAATTTTTGACCTATTTTGAAATTTCCTAAGCAACAAATAAGGATAGAAACATTTAGTAAACGCCATTTTGAAGGTTTTTATATGACTTAAAAGTCTTTTCTCTTGTAAAATTTGTTTAAAATGCTTCACTTTTTGCCGATAGACGAAAAAAGCAAAATTTTTCCGTTTTTTGACCTTAATTTGTTAATAACTAATTACGTCCAAAAAATGGACTGCAGGAAACATATAGGTTTTTGTTACAGGGGTCCATACTACTCATAACAACTGTCGTTTGCCTGGCCGGACGAGTGTCAAAAACAGAGTACTTTTTTGCTCATTTCCCTGGCCTAATTGTACGGTACGAGTCTTAACGTTTCTATACTATTTCTGACGCTTACTTAGATTTTGACACAACACACCAGTAAATAATTACACCGAGTCATCGACAAGAATAAAAATTAGAGTAAGTTGTAAAACGCAAGTTTGGGAAACTTACTATAACCCTTTGTTTTCTAGTGGTTTCACTGTGAAACCACATACAAATAAATTTTTTGCTACGTTCTCAGTGGTATTTTCCTGAAACCGCTCACGTTATATGACGTATAAGGCTCCTCCTACTGTAAAATGTATCGCGCATCGCCATTTACATTCTCGTTAATTCAATTATTAGTTGGTAATAACCCGTGTTTTGAACTGTGCTAGTGGTATAAGCGATTTTCGTGTTTTTTATATTATTTCGCTATGGCAGGTAACTTTATTTTTTATATACAATATTAGAAACATTTGTATCTATGATTAATACTTCCTATTACTAAAAGTTTTCAATTTACAATCAGTATATTGATGATATAAAATGCCGGTTTCATCCTGAAACCACTAGGAAACTAGATATGTACCTAAGTACTTATTTTTTATTTCAGAAAAAAAAATATATTCATTCAGACAGCTAAACAATATGTCGTCGGGTGATCTATTCACATTATTAGAGAATATTCTTTCAGATAGCGAGTCAGATGAATCGAGTAGTGAGGAAGACGATTTGCTTGACATTGCGAATATGCCAATATTATTTGAAGATCATCCAGACCAACCTTCAAGAGGCGACAATTCAGAGAATATTCTTGGTGATGAAGCCTTCTCGGACGACGAGGACGATGTTCCACCTGCTATTTTGAGGGATATAGAACAAAGAAGAACCTGGACCAAGTCAGCGGCATCTTGCGTTACTAACATGAAGCAGTTTACTGAAGAAACCGGTCCTAAAATTCCAGATGATATGGAGAGGCCAGTAGATTTTTTTTACACTTATTTCCCGGAAATCTAATTGACAAAATTGTATTCGAAACAAACCTCTACGCTCTTCAGAAACGTGGTGGAGACTCTTCATTCACACCAACTTCTGCCAAAGAAATTAAAATTTTCATTGCAATCAATATGTTGATGGGAATCAAAAGGTTGCCCAGTTATGTCGATTACTGGTCATCTGGAGAGGAACTACGAGATCACTACATTAGCTCAGCTATGTCTAGAGATCAGTTTGCTTGGCATCTAGGAAACGTGCATTTAGCAGATAATTCGGTGATGCCTGATCGCAACTCGCCAAATTATGACAAGTTGTATAAAATTCGTCCTTTATTGGATACTTTATCTGAAACGTTTCGTTCTTCATATGGCCCTTCAAAACATCAATCGATAGATGAATCTATGATTCGTTTCAAGGGTCGCAGTTGTCTAAAGCAATTTATGCCTCTAAAACTAATCAAGAGGGGTTATAAAGTTTGGGTTCGATCTGACGAGAATGGATACGTTTGCCAATTTCAGATATATGTTGGAAAAACTAATGATCAACCTGAAAAAGATTTGGGCCAAAGAGTTATATTAGACTTGACTCGAGATTTGGTGGCAAAAGGGTATCACGTTTTCTTTGATAATTTTTCAACTCTGTGCCCTTACAAAAAAACTTCAAGCAGAATGTATTTACGCGTGCGGTACCGTCAGGACTAACCGAAAAGATATTCCAAAAGAGCATCTGACAAAGAACTACAAATCCGGGGACAATCAGACTGGAGAGTCGGCAACGACGGACTGGTGTTTGTAAAGTGGAGAGACCGAAAAATAGTCCATTTTTTTGGGAATCATCAAAACCCTTCAGAAGAAACAACTGTTTCCCGCAAACAAAAAGATGAAAATTCACAAGTCGTGGCCTGTCCAACGATGGTCAAAGAATATAACCAGCATATGGGCAATGTTGACAAAACAGATATGCTGAAATCTGTGTATGAGATTGACCGCAAATCAAAAAAATGGTGGCACCGGATTTTGTGGCATTTCGTAGATATATGTGTCGTGAATTCTTTTATTCTCTTCAAACAAAAAGCGAAATGCACGGTTCCAAACCTGAAATTTTTTAAGTTATAAGCTTCAGGGTTAATCGGCGCCAGTGGTAGTAAACCGTCAAGAAGTAGGGTTGCTTCTCCTACAGTCATAGCGAAACATTTCAAAAAAATTGTGCCTTATGAGAAACGCTTTGACCAATGTTTGCAATTGCCACAACACGGGACATCTAGACGATGTGATTTTTGTAGCACTAGTAAGGATCCTCACAGAACCAGGTGGGAGTGTGCGACATGTAAGGTTGGATTGTGCCTTTCCGAAAAAAAGAACTGTTTTTCATTGTTTCATAAAAAGTAACCTACGTTTTATATTATTATTTAGTTATTATTTTAGTAACCTATCTTTCATATTATTATTATTTAGTTATCAGATTTTTTTTTATTTGAGAAAAATCTCTAGTTTCCTAGTGGTATCATGTCGAAACCATAGCCTATTAAAAAAAAATAAATAAAAAAAAATAATATTTTTCACTTTTTTGTCTTTTAGGAACCCAATAGAGTAAGATTATTTAATTTTTAGCTCAATTTTTGATTGTAAAAGTTTTCAGGAAACAAAGGGTTAAACTAAATTAAAAGCGAGAACTCTTTCCAACAAAGATATATTTCAAACTAACTAATTATTCATTCTCTATCGGAAACGATAAATTCGTCACCAACAAAGAATGATTTCACATTTTTTACTTAAATAGGCAAAACTGATAAATAGTCTTTTTACGTTGTATATACAAGTCCGTCGTGAGTATTTCTTGGTTAGATTACACTGGACAATAATAATATAGAAAAGGTTGAGTCATATAATTTGTATCTTCAAATATTCAAATATCTCTGTATCAGATTTTTAAGTGAAATCAATGATTTTTTTTTTTCAGATAGACTGGTGTAAAAGTACTAATTTTATTTAGGCCAAGTCAACTCAATGCTTTTGGATTGCTGTGGATCGAGCCTTGAGTTCTGCGTGATACTCAGATATTCTGCCGTTTAAACTAACCGCTCCAAGAAATAGCAGACTCCTCGTCTATACTTCCAAAGTACACTAGAGGTATAAGGAGAGATTACTATTAAATAAGTACATTGCCAAAATACATTACAAAATTGTATTAGAGATGGCACTTCAACGTTTCAAATCGATGTTTAGTTACATAATTAGAGAGTTTACTATTTTTATTAAGAATAAGCTACAATTTAACTTTAAAATAAGTTTTTTTTATTTTTTTTATATAAATACATACCAATGTGACAGTGACAGATATTTAAAAGTAAAAATATAAGTAAGTTCCCATTAAATTTAAATAATATAAATATGAGGTAAATATTGCCAGATTAGTACGATATGCTTATCCAACAGCTCCTGAAGACATGATGGAAAAATTGGCCGTTCAAACATTTATTGATGGTCTTCGAGATCATGAAATGCAGAGAACACTGCGATTAGTTCGTCACAAGACGCTGGTTGATGTCTTATCCGCCGCCCTCGAATACGAGTCAGTTACGCAGGCCTCTGGCGGGTACAGTAAAGTTAGGACTGTAAACAAGGAAGGTGATGAAGATAAACTTGACTAGCTCGATAATATGATAAAAGTATGACATGCAAGAAAAACGAAGACCATAAGATGCTGGATTTGTGGCGAAATAGGACACGTACGAAGTTCATGTAAGCACCCTAGATACGACGCAAATCAAGAAACCTAGAACGGGTCGGCCTTAGGGGGGCAGCTTCGACCTAGAACTTTTCCAAATACTCTCTTATACTAATAGCTTCTTTGAAATGTCGTGAAGATAGTATATATATAGATGGAGAAATAAATGGTAAAAGGCATACGTTGTTGGTGGATACCGGAGCGACCAGAACCATTATACGCCTGACAGTTATAAACAGCCGTAAGAAACTGTTACCAACGAGGTTTCGATTTCGGACCGCTACAGGTTAAAAGAGTTAAAAGAGAAAAGTTAAAACAGAAAGGTTAAAAGAGAAAGGTAATGAAGACGAGGTTGGCCGTGGTGACTGCGGCTAAAGAAATTCCTGTGAGACTTATCAATGTCAATGACTACCCAGTGACCATCAAGAAAGAGACAAAAGTAGGAACTTAAGTACCTGTGACCTCCATAATCCGTGAGGCGACAACATCTGATAATTCTAATGACAAATAAGAGCAAATGGTTGCAGTTGCGGGACAGTCTCTAAATCAGATGAAGAAAAGGAAATTAAGGGAATTTCTTCGGCAGTATCGTGATATTTTCGTACCGAAAAAAGGAAAGACGGCGAGAACTACCGTTGTTAAGCATAAAATTGATACTGGTAATGCTGAGCCAATTCGTCAAACAGCTCGACGATTACCACAGGTGAAAAGAGAGGAGGCTGAAACGATTCTTCAGGAAATTAAAAAAGACATGGTGATAGAATCTTCTTCGAGCCCATGGGTCTCTTCGGTGGTCCTGGTTAAGAAGAAAGACGGAACTACGAGTTTCTGTGTGGATTACCGTTTGCTGAACAACGTTACCAAGAAAGATAGTTATCCTCTGCCTCGAATCGACGATACATTGGACCCATTGGCTGGAAGTAAATTGTTTTCTACTATACAGAAGACAGCCTTCACCACAGTTTCTGAAATGTGGCAATTCAACGTTATGCCATTTGGACTCTGTAATGCTCCTGCGACATTTGAAAGGCTTATGGAAAATGTGTTGAGGGGACTATCTTGGAAAACATGCCTGGTTTATCTAGATGCTATAATCGTCTTGGGGGAGACATTTGAAGACGATCTGAAGAATTTAGAAAACGTTTTCAATCGACTTAAAGCTGCCCAATTGATGTTAAACCCCAAGAAGTGCCAGCTATTTCAAGGTAAATTCAATTATCTGGGTCACATAGTCGGTAAAGAACGAGTGGCCGTGTATAAGGGAAAAATCGATTTCATTAAGGAATGGCCAGTACCAACGGACAAATACTAAGTGAGAACTTTTCTTGGACTATGTACTTACTACCGGAGGTTTATTAAGAAGTTTGCAGATGTCGCTAAGCCATTAACGCGACTTACGGAGGAAGCAAGAGATTACCACTGGGATATAGACTGCCAAAATGCCTTTGAGACCTTGAAAAAGCATTTAATCACAGCACCAATTTTAGGATATCCACTGCCAGAAGGAGAGTTCATCTTAGATACAGACGCAAGTAATGTGGGAATTTTAGGAGTGCTATCTCAGATTCAATTAGGACAGGAACGAGTCCTTGAATATTTTAGTAAAGTTCTTTCAAAACCTGAGCGGAATTATTGCGTCACGAGAAGAGAACTTCTAGCAGTAGTGAAATCAGTAGAGCACTTTTATCAATACCTCTACGGAAGCAAGTTTTTAATCCGAACCGACCATGCCGCCCTTAAGTGGTTGATGCAGTTTAAGAATCCAGAGGGTCAGATAGCCAGATGGATCTAACGACTCCAAAAATACGATTTCAAGATTGAGCACCGGGCTGGAGTTAGCCACAGAAACGCTGATTTTCTTTCCAGAAGACCATGCCCGCAGAGTATTCCCACTGCAACAAAACGGAATTCAAGGAAGCAGTAGTGCTAAGAACAACGATGGTCAGCGACGATTGGACGCCAAGATAAGGGAAGAACAAAGAGAGAGATCCAGTTATACAGAAAATTCGAAAATGGAAAGAGGAAAACCGTCGACCACCTTGGCAAGAAATATTAAACCTATACTCAGTAGTTAAGACGTATTGGACCCAGTGGGACTCATTTATTATGGAAGATAGCTTGCTCAAACGAATACTGGAAAATGATGACAGTTCAGAGAAGAGAAAACATTTGGTGATCCCAAAAAGCAGAATAGCCGAAGTACTTCGTCAGTTACACGACAGTCTATCAGGTAGGCATTTTGGTGTAAAGAAAACCATTCAGCGAATTCGATAACGGTTTTATTGGATGAACAGTTCCGACGACGTAAAAGACTGGTGTAAGAAATGTACTATTTGTGCTACGAGTAACGGGCCTTATCGAAAAAAAGAGAGCTCCTATATGACAATATAATGTTTGAAGCCTGTTTGAAAGAATAGCTTTGGACTTCGCTGGGCCATTTCCAGAAAGTGAAAATGGAAGCAAGTACATTTGGTAGTACGTGGTAGTAATAGATTACTTCACTAAGTGGGTCAAGATTTACGCACTTTCAGACCCGAAGGCCGCTACCGTTGCAGATAAGTTGATCCAAGACTATATCAGCCGATTTGGAGTGCCTTTGGAGATCCATAGTGACTAAGGAAGGAACTTCCAAAGCGATCTATTAAAAAAAAATGTGATAGACTAGGCATGAAGAAAACAAGAACTACAGCGTATCATCCGCAATCGGATGGTATGGTAGAACGGATGAATTGGACAGTGGGCAAGTATTTGACAAAGATGGTGTCTGATCATCAGCGAGACTGGGATCAATATCTTCCGTTCTTCACAATGGCCTACAGATCTGATGTTAACGAATCAACAGGCCAGGCACCAGCCAGAGTCCTATTCGGACGCGAGATGCGACTACCTTGTGATCTAGAGTTTGGTTGTTGATCTGGAAAAGATGTAGCAGGTGAAGATTATGTGATTGAATTACGAAGAAGAATGGATGATGCACACGAGCTGGCCCGTTCTCATCTTTAGATCGCTAGCGACCGAATGAAGAAACGGTACGGTAAACAAGCCGAAAAGGGGTGCTTTAAGAAGAACGACAAAGTCTGGCTCTATAATCCCAACAAGCGAAAAGGTTGTTCTCCCAAGTTGCAGATGCATCACGTTACCTTTTCTACCTGGTAACAAAAGACACTAAACGTGACCAACCTACGTACCGTGATGCATGGGAAGCCTTACTTCAATTGAAAGAGCACGTACTAGAGTCCGACGTGCAAAAGTTAGCCATGCCAAAGTTGGAGTGCCGCCAATTAGATTGGAGAGTTATCCGAAATAGGGTGGAGAAGATCTTTAAAGACACCGAAGTCCAGGTGTTAAAAGAGAGTCCAGTTGCCGATACCAGCATACCGTTGCAGTTCCACTCCCGACAAGGTTCCAGAAGGAACCATCTTTTAAGAGGGGGCCAATGTTACCATAAATAATGACTCATAATATCTAAACTGTAAATATCCTGTTTTATTCAAGTATTTTTCAGATCATATACCTGCCGGCAGAAATTTCTAGTAAGAAGATCCACGGGTCCCCTTTGAATATAAAGACTTGTTTACACGAGTAGAGTTGTGAGGAGGGTAGAGTAGCGAGTACAGTCGACTCTACTCGCTACTCTACCAAAAATGGCTTGATACCGTTCACACGAGGAGAGTTACAAGTATAGTATTTATGAGAGTATACTGTGGAGTAGGTGTTTGTTTAGTACAAAATGAATTCAAGAAAAAGAAAATTGATTCAAAATTGTTTAGCTACTGTTGCAAATGTATTTGTAACTGAGGTCGCTTTGTAACAAAGAAAAGAGTGGATGAGAGAGTGGCTTAAAAGAAGGAATACACACGGGGTCTCAGCTCTTTTATCTTGATAAGAATATATTTTTTATTTCTTATTGTATTTTTTATTAACAAGTAATAAAAACCTGTAACTTGCCCGTGAGCCTTCAGTTTTCTTGTTTCTTTTTGCACCTTTCATGATTGCTTCCATAGGAGTTAACCATTTCACGTTCGGAACGTATACATCGGCTGAACCTGAATCCCATTTTTTTGATTTTTGTATTTTTACACACTCTTGATTATAAGTGCACCTTATATTCTTAATTTTTTGCTTGATCTCGTTTACTCCAAAGCCCTCTTTTGCCATTCTTTCGACGATTTCATCCTTCGCAGCTTGCCTAATACTTTTATTTCTGTAGTGTACACTTCCTAAATTCCATAAACACTGGTATTCGCAATACATCTCTACAAGTTTTAAAGTGAAAGTGAAATAAAGTTCATCTTAGGTGAACTTCATTTTCACTATTTACACAAAACACAACTCCAGACGGAATGACAGCGTCCCTATGCACTCTCCAACCTACTCTACTCTACCAGAATTGACCGCGTTTCATGGGTAGAGTGCGCAGGCGAGTGGATATTTTGGCGGTGGCGGTGGTAGTAGAGTAGAGTTACTTTGCCACATGTTGCTAGTCACTCTACTCTACCACGTACTATGCACTCTACTTGCTACTCTACTGCGTTGAGCGTTTTTACGGGTAGAGTTACTCTTAAGTATTTAAATATTTTTAATATTTAAATCCTTATAAAGCTTCTATACTGGCGTTCTATTATTTTTCTCTCTAGTAATATGCAGAGTAGTTGGTCATAAAATAAGCGACACGAAATAGTTATAAGAGTTCATTTACTTTTATGCCCGGAGTCCGTTATACAAAATAGCAAAAAATGAAAAAAAAATTCTCAGCTTAATATTAATCAAAAATTGTGTTTTTAAATATGAAAATATTTAAATGATAATGACCACTCGAATAAAGGGGGAAGAGAAACAAAAATCGGTATTTGCCACACTTATATGAAGTACGTGCTTAAAACATGGGAAAAATATCAAAAAATGGGTTTTTTAAAATTTTGAGGATTTTCCGGAGCTTTTTTGGTCATTAAAATGTATTTTCGTGAATTTTTCAGATTTTTGAAAGCAAAGTATAGGGGACTCCAGTGGCCACCTAGGAAGCTAAAAAGTTGACTAAAGGGGTTTCTAAATATGTACTTTCAAGTACCCACCCCAAATTAAAAATCCAGCCGAGTGCAGATTTTACCATCTTATCCCGTTATAGCTTTAATCTGATATGTATTAACTAAGTAGCACACCAATTTTTATTAGTATAAATTGTAAAAACGAGTAGTTATCACTTTAATTAATTTTAGTTCACACAAAGAACCTATGAACAGTATAAATATATTGTAAACTTTTCTTCATATTTTACGTATAATTAATAATAGTTAGTTAGTATAGTACTCACCAACATCTAGATTCATTTTTGCCACCCTTATAAGTCCAATATCGTTTGAAATTATGGTAGCATTAAATTCGGGATGAGGAATAATTTCTTCTATGGCCAAATCTTGAACAGGATCTTTAATACATTTTTCAGATCCGTCTTTGCCTATAACACAGTCACGTCTAGTCCTAATATTATATTCTCCCACTCGTACACCCAACCTAATAAAAAAATATCATATTAGTCTTTAAGATCCGTAAATGATATTAAACAATATATGTATTCTTAGAAAAAATAGAGGAAACTGGATAAAAACAACGTTCAAGATAATATAACACAAAACGGTGAATCCTTGACGGTAAATATTCATTTGAATACAAACGAGTTCTTTAAGTTTAATCCATACGTTTTAAAAAAATTATAACAAGACTAATGGAGTATATAATTCAAGGCATGTGTTAAAATCTGTATTTCTGATGATTTTTATTCTATTTGATCTGTTGCCATTTGACGTTCATAGAGTTCTGTAAAGTGTAAGCCTTGTTCGCCAAACCCAGTTGATCTTGATATTTCGATAGTCGAAAATATATTTTCGATAAAAAATACGTATCCAGGCTTGGACAAAAGTGTCATGCAGCCTTCCGAACATATTCAGTTTCGCTTCCTACTGTTTTCCGATTTTACATTAGTCTATCTTGCCAGTTGATGAAAGAAGGTACTCGCGCGTAATATTGAAACATTTCAACAACCGTCATTTATCTATAAATGGTTATCTATTTGGATGAAGAAGATTTAATTACAAAAATATCGTTGACAAAAAGCAGTGATTGTAAATATTGGGTACGTGCAGGCCCGAAACCAGGGGTGGACCTCAAGGCAGCATACGACAGTGTCAGGAGAACAGTACTTTACCAATAAATGCGTGAGTTTGGTATACCAGAAAAACTTATCCGATTAACGAGAATGATAATATCTAGCTTAAAAGCCAGCGTTAGGATACAGGGAGAAAATTCTTGATCCTTTGAGATAAAGGATGGACTCAGAAAAGGGGATGCCCTGACTTGCCTACTATTTAACATTGTCTTAGAAAGGCAGTCTGAGACACACGAATTAGACACGGCGGTACTATTTACAAGAGATCGATACAAATTTTGGCATACGCTGATGACATTGATATAATATGGCGTAGCAAGCGAGATGTTGAGCAATATTTTCTCGAATTGGAAACGGCGGCGAAATAGGTCGGTCTAGTCACAAATAGTTGAAAAGGCTTGAACAAGTTACTAATCACGAGTGTATGCAAGCTTTGAACAGCAATATCTTAACCGATTTATATCTTACAGAAAAACAAAAATGACAAAGTGTTCAGAAAAGTTCAGACCATATAAAATATACGTAAATAAAGTAAGTTACAAAGCAATAACGATTAGTTTTATTTGGGGTGCTAATTAGGGGGTGCATTAGCATTAGTTAAACATTGTGTTTAACTAATGAGGCTACAATAATAATTAGTTGGAACGTACACAAACATTTGGGTGTCAACAATTTTTATTGGTCGCACAAATTGCATTGTTATTTTTTTTAAGACGTTGCTGTTATAAGAAAGCCACATGTCCATTTTCAATATAAAATCTCTAAAAGTTTTCGATACATTGTAAAAAACCGATTTTCATTTTGTAACTTCAAAGGGCTGTAACTTTTTTATGTGCATATTTGTACAAAGGTAATTTAGGTTCCATCGAACAATTTTTTGTCCCAAAATATGTGATTTAATTTATGACCTACCTGTTTGTTACACCCTGTATATTGGTTTCTATGAGATGTTCGTAGTTTCATTCGGGCTTATTGTGTACAGAAGTCGTTTTCAAACTTTGATCATAACACACACCTCATAAAAATCTTCCTCTGCCGCCCCCCTTTCATTATTGACAATTCTTTTACGGTATTTTGTACTTTTCGTTTGACTGAAAACGATTACCTTTTAACGCCATTTTCAGTAGCCCAAAGATGTAAGAATCGCAAGACAATAAGAGACTATAGAATGTATGATTGTATATTATATATTTCTTTCATTGTAGATTTCCTTTTACTATTTTGGTAAACTGAGGCCGAGTTTTGTCGTGCAGAAAAATGACACTACGTGAGAGCTTCCATGGACGTATTCGCCTTGTTGCGTGATGGAGCTTGTTCAAAATGTCACTAAACAGGTTTGCATTAACATGAACTCTATGTGATGTAAACTCTAAGAGTAAGGGTCCTTCATGGTTGAAAAAAAGGTTTTTTTACCACACGCTGATTACAATTGGATGGATTGTTAACAACAAACCCCACTTTTAAGGCACAATACTTAAAATCGCAGTCAAATACAAAATGATAGGAACTGATTGGTATGACGTAAAATGACATTGTAAAATGTCAGTTAAGTGATTACAATTGTTTTCAAGGTTAACTCGACCAAAGTTGAGTTTCAATTGAACCAGCGTATAATTT
Organism: Diabrotica undecimpunctata; assembly: GCF_040954645.1. Lineage (NCBI taxonomy): Eukaryota > Metazoa > Arthropoda > Insecta > Coleoptera > Chrysomelidae > Diabrotica > Diabrotica undecimpunctata. The sequence continues at coordinate 49,184,231 of NC_092808.1, forward strand.
ATAATAAATCACGAAGATTGTACAATAATACTTATTACTTACTATTTTAAAATTGATATTAAATATAATTTATGTGCGGTAAAATATAAATAATAATCATTTAATAATAAGTTATTAAAAAAACACGTCAAATTTTACGATAACTGCAACGACAACGATAATAGCTACGACAACGATAACTGCAACGATAAATTCAAAATATTTAATTTTTTGAAAATGTCTGTCAAATATTCTAATTTTATTAAGAAATCTGTATTAGAAAAAAGTTTTATACTCTGAATGGTTATTATTTCGTAAAAATATTCCGATTTCAACTTTTACTTAAAAATGCGGTAGGTATTGTACGCATGATAAACAAGTAACTTGTCAGAAATATTATAGAAGTTCTTTATGATCTGATCCCATTTCTTCACACAAAATCGAAAATAATTTAATTTAAAAAAAACTTTTTTTAATAAAATCGATGTTTTAATATCTCAAAAAGAATTTGCAATTCAGCATGTAAATTTGTCGATGCTTAGCTTGTCTAATTTTTACTAATTATTATAAACCTTTATTTATATACAATGATCTTGCTGTATCAGTACACAGACCAATAAAATTTTAACAAGCTAACTTTTTTTGTTTGAAAAAAACGTATTTTTATTTACGTAATCTTCTATGAACTCATTATTTTTATCATCAGCGAATCGAACATAGCCTAATAACATTTGTTGCCTCGTCAACTTAAATTACAAATTTACTTGTCCTAAAATTTGTAATTTAATGTTCAAAATTCTGATGACATATCAGAGATTCTTGACGTCTTCAGGAATCTGACGCACCTGTTTAGCTACAGATATCCCAAACAATATCTATTGCAGCGGACATTGACAATTAAGTGCGTTTTATTTCACATTTTTTTATTTCGCATGGCACTTTATAGGAAGCTCACAATGCTTTTTCTGGTATAGATGAAATTTTCATAAAAATAATTTTTTGTTTTTCATATCCATTTAATTTTCTTTGGAAAAACTTCATAGTCTTGTTCTTAAGTTCTGGATGTTTGGTTTAGAGTTGTCTCTTTAATTTATTTGATTTTAAACTGTCCGAAGCTAATATTTTTGTACAAATTAAACACAGTTACTTTCCTTTATCATCATTAATAATACTAGTAAAATAGTAACTAGAATTACTTACAGCGGTGTATCCAAATTTGAAATACAATGAGCAGCTGTAAGTATATATCTATTATTAATGATAGTTCCACCGCACTTAAAATCTGGACCCCTCCCTGTAAAAAATAACAAAAATTAATAACTTATCACTTATAATTATTAGTTTTTTATGCAAATATTTACAAGCATCAAAGAGTCTATCTCATTTATAGTCGAAGTGAAAAGGTGATTAAAAATCGCTCCGTATAGTACCTCAATTTTTGGCTAATTACGAGTGATTTAAACGCAAATAAGTAGTTATTGATTGTGATAAAATGCATAGCAATCAGTGAAAAGATAAATATAGATTTTAACGACTGCAAGTATAAAATATACAGTGTGTCCGTAAAGTATGGAATAAATTCGATATTTACTAAATAAAAAGCCTTTTTAAAAAAATCTAAAACACGTCGATTTTTAAATTTAATGTTCTACATTTTACAGTAAAATTTCATTATACAAGGTGATACACACAAAATGAGCTGATTCTAAAAAAGTATAATACTGGGGGTCTAACGGATATAATTTGAAAGATATGCGCTTAGAAAATTAATTTTTATTAATTTATAATATTAAGGAATTATAAATAAATTATAATAAATAACTTGAAAGTAATCCAGTAATTGTTGTTGTTGTTTGTTTGGGTTTATATGACTGCGGACACTAAATCCATTAGCCAATCTTACAATTTTTACTCATTTTTTCATTAGTCATTGTTTCTTATACAATCTTATCCTAAATCTATTACTAGTAGTATTAATCTCTAATACATAGTCTTTTTTGGTAATTTGTTTCTAGTTTTTTTTTCTATTAGGTGCTTTTTAGTCATTTATATATAAGATAGGTGATGAGGTCCTCAGAGTTCCACAGCAAACTATTCTGCAGCTATCTACTTAATTCAATAGCTACTTTACTGTGGACTGTCCAAGTTCCTCATTTTTTTCTTTTTCTTTTAATTTTTCTTTTAATTATTAGTTATTTCTTATATTTTTTTTGTTTAATTTTTTTTTATTTATTTTTTAATTTTCTTTTTTTATCATTTTTTTTAGTTTTTTTTTATATTCTAACAAATTACAAAGAAATATTTACTCTATAATATTTACAATTACAATTTGAGTTTAATATCTAAAACATTTTTATACAATAATCTATATAAAAACTCATTGTTTTCTAATGTTAATAAATAATTTAAATTAATGGGATGATGGACATCGGTCAAAGAATACAGCGAATTAAAAAAATTATTAATCTTATTAGATATAAGAGAACAGTCAAAAATTTTATGTTGTAGGTTACCTATCTGACCACAAGTACATTGTGGACTATCAGCTAGGTTCATTTTAAACATATATGATGGTGTAAGACAGTGGTTAAATCTCATTCTGCATATAGTTCTTGTCATATCCTTTGTCGACTCCATTTTAGAAAACCAAGATTTATCCGTAATATAGTTTCTGATTGCTTTGTAATGGTTTCCTGTATTTATATTTTCATTAATATACCTTTCTTTCCATTCTTTTTTAAGCTCTTTGAATATGTCTGATTCTATATCTCTAGACGTACAAAGATAATGAGTTAATACTCCTTGTGTCACCGCGTTTTTTGCCAATTCATCTACTATTTCATTTCCAGTTATTCTTAAACAAGACAAAACTTAACAGTTTTGCCTTGTTGCTGAAGTTTTTTAATTTTATTTATTATATATAATTCAATGTAATTTACTTTTAATTAAGGATTTATGGCACCAATTTTACTTAAAGAACTTTTGCTGTCACTATAAATTATAAACTTTGAATGATTTATATTAGATAAATATTTTAGTGTTTCCACTATAGCTATTAATTCAGCTGTGTATATACTCATGATGGAATTGAGTTTAAACATTTTACTGTTTTTATTATTATTATCCCAGTATGCACATCCCACACCTTCGATACTTTTGGATGCATCTGTATATAGCATATGATAACCTTTGAACAATTGTGCACTGTCAGATATAAACATTAATTTTCTTAAAGATAAAGGTAAATTTCTGTAGTCCCTTAAGAAGTATACCTGAACTTGTTCCAGAGTATTAAAGTCAATATTGTAATTTGGGTTTAAGTCATAGTTGTTTATCATATATTGTCATTTTTGAATAGAAATCTACTATATTTAGAGTTTTCTTTTTTATCCACTATTTTTCTGTTAAGTCTGCTAGGAATATCTGGTGTATTTTTAATATTAAACTTGACTTTTTCTCGTACAATCTAACTAAAAGTCTGATGCCAAGTTTTTTTCGTCTTATATCCATTGACATTTCACAGCATTCGACTTGTAGGTTACTAATGGGTGTAGTTCTTAGGGCTCCTATACACAATCTAAGGCATTTATTAACAATTTTTTCTATTTTTTTTAAATGACACTGTGATGCGTCACTGTATAATATTGATCCATAGTCGATAATACATCTTATATTATTTTTAAATAATAACAAAGAAATATTTGGATCTGCTCCCCATCGTAAGTGTGACACGAATCGAAGAAGATTTGTTCCCCTTTCTGTTTTTTTAACTGTTGTCTATATGTTCTTTCCACAGAAGCTGTCTATCAAGAGTAATACCCAAATATTTAACATAACTTTGCACTGGATAGGAGACATTGTTTATTAAGATGTAGTTGGGTATATCTTTTCGTTTTCTTGTAAAAATACATAATTTAGTTTTGGAATCAGATATATTTAGTCCATGTAATTTACTCCATGTTTTAATATGTTTGACTTCTTCTTCAATGGATTTGACTGCATTTTCTATTTTAATGTGTTCTTGATAAATGACTATATCATCGGCAAATTGTAAAATTCTTGTGGTGTTTAAATTTTTTACTAGATCAGCAGTATAAATTAAATATTTCTCCAACAACGGGCTTAATATTCTTCCTTGAGGTAAACCATCCATCGTTAACCTTGGACCAATTGTGTTACCATTTACCGATATATAAATTTTTCTACAGTCTTTTAATTTTATTATTTTTTGACAGAAACATTCGGGAAGACCTATTTGTGTCATTTTGTTATATAGTATACTTAAATTAACGTTATCGTATGCTGATTCAACATCTAATAAAAGAGCTGTTACTGAAGAATTTGACGTAAACGCTAAATTTATGTCTGTTACCAAGTGGATCAATGCTTCCACAGTAAAATGATTTTTTCGAAATTCAAATTGTGTTTGTGATATTTTATTATTTTTTTCTAACCATCTTTCGAGTCTAAGTTTTATCATTCTTTCCAGTGTTTTTGTTATGCAGGAGCTTAATGAAATACCTCTATAAGATTCTGCCGAATCAGAATTTCGATTTGGTTTAAGTATGGGAATCACCCGGTACTCTCTCCAACTATCTGGAATATCTTCTGATTGCCATATTTAATTAAAAATTTTTAATAGCGTTTCTTTTTCTTTTTGATGTAAATTTGCCAACATAATATAATGTATATTATCTATTTCCGGAGAAGTGTTTTTCTTGTTCTTAAGACTTATTTCTAATTCGTATAAACTAAATGGCACTGAAAGTGGATGATTAGAGTTTTTCCTTTCCATTATATTAATTTTTGAAAATATATTATCGGGACATAATTTTCTCAAAAACTCCTCAACCCATTCTCCTTCGGTCACTGGATTTATTTGTGGTTTAAAGATGTTTTTTAAACGTTTGACTTGATTCCACATATTTTTTATTGCTGTATTTTTGTTTAAAGTTTCACAAAAATTTTTCCATGCATTACGCTTACTTTCTAATATAACTTTTTTAGATTCTGCTACACATTTATTATAATTTATATAATTTTGTATATTGGACTGCAACTTAAACTTGCGCAAAGAATTGAATAACCGTTTTACAATTGTCATTCCACCAAGTTTTCCTAAATCGTGGACTAGCCCCTGTTTTTTTCTTCGGTATACATATTCTACAATATTGTTTAATTTATTTAAAAATTGTTGGTAACTTAAATTATTATCGAGTTCCATGAAATTATCAGTGATAGAAGAGAAAAGAGACCAGTCCGCTTTATTTATATTCCATTGGAATTTTGTATTTACACATTCAGCTTTATTAACATCAATATTTGACTTTATAATAATAGCAAAATGATTGGATCCCAAAGTATTGTCCACAACATCCGAATCGAAACAATGACTAATATTTGCTGGGCATATTGTAAGGTCTATTGCCGATTTATTAATACTACTAGGTCTACGCAGCAAAGTTTCTTTGTCATTATTTAAATGTAGGTACGAGATTACAGTCCTCAATAGCCTATAACAGATTTTTTCCTTTAGTGTCTACAATACTAAACCCCACACATAATTGTGGCTATTAAAATCACCACCAATTATAAAAGGCTTCTCCATACTATTAAAAAAATTTTTCCATTCATTTACCGTAATTTTGAGATTTGGTTTTACATAAATACAATAAATGTTAATCTTTTTACCGGTTTGAATTTTAATTGATATGCTATTACACATTACGTCATTGACTGGATGAAAAGTAGGACTATTATAAAAATTTTTTTTTTCAATAGTATGTCCCACACCACCATATCCATCATCCCTATCGTTCCTAAAGAGATTATAACTCGTAAAGTTAATAAAGTTACTTTTTTTAACCATGTTTCTGATATAAGTCCTATATCTATTTTATTGTCATACAAAATTTTTTCTAAATAACCCTTATTTGTTTTAATTGACCGCGCATTCCATTGAAGAAATGATATGTTAGCCATCACGATTTAATAATAATTGTGAAATGTTGTTTTTCAGTAATTCCAACGTTTTTTCATCTAAATTGTGATTAATCTGATTTAAACTTGTCGAAATAAAGTTTACTATAATTTCTCCTATATTACTTTGATTATCGTTTTGTATCTGTGAATAATTATGATAAATAGGGTTGTTAAAATTATAACAAGGCTGACTTTTAAGTTTTGGTGTTTCCAAGATTTTTCTCTGCGCTTCCATTATTTCTCTGTCTACGTTACTAGAATTAATACTACTTGATCGTTTTCGTTTATAGATTGTATATATATCGGAAGTACTTTCTTGTTCTTTACTTACTGTTGAATAATATTGTCTATATTTATTATTAGCTTCGTAATATGTTATATTTTCAGTATTCATAATCTTTTTAATATACTCCTGTTTTTCTCTTTCCGTACAATTTGCTCTCTTGTCAGTAGGGCTAAGTTTTCCTTTGCACAATACACAAAATAAATTGTTCGGATTAGAACAATTTGATTTATTATGTTCCTAACCGCATCTTTCACACCTATCTTTTCCCCTACATTGAGCACGTATATGCCCAAATCTCAAGCACTTTAAACATTGTAACATTCTGGGTGTGTAATTTTCAACCTCGTATATCATTTTTTTCTATTACTACGGTTGTAGGTATAGACTGACCTTTAAACGTTACTATTATAGTTCCAGTTTTTACATAGATGGTAGATCCATTTTCTTGTACCACTTTCCGCATTATTCTTTTTACATGTAAGACTTCAAACCTCATTCCAAACCTAGGTTGAATTAATGATAACAAATCATCCTCTTCTATCTCTTTATCTACAGATTTTATAACTCATTTCCTTTGTGTAAAAAACGTTGGAATATATGCCTCGTACTGTTTGCTTTTTAAATTTTCAGATTCAATTAATTTATTAGCACTAGCAAAATTATTGAGTTCTACCTTAATTTTATTTCTACCAACTACCGTAATTTGTGTGATATTATTTTTAATTTCAGGTACTGAACGTAAAATTAATCGGGCCGTGTAATTAATACATGACTTAATCTTAAATGTTTGAATTGTAACCCTTGTTATATTTGACAGTAACCCAAACATTGTACAAATTCTAGTAGAACCTTGTTTATGCTTTCTTATGAAATATTGTTTTTTTCTTTACGAATTCTTGTTTTTAAGTCTCCAATATTTGCAAGTTTCGTTTTATAAACAACATTCTTTAAATGACTTCACATAAAATAATCCAAAGGATTGAGGTCTAGCGATCTCGCTGACCATTCAATATGTCCACGTCTTCCAATCCACCTGTTAGGAAAAATTTCGTTAAGGTACCTTCGAACATCTAAAGCATAATGTTGCGCAACAATTGGCGCACCATTCTGTTGAAACCATAAACTTTTATCAAAACCTCCAAGATTAATTATACTGGGGAATAAATTACCTAACTAAAGTAGGTACGCGATACCCACTTAAAAATTGGATGTTCTTTTGCCCAGTATCTACAAGTCTGACGGTTGACCTCGAGATTTAATTTGAATGTAGCCTCATTAGAAAAAATAATATTTTGAACCAAGAGAGGGTTTCAGTGGGTGTTATCCATCATTATTTCGTAAAATTGTATTCTTTTATCTGGATCATCCTCGTTTAATTCCTGTACTGCATTTTACTTACCTTACTTGCTTTTACGTACTTTGTGTACTGTTTGAATGTAGCCTGATTAGAAAAAAATAATATTTTGAACCAATAGAGGGTTTCAGTGGCTGTTATCCATCATTATTTCGCAAAATTGTATTCTTTTATCTGGATCAACCTCATTTAATTCCTGTACTGCATTTTAGTTACATTACTTGCTTTTACGTACTTTGTGTAGCGTTGTTATGCAAACATCGAGATCACTACTAACCTTACGAACAGAAGTGTGCGCATCTTCTTCAAAAGCATAATGTTGCATAATTTACAGAGGGACGACCTAATTTGCGTGCATTTTCAACCGTACCAGTTTCTCGAAATTTCTTTTCAATCTTACTTACTGTTGACTGAGTATTTCTGGATATTTATTATTAAATAAATTACACACTTCCATCTAAGTTCGCGATTTATCTTCATACCCAATCATCATGAGTATTTCAATTCTTTGCTTTACACTCAAATTCATTTCTACTTAAAATTAATTCTAAGCAATAATACAGAACATTCATGAATTAATACAATTATTGTACTACTTAATTGTTATTGAACGTTACTAAAAATAATTACAGTTTACCAAAAATTAGAAGTAGGCTACTTTTTTGCAATTGATAATAAATAATTTCTTTTCTAAGCGCATATATTCCAAATTATATCCATTAGACCCAAGTATAATACTTTCTTGAAATCAGCTTATTTTTATCGATCTAAAAATGTCCTAAAATACAGGGTGTTACATTTAAAAAAAGAGCCGATGACGTCATCACTGTAATGTGTATCACCTTGTATAATGACATTTTATTGTAAAATTTATAACATTAAATTTAAAAATCGACGTGTTTTAGATTTTTTTAAAAAGGCTTTTCATTTAGGAAATATCGAATTTATTCCATTCTTTACGGATACACTGTATATTAATTAATCATCTCTACAGACGAATTAAGCAAATACTATACTAAATTTCAATAAGAAATGCAGGGCGTGTAAACAACGATAAAATTTTGTTTTAACTGTTAAAGATGTTCAAAATTTATCTACTCGGTCCGACAGTAATAGTATATTATTAAGATCACTTTATTAATTTTTCTGTTTTATCGAATATTTGTTATTATGCATAGTATAATATGTAAATTAATGTAATCACTGAATACATAGTTAATGAAAACTAAACATATTAATTAAATTAATGAATAATTTAAACGATTATGTAAGTAACGATTGTGCGAGAATATTCAAAAACTATTATTTATGCTGTTAATATTGACCTAGTAATAATTATTTGTTGTGCATCTGAAAACTACTTAAGTATTTATTTTTATCTGTATAACGACTTTAAACTGTATAAGTAATTACTGTTGTTAAAAGCGAAAATGTCGTCCATTGATTCTGCTGATACGTTAGATGAAACTACATGGAGTCCTTCTCGAAAACGAACTACAAGAAGTATTCTTAGCGCTGTAGTGAAAGAAATAATTTGAAATGTATTTAAATATGAAACAATAGAAAATCAAAGGTTAGTGGTTTTGTGATCGAAGTGTATTTACGGTGATTAAGGAAATTTTTTTATGAAAAGTGAAATACCAACCGTGGATGGGGTGTTAAAGGAGGTGAACGATGATCTTGATTTGCCAAATTTAAGGAAAACCAAATTTTATAGAATATAAAAAAAATTAATTTTCAATATTAACCCATGAAAAAAAGCGCGCTTTTTGGATGGATTTACAGCGGGATTTACAGAAGTACTTTATTACATTCTATATATTTTAAATTTCAAAACTTATAAATACTTTACATTTTTGGGAAAAGGTTTGGGAAAAAGGAAAGGGAAAAAAGACTTATTATTTGTCACGTTTACAACGAGAATGGGTTTGTCTCATATGCCCTCTGGGCATTTGAGTCGTGTTACGTCCCTCCACATATATTCTTAGTTTTTTTATTAATAATTTTATTATTTTATTTTTATATTTAATTCTTTAATTAACGTGTGTGTATGTCTTGTCAATCGTGAATTAATAGGGACCTGTACAGTCCGCCCCTTAAAGTCTTGAGGGAGCAGGGAGCAGGGCTACGACCCGCTACGCACTTAACTCTTAGTTTTAGTCATAGTCTTGTATAAATCAGCGCGACAAACACTTCAGTATTTTTGTGTAACCTGACCACGTGACCTTTTGAGAAGATTCTGTTCCCGAGTCAACCCAGTGCACTGAGGAAGAAGAAGAAGTATTACATCAACATCACAGGTACCGTAATTTGATTGCATACACACACAGTATTTATATTAATTGATAAATTTACATATAACTTATTTTCATATTAAAATTATGCCAGCACCTTTAAACAATTATGAGTGAGTGTTTCTCTTATAGAATTTAAAGCTCATTCAAGTCGAATAAGTCTGGTGATTAACATGAAGAGATGGTCATATCCAGATCCCGAGACAAGTGAATCTTTTGAAAATTGGTGAAAATTTCCAATGTGTTACCAACATTAGAAGACAAATCTATCATTCTTCTTGACAACGCATCGTACAATTCTCGTAAAATAGAGAAAATACCAACAAGTGCATCTAAAAAAAGCAATATCCAGAATTGATTTCGTTCCAAAAATATAAAATGTGATCAACATATGCTTAAAGTACAGCTTCTTTCAATCGTACAAAAACATAAAAAATTTTATAATAAATACGTACTTGATGAAATAACAAAAACTTATAGAACTCATCTGGGCAAATATTCAAATTGATAGTGCAGGAAAAACCACCACCTTAAAATTTTCAGATGCCATAAATTTATTTTTTAATTCAATTTCATCAATTACACCAGAAACATGAAAACATGTTCAACAAAAAGTAGAAAAGGAAATGTGGCGGATGGAAAATATAATTGAAACACATTTTGAACCACTTGTTATAAACGTTGAGGATAGTGACATATTATCCAGTTCATCAGAATAATATCGATATGTCGATAATATGACGAGACCTCGATTTCTGCCATATATTTACGCCGAACTCAAACGAATACTAAATCACTTTGTATTTTTATTCCAAAAAACTAACCGTTTTGCCATATTTAAACTCTTTGGAATCGTACAAGCAACTATAAAAAAATTATAAATAAAATTTATATTTGTTGAAAACACCCTGTATATACAATTTGTTGGGCGTTTTTGAGATAAAAAAATAGTTTATTGGTTTTTTTTCGTCCTGTATAAATGGTTCTTTGTCTTACGTTTTTGCAAAATTAAAATATAAATTTCGTATTTTACAAGATAATACTTCTGGCTGAACGAAAAGAGACTAAATGCGGTCCTGTTAGAGGCCTATACCTGCTAATGTTCCCATCCCTGCAAGCTTATTGAATTTTCGTTTAGGACAAAAAAAATAAGTAAACAATACATACCAAATTGTAAACATAGAGGTGGACGTACGTGTCCCAAAAGGGTTCCAAAATAACTTTAAGGGTGTTTAAATTATATTTAACTTAGATTTAGCTTTAGTAGACTTTAAATTAGATAACGAATAGTACTAACAATAACTAAGCCTCAAAAAGGTTGATCTTCATAGAGGGAGAGGAGTAAATCTTCATAAGACCGTCAGGGCAGACCGCAGCACCCCAATAAACCTGGGTACTACTCTCCCCTCTGGTGTGTGGGATTCAATCTCGCCCAATCCAGATGCCCATAAAGCCGAGTGAATCGAACGTGAGAACGCGATTGCCTACCCACTAAAACCCCCTCATTTCCAATCGCAGCACCCGGTACGTGTTCTTAGCAAACGTTACTTCGGCTGCCCCGCTGTTAACTCATTTTTTGTCTCATTTTATATATCCATAATAATAATGAATGAAAGTTTTGCAGTCTTATATCACTCTCTCGTCTCCCATCTTGTTTCGTTCATTCTCTCTTTTTTTTTATTATTTCTGTTATTAGGTCTACTATTACTTTAAAGTTCTTTGCGTTTTGTATGTCACAGTCATTATATTCTCTGGTGTTGTCTCTCCTAGTCTTGTTATTATATTTTGTTGTTTATCGTAAAACACGTTCCAATTAAATAAGCAATGCTCTGCGTCGTCGCGCACTCCACATTACATATATAAATCGTCTTTAGTTTTCCTTACGCGATATGTATAAGACCTAAATGAGCCGTGTTCGGTCAGGAATTGCATAAAGAACTAATTTGTTCTGTTAGATCTACAACTTCTTTATAATTATACTATTCTTTCAAATTTTGAATTAGTGTCTTGCCCATTGTGCTTTTTTCTGTATGCGCCTTTCATTATTGTTGCTATTCATTTAGCATTTGTTCTCTTACTCTATGTTTAACCCGTATTAGGTGGCCGTTGTCATTGTCGTATAAGATCTTACGTTCTTTCTCTAGAAGGTGAATCGGGAGCGTACCTGCAATCACCTGTAGGCCTATCATCTATGTAGTCCTATATGCACTTATTACCTTGAGGATAAGTATTCTTTGGATTTTGTGTTAATATTTCTTTATATTTGTTAAATATTAACACGTCAAACCATATAGGTGTTCCATATAGGAGGGTGGACTGTACCACCTTGAGATATATTTTTCTTTTATACCACAGTCTTCTAAACCACATTTATTAGGTATTTCGTGTATCTCAAACCTGAATGAAGGTGTGTGCCCAAATATTTAGCACAGTTATTCGACTCTATAATAGTACAGTTTAAATCAAAACTCAGATTTGTTTTTTGCCTTGGTCTCTTTAGTACTACTATAACTGTCTTGCTTCTTGCCCACCCTAGGTGCCTCTATCATTCACCTGTGGACTTTTATGTAACAACTTGTCAACTTATTTTCAATATCCCATTTATTTTAGTCTCTATTAGAATTGCAAGGTCGTCTGCATATGCCAGGTCTTGGCCATAGTCTATTTCTAATACCCCGTTGTGAAGTAGAATAGGTCCCAAAGCGGACCCTTGCGGCACTCTTGATGATATTTATTATGCAGTCTGACACTCCTGCTACCTCGAGCTTCGTTAGTATGTGATGCAAATTTGCAGAATTAAAGGCATTCTTTACATCGTTTATAACGAGAATGGCTCATCTTTTTTTCGTTCTTTTTACAGCCTCAGAGATCTTCTTCACTGCATCTATAGCTGATCTGGCTTTTCTAAAACCGTACTATCTATCTAAAATTATTCCCAGTATTTCAAGTTCTTCTTTAAGGCTTTTCTTTATAAGACCCTTATAGAATTTTCCTATGCAATCTAGTAAGCATAGTGGTTTGTGTGAGTTGGTTTCGTTCGGGTTCTTTTCGGGTTTTGGTAATAATATGAGTCTCGCAACTTCTTGAGTTCATCTGGGAATTCTCGAATATTCAAAACTTTGTTAAATACTCTACGTATCAATTCTAGTTTCACTTTTACTATGAGTTTTATTGCCTCTGGCGTTACTTTATCTGGATCTGGGGCTATACCATTCTTTATACTTTCTGCTGCTTGAATAATATCTTTAGTAGTAAACTCTGCAGATCGAATATTTTTGTCTATCCGTAGAAATGTGTTGTTTGGTATCCTTGAAAACAAGATGTTCGCTATTTCCATTTTTTTGCGCAAAGGTTATATGGGGTCTCAAACCGACTTTTTTCTGAAGGGACGACCTGGGCAGTGGTTCTTATCGCGGTACAAGAAAATGGATTCGGAGGATTTGATGACAGATGAAGGTAGAAGGTAGAAAAGCTACTATAATAGGTGAATCAGAAATAAATATATTTAAATAAACCAAAAAGAATTTAAAAAAGAGAGAATATGAAAGCTGATAAAACAACCAAAGAATCACATAAAGGAGATAAAGGAAGAACTACCTCAACAGTTCAGATATAAAAAATATAAGCCAGGAGATTAAGGAGATTAAAGAAGAACAAAAAGAATATAAAAAAATAAAATATCCGAAGAAAGTCAATGAACAAGCAATGAAAGAAATGAAGAACTGAAAAAAGAGCTCGCTTTGATGAAAGAAAAAAAAAATAGAACGTAAAAGACGAGTAAAAAATATAGTAGTACAAGGACTCGCAATAAAAAGTAATGTGTAGCAATAATTGCTGGAGACAATAAAGAACTTTCTCAGGAAAGAAATAGGAGCTATAACAAGTAAATCAAGCAAAAAAAAAGAAGAGAAAACATGTTTGGTTGAGTTAAGTATTAGAGAATAAAAAATAGCAGTAATGAACAATAAAAAGCAATTGAAGATAATAAAAAAAAGATCTGTATTAATATTAATATGATTAAATTAGAAGGATATATGCAAGCAAAAATCAGGAACTATGCAAAAGAACGAAAGAACAAAAGGAAAGCATGTTAATATTGGATTTCAAAAGATATTTATTGACAATGAAATAAGGAAATGAAATCGGAAAAAGACAAACTGAAAAAAATTAGCAAAGATAGTTTAAAAACATAGCAAATAAAATAGAAAGTGACAAGTCGACTGTAATGACAAGGCATAGAAAAGAAAAACGAAAAAAGCATAGTGCAGCAAAAAAAATCAGTATATTAAAGGAAAAATGTATATACAAATAGGAACGAATATTAGAGGGTCTTTGAGGAAGGAAAGCTAAAAACTTGGCTACGGAAGGAAATAAATATAAATTTGATATAGCTTTACAGGAAACTAAGTAACTAGGGCAAATTTGACTTGAAATATAAAACTATACTTTCTTTAATTGTGGGGTAACAGGCTTTCTAATAAGCAAAAAATTAAAGGAGTTCATTGTTTGGTTTAAAGCAATTTTAGAAAGGTTATGTATTCTAAGAATAAGAGGTAAATTCTAAAAATATTTACTAGTGAACATAGACGCACCATCAGAGGAAAAGAGTGCAGAAATGAAAAAGAATTGTACGATGATTTGAATAAAGCCTATGGGAAGATATCTAAATACGATCTAAAAATGGCAATAGGAGAGATAAACGCCAAAATTGACAGGGAAGAAATCTATACATTCACGATAGGTAAATACAGTTTGCACCAGAGAACAAACAATAATGGCCACTTGCTAATAAACTCTGCCAAAGAAAATAATCTCATTGTTAAGAGATGATGTTTCAATGCTAAGATACTATATAAAGGCACATGAAAATCTTCAAATAGAAAAGTAATCAACCAGATCGACCATGTACCTACTTATTGAAATGGATGATTATAGAGAGCCTAAAAAATAAAAAAAATACAGGAAACGACCAAATAGCATCTGAGAAGAATAAATCCCGGGAAAATCCTAAAACAGCCCTTTTTTTCCCATACAAATATTTTCTAACTAAATTCCTATTATACTATTCATGAGAGACACCCTACTATTGTTCATTTAGCTGTACTTTTAGAAAATGGACAAAGAGTATATTTTACAGCACAGAACGCAGTACAAAGAGCTGTTCAGCCACCATCTACTACATTAACCAGTTTTTTTGAGATATGCCAAAACGTTGCTTTTGCTCAAACATTGTTATATTCTGAAATGACAAAATATTATACTTGGAATCAATTCTCAAGGAGATTTATACGACGGAAACATGGAAAACCCGTTCCAGGATACCCAGATGTATATTCTACCGATGCGATTGGTCGAATTTATTCAGTACATCCAAGCAATGATGAATGTTTTTATTTACGACTGCTACTAGTCAATGTACGTGGCCCAACATCATTCCAACATTTACGAACTGTTAATGGTGATTTGTGTTGATCATACAGAGAAGCCTGTCAACGTTTGCAATTGCTAGAAAATGACGCTCATTGGGATGAAACTCTCAATGATGCTATAATATCATCACAAGTTCATCAAATACGAACATTGTTTTCTATAATCATATCTACATGCTTCCCATTAAACCCAAATGATTTGTGGATCAAGTACAAAGATAATATGTCTCACAGATAGTATGATATTTTGTATCAAATACGGATTAGAAGGGGAAATGCAAATATACAAATAAACGAAAAAATTTACAATGAAGCATTGATTTCAATTGAGGACATGAGCTTGATGATGGCAAACAAACTATTATTTCAATTAGGCCTGGCCGCGCCTAATCGTCCAATGCATAATGCTTTTAACCAAGAGTTGCACCGAGAAAAACTGTATGATCTCAACAAGAATGAATTTAAACAAATCTTCCACTATTGAATGAACAACAGAAGTATGTATTTGATACACTTGCTGGTACAGGAAAAACTTTTTTGGTTTCATTGATATTAGCAACAATTCGCTCACAAAATCAAATTGCACTTGCACTCGTTTTGTCGGCGATCGCAGCAACTTTGCTTAAAAGTGGTCGAATAGCCCATTCAGCACTCAAAATTTCCATTAAACATGCAAAGCAACGAAACTCCAACCTGCAACATTTCGAAGAACTCTGCAATGGCAAAGGTTTTGTAGCAATGTGAATTGATTGTTTGGGATGAATGCACGATGGCACATAAAAAATCTTTGGACGCTTTAAATAGAGCCATACAAGATCTACGGAGTAATCATAATCCATTTGGTCGTGCAATGATTTTATTAGCAGGAGATTTTCGTCAAACATTGCCAGTGATTCCACGATCAACGCCAGCTGATGAACTCAATGCATGTTTAAAGTCCTTCACTTTGTGGAAACATGTCAAGGTATTGCACTTAAGCAAGAATATGCGTGTCGAGTTGCAAAATGACCAATCTAGAGACATATTCTCTAAACAACTCATTGACATTGATAATGGCAAATTTCCTATGGACAACTTGACTGGTTGCATTAACTTTCCCCAAAGTTTTTGTCAGTTACTCGATTAAAAGATGAACTTATTCAAAAGGCGCTTCCAGATGTTGCTCAAAATTACAGAAACCATGATAGGTTTTGCGAATGGGCTATATTGGCGGCAAAAAACATAGATGTAAATGAATTATATTTCAAAATTCAAGAACAAATTACAGGCGAATTGAGGATATATAAATCAGTTGATTCGGTTACTAACCAAGATGATGTCATCAACTATCCGCCTGAATTTTTAAACTTACTTGATTTACCAGACATATCAGATATAATCAGACATAATCGACTATATAGAGAAGAAGAGACTATCCTGGTACGGCCACGTCAGAAGAGCGGACAGAGGACGCTGGATAAACAAAATCACAGAATAGAGCCCGATTGGAAGAAGAAAGAGAGGAAGACCCCGAAGGTCATTCAGAGATGAAATCGACGAGGCTATGGAGAAAAGAACCCTGCGAGATGGAGACTGGAATGATAGGGAAAATTGGAGAAAACGGTTGAGTGAAGGAAGACAGTGAAAACTATGGAAATCCTTAGTAGTAGTAGTAGTAGTGATTTACCAGGATTGTCACCTTACAATCTTCAAATCTTCTAAAGGTTGGATCGGTAGTTATAATGTTGAGAAATATCAACCAAACGCGTCTTTGCAACGGCACACGGTTAGCGATAAAAAAATTATTGAACAACGTGAGAGAAGCAACTATACTGAAAGGAAAGTATAAAGGAGAAGACGTTTTGATACCACGCATCCCAATGATTCCGACTGATGTACCATTTGAATTTAAACGACTACAGTTTCCAGTGCGGCTTGCTTTTGCTATGACTATGCTATGAGAATTAAAGAAATAAACTGCCACATTCCAAATCTATTTGACAGAACGGAGTTTGTCGGGTCCGCTAGTTTTATATAAAAGTATGTATGCCTACCATTCGCTGATAATATAATAATAGTAGCAACAAGAAAATAGGAAGTGATGAGGTAAACTAAAGAATTAGAAGAAACAGCTATAAAAAAGGTCTATATATGTAACCGTTTCAAAAGATTTAAAAGAAACTCATTATATATTTCGATTATATTTTTTTTTTAATAAAACTAATAGCCCCATCTATCTGTCAAGTACCTACCTGTAGCCGACTCAAGGATTCTTCTGTAATTCCCAAATATATCCGGTAGATGAGCATATTTTTCAACTTGTCACTCACGCCCAATTTCCAGATTCAGGCGCCATGACAGCGCTTCGCTCTTTTCTGTTAAGACCGTCCAACCGTTAAGACGTGTTTCCAAAGTGGGTCTCAATTCAGAGGTGAGTTAATAAATCCTTTTCTTGTCCATATTTCAGATAGATATATTATTTTTTTAGACCCTTATTGGAGAGGCTCTAATGCTGCTATTATATTTCTAATACTCGTCGCAAGATAGTATTGCTATGGAGTTATTCCAGATCATGGCCCAGTAGCAGTATCTTTTTTTGGAATCCCTAACCCCTCTTATCTAGGATGGTGGTGATTTGATATAGTATGTAGCTGAATCAATTTGGTGACTGATTAAATAAGAAGAGAAACAGAGCAGATTAAGGTTGTACCAATTTTTATTATACCTACTTTCAAGACAACAGAAATGATTATGAACTCAAAAAAAAATGAAAATATAGTGAAGTGTTCTAATTTAATTTAAAGGTTTATTTTCTTCATTGTTCCTAGTTGATAAATAACTATATTATTTTCAATGTAAACAAATTTCGAAATTTGGGGTTAATATATATATATATATATACATTCATTTTCTTTATAACCAATTCTTAATTTAATACGATACAAAGATTTTTTGTTTATGATAATGTTAACATAAAATAATATTTTGGAATCCCTTTGGGATGACGTAACTTTTAATGTTTTCTTTTTGTTCATTACTACTTTTTGTTCATTACTAAGAAATAATAAAGAATAGTTTTCTTGTAAACTTTCAATAAATCTTAATTTTTTTTTTGCTCTTCCCCTCGAGGATAAACCAGGGGTGGCGTCCAATAATAAATAATAATTTCATATTATCTAATTGTGCTTGGATTTAAAATACGATATAGTTTCTATATTTTTATGAAAACCCCGCCCAATTCTCTTCCGACAGTGAGCGATTCAGGCCTTGTATATATTATTGTAGCACGGTAGTGTTACAAAATGGCGCGCCAATCGTGGAGAGTGTATCTTCAGTTTTTTTTCAATATTATTAGTTGTTTTGTACCCCCCTGTATATGTGGTTAATTAAGTCTGTATGTTTTGAACCATTTTTTTTGGTTAAATTGTGTATTTGTTTTATCCAATTTTTCATTAAATCAACACTGCTACTATTTTAGAATTTTTTGCAAAGTATTTATAATTATTCGTTTTTAATCTTCGTAAAATTACGTAGAAATATTCTCGTCGTATTTTTAATTTTGTGAAATACTTAAAACGTATTTGGAATGATGTAATAATTTACTGTTTACATTCGAATTTCTTTTTGTCGGTATTCTTAATGCGGTGTATTCCCAGACTCGTCTAGAATAAACATTCCATGTTAGAGAAATTTTGTTTATGTCCATAAATTAATTCGTATCTAAACGATGGCTTTCTTTGCAGTTCAGTCTTATTTGTTGATAGAACCATAATAATTATATTCCTCAATGTGTTTATTTTAAATAAACGAAATGGCTCTTAGCATTCGTTATTTGAAAAATCAATTAAGTGAATTTTATTTCTTAACCTTGATTCATGGTTTTTATTTGCGGCAAACAGCCGGGAACTATATCTATATACAGGCTGTCCCGACCTACCTAATTCTAAAATATGTTATCTGGATTCGTGTAGAATACTTACGCGAAATATTCTTTTTTCGAGGATTTGAAGTTGAGTTCTTTGATAATAGGATGTTTTTAATATGTTTTTTTAGTCTGTTATCTGTTAAATTTTCTTTTTAATTTGTCTTTCGTTTATTTTAAAAATTTATTTTTTCATAGTTTAACTTTTTCGTACTTTGAAAAGAAAATTTTATTTCCTGAAAAGGAAAATGCTTTCTATATTTTACAGTCCATGGTTCTTTTGTTTTGCATGTATAAGGAAGTAATGATATGACTTCGTTTCTCTCTGCCTAAGGCGTCTTTGTTGAGAATATAGAGCGGAAATATTGTTATTCTCCTTCTGTTATGTTAATTTTATGTCTTTGTGTGGTCAGATGTAGTAGAAGTATGTTTTTGGTACTGGAACTTATTGTTATTTGTGGTTTTACCTTTTTTTCTCGAGATGTCCTGTAGGACGTACAGGCACGTGACCTGTATTATTGTATCTTGAGTTATTTGTGTGATGTCAGACTACTGGTATGTCAAGCAGCTTTCTTTTTTTTTATGTCGTTGACATTTTTGCGGTCTTCTAATAGTTTATTAGACCACATATATCTTTTGCTTTGAGACTTTTGGCTAAGGCTCAAAAGCTTTCATTTATTATCTTGTGTTCACGATATGGTACAAGTGAGGTTGAAGTAGTTTGCTGTTGTCTATTGTGACTCTTTGTATATACAGAGGTGAAACAACTCGCTGCCGCCTATTGTGAATTTATCTTTTATCTTTATGTCGACGTTAAGACCACGTTGGTTTAACAATTGAAATAGTTCTGGTGCTACCGTAAATGACCCACTGAGAATTAAAAGTTTATATTATTTTGACTCTGTTAGAGTTCTGCTAAAGAATGGTAAACATTTCTTTGTGATTTGTATGACGACCATATTGGATTCAATTAGGTGTCAAAAATGTTTTACTGTTCAACTTTTTTATTGTTGTGGTGTGTTATATCTAACATCACGATTTTTTTATTATTGACGATGGACTGTAATATTTTTCTATTCCTTTTGAAGACTGTAATGATTCTTCCGTTCCTTTTAAGTCTTATCGTAAGTTTTTGTTTCGTGGAAGACTCTTACTATTTTTTTTTGTTTCTTTTGGAAACAACAGTTTTAAACTGAACTGTTTCTGTACCGATTGTGGCTTGTATGCCATATACCCATTTTCTTTCTGCTTCTCCAAGATTGTGTATTAACGGTTTGGATTTATTTTCTTCTTTTGTCCTTCTGAGAGTCTTCTTCTTGCTTGGAAATTTTCTGCTGTGATCAATCACAGAGGATATTCTTATGGAACTATTGGCCATCCTGTCTTTCTTCTTTTGCGTTAGTTTAATTTTCAACCAGTGGTTGGAAATTCATTCATTGCTTGACTGTCATAGTCAACTTTATTATTGTTTGATGCTATTTAGGTTGTCTACCTAGTGGATAACCATAGCGAAACTTGCTAAAGCTACTTAGTAGGCCACCCGCCTTTGTTGAGCTGGAAGCATCCTTCTTTTCGCTTTCAGAAACTTCAACACTGGTCTGTTCCACACTGTTGGTTAGGCTAGAACCATGTTTATAGAAATCTGCCATTAGTCGTTGTGCCTAATAGCCAACGAACTGTACCTGATATCGATTCATCAAATCGAGCATCCAGTTTAATTTTGCATGTAAATATGTCGTGATTTTTGTTTATTTTTTTGTTTTATTCAGACCTAAAACTTATCTAAGTCAGTGTTTCGTCGGATAATTCAGATTTGTCTGAAACCGAATAAATCGGTTTTCTTAAATTTTTAATACCTTTCTTCTAAAATGTTTAGTCCATTCTTAATTTTTAATTTTTTAGTTGATTCCCTTTACGCCTTTGCGTACTTAATCTTTGCTACCTTCTCCAGCGACTATTCAACCCCTCCGTGGCCCGTGTACAGGAAGAGTTGCGCTAACGCGAACTTTATCCTGGAGAGGATTCGTTTCCTTTCCAAATTTTTTTTGGCGTGGGGTCAGTACAGCACTGATACCCTAGTACTTAGTACATTGAATACCACTTTGCTTCGGCAAATATGTCCCTTAGTGCTTCTTTCCCTTCAGGAAGTTGACACGTTTCAATTTTTTTTTGAGCTGTCTCGACAACCCTTGTTTTATGTCGGTGGTGTTGACTATTAGTCAGGGAGCATCCTGCTATAGTCAAGTGGATTAGTGGACTTATCCCTATTCCAATTAATAATTTTGTGTATCTCAAATGTTGTCGCAAAGAGACGAGCCTCTGGAAGTAGTGTAGGAGACTCCGCACGTCGATCTCCAGAGCAACCTCAGTTTGGCTCGCACCCCAGTTCGTTGAACTGTTTTACTTTTTATTATTATAATATTGATCATTTATTGTGTTCAATATGTCTATATATATATGTATATATGTCGTATTTCTTTTCGACATAAATTTTATTTTTATCTTATCTTATTCTACTTCGGTATTATTCTCTCTCTAGTTTGTATTGATCGAGATCTTGAGTTTGTGCTACCCCGACCAAGAACCTATATTGATTTTAAGGGTGTTTGCAAAATTTAATCTCATTTTATTTTTAGAATGCCTTGGTAGAATGTGATATTTTTATGCTTATGGTAGTTTATATTACAATAAATTGTACATACCTTTAGTTGTCTTCAAGTGGATACAAAATTCAATTTATCTTATTTTACGGATTTATAAATCCAAGTAATTTTTTTGGTATCTATACCAAAGATATCAAGATTCCTCTGTCTAGTTACCAATGATAGTTCATTATAGTATCTGTTCATTTTGCCTAAGTTTTACTCTTAGTGTGAAGACCTTCGAATTTCGACTCTCTATTTGAAACCCCCCAAAATAATGTTTGAAAAGATTATTGCTGTCTAACATCCTATATTCTGAATGGCCAGACACTGAGGAAGGCTAGGGATGAAGTAAGCGGATTCCCGCTAGTTGACTCGTCGGAATGATAAGCCATTCATAATTGTATTTCAGTAATAAATCTAGAATAACAGCCTCCCGCGTCAGGAAACTTTTTTTAGTTCTCCAATACCTGTTTAGTTATGTAATCTAGAATTATTTAGACCCTACCCGAAGTTAACCCTACCCGAAGTTGACCTACCGATGTTGTCCCTATTATAGGCGGATGATACACGTTAGTTATCACAAATTCTAGTTGTCATACTAATAACTAAACATCAGCCTTTTTTTGTTTCTAAATATAGATGTGTCTTACAGAAATTCTGATGTCTGCCTCTCCCAGTAAACTTATTAAGGCTTGTCTTTGTAGAACTTTAATGTACCCAATTTTGAACTATTAGTAACTCTTTCCTTTTATTTGTGTATTTCTAAATGTGTCTATAATGACGCGCTGCGTTATTACCTTATGTTATTCGTGGATTAAGTCATAGATGAAAGACTCTATGCTTCCGAACAAACGATGACACATTTGTATTTTGTATCTTATTGCGTTAATGATACGATTGTATTATTATTCTTATGTTATTCGTGGATTAAGTCATAGATGAAAGACTCTACGCTTCCGAACAAACGATAACATTATTTTTTTTGTGTTTTATTGTGTTAGGTCTCATAACGACTACGCAGTAAATTATCTGTTTTGTATCTTGGTGACAACACTAGTATGTTTTGCTTTATATTACTTATGAAATTTCGAATGGTAATATCTTAATTATATTATTTCGATTAAATGCGAGCATTTGGTCTCAAATAATGATTTGTAGATATGTTTTGTTTTATTCCGCTTTGTTCATGATATTGGTTATAGGTGAAATACCCTATGCATTTTGAGAGTGAGAATGCAATTTTTTTTGTTTACATTTTTATAGTTGAGTCATTTCTATGCGTTCTGTTTCGCTTTGTTCTGAAATCTTTGAGTTGTTCCCACGTGAGTTGTGAAAGAAGGATTCTGTGAGTCCAGATTGTAGCTACATTTGTCCATTCTGTTTGTCTTACCTCTCCGTATATCTATTCCCACTTTTGAAAAGGTTAGTATGGTGTGCCACCATGCCTAGTCCGATTCCACGCTGGTACCCAGTTGAAATCGTGGGGAGGGCTGTGTAACCGTTTCAAAAGATTTAAAAGAAACTCATTATATATTTCGATTATATTTTTTTTTTAATAAAACTAATAGCCCCATCTATCTGTCAAGTACCTACCTGTAGCCGACTCAAGGATTCTTCTGTAATTCCCAAATATATCCGGTAGATGAGCATATTTTTCAACTTGTCACTCACGCCCAATTTCCAGATTCAGGCGCCATGACAGCGCTTCGCTCTTTTCTGTTAAGACCGTCCAACCGTTAAGACGTGTTTCCAAAGTGGGTCTCAATTCAGAGGTGAGTTAATAAATCCTTTTCTTGTCCATATTTCAGATAGATATATTATTTTTTTAGACCCTTATTGGAGAGGCTCTAATGCTGCTATTATATTTCTAATACTCGTCGCAAGATAGTATTGCTATGGAGTTATTCCAGATCATGGCCCAGTAGCAGTATCTTTTTTTGGAATCCCTAACCCCTCTTATCTAGGATGGTGGTGATTTGATATAGTATGTAGCTGAATCAATTTGGTGACTGATTAAATAAGAAGAGAAACAGAGCAGATTAAGGTTGTACCAATTTTTATTATACCTACTTTCAAGACAACAGAAATGATTATGAACTCAAAAAAAAATGAAAATATAGTGAAGTGTTCTAATTTAATTTAAAGGTTTATTTTCTTCATTGTTCCTAGTTGATAAATAACTATATTATTTTCAATGTAAACAAATTTCGAAATTTGGGGTTAATATATATATATATATACATTCATTTTCTTTATAACCAATTCTTAATTTAATACGATACAAAGATTTTTTGTTTATGATAATGTTAACATAAAATAATATTTTGGAATCCCTTTGGGATGACGTAACTTTTAATGTTTTCTTTTTGTTCATTACTACTTTTTGTTCATTACTAAGAAATAATAAAGAATAGTTTTCTTGTAAACTTTCAATAAATCTTAATTTTTTTTTTGCTCTTCCCCTCGAGGATAAACCAGGGGTGGCGTCCAATAATAAATAATAATTTCATATTATCTAATTGTGCTTGGATTTAAAATACGATATAGTTTCTATATTTTTATGAAAACCCCGCCCAATTCTCTTCCGACAGTGAGCGATTCAGGCCTTGTATATATTATTGTAGCACGGTAGTGTTACATATATAAATGGCATAAAAACAAAATATATACATGGACTGTACAGGTCAAGAATATGTAAAAAGAAACTAATTAATAGTAGAAACAACTAATAATACATATAGTTTGAGGAAGTTGCGAGAATTGAATATCTAGGAATAATTATTATAATCCAAAATAGACTAATAAAAGCGAACAAGTATGCTTAAGCATTTAATAGGTTACTAAGTAATAAATATCAAGAGGTAACAAACAACAAGAAATGGTGCAGATATGGAAACGAAAATTACTCACGAAAATATTGGGATGAAAAATGGAGAACGGCGTTTGAATCAGAAGGACAAATGAAGATATGAGACAGTTACATGGGGAGCCCAGCATAATTGGAGTAACAAGAACCCAACTAATAAGATGGCTAGGACATATACAGAGCATGCCAGGGGGTAGAATACCAAAAATGCTACTATTAAGTACAATAGGGGTACGTCAGAGAATATTTATACTCAGAGCAAGGTGGAAGAAGGATGTAGTAGATGATCTAAAAAGACTTAACGTCACAAATTGGAGGATAAAAGCAATGGACAAGAAGGGATGAAAAATAATGGTCAATCAAGCCATCGGCCTAAAAGCCTCGACGCGCTAATTATTATTAATATTGTTACGAAAGATTTATCCCACATAGGAAAAGTCCATTGACGAAACAGAAAAAGTAGTTCGAGAACATTCAAGATGACATCGAAAACAACATTGAATTTGACTGGACACCGGATTGTCAAAATGCTGTCATAGATTTAAAAAAACGACTTACAACAGCACCAATTCTAGCATATCCACGAGAAGATGGCAAATTTCTGTTGGATTGTATCAGCATGGTATTGGCGCAGTATTATCACAAGAACGGGAAGGTGAAGAAAAAGTTATTGCATATTTTAGTAAAATAGCGCTTTACAGTAGCTAATGAATTTTAAAAAGTCAGAGGGACAAGTGGCTCGGTGGATAGAGAGACTCCAACAGTACAACTTCGACGTAGTACATAGAAAAGGGCGTCTCCATAACAATGCCGATATTCTTTCTAGGAGACCCTGTTTGAAACGACAATGCCAGTACTGTAAAAGACTTGAAGATAAAGAGAACATAACCGAAGAAGTAAGTCTCCAGGTAACCACAGTTACACAGGAAGAAGATAGTGATCAGACTTTCCTGGAAAACCTTAAAAAGTCAAAAGAAAGATAATGACGTAAAAGTCATACGAGAATGGCTTAAAAATGGAGTAAGACCTATTTGGCAGGAAATAACCAAATAAAGTGGAACTATAAAAGCGTACTGGGATCAATGCGAATCTCTGTATCTTTCCAATGGTCTATTATATCGGAAGTGGGAAAGTCCCGATGGAGTACGTATAGTTCAAAAAGTGGTACTACCGAAATCACACATTAAAAGTGTGTTGCAAGAACTTCATAGCAGCCTTTCTGGGGGACATTTTGGAGTCAAAAGAACACTGGCCAGAGTTCGAGACAGATTTTACTGGATCAATTGTCGCCGAGATGTAGAAGAGCGTAATTTTCAGCGTCATGAAGGATTTGCGTGAAAATTTGGATTATGTTTTCTCTTACGCTCTATTTCATTATTGGACGTGTGCCGTTGGTTGCTTTTACTTGGAGGGCGAAAGTCACCCATTCTCGGGGGTGAAAAATATACTTTTAAAATAGTCGTGGAAAAATTGACTAATTCTAAGTAACTTTTGCTGTATAGAGTTTTTTAACTGTCAATCATTTTTCGAGTTATTTGTGAGTGAAAATGTTTATTTTTCAATAAAAAAAAAAACTCGTTTTCAGGCCGTTTTTCGCAAGTAAATCAAAAAGTAAGCATATTATCGAAAAAAATATTCTTAGCAAAAATATAGCTTATTATTACACGGTATCGTCGTATTACATGTTCATTTACTGGGTTATTAATGTTTTCACTGACTTGTTGGTGAAATCTATTATTTGAAATATCATTTCAGCTGTTAATTTAGTTTCAAAAACAATAAGTAGTAAATACTTATTTGTAGGATGAATCAGAAGACGACTCCGTTAAAGATAAGGACTGGATTCAAACTGATGTCTCAGAAAGTAGTAATGAGTCTATGCAGTATGAAGAATTAACTAATATAAAAGAAACAAGCGACATAAATAATTCTGTTGGGAATTATGATGAGAATACACATCTAAAAAAAGTTTCTTCTCGATGTAGAAAATCTGATCCCTCTAAATGGTCAAAAAATATTGAGAAGAAAAATAAGTTTAACTGTTTGCCCTATAAAACAAAAAAAGGTACAAAGCCAGCAAAGATTCCACAACCAGCAAACTGCCAATCTTGTAAATTTAAATGTTGTCAAAATTTTTCGGAAGTGGATAGGATCAGCATTTGTAAAAAGTACTGGTCTCTTTCTAATTATAAAAGACAGAAAGATTTCATTTTAAAAATAGTTCAAACAAAAGAACCGGCGAATGTTTCAATTAATAAAAAGAGAAAGTGCAGCAGAGCATACTTTCTTATAAGCAATGACAAGAAATATCGAGTCTGTCAGAATTCAAAAAACTCTTAATATTAGTAACGGTCCTATTAATAAAGCATTTAAGGGTTCTAACGATGGTGTTTTTACGGCAGAAGATAGACGAGGTAAAAAATCACCTCATATAAACCAGAAGATGTGGCTTCTGTGAAACAACACATTAAGATGTTTCCTACAATAGAGTCTCATTATTGTAGGAAAAATACTCACAGAGATGCTACTTAGATGAAAAATTGTCTATTAGAAAAATGTTTTCCTTGTATACCGTCCATTGTAACGAGAATAATCGAGTTACGGTGAGTCATTCAAAGTACAGAAAAATTTTTTGCGTTACAATTTATCATTTTTCGTGCCAAAAAAGGGTCAATGCACCCTCTGTAATAAACTTAGGGATGCAAAACGAACAGATGCTGTAACACCTGAATTAAAACAAAATAACAACGCCCACTTAGAAAGAAAAAGGCAGGCCACAATTGCTAAAGAAGAAGATAAGATCAGATCTGAAAATGACCCCACATTTATGTCTGCAACGCTTGACTTACAGAGTGTTCTTCAAATACCGTCTGGGAAGAGTCTCTGTTATATTACTGTCGTAAACTTTGCCTTTAAATTTCACTGTTTACGAGTCACGGTCCAAATGAAGCATATTGCATGCGTGGTCTGAGGTGAATGGTAGAAGAGGCAGCAATGAAATTGGTACAGCTTTAATGCAGTGGATTAATTGACTTCCAAAGAATATTAAAGATACTTCATTATTTTCAGTCATAGTCATTCAGTCAGTAATACTTCATTTACCTTGACATAAAATTGGAATATTCAAGTACAACCAAATACGTAAGATATCAAGAAGAATAGTACGTGTAAAAAGAATAGTACGTATCTAAAGTTTTTGATGCATGCATTATTCCGATATTAACTTATGCGGCACAAACATGGACAATCACAAAAAAGAATATGAATATACTTAGAGTCACTCAACACACGATGGAAAGAGCAATGCTAGGTATATCACTTAAGGACAAGAAAACAAACACATGGATAAGACAGAAAACCAAAGTCACCGATGTGGTGCAAAAATCATTAAAGTTGAAATGGGAATACGCTGGACATGTAGCTAGGAGCGATCTAAATAAATGGCACAGATCAATTTTAACCTGGAGACCATACCAACACAAAAGACCCAGAGGCAGACCTCCTATGAGATGGACAGATGATCTGAAAAGGACTGCCGGGAAAAATTGGCTACAAGTAGCGTACAATAAAAAACAATGGAAAGGAAGACTTGAAGAGGCTTATGTTCAGATGTGGACGTGAATGGCTAGACGAAGAAGAAGAAGAAGAAGTACGTGGATGGGATATATATATATATATATATATATATATATATATATATATATATATATATATATATATATATATATATATATATATATATATATATATATATATATATATATATATATATGGAGCTCTTTAAAACGTATTTTAAAATGATAACATACTGAATAATCTGAAGCGGAAAGTGTTCCACTAGTAAGTTGTGCGGAAATACTATTTGTATCAAAAAAACAATTCCTCAAAACTAACAATAACACAAAGAAGAATGGAGTGTTCAATGATGGGAGTAACAATAAATAAAGACAAAAAAACCTACGAAACATGGCGAGACCACCTATACAATGGCAAGATGATCTACGGCAGATGACGAAAAATTGGATCCATACTGCACAAGACCATGCACTTAAATACAAAGAGAGAAGGAATATGTGCAGCAGTGGACATAAAACTGTCTGATAATAATGATAATGAGCTGTTCTAACGTCCAATATGATGCAATTAAGCACAGAAATTTCAGAAATTTAAATTGTTGACGCACGTAGTACTTACTAGGTGAGATGGATAAGAATGACCTCCATTAGGACCCGGACATAAAAACAATGGTTGAGTTAAAAAATATATGATACTTGAGTAACAAATGAAACAAAATTAAAGACGGAAGCAAACATTTTACATGTACGGAAAGAAAAATCATTATTTCGGTAGAGTTGATCAGATGAAATAATAAAAGGAACAAAAGAATCAAAATAAAAGGAACTATTCAAAAATTTGTTTTACTCAATATTTTTATTTACACATTTTTACTTGTATAGTCATTGATAAAACAACTGGTGAGAAATGCATTTTTATATTGTTAAATACGAACCAAAAAGAAAGAAAAATATAAAGAACTGCACCTTACTTGTTCTGTAACTGAGTAAAGCCATCCAAGGGAATTCATTTAAATCAGCGTCTTGTCCATTTCTAATCCTATCGTTTGGATCTATGTAACCACAGTCAGTTGGTAGTAAATTTAAGTTTCTATGATTCGATACATCTGGAGGGGGTTGTTGCACTTCTGAATTCGAATCATCTTGGATTATGATAGGCTCTTGCGGACAGCAAACATTAGCTATGTTGTTTGCAAAGCTGTAATAATAGTAAACCATTAGTAAGGATATACATTGTAACGATAAGACTACCAAAGAGAATTGAAATACTATTATAAAAATAATACCTCAATCAACAATGGGGGCTTATCGCCTCTGCGTTGCCTAGCTCATTATCTTAAGTGTGAGTTCGTCTTGTCTTAAACTAGAAATCAAACCATGAACCCTTAGATGATAGCAAATAAAACAATTTTTAACTAATCATATTTATTAAAAATAGGAAACAATCAACCCTGCCAATGCTTTACAATGAATATAGTGAGGGTGATATTTAAGGGAACGATGGCATCAATGGACTGCTTGTGTTGCCTTCCAATTAGACGGTTAGGTCCTCATGAGAGCTGCAGTTATTCCATGTGTGTGTGTGTGTGTGGCCTCCCAATTAAGTAGTTAGGTCCTCCAATAGATTCGATAAATTTTCATGATACGGCCAGTAAAATGATACGGCCAATTAATACAGCCAATAAACCGTGAATATGGTCGACAAATTCAAGAGAATGTTGCAGACCATAAAAATGAATGTTATAATAATTGTTACCTTCTTTTAGAAATTTCAAAAACAGGCAAAATATTATATTCCTACTACGTTGGAAAAGTTGATTGACAGAAAGTAGAGATAGGGAGACTAAATGAAGTTTGCACAGATGACATAGGACGTATGCCTATGATGGAATTAGCACTTCTGTCAACATAGAACAAAATGTTTAGTCTACAGAACAGAAAGAAGGAGGGCGAATATTTATTCTACGGGACAGAAAGAGAAAGAAAAGAAAGACAGAGGGCGCCAACTACTTTTTTTGAGTTTTATTAAATTAAGAGTATTACTCAGGGAAATTAAATGAATTATAGTATCCGTAATTCAATTGAATTGCAATTGAAATAATTCAATTAATGATTATATATTTATTATTATTCATAAAAAAATTTGGAGTATAACTAAAATTTGTTATAAAAATTAATGGGAAAATCCCAGTAGTTGGCTGTATACCATCGTTTAAAAAAAACATACAGAAGTTAAAACACTTCACAATTGTATTTAGGTATATAAATTTTTAGGTATATATATTTTTATATACCTAAATACAATTGTAAATTATTTTAACTTCTGTTGTTTTTTTTTCAAATTTGTTATATTTAAAAAAGGTAAGTATAACAAATTAATTTTCAGATGTTAATCTAAGGAAAATAAAAAAAAAATTACGCAATGAATTGTATATTCATCACACTGAAATTATTAATTTACCCTTAATAAATTACTACAGAGAATATTTCTGGAAAAATAAAAAATTGCTCAATGGATTTCAGTATTCATTAAACTGAAATTAAATAAGGTACTTTTGTAAAGTAACCAGTAAGATGAGGTGTACCATAAAGTTTATAATAAAAATTTAATAATTATAATATATACAGTTTTTGAGGGAAACGCTCAGTGAAATATAAATGCATATTACCCAACGAATTTTAGTATTCATGAGACTAAAAATGAGGGAGAAAATTAATTTAAATTAATAATTGTTTGGGAAAGTATATACTATTTCTTTTCATATTTTTATTATTATTATTTTTCTTTTAACGTGTACTATAATGTGACCTAATTCAATCCTGTATTCTAACGACTTTGGTGAAATATATTGCTTCCTGTAAAAACTGGTTGTCTCATCTATTGCGTTTTAAGTACGAAGAATTTGACTTCTTTTGTGTCGCCAATATAGAAACAAGTGTACGGTTCGTATTACCAGAACAATTATCGCAACACAATAGAGTGATTTATTGGTGTACCCTCTTGGTATACAGACCACACGCAACGGTTAGGAGGTTCTTTTCTGACCGTCTTAAGTCTCAACTCAAGACACTTCATCTCAAGACATCGAACTAAACGGACCTCGTGTGATAGGTTTTCGCCATCGACCGTCGTCCGTGCCCCAAGGAGATTTCCTTGGCTACGATTCCAATATTTCAAAGGGTAAGTCTATATTCTTTGTACAAACATCAATAATGAGTAAGACCAGTTAATTTCCTAATTTATTGACAGTTATATTTGCTATTTTTCGCTAATTGATTTACAAACAAAATACTGCATTTTTATCTTTATAATTATTTATCTATTATCATTTAACCAGCGACCTCATTAAGTTTTATACAAACATTTGGCCACTTCGACCGGATGATAAATAATTTTTTTGACTTTGATTCAATTAATTTCATTGTGTTTCAATTAATTCATTTTAATTAATTGGTTGTTAACTTAAACACATTTCTTTTGATTTTCTTTGTTACTATACCTTTCGTTACTTTCCTTTTTATCGATATTCTTACTTGTTTGCAATTGATTTTGTTTAAAACCGTTCGCTTCTTTAAATCTAGATATTCTCTTCGTGTTGATTTGTTAATTTATGTTTGCATTGTCTTCTCTTTCGTGCTTGTATCTTACAATGCTCAACAAAATGTACAAATCCAACTTTTCGCGCCATACTCGGCATTCTCTAGATTCAAGGAGGCCTATGAAACGCATTCAAGTATCAAAACCACACGCCTTCATTATTATTCGTAGCCAGGCTAGATTTTCATAAATCTCACAACCTTGTTTCGATTGAATTTATTGTCTTCTTCTACTCGCTTTCGATTATCGCTGTCTTATTTCAATATTTCGATCAAATCTCCGTTACTTGTGGTTTCGTTAGTGCCACAAAGCACTCTAAGGTAACTAATCCAGGTGTTAAATGTGTCTTGTGTTCTGGTTCTTATGAGTCATATAAATGTTTGTATTTTTTGTGACTAAACGGCTTCAAGAACTTTTCTCGTTGGTTAATCCACATCATTCTTGTGTACGTGGCCTGATTCCACCTCATTCAAAACGACGAATTGCACGGTTGGCGAATCACGGTCTCGCGTTTTGCTTCGTTTGTTAACCAACGCTCGAATTTATCTTGTTCCTTTAGACAATCACTTCTTCAAATACCAACATTTCTAATTTGCATCACAAACACATTTAATGTCCTCGTCTATTTCGTGCTTTGTGTTCTGGTTCTCACTATTCATGTAAATGTTTGTATTTTTTGGGACTAAACGGCTTCAAGAACTTTTCTCGTTGGTTAATCCACATAATTCTTGTGTACATGGCCTGATTCCACCTCATTCGAAACGACGAATCGCACGGTTTGCGAATCACGGTCTCACGTTTTGCTTCGTTTGTTAACCAACGCTCAAATTCATCTTGTTCCTTTAGACAATCACTTCTTCAAATACTAACATTTCTATTTTGCTACACAACCACATTTAATGTCCTCGTCTATTTCTTTCCACATAGTTGATTCAGATCAAATATGTTTTCGCATCTTTCTTATAATTCGTATCCTGTTAGATACAGGCTCCACAGCCAATTTTATTTTTGTGATCAACCAAATCACGTATTTTAGTAATCAGATCTTATAGACATACTCATAGGGGTTGAATCGGTTTTTCGTTTCGTAAATTTTGGTCAAAATTCTTGGCGAACCAAATCATCCTGTGGTCTTAGAAATCATTTTCAATTATGTTCTATAAGAGCGAGTCTCTACGACTTATTCTATATTTTATTTCACATCTTTCGTTACTTCTATGTATACAAACATAGATCTTTTCTACAAAGGTTTTGGGAAGTCGAAAACAGTAGGCACCTGTTAGTTTTGTCCCAACACGACGAAGCTCGTGAAGGATATTTCTCAGTTGTTGATTTTTTGAAAACTAACAAGTCTATTTTCTGTTATTCCACTGTTTTTACAACCCAATCCTCTTTATTTATCTTTTTCTCTTGTTTATATTCGCTACTTATTCTTTATTTTTATGCATATCTTCATTTTGTATTCTAGAGAATCGCTTCAGGAAACTTCCGAATCTCAAAGAGACATATGTTGCATTCATGGAAGATTTTGTTACTTCTCAACATATGATGTTGGTTCTGAATCCGATTTTAAATCGATTATTTCTTATAACTCTCACACAGTTTTCAAAAAACAAATTTTTGTTTCGCTTCTTTTATCCAAAATTCGTATTAGCTTCGACGCCAATCTATATGACGTTCGAGGTGTGTCGCTAATCGATGCTTTTGATACTTGTCCTAAAAGGGCATCTTGTTTTTTACTTAATTTTTGATATCTTTGTTGTTGTTTTATTTGCGATATAAAGCAAACGTATCGACAAATTAAAGTAAATGAGGAATTTTGGAACTATAAAAGGGGTTCTCTGGAGATCGGACATTTTAAACCTCTCCAAGAGTTTTTACTACGTATCGTTACTAACGGTACTTCTTCGTTTTCTTTCGCTTATAAACTCTGCAAGAGTAACGCTTAGTTTTTAATGCTCGATGGTTTTCCGCTAGGCAGTGGGCCAGCAGCCATCTCGACGCACTTACGTCAGAATCACGCTGTGATTCTCTTTGATCTACTCACCTTCTGCAGTGAGCACTCGCTTAGCTTTTAAAGCTCGATGGTTTTTCGCTAGACAAATCGAAAACGTCAGCAACCATCTTTAATTATTTTCAGACTTTGGCTTACGCATTTTGACATGTTGTTCGTTGACAAAGAGGAACCTTTCATTTTTACGGTACTGGGCCTAAAATGGAATCCTACGACTGATTTCTTTTCTCATTCTTCTTGTCCCTTTGACAAACCGTGCACAAAGCGGACTATTCGTTTGTAAATCAGTCGTATTTTTTGTTGCTATCCTCTTGTTTTTATTCATTTTCCATGTTTTTTTTTGCTAGTCAAACGTCTTCTAAAACCGTTGTGGTACTTCAATGTATCCTGGGATGATGAAACATCTGAACAGATACATCTGACCTCTGTACTTGTATGTGTTACATTTCTGGTGTTATTTCTATACAGGAACATCTATCGCGAGATCGGAGCTCTTGGCAGCTATACTGCTGACGGATCTAGTCACTTTTGTCAACGAGTCTAGTCCAATTTTCATGCTCGCTCTGTCTCGACAAGATTGGAACTCCTGACAGCCATAATGCTGGTTGATCTAGTCACTTTTGTCAAAGGGTTGTTCGTCCGATCTTCCGATATTTCGATTCCGATATCGACGATTGCGCTCTCTTGAGCTAATTTTTCTACCCCAAATTGGCAATCGTATTAAACACATACAAGAACTGATACCACACTCTACTCGGCATCAAATGCCTTCTAATCAACACCTCTCTAATTGTGTTAGTCGTGTTTTCCACTGGCACAATTATTTCAATTTTCACCAAACTGGCATTTTCCTACCGTGGAGGTCGTCGAAATATCATTACTTCCCGGCTGTCATTGAAGACTTGAAATGGGACACCACGCCGAGATTTCGACGCTATTCTTCTTCTTGTCTTTTTGCACCCCACGGAATTTTTATAGGAAAAGGGGCCAACGGTATTGTGTATGACACAGTCTTTCTAGTTTAGTCGGTCGAAAAATTCTACTGATTCGACGCTATTCTTTTCTAATTGATGACATTGTACGCGTTGTTAATCTGAGCACAGGGTCAGACGACATCCAACAATGTTCTGTGGTCAAAATATAACTGCCGCTTATTTGTCAATTCATATTTTATTATTACTTTGTTCTTTATAAGTATATCGATCTTTCATGTCTATTCTTTACATTTAGCCTTTCAGCTGTTCTTAAAAACATTCGTTTTTGGCGCGGGAGAATGTTTGGGAAAGTATATACTATTTCTTTTCATATTTTTATTATTATTATTTTTCTTTTAACGTGTACTATAATGTGACCTAATTCAATCCTGTATTCTAACGACTTTGGTAAAATATATTGCTTTCTGTAAAAACTGGTTGTCTCATCTATTGCGTTTTAAGTACGAAGAATTTGACTTCTTTTGTGTCGCCAATATAGAAACAAGTGTACGGTTCAAAAACTACAAACAAAATACTGCATTTTTATCATTATAATTATTTATCTATTATCATTTAACCAGCGACCTCATTAAGTTTTATACAAACAATAATAAGGGGGCAATGCATCTAATATATTCAGAAATACATCGTTGAAAAATTTTGTCTTAAGGAATTCTTCTTCGGAATTACAACGACTTTCTTTGCAAGACAGCATCCTGTGCAGTAGTTAGTTGGATTTCGCTGCTGCCCATAAGAAGGTAAAACTTATTTACTTACGTGTTCATTGGTGTTGAACCAAGCTCAAATGATTCACCGAGAAAAGCTTAAATTGTGTATGAAATATCGTGAGTGGTAATAAAATATGAATATACTGTTATAAGCTATGGAAATATTTTGTCCCAACTTATGGAAGCAAAATAAATAACGAGACAAGAATATAAAATAATGGCTAAGAAGGGGCTTAAAATAAATGACTTCTGAACGTATAAATAAAAACGTAACGGAAATATTCAGAGGGAGGACTCCAGTCGCGGACTCAGATATTAAGACTTTTATTATAAGACTCAGATATTAAGATATTATTCCCCATAGGAACAGACTCTAAACCAATTATTTAAAAACGCCTAGAACTAAGTAGAGCAAGATCAGAAAAGAAGCAGAAGTAGATGATGGGACGTGGATCAAAGAAAACTCACACACAACCAAAGCGGCAACACACAAAGGCAAAAAGAAACCTCGGGAAAATAACATAACCCATAACAAATAATATACAGAAGTAAAAAGACACAATTCCGATGATCTAGATCAGACTCCCCTGATCTCATGACTATATCCGACTCAATCAAACCTAAATTAAAACTAGCGGTGGAATTAGGCCCCTATCGAAAGTCGAAATCAGTTTCGACACTTCCATAAAATAAAGTTTAGTGCAGAGACTATGCGGGTAAACTTACAAACGAATATACCAAGAAATGGACTTTTGATCTAGTAAGGAATATTAAGGGTATCTGGAAAGGACCAGAGTTACCTGCAGTCGATCCCAATAACATATCATAGTGAAACAAAATCAAGACCTTAAGACAAAAAACTGTGATTTAAAGAATTGGAAGATCAGAGAGAATGGACAAATTCTAGCCTTCCCAACCCACGGGGTCTCTTACAAAGCATTGGAATATGTTTATTTCAAGACGTGTCACATACTTGAAAAAATATCCTTTACGATAATCAGAGACCTTGGTGGGCCTAATCAGAGTCCCAAAGGTGAACCTCGAACATAGTGAGGTAGCTTTCGCAAAACTAACTGCTACCATAAGAAGGTTCACTGTAAATGTGATTCATACATGTGTGACCCTGGTTTGCTAGAGTAAAATAGGAGGTATTGGTAGAGTCCTTAAATATGGCCGATCTGCTAAAATCCCAAAGACCTGCATATTAAGAAAATTACATGAAAATACTACTGGTGGAGAATTTCTGTTCTAGATAATTAACGAAGGTAAATATAAAAATCATACAGAAAGAAAGAATAAAGGAGATAATTTTTTAATCAATATACCTTTCATAATATGATGCTTTTTATCAACCACCACCAAGAAATATATAACAGCTAGTAAGAGAATGCAAAATAAGTGGAATGCAATTGATCATCAACTGTTATATTAATGCGGACTAACCGACCTGAGGTACCACAAACATCAATGAAAGACGTCAGTTATTGCTATAGTTTGTTATGGAATATGTTTTATATATGCCAAATGTAGAAAACAAATCAACTTTCGTAACTACTCAACAAAAAAAGATGATTGGTATAACATTGGCCACCGCTAACGTGGCTTGAACTGTTCAAAAATGGCATGCGTCAGGTAAGATGCCTTGTTCAGGCCATTGCCACATCAATTTTAAAATAAGAGATTATAGGTATATCAAGTAATATTAAAGTAGAAGAAGAAGAAGAAGAAGGTATATCAAGTAATATTAAAGTAACCCTAGTAAATTATATTTGGAAACACATTAAATAAGTTTAGAATATTGCTTAGGAAGGGTTAAAGAGGCTAAAAGGCATACACTGGACTTAGACATGGCTGTTGCAGTTTCGCAATTCTATTTAAACATTGTTAAAATATTAAGAGACCTTTTGCTAGTTTTTATTCTCTCTGTATAGTTAGCCAAGAATTAGCGTACAAAAACACAGACGCTATCGAACAATAAACGGTTGTTAATACACTTTTGCAAACAGAAAACCGTTTAACGTAAATTTACCTTATATAGCAAATATAGAAGGGGCCCGCCAGGCCTTCTATATACCGCTCCGCGGACTAGGCCCTTAAGGCAGATCGAAATGAAAGATCTACTCGCGAAATCCGAGCACTGAGGTCATGTGCGGCATGCATGGGCTTGGTGGCCGGACCCCTCTCGGGTGCTCAGCCGGCGAGGAGAACAAAATTTATTTTGCCAAATCGGCGGCTGAGTGACCGAGCACACACTCTTTTCCGGACATAGAGTCATCACCTCAGGCTGATGGCTCTATGGTCGGAACACACGCTCTTTTTTCTTTTTTTAGGGACTCAAGTCCCGACGTAAAGCTAGAGTAAAATCAATTGAGTCAGTAAAGTAAATAGGGAGAAAAGCCTAGATGTGGCTACCCCTACAGTTAGGTGGCATAACCACATTCACTAAAAACCGAGGATGTCCTATTACCCAGGGCATCTTAAGTAAATTTCAGATCATAAGCCTCCTCACGTAAGTCACACGATGAGGAGGGGTGGTGGAAAAGCCTGGGGGTCAGATAGGTACCACTTCGACTAGCGAGGTGTGACCGGTTTGATCTTCGGACATGTGGATCCCATTCTTACATTGGTATACACATGTTCCTAGGGGCAGGGTTGATCACTGCGTGTGTGTGTGTGTGTGTTTTGCAAACAGAAGACCTTTTATTCATACATTGTATCTTAACAAAGAGCTATAGAGAAATAAGTATCTTTCGTTAAAATTTAAAATTACCGATCGCTTTAGTAATCATCGGCCGAACAAGACAGTCGTATCTAAGTGAGGGGTACGGGTAGAAGCTACTCCGCCAGTCAGTAACAGACTGTCGTTATATCCTGTAACGGTGGAGGCTGCTCCGATATCATCAATACTTTTGTGGTTCCTATATGTCGTAGAAGATGTCATTTTCGATAGCAGGTGGTGCTATCATTCCATTGGGGTGAAGACAATAAGCGGTATCATTTGATGCAACATAATTTATTCCTTTTATTGGTTTCGTATATTTGTTTTACAGTTATAATGTGTTCGTTCTTATTGTTTTAAATACTATGTCGCTTGTATAAGCCATCATTATTTTTAACTTTAAATAATTGTCGTTCTATCTTTCGTTGTATGGCATATTTTAATTTTATATGTCTTATATAGTCTTAATAATTTAGAAAGTAAGTAAATGTATATATTATGTTATTATATATAAGTAAATGTATATAATACATTCTTTGTTTTTTCTGTCACTTGGTCATATATTTGACTTGTTTTTATTACATACTCAATGCGAAACAGAGAAAACAAGCGAGTTCTAGATTGAACATAGATATTCTCTTTACTTTCTGATGGTCTCCATTGTGATATAGAGGTCATCGTACGTGCATAATGGTAGCCGGGTTGTTGTATTTTTCTGTTTTTATGTGTGTATAAGGCACTCTGCCAGTAGATACCTTTTTCCATATAATTTTCCATGTCTAGTTGCGGTTTCCTTGTGGTAGGAGCCTTGTCAGTTATAATAACCATTTAATATGTCTTTGCTTGCAGGTTCCTTTGATAATTGTAAATGGTTCTGAAAGATCTCCT
The DNA here is from genome assembly GCF_040954645.1 of Diabrotica undecimpunctata. NCBI lineage: Eukaryota > Metazoa > Arthropoda > Insecta > Coleoptera > Chrysomelidae > Diabrotica > Diabrotica undecimpunctata. The sequence goes on from NC_092808.1 coordinate 49,223,463, forward strand.
TGTACTTGAACTTTACATTCAACTTTCCACATTGTCATTTTAGTTCAATCCTTTTGGTATTCAAAATTCGATCATAGCCAAATATAATTGGGGTCTGTCAACATTACCATATACTACGCTGCCTTAAAATCTACGAAGATGTAGCGGCAATCTATGTTGTACTCCGTCGTTTGTTTTTTTTTTTAATATTTGTCTGATGAATAATAGTTGATCAATGGTAGATCTGTTTTTAGAAAGCCTCTTTGGTAGGATGCCATTATATTGTCAGTATACTGCGCCAATCGTTCGGTAAGTATCGGTTATTTATATAATAATAGATTGCATAGACTGCAATGATAGACAGCATGTATCACGGTGCTAATTAGTTCTCGAAAATTAGTTGTGTTATTACAGTTTAAAAGACAGTGTAATATTGTGAAAAAGAAAAACTAAAAACTGTAAGTCATTGCTTGTTTTTTTTTAAATAAATGCTGTAAATCAAATTCGATTAAGAGTAACAACACAAAGAAGAATATAAAAAAAGAAGTGAAAAATAAGTCTACTGAGAACCAAAAGTCAAGACAGTTTTCTAGGTTACGTTCATCTAATAAATAGGTGTATTTAAACTACAGTTCGACTCGAGCAGCCGAACAGTACGGACGTGAGAGAGAAGCGTGCTTAGGTGGGGGCGACTGACCTATTGTCAACGGAGCTTTTCAGCTCCCGGTGGGTAAGACACCGAGTGTGGCATAGGCACTTGTCCTACATATTAGCGAAAAGCGGATACGAGGTTGTTACTAGTTAAACCGTCGAGGAGCTGTTTTTATAGGCTCCTCGCGGAGGCTATAATAGCTTCGCGTTTGCGAAGAATTCGGGATCACCTCAGTGTGTCGTCAGGGATGACACTGTAAGGCCTTGACATTTGACAAGGTCGGACAGAAACGGCCCCTGCTCCTGAGGTGTGAGAAACAGGAAGAGGATCCCTCACTGTGAATACAGGGAGTGAACTACCGCGAGGTACCTGGGACGGCACCCAGTAAGCCGTACTGACAGCGGTCAGTCGGTGGAAAAAAAACAGAGTCGTCTAAGTAGAATTTTCTTATATCTTATGAACTATTTGTTCACTGCCTTACGGCAATATGAGTGATATTCCCCTCCCAGAAAGTGTTGTCACGCAGGTGACAACACAAGAAGAAGAAGAGAATGATTTAGCCGAATCATCAAACCCCTCTGTTGACAGCTCGATCGAGCTATATAATAAATTTATTAAATCGACTAATCCCGCGATCGACGACATAGAAATCGTAATATCTGACGATGACTCCTATCTGCCCGAGTCGGAGGAAGAAAAAAGCGAAATCGACACCGATGACGATATCAATACGATGGACGCCATCGACGAAGAGCCGAGCCCAGCTGCAGAATCGCGCGAAGCCCCACCCCCAACCGTAGTAGAGACACAACCCGCCGTGGACAACGTCTCCAAAAATGAAGCCGAGCCCGAAATCGGCAAGAAAATGAAAAGGCTAAGGCCCAAAGAAGACTCTTCGGAAGACGAAGAAGTAAAGAAAAAGGCCAGAGAAATGGCGGAAAGGGAAAAGGCCAATGAGCTTTTAAGGTCGGTCAATGTACTGACGGAACAGATCAAATCCCTTAAAGAAGAAAGCCGTATCCGCGAGGAAAAGGCAAATAAACAAATCCAAGACCTTCTCGCTCAGATGACTGAGCTGAGAAACGAAAACAAAGAAAAGGACAAGGAGATACAAAAACTTGTACAACATATAATGGCATTAACAGCAGCCAAGGAGAAAGAAGAGTCAATAATGGAAATCGACCCGTGGAAAGCCTCCCTCGATAATGACGTTGTAAAGCTAGTGGAACTAGGAATCGGTTCACCTCCCCCCGTAAAGCCATCCGGTAGCAAAGGCAAGCCTAAAGAGCCGGAAAGAATCATAACAACCAAAGAACCTGCAGGTTGGACACAAGTCCAAAACAAAAAAGGAAAAAAGACAGGCACCACTACTGAGAAATCAGACAGTAGTGTGAAAACAAAAATAAGCGTCGCCGAAAAGCAGACGCAGATAATAAATCAGCGGAAAGAAATCGAATTTAACAAGGCTGCGAAAGAGGCTCATGAAAGAAGCCAGAAAAAGAAAACTGCCAAAAATAACTTGAGCAAAAATAGCCAAGTTGAAAAAGAAAACGACGTACCAAAAGACTCACCGCAAACAAGCGAGGAGCCTATAGTAAAAGAGCCGAAACCACCGGCGATAATCCTAAAAACTGTAGGAGAACACAAAAAAATCCTGCAGAGAGCAGCCAACCAAGGCATAATATCAGTCAATAAGTTTGCACGATCAGGCAGATCGATTGTTATTAACACAAAAACCAGAAAAGATTACCTAGGAATGGTACACATCCTAGAAGAACACAGTCCAAAAGTAGAATTCATCGCATATCCCATAGATAGCGATAAACTAAAAAGAGTCATTATAAAAGGGCTATCTGCTACTACTAGCACAGTAGCAATTAAAGACGAACTATACAATAAAGGAATAGAAGCAACAAGGGTGATCAATATGATCTCCAAAAAAGCTGATAAAAAAGTACTGCCACATTTCATCGTCACCCTCAAAGAGGAAGACGTTGCAAAAATTAAAAAAATATCTGATATATGCTACATGCGCATCTATGTGGAGGATGAATTCAAAATCACAAAAGACACCCTACAGTGTTATAACTGTCAAGGGTTCTATCAAAGCTCAAAGGCTTGCCATTACGGATCCAGATGTGTAAAATGCGGAGAAAACCACATCAGTAACGACTGTGAGAAAAGCCGGGAAACCGACCCCAAATGTGCAAACTGTGGTGAAGCGCACACAGCAAATTATAGAGGATGCTCTAAGGCCCCCAAAAAGAAAACACCTGCCCCAACAAGACCGGTAGGAAGACCCATAAACAGCGCTCCAATCAACAAAGGAGTCAGCTACGCACAGGCAGCGAAAAAATCCGCTGAAACCACCTCAGAATCTCCAGCACAACCACAAGAAGTGTCGGTACAGGACGCAGCTACCCTCATCGCAAACTTCCATACAGAGTATAATAACAAAATGATGGAAATGATGTCCATGATGGACAAAGCAACAAAAATGATGACTGCATTTGGAGAAGCCGTCCGAAAATGTTAGCAAACCAAAACGAAGATCTACGCATTGGGTCATGGAATTCCGGCGGAATATTCAAAAAGATCAACCCTCTGGATGAAATAATAAACAGATTAGAGCTCGATATCGTAGCCCTTCAAGAAACCAAACTAGTGGAAAGGAAAAAAACAAAATTTCCAGGCTACGATATCTATAGAACGGATCATAGAGCATTATCAGGAGGAACAGCTATATTAGTCAAAAGGGGACTCGAACACGAGCACATCCCAACACCAGACGGACTGGTGACAATGGAAGCCACAATTATTCGACTTAAGGCCAACAACGAAACACTAAAAATAGTGTCAGCTTACGTTAGACCACATGATCCGATTTTCAACGAAGATTTGAGCCTAATACTGAACTCAGAAGAGCCAACTATAATTATTGGAGACCTAAATGCTAGATCTCCCAATTAGTTTGACAGGACGACCAACCGAAACGGAAGATATCTCTGCAACCATCTCGAGAACAGACCGAACACATATGTCATCGGACCAACAGAACCGACATGTTTCCACGGAGAACTCCCTACGTATCTCGACATTGCAATCCTACACAACGTGGGTCAACAATACGAGATACACTCTCTAAATGAAGGCGATTCGACACATAACCTAATCGTCCTGACCCTGGGCGCAACAGAATTGAACTATTTGCAGCCCCACAACAGAAAGAAAACAAGTTGGCCAAACTTTAGAAGAATTGTGAGCGAGAACATCGGTAACATCCCAACAGTTAATAATATTACAGAACTAGAAGACAGTGTAATAAAACTAGAACAAGCAATAAACAATGCTATCGATGCCAGCTCCAAAACCGAAACAATCACAAGACAAAAAGGAAGATTCAGGGATATAAGTATAGAACTTCAAAACCTAATCAAAGAGAAAAACCGGAAAAGAAGAAGAGCCTACCGCACAAGAATGGTAGAAGACAAAAGGATTGCAAATGAGCTAGACAGGGAAGTGAAAAAACAACTTCAAAATCATAGAAATGAAAGCTGGGACTCCTATATCGATGAGCTAAATCCTAACAAATCCGCCTTCTGGAAGTTATCTAAAATCCTTCGAAAGGACAAGAAACCCATACCTCCCCTACACGGAGTAAACGGGATTGTCCATACGGAAATCGACAAAGCCGAAGTCATGAAGGACGAACTAGAAAGGGCGTGTAGAAACAACGAAGACCCCGACGATGACATAGACTTTGAAGAAGAGGTAGAAAGAACAGCGAGAAGACTTAGAAGGAAAAAGGGCAGAATAGGTATTACACATACATCTCCCGAAGAAATAAAGGATATTATAAAAATGACAAATGCCAAAAAAGCCCCAGGACCCGACAACATCACAAATAGGGCGCTGAAAAATCTACCAACAAAAGCTATTGTATATATCACTAACATAATAAACAACATGCTAAAACTACGATATTTCCCAGATAGGTGGAAAGAGGCACACGTAATAATGATTGCAAAACCTGGTAAAAACGGCACATTTCCGCAAAATTACAGACCTATCAGCTTATTATCATCTATAAGCAAGATAGCGGAAAGAGTTATACTAAAAAGACTCAATGAAGAATCACAAATGCTAGGAACCATACCAGAGGCTCAATTCGGGTTCAGAAGCGAACACTCCTGTGAATTACAGGTACTACGACTTACAGAATTCATCACCAAAGGATTTAATGAAAAAATGTACACAGCTACAGCTTTTCTGGACGTCAGCAAAGCCTTCGACAGAGTCTGGCACCATGGACTCATCTATAAAATGAATGAATTTGGTTACAGTGAGGCGATGACATGCCTCCTTGCGTCATATCTTGCCAACAGAAGGTTCAGAGTTCGAATAGGGGCAACCCTATCCGAAGTCGGGACCCTGGAGGCGGGTGTGCCTCAGGGAGCGGTGCTGTCGCCGTACCTGTACACCATCTATACGGCCGACACGCCAAAAGAGCCAGGCTCTCTGTTGAGTCTTTACGCTGACGACACAGCAATAGCTGTTAGCTGGAGAAACCCGGATCATGCAGCTAATCATCTGCAAAGAGCACTAAACAGATTCCAAAGATGGTGCATAAAATGGAAAATAGCCCTAAATCCAGATAAAACACAGGCTGTAATGTTGAGTCACAGAAGAAGTGTACCAAATCGCGAAATTACAATCGAAAACACCCCAGTAGACTGGACCAACCAGGCTAAATACCTAGGGGTACATCTAGATAAGAAGCTAACGTTCACTGAGCACATCAATCAGCAAATACGCAAAGCCAAAGCGTTGAAAAGTCAGCTCTCAACACTTATTGGAAGGAAAAGTAAACTACGATTTAAAACCAAAATCAGGGTTGCGAATAGTATTATCCTGCCAGTCCTAACATATGCATCCGCTGCGTGGGGACACACCTGTAAAACAAACAGGAAAAAGATACAGACTACTCAAAATCAAATAGTCAGAGATGCCCTTAAGATACCAAGGTACGTACCCTTGAGATATGTATATAGAGACTCAGGACAAACAAGAATCCTACGCACGCTAGACGAGAGAGCATATGAAATTTTTAACGGACTAAGAAACCACCCCAGCAGAATGTTAAGAGAGCTGACTAACTACAATGAAAACACAAGGACGGTACACAGAAGACCAAAACAACAGATAGCTCGATATAGGGAGAACCCGAACGAATAAATAAAGAATGAGATGGTTGCAAGAAGAACGAACAAAGAAATGCAGTCAATCAAAAAACACACCAAAAAAAAAACTCTGGCGAGAGGGTACGCTTTTCTTTTTTAGGTTTTTAGGTAATTATAAGTCCAATATACACCGGGGTGTGTGAGAGCATTATACACTTGGGAATGCACACCCCAATACACGCACACAAATAGGATTAGGGAAAAAAGGAAAGAATTGTTGCCCAGGCATTTTATAGTCCCGACGCGACAAGGAAGTCCACAAAAAAAAAAAAAAAATGTGTTTTCTGATTAAATAACGTAAATTCATATTGATACATTCATACTTTTCATTAAACCGTTTAACGTAAATTTACCATATATAGCAAATATAGAATTCTATATACCGCTCCGCGGACTAGGCCCTTAAGGCAGATCGAAATGAAAGATCTACTCGCGAAATCCGAGCACTGAGGTCATGTGCGGCATGCATGGGCTTGGTGGCCGGACCCCTCTCGGGTGCTCAGCCGGCGAGGAGAACAAAATTTATTTTGCCAAATCGGCGGCTGAGTGACCGAGCACACACTCTTTTCCGGACATAGAGTCATCAGCTCAGGCTGATGGCTCTTTGGTCGGAACACACGCTCTTTTTTCTTTTTTTAGGGACTCAAGTTCCGACGTAAAGCTAGAGTAAAATCAATTGAGTCAGTAAAGTAAATAGGGAGAAAAGCCTAGATGTGGCTACCCCTACAGTTAGGTGGCATAACCACATTCACTAAAAACCGAGGATGTCCTATTACCCAGGGCATCTTAAGTAAATTTCAGATCATAAGCCTCCTCACGTAAGTCACACGATGAGGAGGGGTGGTGGAAAAGCCTGGGGGTCAGATAGGTACTACTTCGACTAGCGAGGTGTGACCGGTTTGATCTTCGGACATGTGGATCCCATTCTTACATTGGTATACACATGTTCCTAGGGGCAGGGTTGATCACTGCGTGTGTGTGTGTGTGTGTAGGTGTATTTAATACTAATATGCCTGTTTATTAAAGTTTGATTATGGATCCATTTATACGTGTTTATAATAACAATGAAATTGAAGCTCAAACAATCACTACAATAGTAGAATTCAATCATATTATTAATAATAGTAATTTACCATTATAAATAAAAATACTGCATATGAATATACGAAGCGTCCAAAAAAACTTTGACGAATTTATCGTTTTTTTAAATCATTTTACATCTAATTTTGAAATTAATATTTTAACGGAAACTTTACAGCTCCTTAATTGCAATATATTTCAGATACAGGAATACGAACTCATATATAGTAGAGGTAACTTTAACAGAAATGATGGTGTTATTGTATATGTAAAAAACAATCTAAACTATAAATACAACATTAATAAGATCTCTGAAATGACAGCAATCGAATTAAACATCTACGGAAAAAATGAAAATATTAAAATCGTTTCTACATACAGATCACCAAGCTCATGCCCAAAGGTATTTAATTCATGCCTTAACAATTATTTGCGCCATACAAAGAAGTCGGACATTAATATTTTTGCAGGAGATATTAATATCGACTTATTAGTTGATGATGACTATGTATCGGAGTATAAAAACTTACTTAACATGCATGGATATGTATCATATATAAACCAAATCACAAGACGTCACAGTAAAACGTGCCTTGATCATTTCTTTATTGAAAATTCACAAAAAAGTAAACATAAACTTAGTTCTTACATTTTTAACTACGAAATAACTGATCATAGTCCCATTGCATTAGTATTAGAAAATTTCAACTCTTCAGTTAGTCCCACAAGTAAACAAAAGAACACAATGTTCAAAAAATATACAGATTATATACAATTAAAGCTAAATTTAAAAGACGAAAACTGGATCTCTGTTTATAATTCCACAAACATAAATAATACAACTGAGGAGTTTATCAATACACTACAACGAAATATTGACATAACAACTAAGAAAGTACAAATTCGAAAAAATCAAAAAATAAAAAACCTTAGATCAATTTAGAATTATTAAAAGCTATTGAGGAAAAAAATAATTTGTATAAAAAATCTAAGAAACACCCCAGTGACATAAAAATATCATTAACGAATATAAATTATCCAAAAATTATCTGAACAGATTATTAACAAAAGCAAAAAAGAAATATTTTAATGACTTAATTGATAAAAATACTGGCACTTCAAAGGCTCTTTGGACATGTGTCAAAGAATTGTATGGTGGAACAGTAGTTAAAACAGCAATTGAGCAGATAAAGACAGATGATAATTTAATAACAGATCATGGACAAACTGAAGATCTATTTAATAACTATTTCAGTCATTTGGGAAAAAAATATGCTGAGAGAATTGATACACCCCTCAATTATGTTGAAGAGATTGAGTATGTAAAAAATAGCATATATTTATTTCCAACGAATGAAGATAAAGTCATTAAAACTATACATACACTAAAAAATAAAATATCGCCAGGTATAAATACCCTCAGATCAGAATTGTTAAAAGAAGTTGCAGAACAAATTGCTAAACGATTGACCTATATAATCAATAACTGTTTCAGATTAGGTATATTTCCCAATGTATTAAAAACAGGTATCATTAAACCGCTTTTTAAAGGTGGAGATCGCAGTGAACTTGGAAACTATAGACCAATAAGCTTGACTTTGAATCTCAGTAAAGTAATCGAAAAAATTATAAAATCTCGTCTAAATAATTTTTTAAAGAAACATAATATATTATCTGAAAGTCAATATGGCTTTAGAGAGGGAAGGTCTACAGAAGATGCAATTGGTAAATTGGTAAAAAATATTTACAATGCTTTAGATAATAAAAAAGCTTCTTTATGTATATTTGTAGATCTCTCTAAAGCATTTGATACTGTAAACCACAAAATACTGTTACATAAACTTAAAAACTACGGCATCAGAGGTGTGGCCTTCAAATTGTTAGAGAGCTACTTAACAACTGACAGACAGCAAAAGGTAACTGTAGATGGTAAAATCAGCATGACCAGAACTGTGACTTACGGAGTCCCGCAAGGAACGGTGTTGGGACCGCTTTTATTTACTATTTATATAAATACATTACTTACATTGCAGACTTCAGGCCAGATCATAAGTTTTACTGACGATACAGCTATTTTTTATAGCAATAATAATTGGAAAAGGTTAAAGGAAAATGTCGAAATGGACTTTGTAAAAATAAAAAAATGGTTTCAACATAACCAGTTAACATTAAATATTGAAAAAACTAAATACTTGCCATTTTCGTCATACACCACTGGGTTACCAAATTTCAACCAACTTGAAATTGACAACGATACAACAATTCCAGAAGCAGAAAATATTAAGTACGTTGGTATTGTAATAGACAGACACCTAAAATGGGATCATCATATAAAGTATGTAGTCCAAAAAATAAGAGGTTTACTCCCAAAATTCAAATATCTTCGCGACTTCTTAGATGTTCACCACTTAAAGATTTTATACTATTCTCTGGTACAATCACAATAAACCTATGGAATTATTGGATGGGGTGGAGCGTACAATGTTCACCTTAAAAATCTAAACGTTATACAACATTGGATAATAAGAATAATATATAGAAGGGGTATAAGATCTTCAGTGGACCAATTGTTTACAGACAGTCATTTTATGGATTTAAACCAGTTGTACTCCTACAAATCATTAATATATTTACACAGAGAGAAATCATTTCTGAATTGTACCCACCATACATATCAAACTAGAAATAGAAACTTAACGATATTAGTACCAAAAAAAAAGGAAAAACCATTGGCCAACGTTGCATTGATTTTTGGGACCAAAAATGTTTAATCGCTTACCATCTACCATCAAAATAATATATAACTATAAAAAATAAAAAAAAAATTAAAACAATGGATCCATGGTAACAGATATAAATTGCATGAAGTCATAAACAGCTATTAATGAGCTTTAATTTCAAATAAATGGTAAATTTTTAAATATTATGTTTTACTAATTGTTATTTGTCAACAGTTTGTATGTTACTACTTTAAAAAATTTATAAATGTAATTTGTGCGAATATGTTAAAAAAAATTCAACCCTCACGTACAAGTTGTAGTCCATGTGACGAACAACTTCTGTGAGAAACTGGGTTTATTTATTGTATAAAATATGTAAATTTATATTGTAACGAATTTTTTGTTATAAATAAACTCTATTATTATTATTATTATTATAATTATTAATAATAATATTTATATAATAAAAGCTCTTGACACATTTTTAAATCACGAACAAAATTTACTTACCTACAGTAATATGCATTTAATTGCTTACTAACGCTTGGTGACAATGGTCTTTTTACAGTTCGCAAAACGTTGATCATCGATCTACATTGTCTTACGGGTATACAGTTACCAGTACCACCAGTAGGAGTCCGACAACCATCGTCATCAACAACCCAGTCTGAAAAAAATAAATAAAATAATTAAAAATCTACATTTAGACAGTATGCAGGTAAACTAGAACTTTTTCAACATCTAAATACCTGTGACATTATATTATATATATATATATATATATATATATATATATATATATATATATATATATATATATATATATATATATATATATATATATATATATATATATATATATATATATATATATATAAGTAAGAAAAGGGCAATAATGTATGAACACTCTGAGGTTTCCAGAGCAACAACTACCTAAGGTAAATAATGCCAAACATTTAGAACATTTCAAACAACAAGAAAAATGTTAATGCAAGTTAATAGTAAAATAAAGAATGGAATACTGATTAAATGAATTAATTATTATTGAAAGTTACAAAATCAGTAACTGTATTTAAATTTAGATTATGTTGTAAATACAACAAGTTATATTAACATTGGTTGATGTTTATTTTCATAAATATTGGTTTGAATCTTATGTGACAGACTTAACACTAAATACTACAAAAAATATTCGTCTTAAAGTGCCATATAAGCTGGTTGTTTTATAAAAGCAGTACCTAGTACTGGCGACACTATGTCGAACCCTTAGATAAAATCGTGCGTAAATTGTGACAAGCCAAAAAAGTAATCGCAGTAGCAGTTGCTCTTAAGTCAAATGAACGCAGTTATTATTGTAATTCAAATGAACAATTTTGTAAAACAAACTCTTTAATTTCGTAATTGTTTTGGTGTAAAATATTCTCTTAATAATAGATATGCTATATTAATCAATTACTCTTTGTTCTCTTCTCTATCTCTTAAGTACAACTTATTAAAACCAAACACATACTGAATCAACGCCTTGAGGCCTGCTAAGTTATATCGAAGGAATATATTTTAACAGTTCCATGGTCCTAAAATATTTGGTACTGTACTCTCAGAGAAAAGAAATTCAATAAACTTTCCCCAAACAATTATTAGAGATTACGGCAAAGTTTCCATCAATACATGTTACGGTAAAGTTAGATCGAATAAATAGTTTGTAAGTTATTCAATTTGTTTATATCGGAGAGCGATAATTTAAACAACTGTACTTACCCAAACAGTAACTTTAGAAGTATTTAGCTGATTGCAATCCATTTTTAAGGCTTCAGTTTTAAATAAATTTTAACATTTTAATAAAATTTATATTAAAAAAATAATTTTAAAAAGGGCTGATTTTTTAGTTTAAAAACATTTATAATAAACTTGGTATTTGTTTCTGAACTTATACCAGCCCTTACAGACATTTTTCCAAATGAAAATGATCATAATTTGCCAAATAAAACCATATGGTTTCGCCAAGACGGTGTACCTCCACACTTTGCACTTCCTGCTCGGGATTTTTTAAACAGATGATTTCCTATAAGATCGATTGGTAGACAATGAACAATGGAGAGTACTCCAAGATCACACATTCTAAATCACATATTTTTTTCTATCGTATTACTTAAAATCAAAAGTTTACGTCGATCACCCACAATATTTAAAAAATATGATTAGATTTGAAATTCATGACATAACTCCTGAATTTATATACAATGTTCAAGAATATTATCGTTGTCGGTTCAATTACTGTCAAGAGACAGGTGAGTGGCAAATTGAACATTTAATTTAAGCGAAAAATAATTTTTATTTGACAAATAAATAAAAATTAAATAAAGTTAGCAAAGTAACTCTTTATCGAACGAGTTTGATATTACGCGCGAAGCGAGCGAGGCGAATACCAGAGGAGGTCGATAAAGAGTGTTTGTTGACGTGGTGAATAAAAATTTTTATCGCCAACCATAAAAACCTTTTAACATTTAAAGAAATTTTAATTTTAGACAAATAACGTTGTTTTTGTACAATATTTTTAATAATTATAATAATATTTAAGTTCATTCAAATAAATAATCGATTACTGCCATCGGCCACTGACATTCAATTTCAGTCAATTTGATTATTATTTGCGGCAGATAAAGTTCTTCTTCTTTCAGTATAATAAAGTGTTACTTTAAGTACAATAATGAATCACTGAGGGTTGGCGATAAACATTTTTTCTGTTTTATATAAACAGTAATAAGACAAGGAATATGACAAGGATGTACATCATCCCCTCTACTTATTAATATATGCTCAGAAGAGATGTTTAAAGAGATCAATGAAGGAATATCAATTACCGGAACACCAAGTAGTGAATCATCTCAGATATGCAGCCGAGAAGAGCTGCAAATTTTGGTTGATCGCACTACGCAGTACTGCAAGAGGTATGGAATATCACACAACACAAAAAAAAAACAAAAATCATGATTGTCAGTAAGAACAAGATTGAAGATAAAACAATCTACGTTAAAGGAAAAGCTTTAGAGAAAGCACCCAGATACAGTTCTTGGGATGTGAGCCAAACGAACAATGGGACCACAGCCTTAAAATAAAAAGAACACATTGAGATAGCCAAAGGTACTTTCAATAAGATAAAAGCAGTATTATACAATGGAAAACTGGAAATAGAAATTAGAACTAGAGTTTTGAGATGGTACGTATTCTCTACCCTTTTATATGGAGTTGAAGTCTGGGCAGTTAAGGACTCAACTCTGAAGGAAAAAAAATGAGCTACTTAGGTCATATACTAAGTAATGAAAAATATGAGATGATGTGATTGGTTATATAAGGGAAAGTGAAAGGAAAAAGTGCACCGGGGAAACGACGCACGTCCTGGTTGAAAAATTTAAAGCAGTGGAAAAACAACAATATAACGCTTCAGAACTGCTGCAGACAGAGTAAAATGGGAAGTGATGATCGCCAATATTCTTAAAGGATAATGCACATAAAGAAGAAGAAGAACAGTGGTAAAATATATTTTGTATTCAATAAAATACATAAATACTTCTAGTTGTGTAAACAAATTTAATTGAAAATTAAATATTTAAAAGGTAAAAGAAATAATAAATTTACTTACTCACAATCAATTTAATTTAACTATCCAGACGACCGGTTTCGCTTTCTACAATATGCAAAGCATCTTCAGGTCTCGATACAAACTTAAATAAATGATGCCGGTACTCTATTAATTGATGGTTGAAAGAAGTGAAAGAAGATGGTCTGCTATTGTAATTGTTTGACAGTAAACGGGGAAGTTAGATAGGTGTAATGTAATTGTTTGTTTGATGAAAGTAATGTTCTATACCATTAAGTTATTTAAAAGTAATTTATATTTATTCTAGAGATATATTTATGAAATGTGTGTTATTTATTGAGATTTTTATTTTTGAAGGTGACAGTTGTGAGACAATGAATGAGAATAGATGTACAAATTGTGTGGGTGTGCAATTCTATCAACTTGTAATTATCAAATTTCTTTGATAAAGTTCTTTTGTAATATGTGGCAAATGGTTGTAAAGTCCACTATTTAAAGTTAAAAAATTAAAATTGAGGACACTTTAAGACACACAGAAAACACACAGAAAACACTTAAAAAAGGGGGGGATGAAACAGACAATAAATTTAAAAAGGGGGAGGATTTAAAAGCACTACATCTCTTACCCAAGTAAGCTAATAATGGTTTGAGATATTTATGCTGTAAGAGTGCCTATGAGTAAAAAATGAAAGCCAAAGAAGATCTGGTGAAAGCTGCTTGGAAAAGATTTGAATATGAAGGGGATTAATATTGATGTGAACCAAGATAGACACTGATGGAGACGTTTAATTAGGGAAACTGTATCAAATTTACTTTCATATTGTTTTTGCATTTTAAATAATACTAACAATAAATTAGTACTGCTATATTTATAGTAAGGAGGTAAAATATAACGTGTGGGGTACGGTCCAGCAAAGAATAATATCGCCACAGTTCTCCTGTTTGTTGTAAAAGACGACTGAATGGAGCAGCACTTCTACTGCCCTAAAACCTTAATCCTATTACCCAACACCTGACCGAACATGGGCGGTAGAACCATAATCTAACACACAATATAACACCATTGGCCTGGAGGAAATGCCTCGTTCCTATAACCGGAGGGTTCAGAAGCTATAACCAGCAGCCTTGGCAATGTACTTGTGTGCAATAGGCCGATAACCTGTTCACCTTAAACTATGCAATGATGGAATTGGGATTGGGAATTTGGAATGTCCAAACCATGCCGAAGGCAGGCAAAATGCAAAATATTATCCAGGAACTAAAGAAAAACGAAGTAATCACAGCCACTGTCCGAGAAAACAGATTTAAACGGCATGTATGCATAAATGAAAAAAACTACAGTTTATACTATTGTGGAGCAGAAAGAGAAAAATACTCTGGAGTTTTACGGTAAGCTATAAGCGCCTAAGGCCAACATTGGGTTTTACTCCAGTTCCAACGCTTCAACAGAAGCAGCAGATGAACTAGTAATCGATCAATTCTACAACCAACTACAAGTAGAATCTAAAAACGTGCAAAGGAAAAATGCAGTTATATTCCTGGGTGGTATAAACGCCAATATATGCAGAATCCGTTGGTAAGCGTAGTTTACATGATATTACTAGCAACAATGCAAACAATGACAAATGAACTCAGAGTAGTTAGTACGTATTTCTCCCACAAAAATATTCATAAAGGAACCTTAATGATACCTGTTACTAATAAATTTAATCAAATTAATCATATATCTAAGCAATGGACGACCTCCGTTACAGATGTTAGATCTTATATAGGCGCAAATTGCTATTCGGATCATTTTTTAGTCATATCGAAGCTAAAACAAAGAGTATCAATGGTAAGAAAAGAGAAGGATGCCAAACAAAAAAAAAATGGAACAGATATATGTAAAAATTACCAATAAAGCAAGGGAAACATTGAACAAAATCCCAAGCAAAAGAAACGGGGAATGGTTTGTCCAAGAATGTCTACAAAGAAATTCCCAATTAAATAGAAGGGTTTATGAAGAACTAAGAAGCGATACAAGGAGAGTATATATATAGAAAGAAGGAGAGAGAAGTGCTAAATAGATAGAGATTAGGAGATTTTACAAGGAAACCAAGCGATACACTCAAAGACACATGACAAGAGCAACAGTGTACAAGAACAAAACGGGGCAACTATCAGCGGGAAAGAGGAACTAATAAAAAGGTGAAAGGAGCATTTTCAAGAGCTCTTAAACCCAAACAAAGAACAAGGCCAATAAGGAGAAATAATTCATCACACAGCAGAACAACTAGTTGAGGAACCAACATTGAAAGAAACTATATACGTTATCAAACATCTGACAAATACCAAAGCGCCTGGCACAGATGTAATAACTGTAAAACTGATAAAGAATGGTAGACATGTGCTATGAAATATATAATTTGCCGCATATGGACACTAGAAATCATCCCAGATGATTGGAAAGTTGTAATCATATTTCCTATGTATAAAGGGGGAGACTGCAAAAATTATAGGTAAATAACAGTGTTAAATTAATTACTATTTAAATAGGAATAGGCCACAATTAAAGGTTAAATTAGGTTTATTGACGTTTCAATTTCCACTTTGGAAATCGTTTTCCAAAAAAAAAACGATTTCCGAAGTGGAAATTGAAACGTCAATAAACGCAATTAAACCTTTAATTGTGGCATTTAAAACCATTGTGGCAACCATTTAAATAGTAATTACTTTAAAATGCCACAAGAAAATAGCTTCAGAACAATAACAGTGTTAAATGTCACTTACAAGGTATTATCAGGAATCATATACAGCCGCCTTGAATCATTTTCGGAAGAAATAATTGGTGAGTATCAATGTGGTTTCAGACCAAAGAGGTCAACTATAGACCAAATACATATGTAAAGAGATATACATAAAAAATGTGCTGACTATAACATACCAATTTACAGCTTATGTAATGATTTCAAACAGGCGTTTCATGGAGTAGATAGACAAAAAATGTTAAAACAACTGTCCGTGTTAGGAATACCGAAAAACTTGAATAAACTTATACAAATGATTTTGGAGGATTCAAAAGTCATGATCAAAACGACAGAGGCATTCATATTGAAAATGGAGTTAGGCAAGATGATGCCTTACCAAAAATATTTTTAATCTAACTTTGGAGGTTATTATTAAAAAACTAGATATAAACGGGTGAATTAATACAAGATCTACTCAAATATGCGCACATGCTGATTCTGTTTGTCATAATAAGCCGCGATAGAAGGGTGTTAAAGATTATGAAAAAGCTATAGATTTGAAACAGGAAGCCGCTGCATTTGGTCTAAAGATAAATAAACGGAAAACCAAATATATGGAGTGCACAAGGTCAAACCGACATGAGAATCTAAAGGAAAATAACCATACCTACGAATATGCCTCCACATTTTTTTAGCGGTAATAATTGCTTTGCATGATTGAATACAAAGACTTAATAAAAAGTAAGTTATTAAGTCTAAGCTTATCCACAAAAGAGTAATTAGACCAGTGGTCATATGTGGATGTGAAACGTGAACCGTTTCAACCACTGATGAAAATCAATTGAGAATATTCGAGCGCAGATATTATGAAATATATTTAGACCAACCTATTGTAGGGATGGTTTGTGGAGAATAAAAATATACTATGAGCTGAATTAATTAACGCACAGCGCAGATATCGTTATGTTTGTAAAGTCACAAAGACATAACAGGCCTGGCTACTTAGAATGCCAGATTATCGTGCTGTAAAAGTAATTCAGAGATCCAAACTCCAAGGAAATAGTACAAGAGGAAGGTCTCGTTAAAGGTGGATAGACCATGTAGAGGAAGATCTTAAAACTATAAACATCAGTCTGTGGCGAAGGAAAGTATCCGACAGCACAGAATGGAAGAACGTTGTGAAGCAGGCCAAGACCCACAAAGGGTTGTAGCGCCATTAGAAGAAGAAGATGGTAAAATTTAAGCATATAATTATTTTACTTTATATTTAACTGTACTTTATTGTTTATTTAATTGTTTAATATTTTAATAATTTCATTTCAGAGATCAGAAACAATGAATTAAAAAATTGGATACAAACCAATTAAATATAATTAATATAAATATAAATATAATTAAGGAAATATTTTAGAAATAACAACGTAATCAGTCAAACATGATCATAGTAATAATTACAGTATTTGCTCTTGTCTGACGTATACAGTTTGTGACATAAGAAAGTCTTGGGGCTATAAACTGTAACATAAAATATTTAATAAAAGAGAAATCACAGGCAACGCTTTTTTAAAACTCGTATTAATAATTGTTCGGTATTCCCAACAAATATAAATATATAATAATTATATAATTGGTGAAATTCGGCCAATGTCCACTTTAGATCAACTAAGTATCCGTTTTCAATGAACAGATATTAATTTATATTTTCACTTTCAGATTTAAGCAGTTATTAAAATTTATTCTATTCAATACTATTCATGACAAGCTATCTCGTCATCTGTTTTGTATAGTTCTGCGCTAAGTAGATGAGGAAAATACTGTAACAAATGGGGGGGGGGATCCACTGTAAATAATTGGAGAACCGATTATAATATTCGCGGGATCCCTACTGTCATCATTCTAATAAATGCAGCTGTCATCATTGTAAAAGACGCCTGTCTAAAAATCCTTGGATGCGTCTACAATTCTTAGGGGATACTTATCCCTGCGAGCGGGGCAAGGCTTACTGGTCTGAGTAGTCAGTCTGAGCTGACTGGTTTCGCCCTCGCGGCTTACGGAGGGTAGGGAGATTTTGGAAAAAGGGGATTAAGGACTTCTAGGTCTCAGGTCCTGTAAAGAGTCGAGTCTATGGGCTTGCTTTAGAAGTCGGAGAACTGCATAAGCGAAAAATGTGTACTCTTCTAGTCTCTATCTGTAACGGTCGGGAAGAACAATAAAACCAAATTTCGAGTTTACAATGTATTAAATAGACTGTATACTACAACTAAGATAACAAGATATCAGTTATAACCAATAATGATTCGATCAGGCTCGAAGGGAGACGAAAGACAAAGCAAGAAATTAAAGGGTGGACAATTCGTATTATTATATATTCCTTGGGTTAGTATATAGATCTTAGTTACCTTCACGTATTAAGGCCCTAGCTAATGAATACGCCTTCAGTCCTTTTTTTTTCTCTTAAACAACCGTGGCGACCTGATATCTGAGACTCGTGTAATACACTTAAACTGGGTCGAGTTTTCATTCTTTGTTTAATGTGAAATGTATACATTAACTATCTCGAATTATTTGTTCTTTATTCAATTTGGAATATATAATAATTATTTAAATAATTATTACTCTTTTCTAGGCTAAATACTCCTTATTTTTTTTCTTCTTTATTTCCTTGCTATGTTTACATTACAATAAGTATGGAATAGTTATTTATGTACCAAGAGTATTAAATATATGTTTATGCTCAGAGGACGACGATGTTACAAACCCGAGGGCCTCTGGCCCGAAGGTTTGTAAGTCGTCCGAGGGCATATACATCTATTAATACCCGCGGTGCCTACAAACTTTTATGTCATGCTAGTTCGTTATTACATAACAATACATGGAGAATAAATTAAAAAGGCTAAAAAATATAAATATCTGGGTACAATAAATAACGAAAATAATGAGTACACAGAAGAGATTAAGGTAAGAATACTACAGGCAAGAATATCTTCAACAAACTGAAAAAAGTACTCTGCAGCAGGGACATTTCAATTTCTTTAAAGATAAGACTTCTGGGATGCTACGTGTACTCCGTATTATTTTATGATTTGGAGGTTTGGACATTAAAGAAAGATGTTTCGGACAAATAAGAAGCCTTCGAGTTATGGGCCTACAGAAGGATATTAAGAATAAGTTGGGTGGATAGAGTCACGAATGTCAAGGTGTTGAGAAGAATGGAAAAAGATGAAGAGGTTTTAAATACAATTAAAGTCAGGAAACTGCAATATCTGGGACATTTCATGAGGGGCGAGCGTTATAACTTGTTGCAATTAATAATGCAAAGAAGAATACAGGGTAGAAGGAGTCGCGGAAGAAGACGCATCTCCTGGTTAAACAATTTGAGGGCTTGGTTTAACTGCACTTCTGCTGACCTCTTTAGAGCAGCGGTATCGAAAGTGCGTATTGTCATGATGGTTGCCAACCTTTTTAGAGCAGATAGCACGTGAAGAAGAAGAAGTTCGTTATTGCATCTACAAATAAATATGTACTAAAAAATCCGAAAGTTCGATTTCATTTTGACAATATAAATTTACTGTGGTTTGTTTTTTAACCAGGAGGAGTAATTCAAATTTACAGCGCCGTAATGCTTGTTTGTAATTGGTCCAACCGCAGGCAAGTTTACTCCACTAAATTATGACACTTTGACACTACTGACATTTATGAAATTTTAAAATTCAAAATTTATATCGACGATTTTTTGTATTTTCTGCGTTATTCCTTTAATTTAGATTTTTCGTTTGCATGTATATAAAAAAACAGTTCTTTTCAGAACTATTTAGCGGCGTATTAGTGTTATTAAGATAACAATATGGATTCAATGCCAAGTACTAGTGGTAATTATCCTTCTCCACCTAAAAAGCGCAGAATAGATTTCGGTCATTTATCATCAAATGAAAAACAATGCATTAAACATGTACAAACAAATAAAAATTGATCATCCTGGAATAAAAATAACAGTCATGGTAGCAAAAATAAATCAGGCAACAGGCTAGTTTTGCAGAATAGTTATTGTTAAAATCAAGACTTTTAAAGTAATGTGCTAATTTTAGGTGTTGCGGATTCAACTATTTATAGAACAATTAAGGAATATAAGCAAACTGCAACAGTAAGATGTCCTAAAAATATTGGGGATCGACCTTCTATCCTTGCAACATATAATGAGAGAGTTAAAACATCTGTACGACAGATAGTACACAGCTTCTTTTTCAAGAATAAAATACCCATTTTAAATAAAATTTTAAGTGAAAATGAAAATAAAAACAACAGCCCCGATCTTCCAAAATATGTGTCGTTAATTATTATATAAATTCTTGAAGCAAATCAATTTTAAGTAAGTAAATATGGGTTAGCCACAATTATATAGTAAAATTATCTAAAACATTTTAGAAGTTTCATTTTTATAATCGGGTATATTATTGTTACTACTAAATACTTTTTGTAATTAAAATTTATGAGCTATATGAGAAATGATTGTAATAGCACCCTTCTTGTTTGATCAAAATATTTTTCCTATTTATAGAAATAAGTACAACAGTCTTTGTGTAACATGTTTTTGAAAACATACCAGTGTACAAATATTTTCATTTTAAGTATCATGTCGTAACATTTCACTGTTCTCATTTAAAGATATTATAATTGGTATGTTTGATGATGAGCAATACTAAGTAATGATCTGATAAAGTAAGTTATTAAAAAAAAATTTAAGTTTATAATTGTATACTCTACTGGAATGTTGTCAAGTATTTTGGTTCAAAAGATATAAGAACTTGGAAAGGGAAGAAAAGGAAAAAATGATTCTTTTTTACTTTACATATAAGCAGATTCATTGCAGCAAATATTGCATAGCATAACTATAGATTGTTTATCTTACTGTTTAGAGACTGATTGATTTATTGTTTATAAGATGAATGTCTTACCATAGTTATTTTTTAGGTGAAATTATTCAAAGACTGGTTTATACATTGGACTGCTGACCAAAAACAAAAGTTTTATCGTCAAATATCTGAAATAGATTCAGTTTTTGCCGAAAAACTAAATGAAGAAATTCAGAAATTCAAAATGGTGTAGTTGTTCATGAACCTCACCAAGACATAAATGGAGAGGATATTTTGGAATACTAATAAAATTATAAAATTTTTATTTTTACATACATCCCGAATATATAATATGCACTGAATATTATTTTTCTCTAATATCTCAATCGATTTGTTACTCTTTAAGTTGTTTGTAATAACTTGGACTTGATGATATGCGAATAGTATTTAATGTGATATTTTTCTAGATGTTTTATAAATTTAATGTATGTTATTGATATCTTATTATCATAAGAAAAACGGTAACTATCTTTTAACCTTGGTGGATACTTGTTGGGAAGCAATTTCAATTTGTTTTCATCATAATCAAGAACTTTAGTAAATTACTGTTGTGCTTTAGTTACTCGCATCATTGTCATAGCGTGTAAACTTTGCTTTTGGTATTCGTACTTTTATGCTGCATTGATACAGTTGGTTTTGTTCTTCATGGTTGTAGATAATCACAAGAAAACTGCAAAATTATGCTGGAATGTAACATAATGGATTGACTTTGTTGATTATCTCACAGAAATCCAGTATTTTTTTAGTAAATTTTATTTATTGATAACAAATGGGATAAACTCACTGTCAAAATTAAACAAGAATCCAGCATTAAAGAAATTGCAAGTACACACTTATGTATACAAAGTATCATTTTGCATTTTAGTGCTTCAAATAGAATCTGCAGATATTAATACATAAGTTAAACAAATCTATTTAATGAGGTAACTGATTAGCACGCATGAGAAGTAGGACCACACCTATATTTCAACCATAATTTATTCTGTGTTGGGGAACATGAAAAAGTGAATTATAAAGCAGTGAACCGGAAGAAATATGTAAAACAAATTGGCTGAAGCAATTTAGGAGACTGGATTATTATGCTTAAAAATAATGATCAAAGTCAAAGTTAACTCTTCTGGTAAGAAAAAATCTGGACTCAAGAAATTGATCACACCAAAATAAGAATATAGTCTACGCAGTTTAAAAGAACAGTACCTATTTCAGAAATCTCTGAACTCTCTCTAAATGTTTGATACATGCTTGAGTAAATGGAAAACAAAATAGAGATGAATTTTGAAACTTGAGGGCAGATAAAAGTGTAAGTTTTTAGAGATGCAATCCTACAAAAATCTCTTATGTCTCTTGATGAAACCAAGCCGTTTCATAGCTCTGTTGTATATAAGATCTATTTGCAAATTAAAACACTGTAATTGCAAATGTAAAATTATTGACTCTCACGATCAAAATATTCTCTAAATTATAATTAAATACCATAGACTCAAGAGATCTCTAAAACTGGATCACCCGATATTTCTTCTACAATGTGATGAATAATCTCTAAAAATTCTTCATTTTCGTCATAACTATCCAACATTTTTTTTATTATAATTGTAATATATATTGAAAGTGAATTTAAATTGAAAACAATTATTATTCAAACATAAAAAAACAAAGTTAGGTTAGAATCGACGTGTGAGGTTGTCCAATACTGAATACTGATTGACCGCAAGGCCGAGATAATTAACCAAAAAAGAAGATGTATTTGGTGACTTTTCTAGTAACTGTCTTGGGTGTGAGTCTGTCTTTTTAGTTTACTCCTCCTGGTTAAAAAACAAACCATAGTAGACATTCTATCGTCCGTGTTATGTTGTAACCTCGGAAACCTTTTTTTGATGGTGCTAGAAAGGTCACCAATGGAGACACTGCGGACGGCAGCCAGATGGTTGGTGGAGAGCGAGTCGTGGGTTCGAAACTAGCTTTTGGAACCAGGAATGGGTCCAACGGACGAAATAAGTGAATATACGATAAGAGATATTGGAAAAGATACAGAAATGAACAAAAAGATAGATGGGTAAAATTACCAAAGATACGATAAGATAGGGAACAGGGCGCCACTTAATTTTTTGGGGTTTAAGGAGAAAATTAAGAAACCTTAGAAAAGAAAAGAGATAAGGAAAGATATTTAGGTTCAGAGGTCAAACCCAAGAAAATATATCACAGTTAATTATTGAATAAATTTGGTCAACACTCTACATAAACAAAAAATAAATATATAAGGTATTACACTTACTTACCTACGAAACTTAATAAGCCTGATCTTTCTACTGGTCAAAGGTATAGTTATATTTAAAGGTAAAAAGCAAATATATCAGGGAACTTTGTTAGGAGTCGACAAATAAAATACATACATAAAACAATAGCAATATATTAAACAACAACAAAATTATGACGCTGCTGAATGCAACACAAGTAATAAAAATACACCAACAACTATGAAATGGTGGTAGGTATACATATAAAAAAATAGCAGAAATATAATTTGAAAATACCTTTACAAAGATATAAGTATAACACAATCATGCACAAAATAAAGTTTTGGC
Organism: Diabrotica undecimpunctata; assembly: GCF_040954645.1. Lineage (NCBI taxonomy): Eukaryota > Metazoa > Arthropoda > Insecta > Coleoptera > Chrysomelidae > Diabrotica > Diabrotica undecimpunctata. The sequence continues at coordinate 49,246,950 of NC_092808.1, forward strand.
GGATCTCGAGATATTTCAGCAAAAAATTGAATAAAAAATTATAATAAACACCAAAGATAACAAAAATTAATAAAATCTAAATTTACAAAAATCCAAAAAAGTTACTGAAGTGAAAACATAAAAATTTAACCAAACCGCACTTGGTTAAGTCGATTATTTGGTTCGTAACAAAAAAAAAACTATAGAATGTTCTTTAATTGACTGCAAAATTCAGTAGCTACTCTCAACTACATTTGATGACATGTATGATCGTTGGATACGTCCAGATAATGGAAGATGATATGATGCTATACCATGTTACTTGCCCAGATAGGTGGAGATATTAAAATTATGTCACTTACAGTAATTCCTGGCGACGGCTGCTTTAATTCACTGAAGTTAATACTGTACTTGTATTAAACACTGAATTTATGACTATATTTAATCTAATATAGTATAAGATGAAGAAACACACTTATAAAGAAAATGCACAGAGACGGTAAGGTAGCAGATACGATAATGTGAACTAAGCGTCTTAACTCGACGGATGCCCACCGATAAGTCGTTTTCTCTACGAGTGCCCACCGAGAAGTAACTTGGTTTCTCTAAAATTTTACCAAGCTACCCAAGAAAAGGTGAGGGTATCTTCCACTCAAAAATCATAGGCCAGTTGTATGTATTTCTAAGAAGATGAGGTTATAACGGCTATCGGGAAGTTCGAGGTAATTTGGCACGTGATAAAATATGAAATCCCGAGATTGGGTCTTTACAGAAAAATTACTATACGAGCCTTCGAATATTTACAAATCTATCATAAAAGACCCGCCTTCACCGAAAGGCATTAGTTTCTTTCATACTCCGGATTAAGACAGAAAGGATTAAAAACCTTTTGGACGCAGGGAAATTCCGGGCATTCAATAAAATTTGAAGACGGTAAACCGAACATAAGCGTATCATCACGGGGGTAAAAGGAATAAAAATAAATAATATTTTAATTATATAAAACAATGTTACAATGTTGCTACGCTATGGAAATGCTCTCAAACGTGCCAAACTAAAACCGTGCAAATGCAAGATATTTTTGAGATCCCTAACCAAATTTTAAAAAAAGCGAAAAAAGCAATGCAAAAGTTACTACCATATAAGTCGAGAGATGCCTACGACAATGAATATGAAAAATTACAGCACTGGATGACAGAAAACCATGTAGAACACATTAGTGAAACTGTGCGAGCCATAAAGTATACTACTACGTAGTTGGTAACTAAGCAATAAAAACACAATAATAAACTAGTATGATATAAAATATATGATTGGTTTTTAAGTTCTTAAACCGGAACATTTGTGTTCTGGCGATATGTCTCTTACACTGAATGCATTTCACTAATATAAATTTTTGTTTTCTTTCTCATGTAACCCAAATATTCTAATTATCTACGTCTACAGTGCACATTATTGCTTTTTCTTAATTGAGTTTTAGAGTTTTCTTTTAGAGTACTTTAGTGTTTAACATTTTGTTAATCCATGATATAAGTGAATATTTCGGCTGTTTCTTAGTTAAATCTCTCTCCAAGTTGTCTCAATCAAGGTGCAAAATTGTACTTCCTATAACAAGATAAAGGATATGCAAAATTGGAGTAGTTGTTTTGTATAAAACTTAATGAGGTCGCTGGTTAAATGATATTCGATAAATAATAATAACGAAAAAATGAAATAATCTGTTTGTAAATCAATTAGCGAAAAATAGCAAATATAACTGTCAATAAATTAGGAAATTAACTGGTCTTACTCATTATTGATGTCTGTACAAAGAATATAGACTTACCCTTTGAAATACTGGAATCGTAGCCAAGGAAATCTCGTTGGTACCGTCGGGGCGCCGGCCGACGCGGCTCTGTGGCACGAGAGCCAACAAACTTGGTGCGTTTCGTTCGCTGTCTTGAGATGAAGTGTCTGAGTTGCAGGTCAGAAAAGAATCTTTTGGCCGTTGGGTAGAAGAGGGTACATCAATAAATCACCCTATTGTATTGTAATTGAGACCGTAATACGAAACCGTACACTTGTGTGCATATTTGTGACAGAATACAAAGGAAGTCAAATTCTCCGCACTTAAACATAATAGATGAGACGACCAGGTTTTACAGGAAGCAATATGTTTACCAAAGTCGTTAGGATACATAGCATTGAATTTAGATCACATTACAGTACCGTAACAGAAATATTAATAGTAAAAATATGAAAAGAAATAGTACATACTTTCCCAAACATTCTCCCGCGCCAAAAACGAATGTTTTTAAGAACAGCTGAAAGTATAAGTATAAAGAATAGACATGAAAGATCGATATATTAATAAAGAACTAAGTAAGAATAAAATATGAATTGACAAATAAGCGGCGGTCATATTTTGACCACAGAACATTGTTGGATGTCAGCTGACCCTGTGCTCAGATTAACAACGCGTACAATGCCCTCAATTAGAAAAGAATAGCGTCGAATCAGTAGAATTTTTCGACCGACTAAACTAGAAAGACTGTGTCATACACAATACCGTTGGCCCATTTTCCTATAAGAATTCCGTGGGGTGCGAAAAGACAAGAAGAAGAATAGCGTCGAAATCTCGGCGTAATGATATTTCGACGAGCTCCACGGTAGGAAAATGCCAGTTTGGTGAAAATTGAAATAATTGTGCCAGTGGAAAACACGACTAACACAATCAGAGAGGTGTTGATGAGAAGGCATTTGATGCCGAGTAGAGTGTGGTATCAGTTCTTGTATGTGTTTAATACGATTGCCAATTTGGGGTAGAAAAATTAGCTCAAGAGAGCGCAATCGTCGATATCGGAATCGAAATATCGGAAGGTCGGACGAACAACCCTTTGACAAAAGTGACTAGATCAGCCAGCAATATGGCTGCCAGGAGTTCCAATCTTGTCGAGACAGAGCGAGCATGAAAATTGGACTAGACTCGTTGACAAAAGTGACTAGATCCGTCAGCAGTATAGCTGCCAAGAGCTCCGATCTCGCGATAGATGTTCCTGTATAGAAATAACACCAGAAATGTAACACATACAAGTACAGAGGTCAGATGTATCTGTACAAAGGTTTTAGAAGACTTTTGACTTGCAAAAAGACATGGAAAATGAATAAAAACAAGAGGATAGCAACAAAAATACGACTGATTTACAAACGAATGGCCCGCTTTGTGAACGGTTTGTCAAAGGGACAAGAAGAATGAGAAAAGAAATCAGTCGTAGGATTCCATTTTAGGCCCAGTACCGTAAAAATGAAAGGTTCCTCTTTGTCAACGAACAACATGTCAAAATGCGTAAGCCAAAGCCTGAAAATAATTAAAGATGGTTGCTGACGTTGTCGATTTGTCTAGCGTAAAACCATCGAGCTTTAAAAGCTAAGCGAGTGCTTACTGCAGAAGGTGAGTAGTATCAAAGAGAATCACTTGTAGCGTGATTCTGACGTAGGTCCGTCGAGATGGCTGCTGGCCCACTGCCTAGCGGAAAACCATCGAGCATTAAAAACTAAGCGTTACTCTTGTAGAGTTTATGAGCGAAAGAAAACGAAGAAGTACCGTTAGTAACGATACGTAGTAAAAACTCTTGGAGAGGTTTAAAAAAGTCCGATCTCCAGAGAACCCCTTTTTTAGTTCCAAAATTCCTTATTTACTTTAATTTGTCGATACGTTTGCTTTATATCGCAAATAAAAGAGCAACGAAGATATCGAAAATTAAGTAAAGAACGAGATGCCCTTTTAGGACCAGTATCAAAAGCGTCGATTAGCGACACACCTCGAGCGTCATATAGATTGGCGTCGAAGCTAGTACGAATTTTGGGTAAAAGAAGCGAAATAAAAATTTGTTTTTTGAAAACTGTGTGAGAGATATAAGAAATAATCGATTTAAAATCGGATTCAGAAACCGGCATCATATGTTGAGAAGTAACAAAATCTTCCACGAATGCAACATATGTCTCTTTGAGATTCGGAAGTTTCCTAATGCGATTCTCTAGCATACAAAATGAAGATAGGCATAAGAATAAAGAATAAGTAGCGAATATAAACAAGAGAAAAAGAAAAATAAAGAGGATTGGGTTGTAAAAACGGTGGAATAACAGAAAATCGGCCTGTTAATTTTCGAAAAATCAACAACTTAGAAATATCCTTCACGAGCTTCGTCGTGTTGGGACAAAACTAACAGGTGCCTACTCTTTTCGACTTCCCAAAACCTTTGTAGAAAATATCTATGTTTGTATACATAGAAGTAACGAAAGAGGTGAAATAAAATATAGAATAAGTCGTAGAAACTCGCCCTTATAGAACATAATTGAAAATGATTTCTAAGACCACAGAATGATTTGGTTCGCCATACGAAACGAAAAACCAATTCAACACCTATGAGTATGTCTATAAGATCTGATTACAAAAATGCGTGATTTGGTAGATCACGGAAATAAAATTGGCTGTGGAGCCTGTATCTAGCAGGATACGAATTATAAGAAAGATGCGAAAACATATTTGATCTGTATCAACTATGTGGAAAGAAACAGACGAGGACATTAAATGTGGTTGTGTAGCAAAATAGAAATGTTAGTATTTGAAGAAGTGATTGTCTAAAGGAACAAGATGAATTTGAGCGTTGGTTAACAAACGAAGCAAAACGTGAGACCGTGATTCGCAAACCGTGTAATTCGTCGTTTCGAATGAGGTGGAATCTGGCCATGTACACAAGGATTATGTGGATTAACCAACGAGAAAAGTTCTTGAAGCCGTTTAGTCCCAAAAAATACAAACATTTACATGAATAGTGAGAACCAGAACACAAAGCACGAAATAGACGAGGACATTAAATGTGTTTGTGAAGCAAATTAGAAATGTTGGTATTTGAAGAAAAGATTGTCTAAAGGAACAAGATGAATTTGAGCGTTGGTTAACAAACGAAGCAAAACGTGAGACCGTGATTCGCAAACCGTGCAATTCGTCGTTTCGAATGAGGTGGAATCAGGCCATGTACACAAGGATTATATGGATTAACCAACGAGAAAAGTTCTTGAAGCCGTTTAGTCCCAAAAAATACAAACATTTACATGAATAGTGAGAACCAGAACACAAAGCACGAAATAGACGAGGACATTAAATGTGTTTGTGGAGCAAATTAGAAATGTTGGTATTTGAAGAAAAGATTGTCTAAAGGAACAAGATGAATTTGAGCGTTGGTTAACAAACGAAGCAAAACGTGAGACCGTGATTCGCAAACCGTACAATTCGTCGTTTCGAATGAGGTGGAATCAGGCCACGTACACAAGAATGATGTGGATTAACCAACGAGAAAGTTCTTGAAGCCGTTTAGTCACAAAAAATACAAACATTTATATGACTGATAAGAACCAGAACACAAGACACATTTAACACCTTGATTAGTTACCTTAGAGTGCTTTGTGGCACTAACGAAACCACAAGTAACGGAGATTTGATCGAAATATTGAAATAAGACAGCGATAATCGAAAGCGAGTAGAAGAAGACAATAAATTCAATCGAAACAAGGTTGTGAGATTTATGAAAATCTAGCCTGGCTACGAATAATAATGAAGGCGTGTGGTTTTGATACTTGAATGCGTTTCATAGGCCTCCTTAAATCTAGAGAATGCCGAGTATGGCGCGAAAAGTTGGATTTGTTCATTTTGTTGAGCATTGTAAGATACAAGCACGAAAGAGAAGACAATGCAAACATAAATTAACAAATCAACACGAAGAGAATATCTAGATTTAAAGAAGTGAACGGTTTTAAACAAAATCAATTGCAAACAAGTAAGAACATCGATAAAAAGGTAAGTAACGAAAGGTATAGTAACAAAGAAAATCGAAAGAAATGTGTTTAAGTTAACAAACAAGACGTACAGAATGAGTTGGAAAGTATTGTACCAGTAGAACAAAATAATTCATAAAAATCAACACAAAACAATATAAAAATGTAAATGTAAATATGTAAATGTAATATATATGTATAATTAATATATGGTATTAAACAAAATATATATAAAAGTATTTTACCTACTGAAATTATGAATTATAAAAATAGAAATAAATTTAAAAATTGCTGTGTAAATATGATCCAATTTAATTATGTAAATTAAATTTAAAAAGAATGCCGAAGGACCGATTTAAAGTTAAATTGAAAAGAAAAAAAAACAATTAAAATGAATTAATTGAAACAATGAAATTAATTGAATCAAAGTCAAAAAAATTATTTATCATCCGGTCGAAGTGGCCAAATGTTTTGTATAAAACTTAATGAGGTCGCTGGTTAAATGATATTCGATAAATAATAATAACGAAAAATTGAAATAATCTGTTTGTAAATCAATTAGCGAAAAATAGCAAACATAACTGTCAATAAATTAGGAAATTAACTGGTCTTACTCATTATTGATGTCTGTACAAAGAATATAGACTTACCCTTTGAAATACTGGAATCGTAGCCAAGGAAATCTCGTTGGTACCGTCGGGGCGCCGGCCGACGCGGCTCTCTGGCACGAGAGCCAACAAACTTGGTGCGTTTCGTTCGCTGTCTTGAGATGAAGTGTCTGAGTTGCAGGTCAGAAAAGAATCTTTTGGCCGTTGGATAGAAGAGGGTACATCAATAAATCACCCTATTGTATTGTAATTGAGACCGTAATACGAAACCGTACACTTGTGTGCATATTTGTGACACAGAATACAAAGGAAGTCAAATTCTCCGCACTTAAACATAATAGATGAGACGACCAGGTTTTACAGGAAGCAATATATTTACCAAAGTCGTTAGGATACATAGCATTGAATTTAGATCACATTACAGTACCGTAACAGAAATATTAATAGTAAAAATATGAAAAGAAATAGTACATACTTTCCCAAACAGTAGTCTAAGTTTAAATTTAAATTATGCATTTTAAATCATTTAGTCACTTGGATGAAACATGTTTTTGCTATCTTATTTTTAATACTACTTCCTGGAAATGACCCAACTAAAATTATCACTTCGTTTTTAAATGAGTCTTATTAATTGACAAATGAAAACACGTTTACACGTGTAGTACACACAGAATTTCGATCAAAGTTGGTATTCAAAGGATTAATTCATTTTTGAACAATGTTCAATAACAAGTTTCTTTTGAAGCGGCCACTTTTGTGTTGTGATGCCCTTTGCTATCGCCATTGACTCGTTTGTCCAATGTAGCATTCCTGGACTCTAAACAGTGGAGACAACAATGATATTAAATAAAATATCTACCCTGTGGGATGTCCATGTCTACCAATACATGGATTACTCTTCTCTATTGTGACTATAACTTATAAGGTGTAACCTTCGAACAACCCATCAGAAAGTATAAAGTATAACAACTCTGAAAGTTGGGAGCCAATGTGTAACAATAAAACCAACAACTTTCTTTGGGTCCCAATTGTTAGGCACCCTCTAGCTCAGTCTCTCAGCTGTCTCCTTTTAAGACGGGGAAGATTTGTTTTCAATCCAGAGCTTCGGCATATGTTGCTCTGATTAGATCTAAAAAGGTCGAAATACGTATAAGCGGATGGCAGGGGCTCTGTGTTCAAATCAAATTTCAAAAGTCTTTCTGCTTTGTTTATTTACTAATTTTCGGAGTATTAGAAACAAATTCGCGAAGGATATTTGTCGTGGTGAATGGCAAGTTGTGAAATGCAAATTTTAAATTCCTGCTTTATATAGTGTAAAAAGCGCAGTAGACAAATATTTGAATTTAGTAACTTTGGCAATGAAAATTGACAAACAGATGTCTTACACCTAAAGCAAGGATCTACTCTCGAGATATATTTCCGTATTATCCAGACAAGAGTAAATTGATAACTTTCAGAATATAATTTATTGTAGTATACAATTTTATATTACATTGCTTACTATCAACTATTACTATTATTTATTTCACCTTATATACTTACTATTATTTATTTCACCTTATTATATTACTCTAGGTATAGATAAAAAATGTATATACCCCCTACTAATACCTATAATAAAAAATAATTGATTTGTGGAAAACTCTTTCTGATAATAGATCATTTGAATATTAAAATTTTTCATTATATTTTTTTATGGAAAATATAAAATAAATTTGATTTATTAACCTCCATAAACATTTCCACTATTATTTTGAACTTTTTATTAAAAATGAGGATGAAGTTTTTTATATATTATAATAAATTTTTAACAATAGTTTTCACATCGATGTTTTATTACTGATAATTATTTCTAACTTATTTCTTAGTAAGTAGCTATGAAAATAATATCGTTAAGACGAACAATTAAACAATTCAGATTTATTCACTAACGTATTGCAATTATTTACATATGTTTCCTAAAGTTGTACGGATTTTGTTAAATTTAGAAATATTCCTAATAGCGGTAATGGTGTAATCAAAAGCTTAAATCTGACGTTCTGCATTCTTACCATTCTTACCATTGTTTGTATTCTGAATTACTGTTTCTTTTAATTTCTTCATGCATTACATCTTACAACACTGTCTAGATTAAAAGTCAGACCCATGATTACGTATGACGCACTAAAGTGGTGGTGTAAATGTAAACCAAACACCACCAAAGAGAAGCTGAATAATTTTCAACGACAAGCATGCTGAATCATTACAGGAGCGATGTCCACTACCCCACTACATTCATGGAGGTCATGCTAGCTATAATAACCAGTCTAGAACCATTTATCAAGCCCTTTTACCAGACTAAACACCAAAATGGTAACATCTGAATATTAACTTAAAATATATGCTGCACTATAATATAATACGTCCGAAAACCAAGTCCTACATCTACTACATAATAATATTTACCGTGCAAAGGAAATATATCAACAAATCACTGCTTCTGTCGATAAATATACCATTAAGGAAAAATTAACTTCGTTAACCCGGCTTCCGATCCTAACTGATCATCCACAACCGATTGCTGCAAACATTTTCACAGCAAGGATCTACACTCGAGACATATTCCGATATTATCCAGGCAAGAGTAAATTGATAACTTTTTATCAGAATATAATTTATTGTATTATACAATGTTGTATTACATTTTTTACTATTAAAATTAGTAGCTATTATTTGTTTCGTTTATTACTCTAGGTATAGATAAAAACTGTATATACCCCCCTATTAGTATCTATAATAAAAAATAATTGGTTTGTGGAAAACTCTTTTCGATTAAAGAAGATCATTTGAATATTAAAATTTTTCCTTACATTTTTTTATGGAAAATATAAAATATAAATTCGATTCATTAACCTCCATAAATATTTCCACTATTGTGTTTAACTTTTTTTTAAAAATGATTATGAAGTTTTTTATTATATTATATTAAGTTTTTAACAATAGTTTTTTAGTTGATGTTTTATTACTTACAAGTATTATTTCTGATTTCTTGGTAGATATGAAAATAATACCGTTAAAACGAACAATTAAACAGTTCAGATTTATTCACTAACGTATTGTAATTATTTACATATTTTTGTTGTTGTTGTACTGATACTACACTTTTGAAACCAGTAGAGGACAAAGCTCTATGATAGACCTAATTCTGTTGAATAGAGAGTTACAGCCCTCTCAAATCTTGGATGTAAGAGCACTAACATCAGCAGAAATAGGAAGCGATCATAATTTGGTATTGTGCAAAATCCGAATGAAAATACATATCTGTGATAACAAAACACCAGAATACACCACAAAGATAAAAGTCGAAAGCTTACAGGATGGCTCCACAAGACACCTATTCCAAAAAAGAATAACCGAAAAAAGCAGAAATACATATATCACTGAAAGTGATGGAGTCGAAGAAAGCAGGGCAAAAATTAAGTCTAATATCTTAGCCTGGCCAAGGAAGTTCTTGGTGAAAGAAATATAAATAAAAATAAATCGTTCCCAAGGCGAAGAACTCCATGGTTTTGTACAGAAATGAAGGAAAATGTAAAGAAAAAAGCTTACCTGAAATGCATACCAACCAAAACACAAGAGGCATATCATAATTACAAGACAATTAGAAACAAAACACATGCACTTGTAAAAAAAAATAAAAAATAATCACTGGAAACGTTTTCGAAAGAAATGAAATATGATTTTTACGGACTGCAAAAGTAAATATGGCGCTTCATAACAGGTCAAAGAACGGAGGTAAAGGAACTAATAGAACCAAAACACATACAAAAGAATACGTGGATTGACTAACTAAAAGAGCCATATGCAGGGGAAGAACAAACGACGCTAGAACCGGAAACACCAGAAATTACCACAAATGAAGAACTTAATATAAATATACAGGAAGTTCGGAAAATACTTGAAAACCTGAAGAACAGAAAAGCAGCAGATAAGTAAAGCCGGAAAAGCAAACGAAGTACTGAAATATTGTGGAGCAGCAATGACAGAACAATTAACAACATTAATTAATAAAATTATAAAACACAATAAAATACCGGAAAAATAGAGAACGAGCGAACTAATTCTACTATTAAAAAAAAAGAGATAAAAAACAGCTAGAAAACTACAGAGGTAAAAACAGATTAAATACTACGCTAAAACTTACAACTAAAATTTTACAAGTGCTAATAAATCAGAGGATAAGTTTAGCAGATCGTGTACAGATGCAATATTCGTTATAAAACAAATTACTGAGAAATTACTAGAGTATAATAGACCAGCATTTCTGGGTCTGATTGACCTAAAGAAAGCGTTTGATAGAGTAAGACTCTAAGTAAGATGTAATCCATCTTCTGTATAATAGAAAAGTTGCCCTAAATATTACAAAAACTATCGATAACATCTACCAAAACAACAAAATGGAAGTCAGAATAGATGGACAACTTACAGAACATATAGAAATAGTCAGCGGAATAAGACAGGGAGATTCAAAAAGCCCCACGCTCTTCAATTTAATCATGGATGAAATCATTAAAACCGTTAACAAAGGAAGAGGATACAGAATGGGAAAAAACGAAATCAAAATAATCTGTTACGCAGACGACACAATATTGGCAGCCCAAGATGAGGATAGTTTTCAAAGACTGGTCCACAAATTTAACATAAGAGCAAAATAATTTAATATGACAATCTCATCTCATAAAACTAAAACAATAGTAATCAACAAAGAACCAATCATATATAAAATAGAAATTAATGGCATCAGTATTGAACAAGTAATGGAAAAAAAATACCTTGGAATTACACTGTCCAGCTATAGACTGACAGGATGTCTTAATAACACTATATGGCGAAATAGACACATTGACACTGAGATAAAGTCAAGAATTTATAAAGCTAGTGTAGGACCAATAATGACATATGCCTCAGAAACAAGACCCGACACAGCCACAACGCAAAGGCTACTGGAAACGGCAGAAATGAGAGTACTGAGAAGAATTACAGAAAATACGCTGAGAGATCGAAAGAGAAGTGAAGACATTAAAAGAAAATGTAACATACAGTGTCTAAACAAATGGACACAAAATAGAAAAAACGAAAGGAATAACCACATAAGCAGAATGGAGGAGACCCGTGTCGTCAAAATAGCGTATGGCTAGATAGACCTATGATTACATATGGCGCACTAATATTGTAGTATAGATGCCAACCAAAGACCACCAACGAGAAGCTGAATATGCGTAATTCAAGAATTCTTCATTCGTGACTCTCTCTGCGTATGATATTCTCAGGATTCTTCTGTAAAGTCACATCTCGAAAACTTCCACTTTTCTCATGATCGCTTTAGTCAGAGTGGTTGCCTCTATAGCGTATAGAGGATACTAAATATGTAACATCTAAGTATGCGCATTTTTATGTCGACACTCAAAGTTATACTATTGTCAATGGACAAGTTATTCCTGAAACAGCAATTCAAATCATCTTTAGATATAAAGCTGATTTGAATTGCTGTTTCAGGGATAACTTGTCAATTGATCCTACCTTTACCTTCAGTCAATTTTCAACATGTCAATAATTATGACGCTATGGAAACCAAGATTTATATAACTTAATTTTAAAAAATCTTTGACAAATTTCTCATTTTATTTTGAATTTCAATTTATTAAATTTTTAATAATTTAAATAATTTTATTCTCCTATTTATGACACATGTCAATTGTCCCCTTCTTTTAGGAATCATTTAAAAGGTCGGCCTCGATTCCACTCATTCTGTCTGCCTCTTGAACTCCAACCAAATAGTCGGGTTCATACACTCGTACCTTGAAAAAACTTTTTAATGCGTTTTTTATGAAGTCCAATGTTCTCTTCTATGTGTTTTGTTTCAAAGAAGTTTTTATAACTGTTTAACTTCTACGACAAGAAAAAAATGGAAAAATTGTGAATTTTTCATCAAATGGGATCTCTCTTGAGTGGTGGAACTTGTTAAAACTTGACGTAAGCTGACAATTGAAACACTTAGATTAGTTAGTTATACTAGTATTCTATTGTAGCATAGCTCTGAGGATGGCTTTGTAAGCCGAAAACGCCCATCCAGGAAATAAAATTTTTACACACTTCAAAAATACTTTTCTTTTCCATTCTGTTATTTGTCATAATTGTGTACAAAAAACATATCAGTCTTTTCATTTATTATTTTGTGCTTAACTGCTTAATTTTTATCATGCCGAAAGTAAACAGTGTTTCTATTTGGATTAAACCGTACACAAAATTATATTTAGATAATGATCTAGAGTTTACTTCAAAAATATAATTTAAAGAACAAATTTTGTGGTAAATTTTAATTTTGCTTTAAATTTGACCAAAAAAATAAAAATTTATATATCCTAAATTTTCCTACTACTAAGAAATTTGACATTTTTTTAGTATTAAATAAAAATCGCATTTTCACAAATTTTAAAACAAATTGTTTCGGAACTAAAAATCCTTGTCGTGCATTGGAAGCATCCAATATCCCATTGTCAAAACTGTTAAATGAAAATTTTAAAATATTTCTTCAGAAATATTGCTAGCCAGACAACGTTAAGAGGGAACAATATAAAGCTTCTTATTCTACGGTGACTAGAAAAATCAAAGTAGTAAAAATGAAAAGTACACTTAATTACCTGCGACCACATAAAACAACGAATGCTTTAACAAATACAAGATTCGTACAAGAAGAATTAGCAAAGTTCTTTCTACCAGATCCCATTTATTGTGAAAATTCTTGCTGTTTTTGTCCGTTGCTGCATCATATATTTCTTTAAACTCTTCGGGGACATAAACACATTTATGTATGTTTCGTTTAAAATATTATAATAATACTTTAAACTTAGTTCTCATTTGCGTACTGGTAACAGTTGTGGACGCCTTCAATCCCACTCTCAAGTTACAGCGAAATAGAGATCAGAATCGATTGACTTTTGTATCTCGTCATATTTTTTTATTGATGACTCTCCTTGACAGTGTTTTGAGGTTATAAGAAGAAATCCAGGCACTGTATTTTTTTTTAACATAATTTTGTGCGACCAAAATTGGTGATTACTGAATAAATATTTAATACATAATATCGTACAATAAAATTAAAAATATTATTTTGGTGTGTTAAGTAAATTACGTGAAAATAACCGTAAACATTTGTGTATGTGGTGCAAAAATGTTAAATTGCTAAATTTTATTTTTATTTTCATTTCATTTTAGAAAATCAGAAATCAGGCCAATCAGAAGAAGAATTGGATTCCTTATTGGAATTGCAAAATAACAGAGATACCATGGAAGAACTTTCCGAATCAAATCGTAGCCTAATACTGATAGTGAGTGATTATATTCCCCTGGTTTTGAGATGCAGACAACAAAAATACAGTAAGAAGAGAGCAACCGGTCCAACATTGCCATCTGAGTCTCTTGTACCAACATAGAGTTCCGAAACCTGGTATAAAGAATAATGCCCCCATAAACAATTCACCAATTTTTCGAAGTAACCATTATGTCAATATAAATGGAGATAAGCCATATTCCTGTTTTGAGAAACTATTTCCTGGCGAAATTTTCGAGCTAATTACTACAGAAACCATTCATTACGCGGTTAAATCTGGAAAACATTTATTTTCAATTAGCATTGTTGAAAACGATAAACGATCAACGATAAACAAGAGCCGATAAACGTAACAGAGCAAGACCACCAATACAATGGCAAGACGACTTACAAAAGACAACAAAAAACTGGATACAGCAAGCACAAGATAGAACACTTTGGAGACAAACAGGGGAGGCCTACGTCCAGCAGTGGATTGTGAGGGGCTGATGATGATTGCTGAAATGAAACAATTTTTTGCTATCAACATCATGATGATATACACAAAATACCGTGCCTATCGGATGTATTGGTCATTCGTTCCAGGTCCGATTTTTTATCAAATTGCTAACACTATGTTTCTAAATAGGTATGAAGAGATAAAAATATATTAACACTTTAACAATAATGATGAACAATAATGATAACGCATTTATAAAAGTACGACCTTTTCACGATTTACTGAGTAGAACATTTGCTGATGCTGCAACACCAACTAAATATATAGCTATCAATGAAATGATAATTCCATTTAAAGGAAGAAGTAGAAATAAGCAATATATTAAATCTAAACCCAAAAAATGGGGATTTAAAGTATGGGTACGAGCTTTGGCAAATATCTATGTATCAAAATTTGAGATGTAACAGTCCTCAAAAAATCAAAATAGATCAGAATTAGGTATCATGGTAATACAGTTGTGAGGCTGTTTGTCATTGTTTTTCATTTCATGAATGTTGCAATTATAAATACTTGGTCGTTGTTCAGAGAAACCATGTCATCAAAAATATCTCTATTGAAATTCAAAGCATCTATTGCTTTGACTTCAATTGAAGTAAATGAAAATGCAAGAAAAAGAGAAAGACCCTTATCCGACAATTATGCTCCAAAAAAAAGACGTGAACCAAAGGTTCTTCTGAAGTTCGCTTGAACGGAGTGGGACACTATTTAATAAAAACGGACTACAAAAATCCACCACGATGTCATAACAGAAATTGCAAACGCAGAACGAGATAAAGATGCAAGCAGTGTCAGGAAAGCTTCTGTCCAGAATGCATGGAATTGTTTCATAAATAGATCAGCTGCAGATAGGCAATATAATGTGTACGTTTTTGTTCTCGACTTTTATAATGTCAAATTTAATAACAAATTTTTTTACGTTTTTTTCATGTATCCAGATCTTAAAAATTAAAATATAGAAAAATATTGGACTTTTTTTACTCTAAAGAATTAATTCGTCTGAAGAAATTAAGAATTCAGTATTACTAGATAAATCTTTAAAATGTTCCTATTCTCCCTAAACCAGTAATAACAAGATGGGGGATCTAGTTGGAAGCAGATTTTTTTATTGTAGCCATTTTACTGATCTAAAACAATTAATTACTGAGTTGACTGATAAAAATTGTCAAGCTCTTCATAATTCAAAAAAGTTGATGAAAAATAAACTACCACCTCAACAACTAACATGTACTCAGAGCAATTATGCCTGAGAATTAGATGATATTTTAAAGTTGCAATCACATAGGTTGTCTTTAGCAGAATTTGGAAAAATGAATGTAATAAGGTAGAACTTAGAGTTAAATTAATAGCTTTTAAATATCTATTAATCGTGTTAGTAGCACTGTCGGGGAAAAAATGAAAGAAAAATTGAAAAACATATTACAGAAAAATGAAGATGTTTCTTTTTAGCAAATGTGGCTAAAGTTCTTTCTGGTGACTTTGTGGAAAATTTCAATATTGATACTCGATCACTGAATAGTTTCAAATATGCCTTAATGTATATGTACTCAGATCTAAGACATAAGTTTTTAATAGAGAAAAAGATGTTTGAAAAACATTTAATTGTTTATTGTTTTTTAATAGCCGTGATTTCTTAAGTGAATAACATATAATAGTTGGAACTCATCCTGTATATGTGTCTAAATTCATTTACAATTTTTCAAATTCGGTGTTTTCTTTGTCCATCTTAAATTTAATGATTTATAACAACTATTCATTTGGCATTTTTCTCTTTTAACTTTTTTTACCTTTTATGCTATAAAGGTGGCACGAAGAATTAGTATTTTCAAGTAATTAGTAGTTTTTATAATTATCTCAGTCAATTGTTTATGTATTTCGATTTCAAAACTCAAAAATTAAAGAAATTTTTAAGATCTACAATTTTTATTTCAACCATTAAAACAAAAAGGAAAATTAGCTGTACGTCCTTACGGAGTTCTTATCAGCTATCTCTCGTATACCTTTTTTGTAATAAGTAATTTTGTAAAGAACCTTCAAAACATTGTACTGAGACAGTGACCCCTATGGAGTTGATCCATAACTGTTTACATATAAATAATATTGAATGATCGTATTCTTAGTTCGTGTTTTTACGTATTTCGGATAATTTGGTCTCATATTTTTTATGAATTTACTATTATATTACTATCTAACACTATTCTACCAATAGTATATTTACAATGACATGATTAAACCGTTATTTGGTAAACGATTTAACTAAAATATTTCACATATTGTATTGCCTCTCTAAAAATTAGCCGTTTCTCATAATATGTAGTATTTATTTTTATTCAAATTATTTATTATTACTAATCTTATGAAGTAAACAAATTATGTAAAACAAATATTTTATATATAATTGACTAATTGAATGTAAGCGAGTCTTGAAAGAAATAAAAACCGAAAGAATATAATAAACACATTACGTCCACATAGGAATTCCCCCACGTTGTAAAAACTATCATACCGAGAAATTCTATTTCCTCATCTTTGACACAGTTAAACAATGTTTAACTGTGACAAATATTAAATTTTAATTTTACAACGATGGTCTCTATTTCCAAAGATCTATAAAATAAATAAATTATTAATCTCTCTCACTCTATTTCTCTCTCTCTTTCTCTGTATAGATATATATATATATATATATATATATATATATATATATATATATATATATATATATATATATATATATACATAGACTGAGAGAGAGAGAGAGAGAAAGGGATAAAAGCTCGATGTTAGAGGAAAAATCCTACAGAAAATCTGCAATTTTTTTGTTTTCGCTAATATTCCAAACCACAGCCGATTCCAATGAAATTTTGTGAAAGTGTATTGTTTGTTCCAACTTAGTGATTGGATATTTTTTATCTTAACCTTATCTGACCCTAATTTTTTTAACTGTTAATTCAAGATTTTTATAAGACTCTACTTCTACTTGACAACTGAATTGAGTTACACTCAACACTCTTGTTTCCCGTTCCACAAGACTTAGCGATGACAATCACAGATCATCCGAAATCAATTCAATAAGCGAAATACACTTACAAAATGGCTACCACAAAACCCAAATCAATAGGAGCATTCAAAAATATCTAAACCTCATTTCATTCATAAAAGAAACCATGCTGCTTAAGCAACCAAAATTCGTTCTACCTTTTAATAAAGGTATCACTGACAAGTTCAGTAAAACTCTTAATCCTCTATACATCAGTCATCTTCGCTACTCACTTCAAGTTGTTCAATCTCGTCAGATCCGTAAAAGACCAAATCCAGACAAACCGACGAACCCACAACCGTATTTACGAACATCCTATATGTGTACAATATTCCAATACTACTTTATCCCTAGGGCAACATCATATTCAGACAGGTCACAAAATAGATTTCGAAAAAGAAAAACATCGCGCCTTTCCGCTCCTTAAAATCGAGAATTATCCGTGAAACAATCGAAATTCAAAAATGCCCTAACAGTTTAAACACGTGCGATAACGTCAACAGACTGCCGGCAACATGGCGACCGCTGCTTCAGCGACCCCTCGCTTAGACCATTTTCGCGCATACCGTTTCCGCGCATGTTGACTGTATAAAAGCAGATCCTGTCATCCTGGTGCCTTAGTCGTGGACTAATACGCACCCTGATGCGCATCGCCCCGCCTTTGAACATCTTTATATTTTTCTATTGGCCGAGAGATCTGAAAATGCCATATAAATATTAATATACTTATAAATATGCGACATTTTTCAGCTCTTGGATCAGTCTAGTCTCGGCTCCCAAACACTTTAGACTCTGTGGCTGGGATTTGCCCACCTCCTAAACCGAGATTCATTTATTTCCTTTGTAAGAAATACCTAAGATGGAAGATACGCAGAGGGTACTTCGAATATAATGGTCGAAGGCCTTCTGTAAGGCAACGTGGGAGTGTATAAGTGGCCATATTTTGACAAGCCTCTTACATCCCATATGGTGATCATCCACAAGGTAAGATCGGTTCGTCACACTCGACACTGACGAGTAGGCAGATTGCTATAAGACACACGTATAAGATACTGGTACGTCACAATTGAGGGGAGTAGGCAGATTGAGACTCAGACCTTGAATGTGTTGAATTCGTTTATAATAAATAAATGGTAAAATTACCTATTTATTATTTAAATAATACAATTGAAATTTTAAAAACACAGAAAACATAATATGAAGCTTCGCGCTAGTCTGTAGTACCGCCTGCAGGTCAAATTTTTTTTTAATTTTTGACCCCATATTCATCCGCTCCCTAAATTCCCTGTAACTCTATTTTATTTTTGACACTTTTTCTATTATATCTGTCAATTTATACTGCAATGTGTATTTTCTGATTCAGATATCATCGTTTCCATTTGTGTTCCGTAGTGAAATTATCAGAATAATTATATGAGTCTCTGTTCCAATTACCCAATTAAATGTTCTTATTGACCTCCAATACAATAATTCAATCAACCTGCAAATCGATATCAACACGCCACTGTGTTGAAGATATTTGTCCTGTTTTGGTAAAAATATCACTTTTTGATATAATTATTTTCTTTAGTGTTTATCAAGTTACCTTTGATTTGAGATTTGTCAACGACTGATTAATCAGAGAGATTATAGTAAAGACTTATAAAAATGGGATATTATAGTGAAGAAAGAATATAATTAGTTAAGCTATTACACTATGGAAATAATCAGTGCGCTAATGCTACGGCAAGTATCTTTAATACAGACCACCCAGATTAGAACGTAAGTCAGCAATACGTTAAACATTTAACTGATAAGTTTGAAGCTACAGGTGACGTTAACAACGCAAAGCACGAAGTAGACTGTCGAATGCAAAATGAAGCAGTTGAAGTGGCGGTACTGGGTCATTTACAATTTACAATTGAATAATCGACAGTCTATCAGACAACTATCTCACGTATCAGCATCTAGTGTTTATCGAATTATAAAATCCGATAAATTTACCCTTATAAAATACGATTACTTTATTAATTAATGAAGATGATCCTGATCGTCGGCAATTTTGTGAAGAATTTAGTGAAATCATAAATACCAACCAACATCGATTGTACAGTACGTGTTTTTCCGACGAGTGTACTTTTATGTTAAATGGTGAAGTAATCAGAAATAATTGTCGTTATTGAAGTAACAGTAATCCATATTTATTTATGGTGATACATACCCAAACACCTCAGAAATTAAACGTATGGGTTGGCAATTTAGGGAATCACGTTATTGGACCATTATTTCTTAAAGGAAATCTGAACAGAACAACTTAGTTAAATTTGTTAGGAGACGTTATTGATCCGCTCATCATTGACACATTGGAATCTGATAATAATCTTTTAGAGGATGAACTGACTTTCCAATAGGACGGGGCACTCCCACATATGTGATATACGCGTAAAACAATTTTTAAATCAAAGTTTTCCAGGGCGTTGGATTGGTAAAAGGGATCCAATAGAGTGGCCGGCCAGATCTCCGGATCTTTCGCTTTTGGATTTTTTTTGTGGGGATATCTAAAATCAAAAATATACGTCACATCGCCTGCAGATTTTGCAGAGTTGCGACAAAGAATTGTGACAGAATACCGATGATTGACACCGGAGGTATTTGCAAATGTATGAAGAGGCTTAGAAAATATACTTTATTATTGTACGGAGGTCACAGAAAGAAAAAATAAAAATAAGAAAAAGACAACCAAAAAAATTGTTACATGGAATGTAAGGAGCTTATTCTTTTCAGAAAAAATTAGATAACGCTGTGTTGGAAATGGATCGTTTGAGTATAGACATATTAGGCATGAGTGATACAGAATGGTCAGGAAATGGAAAATGTCCCACAAATAATCATAGAATGTTTTATTATGCCAGAAGTGACATCACAACCCATCGATGCAAAGTTGGAGTCATCATCGGAAAAAATTGGAAAGATGATGTAGTAAACTTTACTCCATTCTCAGAGCGTGTGATGTTAATACAATTGGAAGATAAGAAGAACATAATAAACATCATACAAGTGTACGCTCCTACAGCAGACAAAGACGAAGAGTAAATAGAACAATTCTATAATTCTTTAAACGAGGTGATGAGAACAACAAAGAGAAAACACATTAACATAGTAATGGGCGATCTGAACGCCAAGGTAAGTCAAAGTAAAGTTGGAAAAAATGTCGGTGAATATGGCTTAGGTAACAGAAATGAAAGGGGTTCGGATCATAATCCAGTAGTATCTGTGATAGAAGCTAGACCAAAGAAAATAAGAAAAACCATTATCCCAGCGTTAGACTTAATCCAGCTAAAAATTGAACACCTACGACAAACAGTGCAAGAAGAAACACCAGCCTCAGAATAGCAGAAAGTCAAATCAACAGAACAGACAACATAGATGAAAAACTTAAGTATATAAACACTACTAAGAACTACGGGAAACAAAACACCTAACCAGATCTGCAAAGAAACACAAGGTATGGATGACACCAGACATACTAAAACTAATAGATGAAAGACGTAAAACGAAGAATAATGCACGAAAATACGGAGAGGTTGATCAGAACATAAAGCAAAGAATAAAGAAAGGCAAATAATTATGGATTGAAGAACAATGTGTAGAAATCGAAAACTATGAAAGAAAATATGACACATTTAATGTACATAAAAAAGTAAAAGAAATTACAGGAACTCAAAGAAGACATCAAATAAGTTTGCTTAAGAACAAAGACGGAAATATTATTATAGATTTAACAGAGAAAATTAATAGATGGAGTGAATACATAAGAGAATTGTTTGAGGACAACAGAAATAACATTGTTCAGGTAAATGGTGAAACGTAACCTGAAATCGTAAAATCTTAAGTAGAGAGCACTTAGAAATTCCAAAACTGGAAAGGCAAATGAATCTGATGAGGTTTCTACTAAATTGCTAAAGCTCTTGAATGATGACTCAATAGGTATAATATTGCACTTATTTAACACAGTATATAAAACTGGTATTATACCACACACCAAAACAATGAAATAAAAAGACGTATCGAAATTGCCAGGGCCACTTTCATAAATATGAGGAAATTCTTCTGCAACAGAGATATAAGGTATAATACCAGTTTTGTTTTTTGTGTTAAATAAGTGCAATATTACACCTATTGAGTCATTATTCAAGAGCTTTAGCAATTCAGTATTGAACTTCATCAGGTCCATTTGCCTTTCCAGTATACAATTTACTATGTCGTTATTACAATGTTGAGACCAGGACTCATTAATTTGAAATCCAGAACCTTTTTATGGATCATATAATGAGTCCAAATAAATTGACGAGGCTTAACAAGTGAAATCTTCCAGACTTAGTACGGCACCATCAGTGCGCATTTCTGACACTCTATATTTACCCCATTAATAAAATCTTAAATATCAAACAATTTTAATAATACTAACCAATCTATAATAATCGCAGAATTTATACAAGCTTATTATGCTGACCAGCAGATCTGCCATATAATTCCAAACAAATCGAAACTATGGCCAAAACTTCTCGTAACTTTGGTAAGTCGCGGAAAAGTTTGATATCCGTCGTAAATGAGAGAAAGCAGATGAGAAACATTTGGCTAGTATTCTACATGGCCGGTGGATCCTAGGTTAGCTATAAGGGATGTAGCGGAGCTGTATTGCCAAGTTTCAATAAATTCACCTATTCTCGGTAATTTTGAAGATCTGTAATTCTATAAGTTCTATATTTTGCGGATAGGTTGGGTCAAAGTTTTCAAATAGGTCCTATTTTAATTTTTATAATATAATTATAAAATATAATATAATTGTAATTGAAAATTGGGTACTGAATACTGAAAGGTTGAGAAACGCTAAACTAGGAGAAATATTGTTACTTACTTGAACACTTCGTCGTTTAAGTAATTTATTACTCATGGTTGATTAATCCTACAGTATTAATTTAATATTGTCATACATGTACTTAATCATCTAAATCAGTGGCGGCTTTTGGGGGTAGGCAGAATAGGCCGGGCCTACCCAATAATTTTAAGAGCTTCAAAATTGAAAAACATATATTCAAAAATTATGTTAATGCATGTATCACTCAATACATTAGCTTCAGTTAAAACAACTACATTATTATATTACCACAGAAAGCATCGAATCGTATTAAGACATTTTAAATATCATTAATAGGCCCGATCGGAACTGGCCGACCCAGCTCACGTAAGATCCCCATACAAAAAGCGTTTGAAGTTATGCAGCTTGTTGGTCAGCGATTATTATTGTCGTGTTTATGCTTGCTGTTTAGGCACCAGACGATCGGGCCTACGGCGACCATCGTTGTCACTTAATTATCAAATTGTAATATAAATTTTCTTTTAAATTATGATAAAAAAATATGCAACATAATATATAATTGTAACATATTTTTAAACAAACAACACAATTGCAAACAAGTGCACGGTTGCCCAAATAAATTTAAAAAAATTCGTAATATTCGAAGAAAAAAAATCAGATTTGTGTGATTTCTATATCGCCTGATTGTATGCAACTTATATATTGTGAGATTGTTTTATAACTGATACATAAAAATGACTGAAATTGATAGAAAAAAAAATTATTATGAATGAAAGGCCTACCCTAACATTGCGCATTGACCAAAAAAATGGGAAAAATGTGCGTACTTTTAATTTCTCTTGGTATGATGTCTACAAATGGTTGTCTGGAAGTATTACGAAAAACAGACTATATTGTTGGCCGTGTTTATTATTTTCTAATAAGAAATGTGTATGGAATTGTGAAGGATACTTTGATTTAAAAAATATGTCTGCCTCCTTAAAAAACATTCCAGTTGCAAGGAACATTTAAGTAATTTTCTGTCCTTTAAGGATGTACAGAAGAGGGCGTTTTCTGTTCGGGATTTGCTAGAAAATCAAAAATCGCAAAAATTAGATACAACGCAGAAGTTAAAATGAACAAAGAAATCATTAAAAAATTAGTTAGGGGGGGGGGGTCATGACCCCGTGACCCCTCCCTCTGGATCCGTCACTGATTACACATAGCTATATGTAATTTGCTGGCTTGGCCTACCAAAAATTTTACCACACCAGCCGCCACTGATCTAAATATACTTATACCTTGCTTAATTGTTGTATTTTGTAGTGGTACCTCGATATACTAGCGCTTTTATATACGAGTGTTTTAAGATACGAGTCGCGGAGCGAGGGATATTTTGCTTTGAGATGAGAGCAAGATTTAAGATATGAGGAATCAATTTTTATTCAAATTCATACCTGTTATTCGACTACGTCTAGTTTGCTTTGTAAATAAAAGGTAGTTTTACTGGTAATAGATCCTTACGGCCTCGCCATAAAGATGATTTTACGGGTCTGTACGTGACTATTATTTGGACCGACAAATCAAATGGTCATTGGAAGTTAAATCTGACAAAAATTCGGATTCTAATACTAACCATTTTGCACTCTCGATGTCAGTGTAATTTACACTGTGTAAATTTTTTCTATAGACTTCAGTGTGTCTGCTTGGTTTTTCTTATTTTCAAAGTATTTTTGATAAGTTGTGTTCGCATTTTGTGCTTTTTTTACATCACAATATTACATTTATTTTTACAACCATGGGTTCGAAGAAGAAGATGATGTCTATTGAACTAAAACGTGAAATCAGTGAAAAACATTAGCAAGGTGTACGAGTAACTGGAAGTACTTAAACGGAAGGAGGTGATAAATGGTAAAATGCCAGCTAAGGGCGTTACAATAATTTATAAGCTCCGCATTTCTCTCCATGAAAAGATGGAGAAACTACTAATGGTGAGGGTGACAGAGAAGCAACTTCAAGGAGGAACCTTAACACAAAGCATCACATGTGAGAAGGCACAAGCGATTTACGAAGATTTGCTGAAGCAAATCCCACACACTTCCACAAATGATGAATCGAAAGACTCGTTTAAAGCCAGTGGGGGCTGGTTTGACAACTTTAAAAAAGAACCGGCAAATATTTTCCGAACTGGTAGAAGCCAAAGAATATATCCCTCAGCAAGTCTTGAACTGTGATGAGACAGGGCTTTTCTGGAAAAAGATGCCTAATAGGACTTAGATAACGGCATAGGAGAAGACGATGCCAGGTCACAAACCTATGAAAGATAGATTTACTCTACTACTTTAAGGAAATACGAGTGTAAAATCAAACCTCTTCTAGTGTACCATTTACTACCATCTAGTGTAACCTGCCAGTTATGTGGAAGGCAAATCCAAAGGCGTGGATCACCAGGAAATTCTTTGTGGAGTGAATAAACCTGGTGTTTGCCCCTTCTGTTGAAAAATATCTACAGCAAAACAACCTACCCATGCAAATCATTCTTATCTCCGATAATGCCCCTTCTAACCTACCAAATCTCGAAAATGATTTACCCCAAGAGTTCATGTTTATAAAGATTCTCTACCTACCAGCCAACACCACTCCTATCTTACAGCCCATGGATCAGCAAGTGATTTCTAATTATAAGAAGTTGTATACCGCACATTGTTTGGCGCTGCTTTGAGGTGACGGAGAATACAAACCTTACCCTTCGAGAGTTCTGAAAGGACCACTTTAACATAGTAATATGCCTAAGCATTATTGAACAGGCCTGGCAAGGTGTGACAACAAGGACCTTAACCTCTGCATGGAAGAAGCTGTGGCCTGAGGCTGTAGATGAAAGGGCCTGCGAAGGACTAGAACCCGAAGTGTCAGTGGTAGATGAGATTGTTTCTCTTGGAAAATCCTGGGTTTGGAGGTGGATAAAAGAGATCTAAAGAACTGAATGAGTTAGACGAACTACATTCGCAGCAGCATACGGTGGTTCAACGAAAAGTTAGTTTTGAGGAGAAGCCAGAATTGGAAGACGTTGTCTCTACAAGAGATATAAAGGAGATTCTGGGAATGTGGGAGAAAGTTGCAGTTCGGGGATAAAAATCACCCCGAAAAAGTTACAACTGGTCGTGCATCGGCATTGTACAACGAAACTTGCCTAAACATCCTTTTTTTAAACGATCTGTAGATGAAAATGAGCATAATCTGACGAAAAACGCGAAGACAACTGACGAAAATTAAGCGCTTCCGTAAGCACTTCACTTTTTCGTATGTTTTTATAGAATATGTATGTCATTTTTGTTACTTATTAATAAATGTTTCTTCTTTTAAAAACATTTTTCTTATTTAAAAACACTTAACAAGAACAACTAACGTGTTTTTTGGGGACTGAAACTGATTAATGACATTTCAGTTAATTTCAATGGGGAAAATTGCTTTGACATATAAGCAATTTGATATACGAGCAAGATTACGGCAAGAATTACACTCGTATGTCGAGGTACCACTGTATTGATTTTTTTGCGCATAGACAATTTGTTACTCTCAATTATACATTTGTTTAAGTAGAAACACAAATTGGGTTTTGCAATGTAAGTGAATCATTCGAGTACATAATCTATTATGATTTTAACGTCTTTGTATCCATAAAACCCGAAAAGTTTTAAAATTTCTAAATCATGACTTACCGTTAAAATCTGGTAGCAAAAGTGGATTGATTTGAGTTGCCCTCCCCCATCTATTTTGGAAATAATTTGGTTTTGCATACGGACTGTACCCAATAAAACCTTCAAAGTTAAAATGTTAATAATAGTAATCATATGCTATACTTACTGACAGCATGATAATTGATTTAATAAACGAAACGTAATGTAGTTAGTACAAATAATCAAATCATAACAAATTTAGAAGACATAGCAGATAAAATACATT
The DNA here is from genome assembly GCF_040954645.1 of Diabrotica undecimpunctata. Lineage (NCBI taxonomy): Eukaryota > Metazoa > Arthropoda > Insecta > Coleoptera > Chrysomelidae > Diabrotica > Diabrotica undecimpunctata. Next base: position 49,273,056 of record NC_092808.1, read on the forward strand.
AAAGTCTATTTGCAGGCACAACGAAATAAATTCAAATAGAAACAAAAAATAAAAAAAATGTACTAAATACAATAAAATTGAAAGCCAAAAGTTACAATGTAATAAAAGAAAAAATCACTTTCGTAAAATATAAGTACAGTATTTTAGAAATTATTTCGAGAATGTTTTGCAATTGAAATGAATGTACATTCATTCTTAAACCAAAAAAACCTTAGAAAACATAAAAAAAAACCAATAAAAGTTTCTAATAAGTAGTGTCAGGCTGAAAATAGTAGGAATAATAATAAACACAAATTTTTCAGCTACGCAAACAAAACATAAGCCATAACTAATTAAGATTTTGTTAAGTAAGTACCTAATTAAATTATTTAATTTCACATATTATACAAAGTGTTAGTAAGTAAGTGCGACAAACTTTAGGTGATGATTCTGAGTGAAAAAAATTGTTAAATTTTTTCTTACAAATTGAAGATTTGTTTATTGCCCTAAAACATCGGTGCGCATCATTGGCGCACATACGGGTAACTGTCTCAATTTTGTAAAGAAAAAATAATACGCAACTGAGATTGCGTAAACTAAAGAACCCTGAAAAGAAAAATGAAATAAATATTAAAGTTGAGAAAGAAATAGAAACGCCACTTGGTACAGACAGACGTTGAAGTAACATGGACTGCTCTAAAAACGAAAATAACAACGATACAAGAAGACGACATCGGGTTCACACAACAGAAAACAAGAATGGATAGCGCAAGAGATTATGCACCTCATGGACGTAAGCTGAAAACATAAAACAAACAAAATAGAATACAAACGAGTCAATAAAAGCATTAGAAAAAAATGCAGAGAAGCTAAAGAAAACTGGATGTCAACCAAATGCCTAGAAATTGAACTACTTCAGGAAAGATCCGACACCTTTGGAGATAATTATAGGTACAGAAGACAAATTGGAAAGAATACATTCAGAGACTTTTTGAAGATGATAGACTTAGTTCTCCATCATCCACGGATGATCGAATAAATAACCTCAGGTGTAAATATAAATATGTATAACCTTGTTACATATGACATCAAATTATTGACAGAAAATAGCTTTTCTATCAATATCTCTAAGCTAAGGTTTTCAACAAAAGAGAAGAACAATTCTTCTATTCTACTTTTTCCCTTTGAGGCGCCTTTGACATGAAGTAGTGTATGTTGTTTTTTAAATGTTTTTGTGTTGTATTTGTAAAAACACCGTTTTATCATGTAATGTTTTATTTAAAATTTTAATGATTTTTAACATATTTTATGACAATGTTCACTACAAGGAGTAACTGAAGATTTTCAATGTAAGTTTTAGATGCTAACTTCCACCACTTGTAGTAAATAAGTTTTCCATTTAGGTGCTGATGAAGGTTATAGCCTATTACTGAACAATTTCAGCTTTACAATAAAGTTCTTCACCAAACTGGCTTATACCATCTTTAGAAAGTCCGTTACCTGACGTTTTCCCGAAAGTTATCTATATATATATATATATATATATATATATATATATATATATATATATATATATATATATATATATATATTATATATATATATATAATAAATTGTTATATATATATATATATATATATATATATATATAACAATTTATTGGATTGGTGTGTTGGGTATGCGGTCTGTTATTTAAAAAAAACTGATTCGCTGGTTTTTTGTCAGCTTCATCAGGAGACAACTGAAATATGGTTAAAATGTATATAAATATCAGGTGAAAATAAACAATGATTTACTTACAGATTTAAAGTTAAAAATATTTTAAAATGTTGTACATAATGTATTCAAAACAGTACTGACAATATTGGTTCAAGCACCTAGTCACTAGTAATTAAATTAAAAAAAAAATTTTAGCAAAAATTAAAACACAATAAAATTAATTGTTTCTTAGTTGTTTTTCCAAATACAAAGAAGTCTGTTAGAAACTCTCGCGGTAAAAACATGGTGTTTTAATACCGAAATGTGTGATTTTGGTATTTGTGATTCTCAGAGTGTGTCTCTCTCTCTCTCTCTCAAGTGTTTAGCAAGAAGACGAATTTTGTTACAGCGATTGCGAAACCAATAACCTTGTGTAACAATGTATATTACCACATGTTGTACCTGTTTCTGTTACCTATAGTACGTAGAGGAATAAAAGTTTGTAGCAAGTTACTCGTATTCTTTACGTACAACATTTTTTGTAAGCCCTTTTTTCTATTCGGATTGCTGAATATAGGCTTCTCCTAATTCTCGCCATTCATCTCTGTTGTTTGTAAGACGTTTCCACATTGGCCCTGCAGTTCTTTTAATATCGTCGCTCCATCGCATTTACGGTCTTCCTCGTGGTCTTTTGGTTTCATATGGCTGCCAATTCCCGATTTCTTTATTCCATCGGCCATCCGTAAGATGTTCGTTATGTCCAGCCCATTGCCATTTCAGTTTAGCTGCCAGTTCGACAGCATCTTTTACTTTTGTTCAATTACGAATATTTTCATTGGTTTTATGGTCTTTGAGTAAGATTCCCAGCATCTGTCGTTCCATAGCTCTCTGAGTTTTTCTGATCTTCTCCATGTTTATTTTAGTAAATGTCCAGGTTTGAGCTCCATATGTAAATACAGATAGGATACAGGAATTAAATAATTGGTTTGCAGTCTTTGAGGTATATTTTTATTTTTAAGTACGTATGAGAGTCTTCCGAATGCTGCCCATCCCATTTTTACACGTCTGCTTATTTCCGTAGTCTGATTTTCTTTGCTTACCTTGACATTTTGACCCAGATATGTATATTCATCTACGTGTTCTATCTCTGTCCCTTTGATGTTTATCATAGGTTTGTCATCTTTGTTTGATATTAGTTTAGTTTTGCTGAAATTCATTTTCAGTCCTTTTTTTAGAGATTCTATGTGTAGCTTCTCAATCATCGTATTACGTACAACATAGACACACAAAATAATACAGTTCACTTAACAACCTTAGAGAATAAAGGCGGTGTAAGTTAGTAGAAGATTGAATTAAAGAATTATACATAATTCCATCTCAAACGCCAACATTTTCTCCAAATGTGTTGATGATAACCTCAAACAGGTTATTAGCACTAAAGATGAAGCTTTTCACAAAGACTGAAACGGACCGTAAAATTTCATAAATGAGTGATGATTTGGGATTGTATGACAGTTTCAAAGCTAGATTTTTTTCAAAATTTATTGAGGGTACCGTAAAGGATAACATAAATGGAGAGAAGCTCAGTCATTTGAGATTTGCAGATGACATCGTCCTTATAGCCGATCTTATAAATGATGCAATAATAATGTTTGAAAAATTATATTACGCTTCCTTGAAGGTCGGACTAAAGATTAACATGAACAAGACGCAAATAATGACTAACCTGGTGCTAAATCTAAATATTGCTGTTGATGGAAGAGATATTGTGTAGATTACATCGTTTAAGTACCTAGGACATGAAATTCTTTTGGGCAGAGATAAACAGACATGTGAGCTCCCAAGTCGCATAGGATTAGGCTGGGCAGCCTTTGGTAAATTAAACTATGTATTTAAATCGGACCTACCCATATGCCTCAAAAGGAAAATCTTTGACCAATGTGTGTTACCTGTACTCATTTATGAAACGGAAACATTAACACTCACAAAAAAGGTAGTTAATAAGATACGCGTAACTCAGATGGATATGGAGCGCTAGATGTTGGGTCTCTCTGAGAGAGCGAATCCCAAACGAAGAAATACGTGGTAGAACAAAAACAATAGACGCTATTGAAAAAATCGCGTCGTTAAAAGTAAATTGGGCATGACACGTCGCAAGATTATCAGATAACCGATGGACAAAACGTATTTTAGAGTAGAGACCAAGGCAAGAAATGATACGGACCAAGGACGCCCACCAACTAGATGGACTGACGACCTGATGCGTCTTAGCAAGTCGCACAAGACAGAGATAGATGAAAAGAGCTGAGAGAGGCCTATGGTCAGCAGTAGACGCGTACAGGTTGACGATGATTATGGCTGCAAAGGATGCAAAATATAAACAAATAACTCAAAATAACCTAGTACCAAGTATTGTGAAATTAAATGCTGGCGGGAATTATATTTCTCAGCAAGACAAAGCAGCTTTTCATACGGCCAGAACCAGACACAGCTGGTTTGAAAACAGTACACAATATGAATGTCTTTTACCACCACGAATATTACACGAACTTAAAGCCAAAAAAGAGCACATTTACAATGAATTTACTTCTGATTAGTGCAAATCCTAGTCGAGTAAATGCTCAACCAATTTTGTGCGGCCGTAAATTTTAAAAGAGGTGGTAATCCGTTTTAAAAATATTTTATAACAATGTACTAACAATTAGGAGATAAGACCAAGCATCGGAAAAACTATATTTACCTTCAGCTGGATAAGGACCCACTTTAAAAGCCACAATGTCTCTCTTGATAAAAAAGTAAGAACTTTGCGATGCTACGTCTTCTCTGTTCTGTTTTATGGTGTTGAATCGTGAACCTTGAACGAAGACATGTGCAAGAGATTGAAAGCGTTTAAAATTTGGCTATACTGGAGCATACACAAGATCCCGTGGACTGACTGAATTACAGAAGAAGACGTCTCCAGAAGAATGAGGAACAACCAAGAGGAACTGAACACCATCGCACCTCGAAAGCTACAGTACTTCGGATATATTAAACGAAATGATACTAGATATGCCCTCCTACAAGTCACCTGCAGCGAAAAATATTTGGAAGGCGAGGGTCAGGAAGAAGAACATTCTGGTTAAAGAACCCTAGAACCTGGTTTAACACAACATCTGTCCAGCAGGCAAGATAAAGATTGCCATAATGATCACCACATTCATTACTGATAGGCACATCCAGAAGAAGACTTTTGTCCTAACATTATCAGAAGAAATCTAATAACGTTAGATCGGAAGATTCTATTGGCCATTTCATCAATCCTCGCCTCGTCATCTACCAATTTGAAAATATACGGTTAAGTACTGCCGGAAATTGATTTTAAGACGTTACCTAGTACGAATTTTCTCTGGATCAATATCAGCAATTTTCGCGATTAGTATGACCGTACATTTAATGTAAAGATTCACTCATCAGAAAACGACACATCTTGTACCTGGATCACAGTGTTATCCAACGTCCTACCAATCTCCAAAAGAAGACGACGCAATAAGAATATATAAAGTTTAGGAACGGCATACCTTTTCAGCAGTTTCCAAAGATACAATTGTCATTTGAATCGCCAATCTTCGAAAGGAGACGGCGCACTGAGAAGATGTAAAATTTAGGAACGACATACTTTTCTTTTTTATTTAAAGAAACAGGTTATTTAAAAAGGTAATACAGTATGAAAAAGACGTAGAATTATTTTTCTACATCAAATTTTGACACCAAAGAAATTCACGTGAGAATTCATTGAGATATTATCTTGCGACAAGTCACTATGAAGGTAAGACCTCTTAATATCGACTTAATGGGACAGGTCAAGAATAATAAATTGAAGGTCCAGCGAAGACAAAAGAAGAGTTAAATCGGCAACACCCTGAACCGACTATATAAAAATACCAGTAGGACATTGGATAGAACAGCTTAAGATGAAGCACAGTGAAGCAGTTTAATGGAAGTCTATATTCAACAGTGGCCTTAACAGCAGGATATTACATAAAACAACATTTAAGGAGACAACCAGTTTGTTTGATATGATATGAGCATATTGATTTATTCTTATGCAGGGAGAGAGGTTTTGTTCTTAAAAAATAAGTTTTCAATATTTTGTTACAATTTGAACAGCTAAATTGTTAAACATGTTGATGAGTGTGTCAGTAAATTGCCGGAAATCATATTAAGGAGCATAGCGAGGTAAGCATCAGAGCATCATACTCTTTATAGAAGAATTTATTATAATTGAGATAAGATAATAATTCTTTATGAAAATGATTTTAAGTATAGTAAGTATAACGTATATAGTAAGTATAAGAGCAAATCGTGGGAACACGACATTGATGTTCACAACGTGTTTGTAGACTTCAAACAGGCATACGATTCAGTCAAAAGGGACAGACTATACTATATATTGGCAGAATTAGCAATACCACATAAGCTGATTAGACTCATTAAAGCCACAATGGATGAAACTCAGGCATGTGTACGAATACAAAACAACCGGACAGACTTTTTCAAAATCTCGCAGGGACTAAAACAGGGAGATGGGCTGGCACCAACATTGTTTAACCTGGCACTGGAGTATGCGGTTAGGCAAATGCAAACTGGACGAGAAAACCTACTGACCAATAAAACGGTTCAACTGGCTGCCTACGCCGATGATATTAATATTATGAGTAGAACATCAACAGGAGCACAGGAAGCATACGCAGAGTTAAAAACACAAACGAAAAGGCTAGGTCTGGAAATTAACACAGAAAAAACAAAAATAATGGTACAGACGAGAAGAAATATAATCCCACAAAACATTATGCATGAAGATGACATTGAAACGGTTGGAAAGTTTACATACCTGGGAGTAGAAATATATGCCGATGGAGCAGAGGATGGAGAAATCGAAAAAGGATAACGCAGGCAAACAAAGCTTATTTTGCCCTCTCCCATATATTTCGGTCTAAAAGTGTCCACCGAAATACAAAGATGAGAATCTATAAAACTTTAATTCGGCCAATAGCATGTTATGGCAGCGAAGCATGGGTCCTGAAAGAAACATCCAAAAACAAACTCGACACATTCGAAAGAAAAGTACTGAGGAGAATACTAGGACCTGTGAGGGAAAACGGAATCTTCAGAATTCGATATAACAACGAGCTCTATCAACTGTATAAGGAAACACCCCTGTCAGACTTCATTAGAATACAAAGATTGCAATGGGCCGGACATGTGATACGAATGGGAGAGGATAGGCTACCAAAACGAGCACTGAACGCCAGAATGCAGGGAAAGAGACCAGTTGGAAAGCCAAGAAAGCGCTGGGAAGACACAGTAAGCAGCGACGCACAAGCACTTTTAGGAGTCCGTGTATGGAGAAGAGCAGCCACAGACAGACAAGGGTGGAGGCAAAAAATAAAGGAGGCCAAGGCTCATTTTGGGCTGTAGTGCCGTAGAAGAAGTAGAAGAAGAAGAAGTATAACGTTTGTCAACCTTTGTAACCTACAACTAAGAAATATTTTTCTAACGAATGATGTGCGTACGTTACTAAGAAATATTTCTTATTTTTGTGGAGTTATGAAAAGGGGATTTTTGTTTAGTTTCATTTTTATATTAATATATTTTTTATATTAGTAATTACTGATAAATTGTAAAAAATTGTTTTATATAATTTATCGCGAATGTCATTGTCGTATAAGTAGTAAAATATTTATGCATTTTTCTTATATAATTACATCTTAACAATTGATTTAAATAAATAAGTCATTTCAAATATGCAAAAATCACAATGTTGAGTTTTAGCGCATTTATGGGTGTAACCACTTATTAGGTAAAATAGATAACTACAGGATATTTAAATAGAAAGAGAGCTACTTGTAGCAGTGCAAAAATGATGTGTTAATCTCGTTCTTATTTATGATTAAGGCTATTTAACATTGCTTTAACGATAATGTAATTATAGTCATTTCGGTTGGTTTACCGAAAGTACAAGCTGAATATAGCCGCAAATGTCAACCATGAAATAAAATAGTTTGGTTTATAATACATATGTTGTATCCTTCAAATATAAAGAGAGAACGTTTTTCAAAAGTACATTTTGATTATACTATTTTATGAATTCTGTAATTTTTAATTTATATTAAACAATAACGAGTAAATATTTGTCTCTTTCGAGATTAATTGCAAACATATGTTGCAATCTGACAACTGCTGATTTGACGATTAAAAAATCTATCCTCTAATCCAGTGTTTCCCAAAGTGGGGGTCGCCTTGAGGTACTAGGGGGTCGTCAAACATTTCCAAAATAAGACAAAAGCACCACTTTGTTATATCATGTATTTTTATTTTAACAACACCGTAAATAGAAATTAACAATTAATTATCAGACGAAATATAAAACTAAATATTAAAGTCCGTAAAAATAAAAGAGTAAAACAAAGTCAAATATTATAATCTTAATGAGAGCTATGCGCCTGTTTCTGTGAAACTAATCTTTCAAATCTAGGCTGTGTATTTGAGACACACACAATTATATCATTTTCAAGTACGAGACGATCTCTAACTCTTGTTTTAATGGCAGTCATAGACGAGAAACTTAACTCACACAAATATGATGTTACAGATGGAACCAAACATTTTACAGCTTCACTCGCCAACTGGGGGTATTCCTGTATCTTTTCGGTCCAAAAGTGGTCCGAGTTTTGGGAAAAAAATTGGAGCTTCAACATTCCATCACTTGATATTTCAATAGGTTTTTCTTTCATGTTTATTGGTATTTCAACATACTGAAAGAAATCGGCTAAAAACGGATTTAGTATCCATCTGCAACTGTCGTAACTGTTTTGAATTTCTTCGGGGAAATAATCACAGAGCTGTTGTTTTAAAGTGAGCAAAGTAACATGCATGTCAGCAAAAACTTGTTCAAAATTTGTAGCACTGTAATTGGATACATTTTCCATAATTTCCTGAAGGCACTGGAATGAATCGAGTTGTTTTTTGCCAAGTGAGGTCGACCATAAATCGATTTTTCTTAGAAACGCCTTAATTTTATCTGTGGCTGTAATTATATTATTGTCGCGACCTTGTAAATTACTGTTCAAAATATTTAATTGCTCGAAAATATCAGCAAGGAAACCTAGTTTCAGAAGCCAAATAGGATCGGAAAATTGATTTTCATATGGGGACTTCTCATCTTTCAAATACAATAAAAGCTCTGCTATTAAGTGAAATACTCTTTTTAAGACGTTGCCCCTTGAAAGCCACCTTACTTCGGTGTGATAGAGAAGATTTTCAAATAAAGCACCCATGTCTTCGCAAATTTTTCTAAAAATACGGGTCTGCAAAGCTTTTCCTATAATGGAATTTACAACTTTAATGATGGTTTTCATAACACAATCCATTTCAGGAGGTAAAGCTTTGGACGCAAGAGCTTCTCGATGTAAAAAACAATGTCTCCATTTGGCATTAGGCATTATTTCTTGTAATTTGACGACAAGACCAGATTTATGTCCTGTCATAGCTTTAGCGCCATCTGTGCATATAGCAATACATTTACCCCAGTCAATATCATATTTACTTGTACGTTTCACAAAAGTGTCGAGTAAACATTTTCCGATGGTATTGGTCTCCAATGGGGAACAAAATAAAATATCTTCTTGAATGCCATTATTTGTATCATATCTTACAAACGTAATGAATTGGGCACAGTTAGATATATCTGTGGATTCGTCCATTTGAAGAGAGAAGTACGTGCATTTATTAAGATTTTCCACAACTTGCGCTTGAATATCTTCTGCCATATCACTAATTCTTCTTTGGATAGTATTATTTGACAGAGGTATTGTATTTAATTTTGCAGCCTCTCTTTCCCCACACATTATATGTACCATTTCAACAGCTGCTGGAAAAATCAGATTTTCAGCAATTGTGTGCGGATTACTAGTTTTGGCAACACGATAAGCAACTTTATAACTTGCTAATAATGCTTTTTAGCGTAGTGGTTGCCAAGGGAAAACTGTCTTGCTGTTTGTGAAGGACGTTCAGCTTTCTTTCAAAGAATTCTACGGGCTTGTCTTTTTTATCTGGATGTTTGCTATTTAAATGTCGAAGTAACTTTGATGGCCTCATGCTTTCTTTTGACAAGACTTGTCCACAAATAACACATTGTGGTTTATTGGAAATAACGGTAAAACCATATTTAAGATATTCATCAATGTAGAATCTGTTTTTTTTATTGCTGCTACTGCCACTTTCAGACGTAGATGGTTCTGCACTTATTTTTAAAAACTTATCCATAATTTATAATATATCGTAGACGTAAATACGTAAACGGGAATACGTAAGTCGTAAAATATTTACTCATTATTCAACACCGCGTTCGCCACCATAGGCTGTTTGGATTCGAACTGAGGTTTCGTTGCGCATCGCCGCTTATAGAAAGCCAAAACGAGGCTACGAGAACGTTCCAGAGTGCCATCTAGTAGCGAGCGCTTTCGCGATTATCATGGAAGAGTTTTGCAATGTAGACACAAGCTAATATGTCGCGGTATATAATGTGCAGTCGACTTCTTATTATTTATTTTTATTGTAAATGCTATTCTGGCAGAAGTACCTACTACTAATTACTAGTGGGACAGATCGCAATCATTAAAATAATTGTATTAAAATAAAATAATTGTTTTTGATTTAAATTTAAACAGTAAAGTAAAATTAAATTTGAGAAACCATCAGATAATTGTAAATTAGGCACGCTATTTCTGTCAAATAATATTGAATAAATAAGTGGGGGGAAATTGGGGGGTCGCGAACAAATTTTTTAGCAAAAAGGGGTTGCGGTTTAGATAAGTTTGGGAAACTCTGCTCTAATCTATTAAAGGGCAATTGCCAAAAAAAAATTCTAATAACTAACTGCAATTAGACTTCAGATAAACAAATATTTACTCATTCTTGTTTTATATAAATTAAAAATTGCAGAATTCATAAAATAATTCAAAGTGTACTTTTCTAAAGCTTTATCTCTTTATATTTAAAGCGTACAGTATATACATTATAAAAACATGCCAACACTGCTAAACCGAAATTTTTTGTTCCATGTTTGACATTTGCGGCTTTAATCAGCGTGTACTTTCGGTAAACTCAACCGTCGTTTCTTTAAAGAGTCCTTAGTGTAAGAAATAAGAATACGCATTGAAAACCTTAGAGCCGCCTTGTATAAACTAAACAAAATTCCGCAGAAATCATACCAGTAGGAGAGAAAAGGCTGTATAAAGAGATATATAATCTCATAAAAAGCATATGGGAAACCGAAAAAATAACAAGAGAGTAGGCTATATCAAGGATATGCCCAATAGACAAAAAACGTAACAAAATTAGAAATGAAAACTATAGAGGCATCGCATTGCTAATAGTACTTTACAAAATATTGACACAAATCATAAGAAAAAAGCTAAATCAATACACGAAAAAGATATTGGGTGAATACTAGGCAGGATTTAGAACCAATAGGTCAACCTATTGCGATAAAAGGAATACGGACTACGTGCTAGGAATATAAAATAGCAGTATATGTCCCGTTCGTCAACTTTCAGCAAGCCTACGATAGTGTAAAAAAACATCAGATGTATAATATAAAAGAACTATATATATTATAGAAACTAATGAAAGAGTTGGGTCTACCAAGTAAATCGTCAGGATGGTAAAAATAACTATGGATAACACAACAAACTAAATAGCATGGAAGACTCATTAATCAAACAATTTTTAAACAAAGAAGGATTACGACAAGGAGACAAATTATCAACGATTCTTTTTAATATGATACTGAAAGGAATAACCAGAAAAAGCAAAATAAATATGCAGACAACAATCTTTAAAAATGGCCATTACTGAATAGCGTTTGCAGTCTATCTAACACTAATAATAACAAATAAGAAAAAACTAAAAAGATTAATGAACAATATAATAAAAGAGACAAAAACCCCTGGGCTTCTAATAGACAAGAAAAAGCTGAAATACCTAATAATGGGAGAAATATATAAAGAAAAAGAAGACAATTTCATATTGGAGATAGAAGGAGAAAATACATGCATCATCAAAAGAGCTTCAGAATATACTTACCTGGGTGTAAAGATAGATGAAAAGGGGCATAAGGAAGGGTAGATAAAAGCAAGAATAGCAAAAGGAAAGAAAAAGTACGGAGCATTACGATCATTAATGAAATACAAATATGTCTCAAGAAAAACAAAAATTAGAATCTACAAAACAGTTATCAGGCCTACATATGCATGCGAAATATTGGTGCTTAAAAAATCAGAAATAGATCTTTTAGAAAGTTGGGAGAGGAAAATATAAGAAGCAATATATAGAGGTGTCAAAATAGATGGGCAATGGAGAAGAAGGAATAATAAAGAACTCAAAGAAATATATAATAAACCAAAAATACCGACGGTAATCAAAGCATAGAGAATAAGATATATTGGACATATTGAAAAGATGGAAAAGAAAATGGTACTATCACGAAAGCCAATACAAAAAAAGGTAGAAAGAAAGAGATGGAAGTACAGCGTCTATGACGACTTACAAAAAAGTAATATTCAGAATTGGAAAGAAAAAGCATTGGATAGAAATCAATGCAAGCAAGTGATAAAGAAATGTACGGAAAGACTATAAGAAATTTTAGATGTATTTTATATAAATAAATATGAATAGTATTTGTAATAGAAAAATAAACTTTTCAGCCCTATTCCTTCAAGGCTTGTTGAGCTTTTTTAAATATAAATTAATAAATACAAGAGGATTTCTTTAGTATAACGTTTGTCAACTTTTGTAACCTAAAACTAAGAAATATTTTTTTGACTAATGATGTGCGTTCATTACTAAGAAATATTTCTTATCTATGGAGTTCTGAAAAAGGAATTTTGGTTTAGTTTCATTTTCATATTAATATATTTTTTACATTAGTAATTAATGATAAATTATAAAAAAATAAAAATATTCGTTTTACATAATTCATCGAGAATGTCATTGTCGTATAAGTAGTAAAATATTTATGTATTTTTATTATATAATTACATCTTAACAATTGATTTAAATAAATAAGTCATTTCAAATATGCAAAAATCAGACTGTTAAGTTTTAGCGCATTTCCTGCTGTAACCACTTACTAGGTAAAATACTAGATATTTGAATAGAAAGAGAGCTAGCAGTGTGAAAATAATGTGTTTTTTTTTGTTATTATTCATGATGAATGTTGTTAAACATTGCTGCAATGATAATGTTATTGGTCTTGGATAAATTCAAATGTAATTAACAGTTAGAATTGTTTCTAAATTCCCTGTAACCGATTCTTCTCGATCGACGATGATAAAATAAAATGTTAAAGTCATGGAGTTAAATATAGTTTTATTGACAGCTACTGAATTATTACACTATAGTTGTTGTTGAGGTAAAATTTATAATAGACTACGTCCCAAACTAGTCCCAAAGCTATATTTATAATCTCACAAAAATACTACGATTCATCAAATAAGTGTATTGCCCTCTGCATGGAACAGAAACCTTTGACTTTTGAAAGCTGACAAATATAATTTGAACCGAGGAAATGATTGCTAGCATTTCGTCAATAAAATATTAGGCCATAGTTGTCAGGAAATTAAGATTAATGTGATATTACAAATTAATGGACTTTGTAATAATTGAACAGGTAGTTTCTTTAAAGAGTTCTTAGTGCAAAGAAATAAGAATACGCATTGAAAAAGCCAAAACCGCTTTGTATAAAGTTAAGAAAATTCGGCAGAAATGATAAAAGCAGGACAGAAAAGGTTGGATAAAGATATAGATAATCTAATAAAAATTATATGGTAAACAGAAAATATGCTAAGAGAGTGGGCCATAGCAAGGATGCCTAATTCATAGAAAATTTGACAAAATGAGATGTAAAAACTATAGAGGCATCGCATTGCTAAAAGTCGTTTACAAAATCTTGAAACAAATCATAATGAAAAAGCTAAATCAATACACGGAAAAGATATTGGGTGAATATCAGGCAGAATTTAGAACCAATAGATCAACGACAGACCAAATATTTGCGATAAAAGAACTACGGACTACGTGCTACGAATATAAAATAGCAGTATATGTCCTGTTTGTCGGCTTTAAGCAAGCCTACAATAGGATCAAGAGACAACGGATGTACGAACTAATGAAAAAGTTGGGACTACCAAGTTAAATCGTCAGGATGGTAAAGATAAACATGGAAAACACAATAAACGAAATAGCATGGAAGGGTCATAAATCAAACAATTTTGGGGCATTAGAAAAAGGGGCATGAGGAAGGGGAGATAAAAGCAAGAATAGCAAAAGGAAAGCAAAAGTATGGAGCATTATCATCATTAATGAAATTCAAATATGTCTCAAGAAAAACAAAAATCAGTATCCACAAAACGGTTATCAGGTCTACAGCTACATATGCATGTGAAACATGGGTGCTTAAAAAATCCGAAATAGATCTTTTAGAAAGATGGGAGAGAAAAATACAAAGAGCAATATATAAAGGTGTCAAAATAGATAGTCAATGGAGAAGAAGGAATAATAAAGAACTTGAAGAACTATATAATAAACCAAAAATAACTACTGTAAGCATAGAGAATAATATATTTAGGACATATTGAAAGAATGGGAAAGACAAGAATGCCGAAAATGGTATAAAAAGACAAAGAAATTTTAAATGTATAAATAAATGTAAATAGTATTTGTATTAGAAAAATAAACTTTTCAGTCTTAGCCCTTCAAAGCCCGTTGAGCTTTATAAATATAAATATAATAAATTTAAGAGGTTTCTTTTAGTATAACGTTTGTCAACCTTTGTAACCTACAACTAAAAAATATTTTCTTGACGAATGATGTGCGTAAGTTACTAAGAAATATTTCTCATGTATGAAGTTCTGAAAAGGGGATTTTGGTGTAGTTTCATTTTCATATTAATATATTTTTTATATTAGTAATTAATGACAAATTGTTAAATAAATAAAAATATTCGTTTTGTAAAATTTATCGAGAATGCCAGTGTCATATAAGTAGTAAAATATTTATGCATTTTTATTATGTATTTACATCTTAACAATTTATTTAAATAAATGACTCATTTCAAATATTCAAAAATCATAATGTTGAGTTTTTAGCGCATTTCTTGGTGTGACCACTTATTAGGTAAAATACAAGATATTTTAATATAAAGAGAGCTAGCAATGTAAAAATAATTATTTTTCTGGTTCTTATTCATGATAAATGTTGATAAAAAGTGCTGCAATGACATGATACTATAACTAACAAGATAAGTCAACGCGCATGTTCTTGCATCTCTTTCGCACACCTGTGACGTAAGCCCGAGACAACTTTAATGATGCTAAGGTAAATGCTCTATCTGTTGCTATTCTGTGTGCTTCAAAACTTAATGAATGATATTTTTATTTATTCATTAATGTAGTAAAGACTTTGTATATTATATTGTTATATAAATTTTGTGGTGAAAACATTCAGTTTACTGTGTTAATATCACCTATAGTGTATTTTTATGTATGAGAGAGTAATAAAACAATAAATTATGTTTGCAAATCCCTAAACTGTTAATACGGGTGACTCAATGAAAAACAGATATTTGTCAACAAGTTTACAGAAGTATATAGGAAAACAATTTTAAATTGAGTATGACCACCAGGTATAAAGGTTGGAGCAGAATAGAATACAATAGTTGTGAGGGTTACTAATCCCTAAATAAGGTTGCCAGTGTCGGAGTGATGGAGGTTAACAGGTACTAATGAATTTGTAGTAGTACCTGGAAGTACCTACCTATTTGCAAAATAAAGTTTAATTCTTTAGATAAAATAAAACGTTTTATTTTATCTATTTGCAAAATAAAGTTTAATTCTTTGCCTATTTGCAAAATAAAGTTTAATTCTTTAGATAAAATAAAACGTTTTATTTTATCTGAAATGAGTGCATTCCACGAAGTAAGGGTTTCAACAATCAAACATTTAATTCTTTAATTCCAGGAATCTACGACAGTAATTGACTAGATAATTACCTTCTAAACTTATTCCACAGAAAATGTGATAGTGGGTTTTTCCATTTTGTATATAGGAAGGTCCAAGTGGCGTATTCAAAATTCTTAGCAGTCACTAAAAGTAGGTACTTCAGTTGCAAGGTGCAGTTTATTGTGTATACTAGTGTTATGGAAAATTTGGAAGTGCCGTGTAAACGCCGAAAAATTGGTCCTCTAACAGTTAATGAAAAAACATTAATATTTAATTGTTTTAAATCATTTACAGACAAACGTTTATGTGAAAGTGTTGATGAGACCGTTGAGTTAGTTAGCAGTACACTTGGTGTTGGGAAATCTACGATTTACAGAGTTATTAAAGAAGAGAAATGTGGTAGTTTTCAAATGCCACGTAATGCTCCAGGGAAACCAAAATTTCAAATAGAATATCATTTTAAAGAAGGACTTCGACGGAAAGTGCATGAATTCTTCTTTAGACAAGAATTTCCAATATTGGATAAAGTTCTTGTCTCAGTTCGAGATGATAAGGATTACCCAGAAATGAGTCGAAGTACGTTATGGAAACTTTTAAAAGAAATAGGCTTCCGCTGGAAAAAGAATCCCAGAAAGTCTATTTTATTAGAAAGAAGCGATATTGTCATATGGAGAAGACATTTTCTAAGAACCATAAAGGAAATGAGAAACCAAAAAAGAAAAATATTTTATCTTGATGAAACATGGATCAACGAGGGTCATACACCAAATAAATTTTGGCAGGATGAAACTGTTACAAGTCAAAGGCACGCTTTTGTAAATAACTTATCTACTGGTTTAAACCCACCATCAGGAAAGGGACGCAGGCTGATAATAGTACACATTGGCAGTTCAGACGGTTTTGTTGGAGGTGGTTTATTAACTTTTAAATCAACTCGTACCGGTGACTACCATGAAGACATAACCGCTGATGTCTTTCAAGAATGGTTCGAACAAATGATAGATCTTCTTCCTAAGAACTGTGTAATAGTAATGGATAATGCAAGTTATCACTCCAGACTTATAGAAGGACTGCCCACAACCAAGTGGTTAAAAAAAGACTTGCAGAATTGGCTGAGTTCAAAAAATATTACGTACCATCCCGGATCTATAAGAAAGGAACTTTATTCGTTGTGTGCCCTTCATAAAGAAAAATTTAAAAAATACGAAATTGATGAAATTGCCAAAAATCGTGGAATGACAGTACTTAGATCCCCACCATATCATTGTGAATTAAACCCGATTGAACTGGTATGGGCACAGATAAAGAGTAAAGTCTCAAGAAAAAATACCACTTTTAAAATTCATGATGTTAAACAGTTGTTTTTGGAGGCCGTAAATAATGTAAAACCTGAAAACTGGGAAAAGAAGAAGAAGAAGAAGAAGAATCACACTATTAAAGAAGAGGAAAAAATGTGGAAGCTGGACAATATTACTGATAAAATGATCGAGCCAGTTATTATAAATCTTGGTTCTGAAAGTTCATCTTCTGAATCTGATTTGGATTTGTAGCAAGTAGCTGTAAGTTTTATATTAATATTTTTATTCATCTATTTAACATACCTTAGACGGTTTTAAAAACTCTTTTTCTCTTTTGTAATTTTTAAAAATTAAAAAAAATGTGAATTTTTTAAAACCCTTTTTAATGTAGGCCAGTTAGTTCTAATATAGTGTGTGATAAAAGAGGTCACTTTTGTTTACATAAACATAACACTTTATAACACTGACATAACTCATTTATTTTTTACAATAATTCAAAGTAATTTTTTAATTAATCTTGAGCACGCCCATGGAGTGGTCGGAGCTACCAGTTAAAATTATGCTAATTACTCTCTCGTTCATAAAAATAAACTATAATTTATTTATCGTACGTAACTTCCTCTCGACTACCTGTAGCTACTTTATAAAGAAGACTAATTATTTGGTTGCCATAATGTATTGTACAGTGGTGGGTTGTTTAAACAATTGTAATAAAAAAGTAAATCTTTTTCGAAGTGTCGTTTTTTTGTTTCCTAGAAGCAAACAAATGCGTAAAGTATGGGTCTTCAAGTGTTTTCAGCGAGACAAATTTAATGTAGAAACCGCGAGAATACGATCAAAACATTTTACAGAAGCTGACTCTTGTTTAAAAGAAAAACTATAGTGGAATATTACTGCTAATAATATAATTAATTAGTATGAAATTGTCACTGAAGAGATCTTTTCGTCGCTAAACCTTCCTAGTGGTGATACAAAAATTAACCCTGAAGATTTAATTGACAGTCATTAGGGATTGGAAAATTTAGCCGGTTTCATTGCATTTAAGTTACAAAAAAAAAGAGATACTTGGATATATTCCGGACGCTAACGATAAATAGTTTACTTGGGTAAACCACGTTTCCGAGGGTGGTTTACTCAAACCAACACTGGAATTTGTAACTAAATGTAGTGAACTGGAACATATTTTTCGTAGTTATAATGACAACAAATTAAAAATAACTAAAAAATATTAAAAAACCTAATACAAGCTGCAAAATATGTAAATGTTAGCGAAGATGTAAAATTACTTTTTTTATATGTAAAATGTATTTAATACTAATTCTAAATAAAAATATTAAAGATAATTATTACAATATCCGCAAGAGAAAAATCACGAAGATTGTAAAATAAATGTCTAAATAATATTCATAAAGTCTGAAGTATGACCTGCTTTTACTTATGTTTCAAATTCTTTACATTTTACCGGCCTTTTATATTTAATTTATGTTTTGTAGCAATATCTATTTTGTTTGTAATACACACAATCAAATCGAAGATTCATATATTTTTTAATTAATTTTACAAATTACTTATTATTTTTCAAACCACGTTTTCACAGAAAGTAACTAGTTATGACTTCTTAGTGCACGATATGGCATCGAGGTATACTTACCGTTAACAGTTTAAGTTTCGAAGTTGTTCATTACATAATGGAACAACGTTGCCACATGATGCATCATTAAAATAAGATCCACACAAGTCCCCTGGCTTTGTCTCGCTATGACGTCATGCGCAAATTAGATTAAAATTAGAACGCCAGGTGAGCATATAGTTTGTTATAGTATCATGCTGCAATGATAATATTATTGGTCGTTTCTTCTAAGAATTCTTCAAATCCTTAGTACAAAGAAATAAGAATACGCATTGAAAAATCCAGAGCCGCCTTGTAAACAAAAGAAAATTTATATATATTTATATATATCTTATTATATAATATCTCTCATTAATAGAGATATTTCCTTAAACCTTAAATCAAATTAATATGCTGCCATATAAATATACTCCACATTGCTTTTTCTCATGGACAGCTGGATCTTAGAGAGACACGTTATTAGTGGTCTGTGAGAGACACTAATAAAAAAATTGAGCAATTTCAGATGTGGATATACCGAAGAATATTACTGATAAGTTGGAATGATCGAACAAGAAATGAATTAGTTTTACACCGAATGAAAAAGAGCACAGAAATAACGAAAATAATAAAAATTTAAAAGTTGCAATATTCTGGCCATGTAAACAGACATTTCGTAATACAGGGTAAGATCGCATAAATACGAGGCTCAAGCCGAAGAAGAACATCTTCGCTCTGAAATATCCGAGAGTGGTATCATGAGACATCCTCCTATTTCGAGCTGTTGTAAACAAAGTTATTATTGGCAATATAATCGTAAACGTTCGATAATCGGACAGGCTACTAAAAGAAGAAGAGGAAGTGCAAATTGGATCTTGACTTTTTTTAACTAGGATATTCATTTTATCCTGAACTCTAATTTAAATTTTATTTTTCTTTTCTGCAACATTTTCTTGTTTATTGGTAATGTTTTGGAAGTATTTCTATGTAAGACGGAAAATATCTATCACAGAAAATGTTTAACAAAATATTAATTGTATATTTTAAATGGATGTGATTAAGGGAAGTTGTATCCCTTTAATATTGTTTTTGATGATTACCATAAATTTGTCCGTAAATCAAAACATACGAATCTATCTAATTTTTCATCTTTTATCTTTAAAAAGAAAAAGAGATCAGATAAAAAACTAGCTCTTCTAATAAAATCTTCGACAATTTTTATATTATTCCCTTTTTTTTGTATTTAAATTAATGTGTCTCGGTTGCAATAACCATTGACACAAACAATATTGTGTACAATAATTACAATAAGCACATGTAACTAATTGCTACAGTTAATCTATAAGCTTAGAACATATGACTAAATAATTTAATGTAGGTAAAGTACATGGAAAACAAGGGGTCATATTTTGTTGAACAACTGAATGTCTTTCAAGAAACCAATTAGGTTAAAGACTTGATCGGGTGAGCTTAAAACGTCTTTGATATTAGACTTAAGTTTATGTTGCACTTTGTGTTTTGCGTACCGGGGCCACTCGATCAGGATGTGTTTCACAGTTAATACACTTGAGCAGATTTGGCAATTGGGCTTCGACTCAGACTTCATTAAGTATTCATGTGTGGATCGGGTATGTCCTTTTCTTAATCTTCGGATGACAGCTTTTTCGTTTCTAGAGATAGTTTGAAGTTCAAATTTTTCAACAGTCTGCCGGATCTCATGTAATGCACTCTTGATTGTGTTCCAGTGGGTTTGCCAGGTATGAAACTGTTGTTGCTTGAAAATTTGCTTTAGGTCAGTATGGATTTGAATATGTTGGGCTTTTGAGGATTGACTGTTTACACAAGAAGCTTGCTTGGCTGTCTGCTTTTTTATTACCGGGGATGCCTATATGGGATGGTAGCCAGATAATCGTGACATTTACACCTTAAAAAGCGAGTGCACTGTGTAACGTTATAAACGTCACATCTCTATTAATTTATATTTAAATAATTATTTCATTTTAATTTCTTTATTAATTTATTAATTTCTTTATCTTCAGTTTAATTTTTACTATTTTTTATTTACAAAATAGTTGACGCCCTCTGTTTTTCTCTTCTTCCTCTGTCTTTATTTTCTCTCTCTTTCTCTCCCGTAGAATAAATATTCGACCTCTCACTTTTTGTCCGGCAGACTATTCTGTTCCGTGTTGACAGACAAGCTAGTTTCATGATATCTATAGCCACATCCTATGACATCTGTGCTAACTTCATTTAGTCTCCCACTTTTCACTTTCTGTCAAAACAACTTTTCTGTGGTGGGATTATTTTTTGCCTCTTTTTAAAATTTATAAAAGAAGGCAAAAATTATTATAAGACTCATTTTTATGGTCTACAAATTCTCTTGGGGTAAGTACTTTCATTGTGATATTTATTGTATAATTCTGACCGCATTTCCAATATTTTTTTTCTGATATATGCATTAGGACTCTTTAACAGAATTTAACTAAGTAGTAGCAATCATATTTCATTTTATCCTTGCCATACGCTATTTGTTTAAGTGTAATTTTGTAAGATCGCAAGGAAGTTAAACCTTTCTTTTTGATGTGTTTCTAATGCAAGTTGTATTTTATATTTTAGTTTATTGGCTTTATTGGAAATATCAAAACTTTATTGGCATATCAAAACTTTATTGGCATATCAAAACTTTATTGGCATATCAAAACTTTTTTGGGTTATTTGGATTTGTTGACCAGATCAAATTGATTGGCCATATTGAATTTTAACAACTAATCAGGACATACAGCCACATGTGACTGCAGCTCTCCAGAAGCCACAACTTAATTGGAGGACCTAACAGCTAGAACACACAAGCAGCCCATCGAAGCAATAAGTAGCACTTATTCTGTTAAGCTTTGGCAGGGTTAATTATTGTTTTTTTATTGTTTTAAGTAAATATGTTTGGTTAAAATTTGTCTTATTTGCTATCAGCTGAGAACTCAGGTTCAATCCCTAGTTTAAGACAAGACAAACTCATTCTTGAGATACTGAGCTAGGCAAGGTATAGATGATAAGCTCCCATGGTTGATTGAGGTATTATTTTTACAATAGTACTTCAATTCTCTTTGGTAGTCTTATCGTTACACAACATAATATCGTTACATAAATTCTATGGATTTCTTGAACTAAGGGATGCTGAGAGTATAGACTTTTTATCAATTGTAGTGACGACAGGGAGTCTGTGCATATTGGTTGGTTTTTATCATCAGTTTTTAGTTTTTTAAAAGCTTCTAGTATCGCATAACGTTCTCTAGTGTATACGCTGCATAAATTCGGTAAAAAACATGATTTTATTATTTCATCATATGTGGCAACGGCACATCCAACGCCTGCTTCGCTTTTGGAGGCATCTGTATACAGAATTTTTTGGAATTGGTTCTTGCTTATCATTTATTTGAAGTGTTGAATTATAAGAAGGCTTGAGGTTTCATGTTAACTGTATTCTAATAGAGAAGTGATTGAATGTGGAATTGGTCTATTCCACTATTGGTCTATTGGATGTCTATTATTGA
The DNA here is from genome assembly GCF_040954645.1 of Diabrotica undecimpunctata. NCBI lineage: Eukaryota > Metazoa > Arthropoda > Insecta > Coleoptera > Chrysomelidae > Diabrotica > Diabrotica undecimpunctata. The sequence goes on from NC_092808.1 coordinate 49,295,230, forward strand.
TTGGATCCTCTGCGGGGTCTCCGGAGAAGATGTTGAAGTAATTAAATGGTAAACTGGATTGGATGGGTTTGCGGATACGGAAGCAAAGTAAGATTAAAAAATATACTCTCGTCGAATGAAGAGATTAGCCTCGCAGTAAAGGCTATCTATGGGACTAGATTTCAAAGCGCCTAAGCAAAGACGAATATAAGTGTTATGCAAAGAGTTCAGTAGCTTTAAGTCAGATTTTGATGCAGATATGTATATGAAGCTGCCGTAGTCCAGTTTTGAGCGAATTAATGCTCTATATATATATATATATATATATATATATATATATATATATATATATATATATATATATATATATATATTAAGTAAGATGGTTTCGTTCGCATCCCATGTGTAATTTGATAGTGCCTCGATTATACTGAGTCTCTTCATTACATTGCCCTTTAATACACTAATATGCTGTTTCCAAGTTAGCCCACTGTCAAACGTTAAACCAAGTATTTTGTGGTGAGTAACTTGTGTATTTTGTGGTGAGTAACTAGTTGCAATGGAGTTTCATTAAGGGCGATAATTGGATTTTGGCTGCAGGGTCTTCTGCTAAACCGTATTAATTTTGATTTAGTCGTTGAAAGAAATCCGGTTTTTTTGGACCATTCGCTAAGTTGATTTACAGCGTTTTGTAGCACGTTGCATGTGGCAATTGTACTTTTTCCTTGACAATATAAAATAAGGTCATCTGCATATATTAAGTGCTTGACTGGTGAACAAATACTGGAACAAATATCATTTATTGCAAGAATAAACAGTGTTGAACTAAGTACTGAGCCTTGTGGGACTCCATTATTTTGCCCGAATGTCGCCGATATTTCCCCATTTGTTTTTACTTTGAACGTTCTTTGTTGTAAAAAGTTTTTTATGAAGGAGTAAATATTTCCTGTTGTCTTGTATTGATAAAGCTTTTCAAGAATGGCTTGGCGAGAGATAGTATCGAAAGCTCCTTCTATATCAAAGACAGTAGCGATTAGATCTTGTTTGTTTGAAATAGCGGAAGCTATTTGTATTTGTAATAGCACTAAATTATCAAGAGATGAACGGTGACGTCTGAAACCAGATTGCGCTGCGTCAATTATTACATATTTTTCGAGAAGCCATGTAAATCTTGAATTAATCATTTTCTCAAACAGTTTACATAATGAACAGGTTAGAGAGATAGGTCTATATCTGTATTACTGGTTGCCTGTCTAAAACTTCGCCAAGCCAGTCCTTAATAGGACTGACTTACGTCAAATATGCCAAAAAATGACAACATAGCTGAATGTTTTGATTAGAAAAGTATTAATAAACAATTTCTTACTGAATGATATTGTAGCTCTTGATGTTAAAAACTCTACAAAATAATTACTAATCACTTTTTGATGGTAAAATACTTGGTAAACTGGTATTTACTGTGATAAACAACGAATTTTTACACTGATTCACAGAGCGGTATGTACTCGTTCGAATCAATTTGACTGTCCATTATTCTCTTTGATTTGCGTATCTTTCAATTTTTTAAATTAATATATATATTCCCGTTTTGCTACAGTAGCTACAAATTTAAAAGAAATTAATTAATATATATTAATTAATAATAATACACATTAATAAATATTACAGTTTTGCTGCAGTAGCTACTAATTTAAAAGTAATTACCCGTACCACAATATGACGCATTCCCTGTAATGTGCGGTTTATTTTTGTTTATAATAAGTTATATTCATGAAATATGTAATATAAACCAATAAAATATTTTTAATATTTTTAAAACAGTATTGTCTTAATTTTCAACCAAGTAAAAATGACAAAATTATTTTTGAACAAAAAAAAAAGAAATAATTATACTAAAATTGTAACATATAAAAATATAGTAAAAAGTAATATGATAATTGAATTGGCATAATCACTGATATAAAAATAAAAAGAACGCGGTATTAGAACGAGTATTGGGATAAAGTCTGAAGTTTTTACTTGATAATAGAGAGCTGGATGTTGTTTGCACTTAAAGTCAGAATGGATAAGAATAATAGAAAAACCAATTGTTGATGAGTTGATTTTAATGTCGGTGTCTCTGTTTCGTCAGTACCCCCGCCAACTCCCACTCCCATCGTGATGTCGTATATTGTCCGTTTCCAAATATCTCTGTCATTTCTTTTAACTCATACATAGGTCTTTTAAAGATTCTTGTTATTTGATCGATCCTCGTAATCTTCGGCCTTCTACATTTCCATGGATAATAAATCTTTTCATGCTTTCTGTGTCTGCTATCATAACATGTCAAAGGTATTTTAATTGTTGGAGATGGGTTTTACTGGAGAGTCGTTTACTGATCTTTAGTTTATTTAGAATTAAGTTATGTGCCCTGTGGTCGATCCAAGAAATTAATATCATTCTTCTCCAACAGAACATTTCAAAGGCGTCTATCTTTTTTCTTTCGGCTTGTCGTGGGTTTAAAGATTCACATCTGTATGTCAGTATTGTTTTATATTTTTTCTATTATTTGCCTTGTGTTCAGAAGGTGTTCTCTAGTGCCTTTACCTTTGGTTAATTCAGTTTGATCAGGGGATATTTCTCTTGGTAGGAAAGTTCACAGTCTCTCCCAATGTCAGTGTAGATCAATCCAAAAGGGGATATAAAGCGAAATATACTAGAGTTTGGAACTAGAAATGATGTCAGATATACTATGTTTGAACTAGTAGTAGGACTAGATATGGAAGTTAATAAAATATTCTGCCAGAAGTGAGAAAGACAAAGTCATTATTACCTACTTAAGATTCAAACAGGCTATAACTTTATGATAGATTAATTTAGATTCATTTATGAGAACTAAAAAGTAATAGTTGAGACCTTAAGCCAACAATAGAAGTTCCTTGTCTAGAACATCATGGTAAAAAGGGAAATGAAACCGAAATATCGAAGAGGATCACAAAGGATCAAACGGTGAACGTTAAAAGTCGAGATTTAAGGTACATACAGGACAAAAATAAAAAGAAACACGTAGATGTAAAATATTGCTAGTCTATAAGAAAAAGTGCAACTTGACATACTTAAACAATTAGAAAACCTCAGGAAAGAAATATGAGAATACAGTGACCAGGTACTATTCAAATGCATGTCAAAGAAAATCTCAAGAAATAGAGGGAACTATAAAAAATATCTGCAAAAGCCCACTTAAAAATCGGTTTAGAAACCTTTAGTGTACACATAAAATGTTATTTAACTTTACAGTCAACTTATCTGATTAGCAATCTAAACAGAGTAAAAGTTTTACAATGTGGATATATGGACAAATGTTATCTATCATCATTTTGAAAGTTCTGCAACAAATGTGCACATAACGTGAGCTGGAACAAATCATAAAAAAAAAATAAAAAATCAGAAAATTGCATATATTGGTCATGTAATGACTTTTAAAGACAGAGAAGAATTTTCAAAAATTATTACCTACAGTATCTTATCTTAAGTATCTAAATATTAGACCACAGTGTAAAATATTACTCTTTTATTTTCTTATTTCTTAGATCACTGGTATTTATTCCAATATTTGTTAATATTTCCATCAGCTTGTCGTGTTTACAGTATCGAACGATTTATGGTAATCAATGAAGCATGCATAAATATCGCAATTTACATCTCTACATCGTTGAAATAGCACTTGTTTGCTAAAGAGAGCCTCTCTTGTACCCACTGCGTTCCGAAATCCAAATTTTGGACGGCTGATTTTTTCTTCGCATAGTCTATATATCCTTTGATGTATGATTTTTAGAAATAACTCCTTTAAAATGTGGCTCATTAAATATGAAAGCTCATGTGGCTTGATATCGTGTTTCTGTTCCAACAACTCTATTATTTCACACTGTGCTTTTAATTAAGTTTCTTTGGCCTTTCGCATTTCGGTTCTTATTTGTCTGTGAATATTTTTGTACATTTTTTTGTTATTCTTTGATTTTCTTCTTTCTTCCACGAGTTGCAGTATATTGTGATTTATCTAACTTTTCGTCTTCTCTTTATTTTCTATTAGATGTTCTTCTCTGATCGTGTTAAAGGTTTTACATTATATTCTTCTGCGATTCTTTTGGATCATAATATGTTTGCTCCATGTTAATTAGCTTTTCTGAAAAAATCCGTGCGATTGTCTCTTTTGTTTGCTTATCTTTTAGTCTTTTCATATCACATTTTTTGTTACTATTCTTTTTTGTAACCTTTTTAAATCTAAACCTAAATTTACCATGATCTGATTACAGAATCTCTTGTTCACCATTATGGAATTAATGTAATTCCTTATTATATTTCCTGGTTGATCTTGCTTAGAGACCAAGTGTACAAATGTCAAAGAGTATTTTTGCATAGCGAAAAGAAGGTTATAGTAATCTTTTTGCTTGTACTTGGCCTGGACTATTTTTCAAGTAGGCTTCTTTTCTGATTGTATTTTATAAAATTACATTTATAATATCCATGTCGACCATTTTCCATCAACTCTTGAATGCAGATGTCTTGATTTCATCTTTCCCTATCCTGCGCCAGTTTAATCCATTATTTGCCTGCCACTGCTCTTATATCGTCTGCCCATCGTTTTTGAGTTCTTTTCGTGCTTCTCGTTGTCCTCCTTGGTCTTCATTCCTTTTATTATCGTATCTGGCTATGTGACTGGCCCAGTCAAAGAGGTCAGAGTAAATATAACACGGTCAAAACACGTTAAAAAGGAAGCATATATGATACCAAAACAGGCAAAGTTTATGTATACAACGTTAAAAAATCCAATAACATAATAGTATATAAATAATATATGGATAGATATGTCAATAAAATCAATATTTTGTCAGCCAATAATGAGATTTCGCATACAAATAACTTATACAATTATTAATAAAAAAATCGCATGAAATAGGTATAATCAGCGTTAAAAAATGTTCTTGTAGTAAATAAGCTAATGTTAAAGTGTTCAAGTTGGTGGCACAAGGTGAGATACAGTTCTACACAAATAGACGTACTTGAAATATCATAGCAACGATGTGATTTGGTAACGGATCATGTGTTCAATAATGTGTATAAGTTGTACGTTACCCCATGGAATTGGTAGCAGGCATTGGAAAGCGCAAACAGCGACGTCTTCATCGACAGGCAAAAGAAACGAAAGTATTGGCGATGGAGTAGCGGGAGCTCCCCGTAAATGACACACTGTGTCGTTTGGCAGATAAGAACCAGTCTGAACAAAGGCTGTTTAAAAAATTGTTTGTTAGAGTATAACGCGACGCGTGGGTGTATAACTACCCAAGAGATGAGCAATTGCTACGAAAGACATTATATCTTTAGTGTTCATTGTATTACAATAGTCTATTGTTCGTAACTATACGAGGGGAAACCAAACTAGCAAAAAGTCTGTTAATATTTCAATAATATCTATATAAGGTTGTATGTGAGAGGCGCAAGGTCAAAGATATAACGATAGTGCTGATAGAAAGAGGACAGTGTCGATTAGGTATCGGAAAACCGAGTATAGAACCATTTTACACCAATTACTTTTACTGTACTCGATTTTGTTTCTGGGTATTCCATTTATTTTTGTGTCTCCAAATATTAAAATCTAGATCTATTAGATATCAATAAATAATTTTATATTTTAAACGTTAAGCAAATGATCTCATCCATTATTTATATTTCTCCGTACCTAATATATGTATACAATTTGATATGTATGTTTTTTTTTTAAATTAGCCTCTAATCAAATGACAATTATATAAAAAAACATTATGGGTTAATAAAGATTACTAGTATACAATAAAGATTTTAAATTTTAATTGAGTACTTATATAAACATCTAACATAATAGGTTTCAAACCTTAATTATATAGTCCAGTAAATGAATATGAAATACGACGACACCCTGTAATTTTTCGTGTCACCACTGAATTGTATCAAAATGTGTACATGATGTAGGTTCTTCTTGTTTCCCTCCACTTCACTTTTGGACTTGTGCTGTTGGTCGCTTTTATCTTTTGGGGGTGAAAGCTACCCCTACTAGAAAAAATCGTGCAAGTTAAGGCAGGTAATTGATTCAAATTATATTTTATTCATATGAATGAATGGCAACCAGCATCAACCTTTCAGAGTTAACGTGCGGACTATATGTCCGGTTGTAGAATATTTATCGATTTCTGACGATTAATTATGTGACGTGCTCGCTAGCTTCAAGCCTTTAGAAAGCTAAATTACTGTTTAATTAAATTATTTATAAAAAGGAAAAGACAGTTAAGATTTGATTTCACATACAAGGCGCCTGTGCATCTGCGTATACGCATTTCGGCCTAATAGGCCTCTTCAGAACGGCTTTCACAGTCGCTCTGAACGTGAAAATAAATCTTTTCTGTCTTAGGAAGCAATTCTAACATGGCTTCCTATAGACGCAAATAGCGACATCTAATATTAAAATCCGTAAACTAATTTTCGAAACCAAATTCAAAATTTTGCTTTAATCTGTGCCTTCTAAGAATTGCAAGGCAAAACAGACGTTGATAAAGATGTTATTAGAGACATGGGGAATATAAAAATTGTATTCCACAACATATCTCCTCAACTAAGCAAAATTCTTAGCGAATTGGTTTCTAGTTGGATGCACAGGCGCCCTGTACGTGAAATCAAATCTTAACTGTCTTTTCCTTTTTATTCCGATATACTCTGTACGAGTACTAGAAACCAATTCGCTAAGAATTTTGATTAGTTGAGGAGATATGTTGTGAAATGCAATTTTTAGATTCCCCATGTCTCTAGTAACATTTTTATCAACGTCTGTTTTGCCTTGCAATTCTTAGAAGGCACAGATTAAAGCAAAATTTTGAATTTGGTTTCGAAAATTAGTTTACGGATTTTAAATTATTTATTTTTATTTATTTATTTTACAATAAATTTGAGCAGGGGTCGCAAAACCCATATGCCCACGTGAATACAATGTTATATAGTATGCTATTAAATGGATACATTACAATAGTTACACATTAAGCACTAACTAACTAAATAAATATACAAAAAGATAGGTAATAGCAAGTGTTTAGTACAAATTAAATGTTCACCTATGGGGCAGATGGTCATCCAGTTTATTTTTGAAAATATTGACAGATGGACAGATCTGTGATCTCAGACGGAAGGCTATTCCATATCAAGAACACTCGATTACAGAGAAAAAATTGTCTAGTTGTTGTTAAAAAAGTTTCCTTTTTAAACTTAAGTTTGTGGCCACGAAGAAGATTGTCATTGTCTAGTATAAACATATCCCTCACATTTCCAAAGTTGTATTTTACCATCCGAAACCTAATAATTAAATCTCCTCGAAGTCGACGTTGTTCAAATATAGTGAGATTGGCCATATTCAGTCTTTCTGTATACCTGTATATCTTCTTGAGCGACCAAAAGACATCCTAGTGCACTGCCGCTGTACGTTTTCGAGAATATTACGATTGCGCACTAATACCGGACACCAAACAGTTCCGCAATAATCCAGAACTGGAAGAATGTACAGTTTATACAGATGAACTTAGCTCATAAATGACGCTTTCGCAAACATTTTATTTAGTAGATATAATTTACTGTTAGCTTTTTTAGAAATATGCAAAATATGTTCCGACCAACTTAGATTGTTATTAATTATAACACCTAGATCATTATGTGATTTCACTGTTCTTAACACGCGCCCATTAATAGAGTAAGAAAGACACGGATTATTTTTACCCATGTGAAGAACTACACATTTGTCCACATTAAGAGGCAGCATCCAAGTAGAGCACCATTCCGATATGCAATCAAGGTCATCTTGTAGTAACTGGAAATTTACGGAGGGATCGGAAAATAGGTTCGTGTCATCTGCATAGAAAGCTTTGCTGCATTTAATGTGAAATTGTAGATCATTTGAGTATGCTATGAATAAAAGTGGGCCCAAAACTGATCCTTGCGGTACCCCACTTAAAACCTTCTCTCAACTGAGAAAGAGTCCCCAACTCTAACACAAAACTTTCTATCTGTTAAATACGCGTCGATCCATCTCAGTAATTGACCACGGATACCAAGGTGTCCCAATTTATGTAATAGTCTTCGCTTTGGAACTTGATCAAAAGCTTTAGCAAAATCGAGGTAAACAATGTCTACCTGGGATTTTCTGTCTAATGCTTTTGACCATTCATTGACACACCAGAGAAGATTTGTCATTTTAGAACGTCCTTTGACAAAACCATGCTGCTGTTCTGGTATAACCAGTTCATTTTGCAGAAAATCAGAAATTGTCTCGGCAATAATAGATTCCATTATCTTAGATATTAGAGGTGTTGAGCTGATAGGACGATAGTTATTAGGATTCAATTTGTTTCCTTTTTTTTTAAATCGGTGTTACACATGCGGTTTTCCATATAGGAGGCAAAATATGTGTCGTGAATGATAAGGACATAATCACATATAGTGGGTAAGCTAAAGCATCAGAACATTTCTTCAAAAATAAAGAAGATATTAAGTCGAGACCAGGAGACGAATTATTTTTTAGGCTTTGAAGATGATGTTTAACTTTTTTAGGAGTAATGATTATATTTTCAAGTTAAGAAGAAACTCGTGACGAAGTAATATTAGGCAACTGATGATTAGTGGGTTCGACAGAGAAAACCTTAGAGATAGTACTGGCGAGAACTTCGGCATTCTCATAGTTACTTTGGGATATATCCCCATTATCATTTTCCAGTAAAGGTATAGAAACTTTTGTTGTCAACGAAGATCTAATATACTTGTACAATTTTTTACAATTATTACTAATGGCTTTAATTAATTAGTTTCCTTAAAATAATTATTTTCCTGTAATTGCTATACTAGCCGGTGCGTTTTGGTTTGGTTTCAGTTTTCTTATGAGTTTCTCGGATGACGGGTAGACCCAGAAAACAAAAGAAGCGAATGGTAAGATACTCGAATAAAATCCAAACGCAACCGTCTATATATTTTAATTTGTTTCATTAAATGTTTTCAACTAAGAAGATAAACAGCGACTACAGAAAACAACAACTTAAACGTCAAAACTGTCAAAAACATACATGATCGCAATTAATATTTAAATTGAGACGCAATATGAAATAGTGCATAAAATTTCAATAAATTTTTATTTTCGAAAATTTATAGAATGGCCAGTTTTTTTGCCGTTCGGTGTAAATACATTGTAAAGCGGTAACGATAAATTTCAATCGGAGTGTTAATTAGGGAATGATTTTGACGACGTTTTTACCAAAAAAAAGGGACCATCTTTATTTTGAGCGTAACTTGCTTAGTTTTGATGATAGAAACAAAAAAAAAATTCTACTTTTTTTAAACAATTTCAAACAGTTTTTCCGGAAACGTGCTTCATTTTTTTGGTTATTTCACGTTGAAATATTTGATTTGGAATTTGACAAATAAGAACCTACTTTTCATGAGCTACAACTTTGCTTCTGCTGGGTGTACAGACTTCAAGTACTTACTCCATTTTTTTGTTTTTTTATAAGGTACATTTTTGCTAAGAATATTTTTTTCGATTAATACTTACTTTTTGGGTGATTTCTGAAAAACCATCTAAAAACCTTGTTTTTATTTTGAAAAATGAACATTTTTACTCGCAATGAACTCAAAAAGTATTGACTTAGTCCAAAAACGATATAATAAAACTTGCTTAGAGTTAGTGAATTTATCCATTTTCGGACTTATTTTGAACGTATGCTTTTCACTCCGAGAAAGGGTGGCCTTTACCTATGGGCTTAAGTCTAAAATTAAAGGAAAGGGGTATGAGAAACCTTAATCCAAATTTTCGAGCAAATCTGTTATGACGAGGAAAATTACACTCAAAACGCTCATTTACTAAAGTAATATGGTTAACTTTGTGTCGCATAATCAAAACTAATTTTACAATTCATTAAATATCTATAAAACGTTTAGTGTATTAAATATGCAGATCACAATCGGTAATTACTTTTATAAGTATCTCCAATCAAAACATTTCTTTGAATAAAAAATATTTAAACAAACAATGCATGCGTAAATTATTCAAAAAGGGAAACAAGTAAACAAGTAAATATTATTCACACAATTTTAGGTTAATTGTAATTTCAATTCAATTAGGCTTTATTACTTACATAAAATTTACATAAAATTGCATAAAATTTATTGCCGATTAAGTTTGATCAAATCTTTTTAATCGGTGGAAAAATTAACTTGCAGTTTCTATTATAATTCCTTGTTAGAGGATTTTAGTTTTCATAGGAAAAGTTTTTTGGTGTTTCTTATAGCAAGCCAAAATTAATGTTTCCTGGTTAAAATTTTTAGTGATTTTTTCTTACTCTTTAGTACTATTGCATTATGTCTCACATGTCACATATACGATTTTCTGGACATTATGTGTAAGCATCATACAATAGTATTAAACCACACGGCTGCGCAGAAATTAATTTCCTTTCGGATATTAACTTGTATAGACTTACATCCTCTTTACTCTTAATTGAATTTCTTTCTAGGCTGCTCTATTCTAATAGTGTCCTATCACTAACGTAGTATTGATTTCTATTGCTGTTATTTTTATGTCTGTAAAGTTAGCATATCCATTTTATATGGCTGAATTCAGACCAACACTATAATTTATTCCTAATTAAATTATTACGAAAAAAATTTATTGCTGTAGTCGTTTCCAAGAAACAGTGACTTTACGGTGAAGCTAGCATAGCCCTAGCTATATCTCGGCAAGGAAAAGGGGCACAGGACCCATCTTGGCGGCATATTTTATTGCTATTTATTTGCTTTTGATTGGTATATTAACCAATTCCCAAAGGCTACTTCATCATCTCCTAGTTCAAAACACACCTTTAGAAAACCGAGATATCGGCGAAAAAGCGAACCACAAGGAAATAATTGCTAATTTATTGCAGAAGTTTTATGCCAAGAAACAATTTATTGCTGCAAGCGTTTTCGAGAAACAATAATTATGGTAACTTTATGGTAAAGCTAGCATATTCATAGCTATATTTCGGCAAGGAAAAGGGGTACAGGACCCATCTTGGCGACATATTTTATTGCTAAATAATTGCTGTAGTACATAAAAATAACCAGATAACAAACGTAGAAAAGATGCAATACCCTAAAACACAATTAAAAGAAAAAGCCAATAATATGGTACAATACTTACATATAACAGATGCAAATTACGAAGTAGCATAGACAATTTTAAAGGAAAGATACGACAATCCGAGAATGATAGCTTTCAAGCTAATTATCATAATGCTACAAGCTCAAGAATTAGAAAATACGTCGGCTAGAGCACTAAAAACACTTCTTGACATATTTCATGAGTGTCTAGAAGCAATCGAAGGACCAGTCATTTGTACGGAATCCTGGAGCCCACTAATAGCCTGGATAAACATAACAAAATGGTACAGCATACATAAAAGCATACAAATCAACACAAGCCTTCCAACAGAGATGATTTCGGATGTTATAATTGTTGGAATCAGAAAATAATCAAAGAAATCAAGGAGAAAGATTACATAAAGCAAAAATACATTGCATAATGTACAACGGAGAGCACATAGTTACACAATGCAGGGAGTTTTGGATCTCAGTAAAAGTGACAGACATAAGGTGACAAAGGAAAAACAATGTTACACCCAACGTAGATGCAGACAGTGTAGTGAAGAACACACACTGTTACTGTAACACAATGTTACATTTTGAACTAGTTTTTTGAGTAACAGAAGAAACCCAAATAAAAGAAGGAAAGAAAATATCACTGAAAGAAACGAAAGAGACTACGGGTTATGGAAGAGATCTTAACAACAGAAGAAGCGGACAATACCCTGATAAAAACAGAGGACAAAATGGTTATTCGGGCCATGGAAGAGAGCTGAATGACCAAAGACGAGAATATACCCAAGAAAATAATAAATGACAACAGACAGCAAGGAGGACAGAACTCAGTTAACTGTGTAAACTCAACAAAACACGAAAGCCCTACTTGCCACTGCGATAAAGCGCATAAAGGATAACAGAGGAGACACTTAATTAATGAGAGAATTAATAGACCAAGGATCGCAATCCTCGTTCATTATAAAAGAAGCAATGGCAAAGCTGGGAATACAAAGGAAAGCAATCCAGTTTGAGAGGAGAAAAAACATCGACCGAGAGCATAAATCTACTAATTAAAGCATACTTCCAGAGTAACTTTGAGATGGAAATGGACGCATTGGTTCTACCGAAAATAACCAAATACCTATTGGAAAAAAAAACGTTTAGAGACATTAAATGAAAGACACGCCTTAATAGCAGACCCCCAATACCAAAAAGTTGGAAAAATAGACGTATTACTAGGCGTAAAAGAGTAAAGTAGAATATTGTTGGAGGGTATGCACCGAATAAGTAACGGGTTACTTATGCAAAATATAAAACTAGAATGGATAGTGCCAGGAATTACACAAGAAGAAAAAACAAGAAATCAACGAGCGTACAGTATGATATCCAGACAGGAAATAGACACACATAAAAAAATTTGGGAACTGGAAGAAGTAAAACACGAAAGGAAAATTTCCGTTGAAAAACAAGAATGTGAAAAATACCATAAGCAAACAGTCAAGAGAGATGACGAAGAAAGATATGAAGTAAAAATACCATTTAAAGACAACACAGAGAAACAAGGAGAAACGAGAAAACAGGCATTCGCAAGACTAATGAAATTAGAGAAAACATTTACAAAAGATGAAATACTAGAGATGGACTATAGACCGTTCATGGGAAACTATGAAAGACAAGGATACATGTAGATAATAGAAAAGGATGTTACTATCTACCACATCACATGGTATAAAAGGAGGATAGTACAATGACTAAAACAAGAGCTGTATTTGACGCATTGAGTAAAAGCTCAACAGCTCACCATATGAACAAAATGTATGAAGGTAGAAGAAGAAATTTAACATACGGACACAAATACAATTTCTATGGAAGAATAGAATATAAGAACAATAATTACGGAAATGCAAATGAACATGAAAGAAATAGTACGAGAATATGTCATAACAGAAGTAAATTTTAAAGAAACAGATGAGCACGGCAAGCTCAACATATAAGAATTAATAATTAATGGACACTGTTGAAATCCCACAGAAATAGAAGAGCATGGCAAGCTTAACGAGGATGAAATAATAATCAATGGACACAGGTGGGACACCACAGGAATTAAGCCACAGTGACTGCATATTTCGCAACGCATGAACAACAAATGAATTCAGTGCCTAAAGTAGATTTTTTTCATGAATGTAAGTAAAGTGCTAGGGGGTAACTTGAATTCCAACCCGCCAAGAGTCCTGCGGCTTCAGCAGGACAATACAGCATCTACATGATGGATTAAAATAGCAAGAGAAATAGGCAATTATTGTTTTTTTTTAATAGCGAAGTCAATAGAAAGGCTAACGCAGGTTCTACTATAAGGAGTAGAAACACTGATGACAAATACATAACAGTTATGGGGTAATTCATAGCAAAGAGTCAAAACAAATACCAAATGATAAAGATTCCTGCTATTCCGCTGAAAATGGTGGGGACCGTGATGTTCTCGTTGCCCGCCCCAAGGAATCTACTAATCGTAGATTATAATACACTCCTTTATTTCGAACTTTCCATGTAAGATAGAGAAAGATGTATACGATTATCGAAAATCTAAATGGCGTGCTCAACGGCCGCTATAATTAACATTGATACTAGACCTTACTGTATATTAGATGAGCTCTACAATCGAATTAAAAATAGCACTTGTCCTGTGATTCATTACTTAATGTAAGATGCTCAATGGAAAAAGATGAGCATTCCTAATTTACCGTTAGTTATAACGCTCAACACTATTCATCTATCCATCATCTGTGACGGATCCAGTACGGAGCAGATCATCGATGGGGTCATCTTCTTGAAACTGTCACCAAGTTGCATAGCCCAGACGAGAAACGTCACACTACTCACAACCAGCAAATTAGTAGAAACGGTAGTTGCTGGGTATTTAAAGACACCTATCATTACTCTACTGAAATGGCTGAGCGACCTAGTCGGAAACAAATAAAAATCCCCGATGGTCGCATAAACATTCAAGGGAAGGAACTACAGCACATAGTCATAGAATTCAACATTGGCAATAATTAATTGCTACTGGAGCCACGTCGTCAATAGTGGTTATTTCACATAAGTAAACTATGGGCACCCAAAGGGAAGAGTTCAAAGGGTGATTACAAACTATTGACTCTGGTTCCCAACAAGGGAGCATTAGACCAGAGACAAACTGAGGTTGCCAGAATGTCTATTCCCCTCATTACCTTTTCTTCGAACCAACCTGATTTTGACATAAAGATTGTTTTCGAATCAGACTGCGATGTATAAACTATTATTATTAGGATCTTTAGTATTATATTTTAAATAATAAGTTTTAAAAAGACTTGCACTATTGAGGGAAAAGAATAATTTATTGACTACTAGATTATCGTTATTAACTTTGTTAAATGTGATGTGATTTAAATTACGTTGTGATTTAAAAGTAACCATATAAAGAATAAACCTAACATGTCAATGAGTTCCTTCTCTATTATGCAGTTAGAGTTGGCATTATGTTTAATATCAAAATATTAACCAGATATTTGTAAAGAACCTCGTGTCTTTAGTGGTAAATTTATTTATAATAATATAATGTTTGTCCACATTTGGCTTACTACATATAAAACACGAGAGTGTTTAGATATTAGCGTTAAAATACGTATCAATGTGTGAAGGATAACCTCAAAAGAAAGCACATAAATTCAGCAGCGGAACGTAGAGAAAGAGAGTTGTAAATAAATCACGTACTATTATAAAATAACTTTTAACGTTACCTAAAACTAACCTTACAGAAGAAATAAATATACAGACCACGAGCTATAGAAGAAGAAAAAGTTCCAGAGGGTGAAACTATTCCTGATCCTAAGCATAACCACCCTACTTGATCTTATAATAACCAGTAGCGCCTCAACCTCGGTAGAGGTAAGACGTATTTTTAGTGATTAAGTTAGTATACGTAGTAGTTAGTATAAACTTAGGATTCACTATAGTTTCTGTGGATATGTGACCACTTAGATAATAAATTATGGTATATTTCAGGCTTTTTCAAAAACCTGTTACCCTTTTCGCTGCCCAGAGCCGTTGTTTTTCGGAAATGGCTACAGCAATGTATTGTCTCTTGGCGTAAAACTTTAGTAATAAATTAGCAATTAATTCCTAGCGGTTAATTTTTTGGTTTTAACGTTTTTGGCTCGTATTTAGATTTTTCCAGGGATGACTTTTGCTCTTGGGGATGATCGGGTAGTTTTTTGTGGATTAGCCAATACACGAATCAATAGCAATTAATTAGCAATAAAATATGTCGTCAAGTTGGGCTCTGCAGCCTTATTCATTTTGCCGAGATATAACTATGGCTATGCTAGCTTTACCATAAAGTAAGCATAGTCATTGTTTCTTGGCAACGGTTGCAGCAAAACGTCAAAATTGTTTTTGACGTGAAAGTTCGGCAATAAATTAGCAATTAATTCCTAGCGGTTCGCTTTTTGGCCGACATCTAAGTTTTTCCGGGGTTGTATTTTGAGCTAGGTGATGATGGGGTAGTTTTTGGGGATTTGTTAATATACAAATCGACAGCAATTAATTAGTAATAAAATGTGCCGCTGAGATGCGCCGTGTACCTGTTTTCTTTGCTGATATATGCTATGGCTATGCCAGCTTTGCCGTAAACTTAGCATAGTCGTTGTTTCTCAGAAACGGTGCAGCAATAAATTGTTTCTTGGCGTAAAACTTCGGCACTTAATTAACAATTAATTCCTTGCGGTTTGCTTTTTTGGCCGACAGTTCCGTTTTCCAGGGGGGTGTTTTGAGCTAGGGGATGATGAGGTAGCTTTTGGAAATTGGTTAATATACCAATCAACAACAATTAATTAGCAATAAAATATGCTACCAAAATGAGCCCTGTACCCCTTTTCCTTGTCAAGATATAGCTACGGCTATGCTAGCTTTACCGTAAAGTTAGTATACCCACTAGTTTCTCGGAAACGGCTATAGCCATAAATTTTTTCTTATTGTAATAAATTAGCAATCAATTATAGTGTTCGTCTGAATTTGGCCTTATAAGATGGATATGCTAACTTTACAGACATGTTATTTTTACTATCAATAAGAATATACTTTTTGCACTCTTAAGTTTTATTGCATACGACGGCATACGATACATCAACTACTGGATCTATTAGTCTTTAAAAGTCATCATCTATATCAGTATATACACTATATCATTGCATATCTTAAATTTCCGATGACATATCTGTTTTTAGTTTGTGAATAAATTTTACATAGTAGTGGTAACAGAATGCAACACTGAGGCACTGTCCTTTTTACGGAAAACTATGCAAACACCCATTTTTTCTGGTCCCTTGCTTTTGGACAAGTCCTACTTTACTGCTTTCAACCATTTCTTCTTTGGATGTCCTCTTCTGTTTTCCCCATTTTTTTCTTTAGTATTGTTTTAACATTTCGGTTCTCTGCTGTTCGTATAATGTGATCAAGCCTTCTAGCCCTTTGTGTTTGTATTTTTGCCTAATTATCGGTTTTTTTCCTTACATCTTCATATTCTACATTTGTTTATTTTCTCCAAATTTTCTCTCCCGCCGTATTTCTCCGAGCACCGAGTTTTTTCTGAGCACCTTTCTTCCCCAGATTTCTACTTTCTTTTTTTCTTGTTGATTCATAAATCCACGTTTCGCTGGCATAAATCACCGTGGGTCTGATTATTGTGTAGTAGATTTGCAGTTTAGCTATTCTTGACACATGTTTGACTTCCAGTATTGAATTTAGTGACCCTACCTGTCTGCTCTCCTTCATTTTTCTTTTGTCTATCTTTTTGAATTCTTTTCCCGTGTTCGTTACGGTTACTCGTAAGTCTTTGAATTCTGTTACTTTTTTAAAACTATAGACAGTCTCTGCTCCTTTCAGTTTGATATATTTGCTATCATTTGTGATGTCTCCTTTCAATTTCGTATATTGCGTTTTTGATTAGTTGATTGTTAGTCCGTTAGTTCTCGATAGTATCACATTATCGGCGTACGCTATGCACTGTTCCTTGAATTTGAAAAGAGTCCTCTTTGGGCTCATATTTGATCTTCTTACGATTTGTTCTATTACTAAGTTGACTAAATTCGTTGATAGCGGATACCCTTGTTTTAAAACTCGATTCACTGTTAACTGCCTTGAAAAGCTTTTTTTCATTGTTACTATATTTCTTGTATTTCTAAGCGTCCTTCACACTAGACTAGCTGTTCTGGTATTTTTTTATATGGCCTCATATAGCATTCTACGGTATATGGCGTCGTATCCCTGTTTAAAATCAATAATTAACGTATATAATTCTAAGTTTTGTTAGCAGCGATTATTAAGAATTAATTTTAAAATACTTATTTGATCTTTGGTTGTTTTCCCTTACCTAATATTAGTCTTAACCTTACCTAATATTTTCCGATAACTTTGTTTTCATATTTGATTCATCTTTCCTAATAATTTTTGCAAGTATTTTATGGACTACTTCTAATAGTTTTCGCACACCGTTTTGTTGCTTTTTGTAGATCGGAAAAATAAGAGCGCTATACACAATAGTTTTCTTTGGAGCAAGTATTTTTGATTTAAGAGAATGTTGGTGTGTTAGGTTTTCTGTATACTTTATTTCTCATGTGAGGTTAAAATATTCAGAAACGGTATTGAGTTGTTATTTTTGGTTTTCGTGGAGAATTTTATCCATTCTTCTTTATCGTTGATATTGACTAAAATAAACTATCTTCAATTTAATTCAGATTCAACTCGCCATTTGTTCCAAAAAGCATAATCACACTAGAGGAAACTAGATTTAAAACAGTAGTATACAGAGAGCCAAACAGGTACCAACAGATAATTTAAGTTGTGTTCGAAACACAACATAAATGTTATCAATGAATCTTAGTAAAAAATCATTATCTACTGTCACCGTAAAATTAAAAAGATTCTGAAAGACTGGTAACAAATAATTTAAGAAAATAATACCACACACTATATACTTATCAGAAAAACTGTAAAAAATAGGAAGTAAATACATCAAAACAAAATTTTTGAAGGTGAAGAATAGAACATGGCAGTGTAAACTAAAAGTTTTATCAAGAATTCCCGCATACCCAAAAGTTTTAAAAAGATGTGTTCAAATAAAGTTAATAATAATAGGTAATAAAGCTTATTTGAGTTAACTGAGAGATCATCGGACGAGATGTATAGACTATTTTAAGAGGAGACTTTTTTCAATACAGTCTCTATAAATTAAAACACAAGGAAAAAATATTTTTTATAATGATGATAAAAATCCGCCTATTAACAATTTGCTGTTATGTATTTTATTATCACTGGAGGTCAAGCCTGTGGTAATTTGGATCTGTTTCTTCGCATATAGGATAAGCTGAATTGGTATTTTACGCGGTTTAGCGTTGCGTATAATACCAGAATTGAAAACAATAAATAAAGTTTTAAATGTGTACAATTATTTTCGGTAAGTGTAGGCGATTGAACAATGAGTCAGTCATGGGGAATTTTGAATACACCGAAATTTCCGCCTTTGTTGGTTATAGATAATGATACTAGTTTAATTTACAGTTTCAGGTTTTTTATAATTATATGTTTAACGTAATTTAATATCCTAGACACATTTATTATTACTATTTTTTTACATTTGATACAAAGTATTTATATAGCTTTGTAGAATGTGTCGGCCTTAGGCTGTATTAACAAATATATATCGTTATTGTTCTTCTTTTATCGCGTCCCCATTAATAAAAATTAGCAATAACAATGAAGAATTAGTAATTGAAACCGAAATTCTAAGAAACACAACAAATTTAGACCAATACTAAAATATTAAAAAAAAAATGAAGAGAGACTAAATATAGATACAGACTATAATACTATATACTATATACAGACTATAATACAATTATAATACAAAATATAATATGCTAAAAGCCTTGAAGACTACAGGAAAATCGCTTACATCCTCGAAGAATATAATAAAATAACAAAAATGTATTGGATCGCCTTCCTATTACCTGAAGACGTAAAGGTAGTCTACTCTCTAATACACAATCCGAGGACACTAAAAAGAAAATAACAAAAAAACACGAATTAATAAATACCCACATAAGAAATATGAAATTAAAAAACGCAGAAAATTTGAATCTGCTAAGGATTCTACTTACTTTAGGAAAGAAGATGTGTCAAAGGTAAAGAAAATTACTATTTTATTATACATGAGACTCCAAATGGAAGATCTCAGAAACATTCCACCACGCCTAAAATGCATGCTACAAAGAGGCAAGGTGCGTAACTGCGAAGAAGAGCACATAAGCAATTTATGTAAAATTCTAGCAGCACAACCAGCGAAATGTGCAAATTGCATAGGGAATATCGGCAATTTATAAAAGATGCCCAA
This sequence comes from Diabrotica undecimpunctata, assembly GCF_040954645.1. NCBI lineage: Eukaryota > Metazoa > Arthropoda > Insecta > Coleoptera > Chrysomelidae > Diabrotica > Diabrotica undecimpunctata. The sequence goes on from NC_092808.1 coordinate 49,314,791, forward strand.
AAGTACTTGCCTGTGGCAAACCCAGAGACAAATTACAACTAATAATAAAACACAACATATCAGAATAAATATGCAATCATATACCCAAATCATAAAGCCAATTTAAATTCCAGCAACAGATGCCACAATATTTGTATGAAAAAAGACTGCTAAATAAGTATCTTGTGAACAGAGAAGATATCATGGCAATTAGGCCCAACAAATCAACTAATATTCCAGGAAAAGATGTGGATATAGTCCAACCCATGCGGATATAGTAAAAGCTAATAACTTATAACTACAGACAGAAATCCAAACTTTAAACGAAGGATCAGGAGATCACAACCTCTAAGTTTAGTAGGCATACGAATTAGAAACAACACAACCATAGACAATCCATAAGAACTACAAGAACTAGAAAAATATCCTTCAATAGTTCAAAAACATCCTAACAGAAGCTTTACGAAATAGCACTACTGAAGAAGAGGAATGAAAAGATTAAGGTATATCAATCAGGAACTAAAAGAAATAATAAGGAAAAAGAACAGAATCTAAAAGAAAGCCAGAAGAACGAAGAAGAACAAGAAACTAGGAAAATAGGCAAGCCAATTAAATCGACTAGTCAAAGGCACTATTGGAATATAGAAGAAAAAAGTAGGACTGTAATGTAAAAGACATGGAATAACGGGGCCAAAATACACAAGAAATACGAAAGCTCCAAATAATAATAAGAAGTGACAGGAAACCCATTCCCCTACTACACGGAGAAAACGGAATCTTTTACTACGTAGAAGAAAAAGCTAAGGTGATGAGAAGGACTCTCGAGCGACAGTGGACACTAAATTATAATTAAGAGAAAAAAATAGAAGAACTTAAAGAAACGCAACTAGAAAGTCTTGAACATCGAGAAGAAATAATTCCCCCACACCACCTAAAGAAATTTAACTGAAATAATTTAAAATCAGAATTTTTCTGTTGACTGGAAATCCTTTTTAAGCAACTTGCCTGCTGCTTATAATAATATGTTATACCTGAACAGATTATGTATGTAGTAACGTTATTAGTTCATTACAATTGCTGCAACATTTAAAACAAGAAAAGGACCTCGCAACTACCCTTATTGAAACCGGTTTCGGTCACATTTAACCTTATATTAAAGAAACCATCTTTCTTTAATCTAAATAGCGTTCTCACTACGTAGATTAAAATAGTCAATGGGATCTAAGTCTGAAAAACTATTATCCTGAAGCGGCAGGGCTACAGCCTTCTGAAGTTACTGGATTCAGGTGCTCGGTGTACATCAAGCACACTTATTCACAGTCAAGTGAATAAAAATATTTATTTTTAAATAAACAGGACGCATATTTTCTTAATGCATATTAAGTCGTATCGTATTTTAGTCTTCAGAAAACCGCTGAAAAGTCTTCGGAAAAGTGAAGAAAATGTGCTGCTAGAGCGACATAAGAATTTTTATTGTGTTGGCACAGATGCTGCACAATTATCCAATATTAGCATAGGTGCAGTCAGAGCCGGCTGAACACGGGGGCGCAGGGGTACCAAGAGACGGGCGATAAGTCCAAGGGGGCAAGCCAAACACTTGCTAGACTCAAACATGCGCTTCTTGTGTCCTTAAAAAAACTACAAATAACAAAAATAATCAGGTGAACCTTCGGTATTTTTTACAAAGGCATTAATGCATACTACACCTACAATATGCAAACGAAACGATTCTGCTGACAAAAGTACAATTGCCGTTTGCGAAGCTATGTACATATCTAATAGCGCCGCATTACTAGTCGTTATTTTTTAAAAAGCCTGTTTCGTGTTCCCAGCGTACATTTACTTACACCGTCTGTGGCTTGAAGTTGAATAGAGTGTAATTTTCTTTGTTACGTTTGTGACACCCGCTGTGACTTGTAAACGTCTATAAAAGAAAATACTGAGAAGTTAAAAGTAGTTAATATTCTTTTAATTTTTTAATTTAAAATAAATAAACTTTACAATAATTGTGTATATTTTAATAGATAGAAGGGATTTATGTTTAAAAATTGTTCATATCAAATTCTGTTCCGTAAGTTGTATAAAATTTGGAATGCATGAAATATATTTTGGAGTTTAGTCTTTTGATAATATACTTAAAGATTTGATTTAATCGTAACTTATATATCATAATAAAATTTATATTTGCAGTAAAAAATAATATTTTTGCAGTTATAATTGATTTATTCTTATGCTTTGTTGTAGATATCCGAGTTTGTAGATAATAAAAAAAAGTCGGATGCTGAATATAGTAAACGAAAACTGGAGAAAGATAAAAAAGCTGACTAGGCCTGTTAAGATATTTTTTTCAACCTGGTTCGTACCTTGTAATAAAAATACACAACAGTCCTACACTGGATAAGATATTTTCATCACATTTAATGATTATTTTTTCAGGTTCTGTGTCAACATCAGCTTAGCATTTGGAAGAAACTCTTGCCCCAAACACTGAGGGTATTTTCGAAATCAGCAAAACTGCCACCGACATCGATGTTACGACGCCTTCCCTAGAATCAACCTCGCCCGAAATTCCTTCAGAATCACCTTTTCCTGTAAATGCTTCGGAAAATCCCATATCTTTAAATTTTATTTAATCATAATTTCAGTGCAAGAAGTTGCTAAGTGTCAAAAAGTGTCCAAGTCTATGGACTTGACAATTTATTGCTACTGACACGAGGATTCCTAACCTACAAGTTTATTGGTGAAGTAGATTCACGTGTAACTTTGATCTGTCAATTTTTTGGAATTATACGAAAGTATCGTAGAGAAAAATGTCTGATTTGCGTAAAAATATTTTCCATATTATTTATGATATTATATTAAAAATAAATAAGAAGTTTCAATACGTCAGAAATACAATATTAAACAATAAGCATATATAAGTAAAAATAGTGATTTTAAGGTTATTTGTTTAGTAAAGTACATTTTTTATTTTAGAATCAAGTAGTTACGAAGAGATACGAGTTACGAAGTGAAGAGTCTAGATCCTCACGAAGGCACTTCTCGCAATAGTATACCTGCGATAGTTAGTGATTCACGTAGCAGCAAGAATGAAGGAGACTTGGTAAAACCAGAAAATGTAACCTATAACTTTGTTCCTGTTGGAGAGGATTCCGAGAATTTGTATTCTGTTTCAAAAAGAAAGAAAGGGCTTAAAAACCCACAAAAATCGAAAAGAACTTTAAAAGAGAAAAATCGTTTTACAGAAAAGAATAAACGGCGTGAAATTGGCGTTTATAGGTGTAAGTTTGCAACTAAGCTAAGTGATTTACAGCAAGAAAATAATTTATATTTAAATGGGAATAAGCCACAATTAAAGGTTAAAATACGTTTATTGACGTTTCAATTTCCACTTCGGAAATCGTTCTCAAAATACATAAAAATAAATAAATAAATGTATTTTGAGAACGATTTCCGAAGTGGAAATTGAAACGTCAATAAACGTATTTTAACCTTTAATTGTGGCTTATTCCCATTTAAATATAAATTAATTTAAAATGCCACAAGAAAATAGCTTCAGAACAATAGCAAGAAAATATTTTTGAAAAGTACTGTAGTCTATCTACCCATTCACAACAAACCATTTATTTACAAGGTTGTGTTAAGAAAGTTATGAAAAACCGATCACGTGTACGTAATAAAGGGTAATCAGGAAATCGTGCAGTCTTCTTATAGAAGGTTAATAATAATTTCATAAATGGAAAAGTGTCATTATGTCAAAAAGCATTTTTACATATACACGGGATTTTTAAATCTAGGCTAGGCAAAAAGGTTAGAACTGCAGCTCATCCAGCAGACAATAGAGGCCGTCATGTCACTAGGCCTAACAGAACACCACCAGAATCTCTTGAAAAGGTCAGAAAATGTATTGCTAAATTACCAGCTCGAGAACCGCATTATACAAGATCTGGTAGGCGTAATAGAAAATACCTGGACCCTAATCTATCAATCACTAATTACTGTTATCAAATCACAAAGTATTTAATGAAGCATTTAACATTTCATTTGGATATTCAAGAAAGGATATATGCAAAACCTGTACAAAATTCATAGTTAGTATAAGGCAAGCTGAACTGGAAGCTAATGAGGAAACCTTAAAAACACTTGAAATGGATAAGGAGATTCATCTTAGAAAAGCAGAAGTAGTTAAAACACAACTAGCTGAAGTTTAAAAATCAACTAATTCTTCTAAAATGATTATATATTTTGATTATGAAAAGAACCTGCGTTTGCCTGTAACTAACGCGCAAGATGAATATTACGTATTGTTACGAACATGCATTCAGCGTGTCCCGTGTAACGGCTGCATCTCGCAAGCGACTAGAACTTTCCAGCGATATCGAGTGCGAGAGAGAACAACCCGTCACGTAGGCGAATTAGAGGTGGGAATGTTCTAGAACATAGTAACTTTGGTATATATATGTAACGATGTTATGACTTGAGTTTAGTTGATAACCGAACTGTAAACTTATAAATAAATATATTTATATAAATTCGAACCGCTCGTTTTATTTAAAAACGGCACAATATATTAGTCAGTTATGGTTGTACGTTTTTGGAATTTACAATCTAAAAACACATAATCAACAATGTATACTTACATGGAAAATTTTGCCCAGAAAGGGCCGAATGAGGTTATGACCTGCTTGAATGATTGTACTGAAAAACACATAGATTCGCTGCACCCAAAGTTAATATTTCTTGTGACAACCCGTTTAGCCAAAATAAAACTCGAATTCTTTTTACTTACCTAGACCAGTTATGCAGAAGAAATACTTTTAAAAAATTATATTAATTATAAAGAAATATTGAAATATGGTATCCAATTCCAGGACCCCCTATGAATCCAGTGGATAGAGACTTTGGCGCCATTGAAAAGAAAAGACTAAAACTGGAAGTGATTGATAATCCTGAGACTTACTTTGAGCTGATTAAGACACGTAGAAATAAGAATTAAGAATAAAGAGGAACATATCGAAAGTGATGTTGATATATATGAGTAAAATTTGATGTATACTTAAGATTTTCAGAAATATATTTTTGTCATAATTCCAGTTTTTAATTTTTATACGTTTTTTTTTTCACAAAAAGTCCATATTTAAAAATTTTTTTTCATAAATAAATCAATTTATAAGTATGTTATCTCCTTTAGTATATAGCTTAAGGGTTTACTTTGTTTATAAAAAAATCATACGTGTTAATTTTTAAAAATCTAGGATTTACGATTTAGGACCATTAAAAAATGAAGACACCGGGCACCACATACAAACCTATATAGAAAAAGAATTAAAAAATACAGACAAAGCTAATGAACCAGATAACGAAATGGCAAAACTACAACAAATTAACCAGACAATCCTAGATAAATATCTTCGCCCAACAACGGTTAAAAAGAAAGAGTGGATTACTGATAAAATCCTAAACATGATGGAGAGTAGAAGAAGAGCTAAAAACAGAGACATGTGGGAGTATAAACGAATTGACAAAGAAATAAGAAAAACTATTAGAGAAACCAAAAACAAATGGTTGGAAGATCAAAGCAGAGAAATAGAATCATTGGAAAGTAGACACGACTCGTTTAATCTCCACAAGAAGGTAAAAGAGGCAGCAGGAATGTACAAACCCAAGAGATCAGGACATATGACTGATGATCATGGCGACCCGGTTATAGACATTAAACAAACAAAGAATATATGGAAGAGATACGTTGAGAAGACATTCGATGACGACAGAGATAACAACCAGATAATTATGGAATACGACACAGGACCACCAATCACTCAAGACGAAGTCAAAGTCGCAATTAAAGCAACCAAAGCAGGCAAAGTACCAGGGCCCGACAACTTTCATTCAGAATTTTTAAAAATCATGGGAGACGAAGGAGTAAAATGGCTTACAACAACGTTCAATAAAATCTATGACTCGGGAAAAATCCCAGAGAACTGGTTAAAATCTACATTTATTGCTATACCTAAAAAACCTAATGTAAAAAAATGCGAAGAGCATCGTATTATCAGTCTTATGAACCACATTCTTAAGACCGTCTTAAAGATAATACACAGAAAAATTTATCAGAAATGCGAGTCACAGATCCCACGAACGCAATTTCGATTCAGGTATGGGTTAGGTACAAGAGAAGCCTTGTTCGCGGTTCAGGTATTATTTCAAAGGTGCAGAGACGTCAACTACGATATTTATGTATGCTTTATCGACTACCAGAAAGCTTTCGACAGAATCAAGCACGATAATCTCATGGATATACTAAAGGCAACTGATCTGGATAACAAAGACCTTCGAGTAATCAAGAACATTTACTACAAAAAATCTGCAACCATTCGGGTGAAAACCAACTAACAGAAGAAGTTGCAATAAAGAGAGGAGTACGACAGGGCTGCATATTCTTTCCCCTATTATTTACCGTCTATTCGGAACACGTCATGAGTCAGGCCTTAGAGCATATCGAAGAGGGTATTCTCGTAAATGGTAAGCGCCTGAATAACATCAGATATGCAGACAACACCATCCTCTTTGCAGACAGTTTAGAAGGTTTACAGACACTAGTAACGCAATTGTGGAGAATCAGTCAAGAATACGGGCTTGATTTTAACATCAAGAACACAAAGTACAGTCTGTCCCAAACCCTTCTTTCAGTGCGTCACTAATTTTGACGTCATATAGGATTTTAAGAATGTCGAGAATTATTGCTTGACATTTTAGTTAAATTTACAGGATGGTAATCTGTCTTTTTCTAATTAAAAATAATTTAATAAATTTAATATTAGTCTTTGTTCTTTTTCGATATATCTCGGCATATTTAAAATATTTTTATGAAAATAAATACAAAATTAAATTTTCACTGTAAAATGTCTGATAATACTAACTTGGAATGACAATTATTATTTTATCAGTTGACATTGTGAAAGTACTGTCACGATCGAGACAATCTGCGTCAAATTATATGTATGCGCAACATTGATTGGATATCTATTTAGCGTATTCTAAACTCCAACCAAATATACATCCGTAAGTAGAATTAGCTTTACGATAAATAATTTTCTAAGTTTTATGTATAATAATTAGAGACTCGCGTTTTTTTCTATCACTTCTAGCTTAATGTGTTTGAGAGAATTCGATCAACTATGACGCACTGAAAGAAGGGTTTGGGACAAACTATACATGGTCATCAGTAAGAAGCATATTCCATCTAGTCAATTACTGGTAGATCAGCAACAAATACTCCAATTGCCCCGTTACTACTATTTAGGAACCATTATAAACGACCAATGGGACCACCCAGTTGAGATAAAATAAAGTATTGAAAAAGCCAGTTCAGCATTTGTCAGAATGAGCAAGATATTTAAGAGCCACGACCTACCTTTAAAAACGAAAATCCGTTTATTGAGATGCTACGTATTTATAGTGCTGCTCTATGGGGTTGAATCATGGACACTAACCGAGGCATCCATGGGAAAACTCGAGGCGTTTGAGATGTGGTGTTATATACGGATACTAAGGATCTCCTGTGTGGACCGAATAACAAACATTGAGGTTCTACGTCGGATGGATAAAACATGTGAAACTACATCCACAGTGAAACAACGTAAGCTAGAATACCTTGGACATATAATGCGAAACGATCATAGATATAACCTCTTATATTACAGGGAAGGGTCTACGGAAAGAGGGGACCAGGAAGAAGAATATATTGGCCCCAGAACTTACGAAAATGGTTTTCCTTGACCACTTCAGGACTATTTCGAGCTGCGGTCAATAAAGTTAGAATTGCCATGCTAGTAGCCAACATCCGTAACGGATAGGCACCACAAGAAGAAGAAGATGTGAAAACCATTTAAAACTTTCAACACCTATAACTCAGAATAATAAAAATGTGACTTAGCCACTTTTTGCACTGACCCCTTCAATAGGTGAAAAAATTAAGTGCAAAATTCATGATCTTTTAAAAAATAAACTAATTATTCTAAAATTTTAAATTGCACACCTGATGTCTTACACAAAAAACAACTTACTATTGTTATTAGGCTCGTTTATCTCAATTCGTTAACAAAACTGACCTAAGTTAGAGAGCATTTTCTAGGTATTTTTACCGGTTACTGATACTACCGGACAAAGAATAGCAAATTATTTGTTAGAATTTTTGAAACTAATGAATATTGATTTATATGATTAACGAGACCAAGAGTATGATAATGGGGCAAATACAAGAGCAAAACATATTGGCTTTCAAATAAAAATTTAGACATGAATCTTCGTGCGTTTATATTCCTTGTGCGGCTAACAGCCTTAATTTAGTGCTAACTGATGCTAAATGCTCCTTGGAAATAACAAATTGTTTTTCAATTGTTCAAGAAATTTATGTTTTTTTTCGCATAAAAATTAATGTGGAATTTCATAATGAGTGAGATACCCACCTTTACATTAAAACCGCTTTCATATATTGGCTGGGAGAGTAGAAATTACTCATTAAAAATAGTTCGTTTTAATATGGGAAAAATTTACGATACATTATACTCAATTTTTGACAACAAGTACGACAATGACACAAGGAACATCGCAAGCTAATTGATGCCAAATTTAAAGAACTTTATCTGCTCTCTCGTGACATGGTAAAATATTTTTGCAAAGTTTAATATTTTCAGCAAAACTTTACAAACGAACGACATTATTATTTCGGAAGCTGTCAAGATGCTTCATCAAGTCAGTAAAGATTTAGCCAACAACCGCACTGACACTGCGGTTGAGCAGATATTATTTGACTCAGTATCAATTCCTAAAGATCTTTTCAGACAATTCAATTACGAGACTGGTGATGCGCCTCTTTTAGACCAAAAACAAAATTTTAAAGTTAACTTTTAATATTCTTTATTGGACATTGTCATTGCAAAATTAAGTGAAAGATTTAAAATGCAGAGCGAACATAATTATAATGTTTATTTCCTGGAAAATATACTGAATATATATATATATATATATATATATATATATATATATATATATATATATATATATATATATATATATAAATATTCTACTAATTTATTCTCTGTTTTCCCAAATCTTTCTACGTGACTAAGGATATATTTAACACATCCAGTAAGAGGAGCTGAAGGAGAAAGTTTCTTCTAAAATTAAATTGATCAAAACTTATCTGCGCTAAACAATGCGCCAAGACAGATTAACAAGCCTGGCTTTAATAAGTATAGAAAAGCAAGTAAAAATAGTTATCACCGTAGTAATACAAACTGATGCCAACTTAAAAGCTAGAAAAGTTGACTTTGACATATAGTGTTACAAAAATGAATTTTTTTGAATACTGAAATCATGTTTTTTTAATATATAAATAAAGAAAGCAAAGATAATTAGTTTTAATCTTAGCGTACCTACAACCTATATAATCTTCTGACAAAAGGGACGCAAGGATGAGTCTTGTACCCCGGCATCGTTTATGCTCAAGCCGACTCTGGCTGCAGTTCCGGCTTATTTTTAGAAAACTACTGAAGCGCCTTCTTCGGTACTCACATACGGCTCAGAAACCTGGACATTCACTAAAAGAGAGAAAACGTTGTTAGCCACCTTCGAAAGAAAAATCTTGCGGGACATATATAAGGGCACAAAAGAAAACAGAATATGGCGAAGAAGATACAACTCTGAACCATACAAAATATACCAGGTTCCGGATATTATAACATTCATTAAAATAGGACGGCTACGTTGGATAGGACATGTAGAAAGAATGGAAGAAGACGAAATATCAAACAAAATATTCAAACAGATGCCAGTAGGAAAAAAAAACAAGAGGAAGACCGAAGCTGAAATACTTAGAACAAATAGAAAATGATATAACAACCATAAAAATAAAAAACTAGAGAAAAAAAGCACGAAACAGATCAGAATGGAGAAGAATCCAGGAACAGACCAAGAGTCAAAAAGCGTTGTCGAGCCAGTGATGATGATGAGTGAAGCGCCTTCAGAAATCTTAGGAACAACCACAATGACAAGACGATAAGACAACTCACCCGTTCATGCATTGAGAATAAATACCTGACTTCGGCAAGGTAACAGCCATATTTGATTTTAACAAAAACGCTTAATCATTATTTAAAAAAAATGGAACAGTAGGCGGTACTCTAGACTAGCGCAAAACTTCATACTATGTTTTGTGTATTTTTAAAATTAAAATAATATGTTTAAAGTTAAATAAATTAATTTTATTATTTATTTACTTTTTATATTTCAAAAAAAAACAATAAATTATTTTGTTTGCTCCTAACGTTACCTATTACAACATACTAACATACTAACATACTAACAAAGCATACGTTCTTTACTTCTGACCAAATATTAAATTAATTATGAAATATAAATATCATTTGATAGTAAATTTAATTATTATATAAATTATATTCTATATTTAAAAATAATAATTCTATTTATGTGAAATCATTTTTAAACGAGAAATATTATTATATTAAAGTATAAGTGAATATTAAGGTCTTTAAAACAGGCGCGTTTTTTTTAGCAAGACGGCGCAGCCAGAGTGCTTGAAATAGAGCAAGTGTTTAAAGACCAGTTATCCACGAATACTTTATGCTATTTTTTTTATTGGTCTACTTTGAAATCATGTATTATTACTATAGTCCGACAATTTTCAATTAAAGGTGACTAATCTAAAATTGAACTAAGGGCTAACGATAACCATGCGAAATCTTAGAAGTAAATTCTTACCCGGGTAATTTTTATTGTGTATGATTCGCCCATAAAAATAAGTGAAAAAGTAAGTTAGTTCCATAAAATTTGCCCCCGTAACAATGTAAACTCTAGCTCATGCTTTCTCTTATAAATTGGTGCGACTCACGAGCGTATAGTTTGACAAGCTCATTGAATAGTTTCAAACATCGGTAAACGTGTCAACATTTCGCTAGTCTATATATATATATATATATATATATATATATATATATATATATATATATATATATATATATATATATATATATATATATATATATATATTGTGACAATTAGGGTTTATAGAAAATAATTTATAAGTTATATACTACATAATATTAGATATTTGGTTGTTTTAAATAAGTTATATACTAGAGAATTTAATAAAAATATATTTATGTGAGGGCATTTTTAATAAATTAGCATATAATAAGTGTAAAAAGTTGTATTTTAATGTTGTAAATAGATTTAAGTGAGCCATGTGACTAGGCAACCAACTATACATACTCCAAGTGTCATATTAAGAATTTTTACGAATATAAGTGGGGTTATAATAATATATTGTTTGAATTGTGTATTTTATTAAATTAGAGTGTTAGTTACTAATTTGAATGTTTATTCTGATCTGAAAAGCCTAAATGTCAACAAAATTATCAATGGAACATTAACGAATTCTCCAGAGTGCAGAGTGTGACCATTGTTTACAGTCGAACATTCTCGAAATAATGATTATGGCGGTGGATCGAACAGATATTTTTTTCGAGAACATCTATATGAAAGTAATGGAAAAAATTGGAACACGATCTCTTACCAGATGGTTCTGGAATATCCAAAAGGATATAAATACCCGTGATTTGGATTCAAGATGGAAGTTTTTAGTCAGAAGTCAGGCCAGTTCATTATGAAAGTTAGTACACATTTAGTTAGTGAATAGTGAAGTAAATTGTTCAGAATTTTCAAGAAGTCAGTCAGAAAAGTTTAGTAAGAAATATGAAAGTTAGTTGGAGATAGTCCAATTGTTTAATATAGTGAGTTAAATGAAGATTAAAAATTATGCATATATTTAATGCACATTTATAATTATACACAAATAATTATTGAAGATTATAAAAGTATATTAGAAGAATATTGGATGGACATTGGAAGGAATTAAAATTATATTATGATTGGAGATTAGTATAAATCAACTTATAATAATTGGATATTGGTATATTGAAAAGAAGAATAAATATAAATGGTGTTTGCTGGTGGTGTATAAATGCTGGTGAAGAAAACTATATCTTAAATTGGTAGAAGCTGATAATTAGAAAAAGTAATTTCACAAAAAACAAGGATAACTGAAGTACGAAGACATTCAGTGGTGATTAGAATCTATATAGTGGAAAACAGTTCATTTAGGCATTCAGTGAAAGAAAGGTACAAAATTTTGTTAATAGAATTTAGTTAGTGTCATAACAATTTCAATTTTGAAGATAGTTTGTTCAAATTTTAGATTGTCTATAGAATTTAATTAGTTTTATAAGAATATCAATTTAAAGATAGTTTATTTTCAATTTACATTGGCTAGGTTAGATATATATGTGTGTTTCATAATAGTTATAATAAAGATAATTTTAAAAAGTACTTACAAGCTAATTCTTTGAGAACCGCGATAAAAACCCTATATTATTAAAAATACTCATTGCTCATCATTCAAACAAACAACACATCATAACAATATATATATATATATATATATATATATATATATATATATATATATATATATATATATATATTTTACGTTCTTAGAAAGAATGGGAATGAGAGAAATATGATATTTTAGTTTATTTGTTCCATATTCAATATGTGCATAGGCGTAGTGTGTTCTATTTCTTGGGAATATATTTATTAAATAGACTTTATTATTAACTTTAAAATAGTATTAAGGTAAGTAAAGTAAATTTGGGGCAAGTTTATTCTTTTTATAGTATTAACCCATTAGGGCGATACAATAAACAAAGAGAAATTTGACAATTAATTTATTAGATTGGATTAAAAACACATCAATTAAGACTAATTTACAACCAAAAAGATTTTTTTTCTCATTTTCAAGGAAAAATAGTACAATTTTTAATGAAAGAACATATTGTATCTTAAATGTTAATTAAATTTTAAGGTGAAAATTTTCAAAACATTCGGGGTGTAGATGCACTCTACATCTTTTACATAAATAAATAGTATTACTTTTGCACATCTGACATTCTTGCACTATCGTCTCTTTTTGTAATGTGGCCAATATTGACGAATCTGGTTTCATCTAAAGCAAATTTAGATTGATGTGTACTAAGTTTGACACTGATGTAGCGGTTTCTTCACTATCATAAATTATAAATATAAATCTATGTCAGCTCATGCTTTCTCTTATAATATGTACTTCTTTATCCTCATCCTTCAACCAATATATATCAAAATTATAGTTTATTCGTCTTCCGGGTTTGGACCGTGTCATTTGTGAGTGACCCAAAAGCGGCTCTAGACTGAGTTAGTCCCTTCCCTTTCTCGATGTGTTAGTCACCTCCAAGCCCAATGGCCGATTGGGTCACTCTGTTTATAGAAAAAAGACTCACACGAATCGTTACCTATATGCTTCATTACACCACCATCCTGCCCAAAAGAATTCTGTGATCAACTCTCTCATCCATCGGGCCATTTCGATTTCTGAACCTGACAACCTTAGAGAAGAACTTGGCCATCTGCAAAAAAACCCTTGTCGCCAACGGTTACTCCAAGTCCACAATTCAAAATATTACACACCGACATCTACATCCCCCTTTACACCCTAGGACGACAAATTCAGAATCTTCGGGTAATACTCCTGTGGCTTTTCTTCCGTATATTCGAAGTGTCACTGATAGGATTGGCAAAATTCTTCGCAAAGAAGGTATCAGGACTACTTTTCGACCACCCAAGAAAATCTCACAATATCTACCCTCTCCTAAGGACCCATTACCGCCCCTATCTTCCTGTGGTGTCTATTCTATTCCTTGTTCATGTGGACAAGTGTATATTGGCGAAACTGGTCGCTCCGTCAAAACTCGGATTCAAGAGCATCAAAGATGCATTCAATCAGGTCTTTTCTCCCATTCTGCAGTTGCAGAACACTGCCAAGAAACCGGTCATTCCATATTGTTCGAAAAAACCCATATTATTTCTAAGAGCCCCTTCTTTTATTCCAGGAAAATCCGCGAATCTCTAGAGATCCGAAAAAATCCACATAATATCAATCGAGAGGAAGGATACTACTTGTCTCCCATCTGGAATCTCAGTCTAGAGCCGCCGTCCGGTCCCGCTACCACGATGCAGCCACATGATTGGCCAGCGCGCGCTTCTCGACGTTCGCGCCACGGAGTGTGCCGATACATCCCGACACGACAGGTCACCGCGACTATAAATAGAGCGGTAGCGGAGTAATCGTCGGATTCACTCCCTGCCTCTCGACGCGTTAGTGTTCTGAGCTGTTGGACGTGAATCCCTGTCCTGGCATTTGGTTTTCACCTCTGGCTGCGTTGAGTAGTTGAGTTACTGTGACCAAATGCCCATCTTGGTAGTTAGTATTCGCCTCTGGTTGCGTTGAGTAACTGAGTTACCGTTGCTAACTACCCATCTTCCTTTCTTTTGTTTCTTTTTCTTTTTTGTTCTCCTGAAGAAGCTACATACAATTGTAGCGAAACGTCGAGATGAACCCACTTTTGGGTCACTCACAAATGACACGGTCCAAACCCGGAAGACGAATAAACTATAATTCTGACTCTGGCCGTGGAAGCCTACGATTTCAATATATATCAACTTGAAGCAGAGTGTAAACCAGATAGTATACATATGCCAATAATTTTTTTAAATCTCTGTCATTCATTTCAAAATCGTGACGGTTATTCTGCGATGCATAAATATTTGTAAAATATAGAATGCTCTCAGTTACTTGTTTATCAAAAAAGTGTGAAAAAACTTCAATATATGACTTGCCTTCATGGTCTTTATATTGTCTAACTAAATATCAATCAGACTGATGTTGAATTACTACTGAGTACGAAGGAGTATCTGTTGTTGATAATAATAACTTGAGACAAATTTGGATTTACTATTTTTGACTGGTTTTTCTTTGGACGTTTTATCTGTGGTTCAGAGGAATATCATAATCAGAATCTCAATCTCTTGTATTTCATATGTACCTGCAATATCCGATTTTATTGATTATTTACAAATAATATTATCATCAATGTCTTCTACATCGAAAAGTTCATGTAATCCGGCGGCAAATAACCCACATTAAGTGAGTCAGCATTTTCACAATCTGAGTCTCCTTCTAACAAAGCTATTAACTCTTTAGTAGTTAGTGCCATCTTCATTTAAAATTTTAAAAATTTCATCAAATAAACAAATGCACTAGTATATACACGCATTCACATAATACTAGTTTAGCTTATTTCATTTTAATTTATATGGAATATAAAACAAATAAACACAAGGAAACTTTCAAATCAAGTTAAAAACGAACAAATATACCTAACGTTTACAACACACAGCAATTCTATAAATAGAGAATGACGTGTAATGACGAGATCGTATGTTAAAATTTCAGATTTTATAGTCTAATAAAAAAATAAGTATTTTCCAAAATTTCTGTTTTTTAAAGTTCTGTGTTATATACTCTATAATTAGAATAAAATTTTACTTTAATTTGTTAGACAACTATAAGATACCTGCCAAAAGACATATGATAATTTAAGAATTATATCGGTCTTAGATTTAATTTTTACGTAATTACTTTTGTGTTTAAATAAATAATTAAATCCATTTAAATCAAATTAAAAAAAAAACAAGTATAACGTTTACAGCAGACAGCAATTCTATAAATAGAGAATGAAGTGTAACGACAAGATCATAAGTTAAAATTTCAGATTTAGTCTAATGAAAAACTAAGTATTTTGAAAAGGTTTCTGTTTTTTGAAGCACTGTATTAGGTACTCTATAATAATAATAAAATTTTACTTTATTTTGTTAGACAACTATAAGATACATGTTAAAGTACACATCATAATTTAATAATTTTATCGGTCTTAGATTTAATTTTTACGTAATTACTTATGTGTAAATTTTTTTGGTACGCCTCTGTATAATTGATAAGTGAAATATAATTTCGTTGCTAACTTATCGTTAAGTGCTTCGTTAAGTGCGATGTTGCCAATTAATCGCCCTCAATTAAAAATTGTTTTAGTATACAAAAAATTGAAATAAGAGCTAATAATATAAAATGGTTAAATTTGGAAATGAGAAAAACAAAAATTAATTTGCAATCTGTCACATCAGATTAATTGTTATTACTGTTTCAAATTTATTTAAAAGATTAAGATTTCCAAATATTTGAATAAAGCTTTTGAAATATTGGTTAGTAATATTTTATTCATATTTTATTTATTTGACGTTACAAGTTATGTACTCCTGTCAGGTTAGATAAATATTTAAAACTGTTGATGTTGCCATGGTAACTTTAAAACACGCCCGTTTTGAAAATTGAATTTAAACACGCTACGGCGTATTTTAAATAAGCAAAATGGGGTACCAATAAAAAAAAATTAAGCAAATGATTCAATGTTGTTATTAATCGGATCACATTTATGACTTTCAACTTTTGACAATCGTTACGAATCGAATGTTTTAGTGACAGATATTCTTTTAATTTTTTACTTCTCATTTAATGTCTGTATTTTATTAACTACTTTTCGTGCAGTTTTTAATTTAAACCTGCTTAGAGGAAAAATGTATGATGACTACAAACGAATTAATCTAGAGTAGTAAATTGATGTGAAGATCAGTTATTTTCTGACGCTACACGTGACGACGCCATCTTGTGGCGCTAGTTCCGTGACGCTCGCCTCAGTATTTTATTGTAGAGAACAAAAGTAATACAACGCTAATATATAAGCTACGCTTCAAAATGGAAAACCGTGGCAGTGACACTTGCTGCATCAACAATACCTAAAATATCACGTTATTACATTCACGAAAAAAATTCATCATAGAAGCTATGGTACAACTAGATTCGATGAAATGTTTTGCACAATAAGTTTATATCTTCTAACACGATTTACTATTGTACTAATGTTGCTATTATTATATCGAACAAAACTGTCAGGTAAAGATTTTCTAAAAAAGTACTTAGATACATCAGTAAGTTCCCAATGTATCTATGTTCTCTGTTTTCAAAACAGAATCATAATACCTATATATAACGAATTGTTTACTAACTATACATGTATAGTTTGGTGTTGCATGTTGCAGGTATTAATGTATTTTTGCGACTTGAAATCTTGTTCGATTAGTTATAATTATTTATAATTATTTATTATTAACATTTATTAACCTATTATAATTTTATATGACATTCTTTGCAGGAATCGGGCAAAGTTAAATATCTAATTAAAATAATCGTAGGAAAAATTAACATAATATATAGAAATTATATACTAATTAACCTATATACCTTTTGAACCTTCAAAATTAATATAATTAATTTTTTAATACAAAATATTATGGAGAATATTACTGTGAGGTTAATTTTATAGGTATAATATTCATATTTATAATTACAAAAGACTTTACTCACTGTAATTTGTGAGTGTTTATTCACTGTAATTTGTGAGTGTTTACTCACTTTTTTAAGAAATTAAAAATGAAATATGCGTTTCCTCTCGTCTCTCTACTTAAATGATTATGTACTCATTTGCAATAGACAAAGACTACGTTACATCTACGGAACTTCAAGATAGATTCTAGTACTTTTTAGACAGAAACATAAATATAAACATATTTTTTTTTGAACCTATTCTCTATCCTTCCATTGTTGGATGTAGGTCTCCCCCAGTTCTCTCCATCTTTCCCTATCTTGAGCTGTTCTCTGCCATGTGGGACCTACTTGTTTCCTGATGTCATCTTTCCACCTCATCTGTGGTCTGCCTCTTGATCTCTTTGCATTGTATGGACGCCACTTTCCGATGGCATTGTTCCATCGTCCGTCTTGGAGACGTTCATTGTGTCCAGCCCATTTCCATTTCAGTATTGCTGCTTGTTCTATCGCGTCTACTGTCTTTGTTCTGGTTCTGATCTACTGGTTACGTTTTCTATTTTTAAGTGATATACCCAATATTTGTCTCTCCATCGCTCTTTGTGCCTTCCTTATCCTATCCAAATTGGCCTGTGTAAATGTCCATATCTGTGCTCCGTAGGTGAGCACCGGTATTATACAGGAGTTATATACCTTGCTTCGTAAGTATAGAGGGATTGTTTGATTTTTTAGAATGTAGGAAAGTTTGCCGAACGCTGCCCATCCCATTTTTACTCGTCTCGATATTTCGGCTGTTTGATTTTCTCTGTTAGCTCTGATTGCTTGTCCTAGATAGATATACTCATTTACCTGTTCTATTTTTTCTGTTTGTATTTTTATTGCCTCTTGGTCTTCCGTGTTTGTCATTACTTTTGTTTTGTTGAAGTTAATTTTTAGGCCTTTTTGCAGTGATTTTTCATGAAGTTCATTCAGGATTAATTTTAGTTCTTGTCGTTCCGAGATCAGGAGTATATCATCCGCATATCTAAGGTGATTTAGGTACTTTCCGTTAATACATATTCCTCTGTTTTCCCAATCTGTTGATTTTATTATATCTTCGAGGGTCAAGGTAAGCAGTTTAGGTGAAATTATATCGCCTTGTCGGACTCCTTGTTTAACTTTTATATTATCCGTTATTAATTTGTCGTCCAGAATTACGGTCATGGTTGCGTTTTGGTAAATATCATGTATCAATTGTCGGTATCTTGAATCTATGCTACTATTGACCAGAGCTTCTTCCACCGCCCAGTGTTCAATGCTGTCGAAAGCCTTTTCATAATCTACGAATGCTAAGTACAGCGGAAGGTTGTATTCATTGGTTTTCTCAATTAAGATTTTAAGCGCATGTAGATGGTCGATTGTGCTGTATCCTTTCCTGAATCCGGCCTGTTCCACTGGTTGGTAGTTATCAAGTTCATAGGTTAGTCGGTTGTTTATTATTCTTGTGAAGGTTTTATATAGTTGTGACAAAAGAGAAATAGGACGGTAGTTGTTTAGGTCTGTTCGGTCTCCTTTCTTATGTAGTAAGATTTTGTTGGCATTTCTCCATTGTTTAGGTATTTTACCCTCAAACAGACATTTGTTGAACAGTATTTTTAGCATTTTTTTTATCGTGTCTCCTCCTTCTTTTAGCAGTTCCGCCAGTATTTTGTCCTCACCGGCCGCTTTATTTCTTTTCATGTCGTTTATGGATTTTTCGATTTCATCTTCAGTTATTTCTGGTAATATCTTTGAGCCAACATTTTGTATTTCCCTCGACAGATTCTGTTTAGATGATAGTGGTGGGTCATTTTTAGAACTGTATAGGTCTGTGTAATATCTTTCTGTGAATTTTACTATTTCTCCTAGATCTCTTTCGTCATTGTTCTCAGCTTTAAGCATGATTAGTTTTCTTTTTCCTATATTTGTCTTCATTGTTTTTAAACTTTTGTTCTTCTCCATGATTTTCTTAATGCGATCTTCTTGGCATTTCTTTAAATCTTCCTTTATCTGTTTGTTTTCTTATGGTTTTGTTCAGTTCGGTAAACTCCTCTGTATTTCTTTTGTTATCATTCAGGAGTTGTCGTCGTTTTTTTAGCATATCTTGTTATTTAGTGCTAATTTTTTGTTTTTTTCGCTTTTGTTTATTAGCAATCTTCAGGCCTGCTCCTAGTAGTTCTGTTGTTATTTTATCGTTTAATTCGTCTAGTTGCAAACCCTTTAGCTGTGATATGTCACTTCTTTTTAGCTGGTTTATGTATTGCTGGCTGCGTTGAGTAGTTGAGTTACTGTGACCAAATGCCCATCTTGGTAGTTAGTATTCGCCTCTGGTTGCGTTGAGTAACTGAGTTACCGTTGCTAACTACCCATCTTCCTTTCTTTTGTTTCTTTTTCTTTTTTGTTCTCCTGAAGAAGCTACATACAATTGTAGCGAAACGTCGAGATGAACCCACTTTTGGGTCACTCACAAATGACACGGTCCAAACCCGGAAGACGAATAAACTATAATTCTGACTCTGGCCGTGGAAGCCTACGATTTCAATATATATCAACTTGAAGCAGAGTGTAAACCAGATAGTATACATATGCCAATAATTTTTTTAAATCTCTGTCATTCATTTCAAAATCGTGACGGTTATTCTGCGATGCATAAATATTTGTAAAATATAGAATGCTCTCAGTTACTTGTTTATCAAAAAAGTGTGAAAAAACTTCAATATATGACTTGCCTTCATGGTCTTTATATTGTCTAACTAAATATCAATCAGACTGATGTTGAATTACTACTGAGTACGAAGGAGTATCTGTTGTTGATAATAATAACTTGAGACAAATTTGGATTTACTATTTTTGACTGGTTTTTCTTTGGACGTTTTATCTGTGGTTCAGAGGAATATCATAATCAGAATCTCAATCTCTTGTATTTCATATGTACCTGCAATATCCGATTTTATTGATTATTTACAAATAATATTATCATCAATGTCTTCTACATCGAAAAGTTCATGTAATCCGGCGGCAAATAACCCACATTAAGTGAGTCAGCATTTTCACAATCTGAGTCTCCTTCTAACAAAGCTATTAACTCTTTAGTAGTTAGTGCCATCTTCATTTAAAATTTTAAAAATTTCATCAAATAAACAAATGCACTAGTATATACACGCATTCACATAATACTAGTTTAGCTTATTTCATTTTAATTTATATGGAATATAAAACAAATAAACACAAGGAAACTTTCAAATCAAGTTAAAAACGAACAAATATACCTAACGTTTACAACACACAGCAATTCTATAAATAGAGAATGACGTGTAATGACGAGATCGTATGTTAAAATTTCAGATTTTATAGTCTAATAAAAAAATAAGTATTTTCCTTTTTACATCGCTCTTTGTGCCTTCCTTATCCTATCCAAATTGGCCTGTGTAAATGTCCATATCTGTGCTCCGTAGGTGAGCACCGGTATTATACAGGAGTTATATACCTTGCTTCGTAAGTATAGAGGGATTGTTTGATTTTTTAGAATGTAGGAAAGTTTGCCGAACGCTGCCCATCCCATTTTTACTCGTCTCGATATTTCGGCTGTTTGATTTTCTCTGTTAGCTCTGATTGCTTGTCCTAGATAGATATACTCATTTACCTGTTCTATTTTTTCTGTTTGTATTTTTATTGCCTCTTGGTCTTCCGTGTTTGTCATTACTTTTGTTTTGTTGAAGTTAATTTTTAGGCCTTTTTGCAGTGATTTTTCATGAAGTTCATTCAGGATTAATTGTAGTTCTTGTCGTTCCGAGGAGATCAGGAGTATATCATCCGCATATCTAAGGTGATTTAGGTACTTTCCGTTAATACATATTCCTCTGTTTTCCCAATCTGTTGATTTTATTCACATTTTTATTCACATATTTACAGAGGTAAACTCCTCTGTATTTCTTTTGTTATCATTCAGGAGTTGTCGTCGTTTTTTTAGCATATCTTGTTATTTAGTGCTAATTTTTTGTTTTTTTCGCTTTTGTTTATTAGCAATCTTCAGGCCTGCTCCTAGTAGTTCTGTTGTTATTTTATCGTTTAATTCGTCTAGTTGCAAACCCTTTAGCTGTGATATGTCATTTCTTTTTAGCTGGTTTATGTATTGCTCTTTGCGTTCTTTAAGAAGTTCTGTATCTACCTCTTTTTTAGATGGTTTAAATTTTTGTCTGTCTGTTGTGGCGTTAATTTTGATTTTGGCTCTAACAATTCTGTGATCACTTCCTACGGAAATCATGTTTACGACTGTAACGTCTTGTACTATGTTCTTTTCTTTGGATAGGATGTAATCCATCTCATATTTGGTTGAACCATTGGGTGCGATCCACGTCCATTTTCTCTGTGGTTTTTTATTGAAAAAGGTATTCATCGCATATAGACCGTTCGTTTCCATATAGTTCATCAATGTTTCTCCTCTTTCGTTTCGTGTTCCATATCCAAAGTTGCCGATTTTATTTTCAGATTCTTCTAGTTTTCTCCCTAATTTGGCATTGAAGTCGCCTATAATGATTGTGTGTCTAATATCAACATATACATATAAGTAAATTCTTTAAATACATTATAGTAACAACTGTTAAATAATATTTCAGAATAGATTATTTTTCGAGAAAAGTGTCGATGAAATAAAGATAGGTTTATGATCACTAGCTGACACGCTCACGCTTTGGTGTGACTTGGTTATTATACGACCAATATTATGTTTAATTTATTGAACAGAGTTAAGTAAATATCATGAAATCAATAATTGCATCCCCGGTATATCCAGAGAATTTAAACATTCTTTTAGATAATTTACGGCTTCGTCTTCATTAACAATACAGTCAACTGATTTAAAAGATATCAGATCACCTGGTAACAACTGTTAAGTCTGAAAGTTAATTTGGTTAACGTCAACGTGTTTCGCCGCCAAAATTGCGCGCTCAATGAGCCAAATATAATTTAAGTAATTGTAGCCGGGAAGACACTTGCAATTAATTCATATTTGGTCTCAACAAAAGTACAGAAATTATCTACTAGTTTAATGTATTGTGTATTTGGATGCAGTTTTATTTTATTATTTCCAATATTTAGCAAATTTTTGGAAAATATTGCACTGATACATCATTTTGCACTTGTACTCTTCTCTTAAAGATCAATCCAACTGTTTCAACATTTTGCCATAAAAACTATTATGATAAACATGCATTAATCACATCCACAAATGTTAGACGAGGAATAACCGGTAATGTCTGTCGGAAGTCACGAGAGAGTAGTAATACAGCACCACTGAATAGTTTATCGTTGCCATTTAAATCTCGCATATTTCTATGTAATGCTTCGAGTGAATCTTTATGAGCCATAGTACATTTATCCCAGATAATAACTGAAGTCGTTTGCATCACTGCAACCATTACACTTCTTTTTTAAACGTTACATATTGAATTCGGTTTGCTATGAACATCTAATGGCAGCTTGAGTACTAAATGTGCTGTTCGCTCACCATCTAACAATTTTCTGTTTATCAAAATATATTACAATATTACGATAAAAATAATTAGATTTTAACATTTTTTAACATTTTCAGTAGATTTTAAAATTTAAGTTTATTTAGAATTATTTTTTTAAATTTATAATTGTTAAAATATATTGAATGAATGCACAAACTTTATTTTTAACTTTATTGCGGAGAACATGCTGAAAATCGTTTTTTATTGTAAATAAAAAATGTTGAGATTTTTAAAATTATTTTTAATTCTAATCATACATAATTTTGTCAAAAATAAAACAAATACATTTTTTTAAAACACTTCATATACAACTAATCAAAGTTGATATCTGATGGTATATGGTATAGATCAGTATATTATAACTTTTTGTATAGGAAAATAAAACTGCTTTTACTGTTTTTCTTACAATTTCATAATACTTTCTCGAGTTTATGCGAAACGAAAAAAGCAAATAGACGTGAAGTTAGTTTGTTAAACGTCACTTTATGTTTGAATGAACCACCACTGTAGTAAAGGTAGTCTTATAAAATAGTTTGTATAAGGGTAAAATGTAACTGTTGTTATGGGAAAATAAAATCGTTGCTTCTACTATTTTTCTTATGATTTCATCCTATTTGATCACCTATTAGACCTTCCTAGGACTTCAAATAATTATTTTAAAACCAAAATAAACCAAATTGATTCAGTTTTCTCGATTTTTACAAGAAAAAGTTATAAAAATATAAAATGACGTTTGTTAAACGTCATTTTGTGATATTTTGTATGTAGTTATAAAATATCATAAAATAATGATTAACAAACTGATCAAATTACCTAAAACTATAGAGGTAAAGTCGTATAAAACATTTTGAATTTACAATGAAAAAAAATAAGGGTCATTCATCAATCAATTTTAAGTTGCTATATGAAAAACATTTACACTTAACACTTTACCAATTAACTCCAAAAGCTGAAATGTTATTCTTACCTAAAAATAAAATGTAGTTAGGAGCAAATGTAGCTAAACATTTAGAAAAAAACAAAACACCAAATTCTCAACTTTTTTTAGCTTAATTATCAGAACAATTAAAAAATAGGCTATCCGTACAAGATAATTTATTTTAAGAATTGTCTTTCCTTGTTCCACAAAAAGCTATATTTGAAAAGTTTTCTAGTCTTTATTCCCCTCTTTTTAAATTTCCTAACTTATTTAATGAAACTTCAATACAAGATAGAGACAATGAATACAGAGAATTGAAGCTTAATACAGAAATGCCTAATACAGTATCTTACTTGTATCTGGAATTGGGAGTAATTCATCACCTGATGTAGAAAAGATTTTATTAAAATATCTAAACTGATTAATACCGATGGAAGCCCCAAATATACTAAATTAGGCACATATTTCAAATATGCTGTCTCTTTCAGTATCCAATGTTAAACGTAAACGAATGTTTTCGAATACTAATAGAATTAAAACCAAGGACCGGAATAACTTTGAAAATTAAAATGTTTCTCTGATTATGCACGCCAAAGACGATTTGCGAAAAGTAGGGGATTATACTAACTTCATCCCAAATCTCAATATGGTTAAATCAATGAAAGATTCAAAATTGTGTAAAAAATAAATCGGAATAAATAATAAGAACTAAACCTTTTTATTTTAAAAAGATTCCCAAGGAAATTGTCAAGATTCCTGAATTCTTAATAAAAATAAATATAAAAAAAAAACGAAAAATTAGAAAAAAATATTCACTACATCTATGATCTATAATACCAATTTAACATTTAAACCGCGTATTTGTAATGAGGGGTGCTATTATTAGTTCTCACGTAAGACATATTAGAGCATAATAAACCATTTTTTGCAATGGCGCATGCGTAGTACTCTTTGGTAGTTTTTATTACATTTTCCACCTGCTTGTTTGTAGATTCTTAAAAAAATATTATACTTACACTGTTCAAGAGACTTCCCACACTTCAGTTGTCTCTATGACAGTTTAAATGAGAGTGTTCTATAATACGTACTACGAGCATTAGTTTGTTTGTTGTCAAGCATCAATCACTTATTGTGCAAAATTGTTTCAAAATATTTTTAAAAAGGTGTTTGTCAGCTATTTTTAAAATAAAATCTAATATTCATGTTGTTAGTATATACTTCAAAGAATATTTATCGGATTTGAAAAGCTAAACTGGTTCACAGATAACGTAGGTGATAAACAATTTAATTCTCGACAATTAGCTCAAAAACGGAGATAAAAATAATATTAGACGCCAAATGACTGTTGCAAGATGTAAATCTTTGAATCCTCCACCGTTAGAGTTGAATGAAACTTCAACATTATGCATTAATTGTAATAAGTCTATTAGAAATTAAATACTATTACTGGAAGATGATCCGGCTTGCCTTAGGCTACTACTAATAATGTTCAGCAAATGCGAACGTCTTGTAAACCTTTAAAGGGCCTTTATAAAAAGGCCCTGTAAAGGTATTTATAAAAAGATATATTTTCATTAAAATGGCCTAGTTTTTGATGTTTTATTACATGGTCTACGTTCATTAATCGGCCATATAAAATCGAAGGTCCAGAATTAGGATCGCTTTTAGGAAAGCCTAGAATTTGCCCTACTAAAGAAATAAAAGGTCTTAATATTGATAATTTAAATAATAAAGACTTTCAATGTTTGGCTCCAGTAATAAAAGAACAATTCAAGGAAATATTTACATATTGTAATCCTATTTTTGAAAACAGTCAACACAGATACATTAATAAAAGGGATTTATTGATGTTTCTATAAAAGTTGAATTATAAAAGGTTTGAATGATAGTTTTCTTATGGTTTTGTTTTAGGTATAATAGCAGATAATATGTTAGTATACTGTTAGATCGCGTTAGAAGATCACACTAATTCAAAGGTTTGTTGTGTAAAACCTCGAGTCCCAAGTAATACCAATGAATTAATTTATTCAGTAACACATAACGGCTTACTCTAATATTTTATACAATCCGAATCCTAATGAACCGAAGGATACTATATTATTAGATATAGCACCTGATGCATATATTCTGTCGATTTTGGGACCATCATTTTCTAATTTGTACAAAAATGATGCTTTCGAACATAGAAACTACAGGCCCTGTCTACTTTCTCATATTTACAAACTATTTACAAAAATAATCACTAAAAGATTATAAAATAAATTGGAATTTCATCAGCCTATAGAACAGGCGAGTTTTTTAAAAAAGCTATGAAACAAACGATGACCTATTGGTAATAAAAAATCTTACAGAAAAATATATTGAATATAATAAACCACTAGCTTTAATATTTGTAGATTATGAAAAGAGCTTTGACACCATAAATCAACAAAAAATGTTGGAAGTCTTGACAGAATGCCGAATTAACGATCGGTATATAAATATAATTAAACACATATACCAAAACGAAACAGCTAGTGTTAGAGTAGATAATCGTAAAACTCAGAACTTCCCGATATAACGTGGAGTTCATCATGGAGACACCATATTACCGAACTGTTAGCACTACTGTATATGTCAATCCAGTGCGAGAACTGGGTACTTGTGCTCATATAACTAGTGTGTTATAGTTTTTAAGCTTTGCAAGACATCAGCCCAATGTTAAGTATCCTGATAGGTCGTTACTTAACAGGACTCATGATGCATCTAACGAAAATCAGCAAAATCTAACAATAGAGATAGTTGAAGATGAATTAAACCCGAATTTGTCACAAACGATTGGTATCTAGCATAGCTTGATCATTTTTTTTTAGAATTATTCAGCATTTTTTTGAAAATTAAATTGTGCTGTTGCCATGCTGAGGTCAGGTATGTATCCCAGCATGTATTGCCATGCTAGGATAAATCTTAATTTAAATAGCGTTTCTTATTGCAAATTCTTGTAAATATTTACTTTTGTTTTTCACAATAACTGTGAAAATTTTTATTATATTCTAGGAACCTATGTCAAATATTAATTAGCATTACTGTAGTGCCAAAGATCTGTGGTCGTTCACCGGCGAATTACCCATGTGCATTATTTTTAAAATATCCACAAACTCCAGTTCAACCCGTTAAAGAACCGGTATAACCGGGGGTCAGAATGGGAAACATATCACTGATGCTGTTACCATGCCGATTAGACACGAAAAATACCATCCTACTAAGTCATGGCCCCTAACACAGTGGTATTAGAGTAACGGTATTACCTTTAAGTTGTAAAGTAACCTTTAACGTTGAATTTTGGATATTTTACAAAGGCCCACGATAATTTAACTACGATAGTTAGAAAATAGTTTTGTACAAACGTTAATTTTAAACACTGCTTACCTAGAAGAGAAGCAAATATCAAAAATGATTCAACATAAATTAACCATAATGAAACGTTAGGAACGAATGGCATAAA
Organism: Diabrotica undecimpunctata; assembly: GCF_040954645.1. NCBI lineage: Eukaryota > Metazoa > Arthropoda > Insecta > Coleoptera > Chrysomelidae > Diabrotica > Diabrotica undecimpunctata. The sequence continues at coordinate 49,342,093 of NC_092808.1, forward strand.
AATAAAAAATGTTGATGAGAGAAAATCTCCAATCGAAGTATCAATAATTAAATTCTTAATAAAAAAATATGTGATCATTTTTTTTATTTAGAAACATATAATTCACTCAACCACGTACGGTTATTAGTGGAATATGTGATAATTAAAACAAATCAATAATGATATTTTACTTCTAAATGTAAAATTATAATCTTTTTGGTAAAAATAAAGAGTTAAATATCTAGAACCAAGCCAGAAATTAAAAAATACTACACGGTTTGTTGATCAAAAAAATGAATTAGGGGTGGAAAAAACCTACCGGTTATAATCTGAAATATGACATACACATTTTTACATAATTTGTACCAAAAACCTTTTTTAAAACGATTTTCGGAGTGGAAATCAAAACGTCAAATATTCGTTAATTAAAAAATGTGATTTTAATCACAATCATTGTGGCTTAATCCCATAAACACATAATATTTAACTTAAATATGCTACAAGAAAGTAGTTTCAGAACCTTGCTAATACCATTAAGATATAATAAAATTGGTTATCACAGTAACATTGGTGGATAAAAAAATCATTAAAAAGTCAAACCAACCAACATTAAGTTACATTGGTTCCAATGTAAATAGAGAAAATACTGTAATCGGCCCATATTTTTAGGGGAGAAACTGTTACACCAGTCCAACAGTTATTTTTAGCATTAATACTTTTTGCTTCTGGAAAAATGCAAATATCAATAGTAGCTATTTTTATGGATATGTCAAAGACAACAGCTTCGCTTCAATAATGAAAAATATATCAAACAAATGATGAAAAGGGTCCAAGTTGAAGAAGTGTTTTATGCCATTGTATAATTTTTATGATGTATAGCTGAAATTATTTGCATTCTTATGGAGGTGCAAATGCAGAAATATATGGTTTATATGGTTAAATGTCCAAAAAAGCAGTGACTAGTTTAAAAATTAAAAATATTGTTGCAAAATGGCTAGGTTCTGTACATGATCAAACAACATTTAGTAATAGTGGCATACAAAGATTTGAAGCTCGAGACTTTATTAAGTTTGTACTATTTTTTATACTCTATCGGTGTGGTTACACTTTGAAATTATATTTGATGATATAGCTAGACAAGATGCTAGAACAGAAGCAGAGAATCTTCATATCGAATCTTCATAACGAACTAGGAATGTTGTGGAAAGGTAAATTAGTATGAAAAATGTAGGTTTTTGTTTGCAACTATCGTAATTTTAATTAGCATATAGGCATACGCTCTATAGCATTTTAAAATTCCTTGATATATAATAAAATCCCCTCGTATATGTATTAAAACACAGAAAAATATTTTTAGTGTATTTCATTTCCTATCGTACGTATTAAAACACGAAGTATTTTTTCAATTCCCTTTTGCGTCGCTGATGTCGATTATGGACATATTTTAAAAGTTTGTTTATGTTTCTCAGATGTGTATTTCCTCGGTACTCTTTGATCAGAGCTGCTTAAGGATATTTTGCGTTCCCGTTTTAAGTGTTTTGTTTATACCAAGTTAAACGAATGATTTTTAAGAATTTACTCACTCTCGCGGACGCGTTGTCAGGGACAACTGCTTCCAGCGTTTATCCAAATGTTACGTCAAATTTGAAATGTTTTCTCGTTTTTTGTCCCTTTTTATGGAAAATAAGTAGTTTTGTGGCAGTTAATAGTAGCAGTTCAATGTGCAGTTGCAGTTTAAGTGAGGTTTGGAAGAATCGTTGTTTCTATCCTCGTTTTGTTTGTCCCTGGTTGTCGTTCCAGACTATAGATGCAGTTTTTTTGTTCGTGTGTCAGAGATTCACAGTCCAGTTCTCCCAGATATTTTCAAGTCCAGTGAAGTCCAGTTTACAACTCAATTGTAATCTAGTGAAACTCAGGTAACTTTTTTGTGTTTAAATTTTAAAGTAATGACAGACATTTTTTTAATAAAATTTGCTTTCATAACAATTTAAATTGTAATAAATAATATTGTAAATTTTAGGGTGTGGCCACTGCTGTCATTTTATTTGTTTTCTGTTTTAAAATTTAATGTTGACATATGACAGCTAGCTTTATTATTTTTTTGACATTAGTTTTGTTTTGTTTTTAAAGAAGGTTAAATGGATAGGACATAGTAAGTGTTTTTTTTTTGTTATTTTTGTATTTACTTTTGTGACTATTAATATAGTATTTTTGTATTGTCTATTTTTGTAACTGTTTGTGGTGAGACAACAATAAATGTCTAATTTATTTTCGTTACAATTTTTAAATTTTTTCCCCCAAAACAATGTCGTTATGATTTGACACCTCAAAGCGGCGTTTTTATTTTAACTAGCTAGAGGTCCTTCTTGTTGTTTTGTTTGTCCATTTGTCCAGTAGATTTATGTAAGTACCCCTTTGTTTCATTTTTGTAGTTGCCTCAATCCAATCCCCCTGTTTCATTCGCTTATCCACGACTCCAGCTCTCCAAATAAACCCTGAGCGCCGTTCGCATAAGTTTCGATTTATTTGCTTGCCCTATCTTTGCCCCAATAATTTCTGTTCCCTTATTTGCAAACCCCTATAATAATACCCTATGTGGAAGGCAAAATATTCGTTACAATTTAGCGCACAACGTAGCTGGCATGTTTTAGATTTGCGACAAATTGTATCTTCGTTACAATTTGTTGCCCAACCAGTGGGGCTTTTGAATATTTCTGCAGCTGTAGTAGTTTTCCCCCAAGCCATATCTTTTTTCCAATATTCTCGAGTTTTTCTGTGATTTATATGAAACCCCCTCTTTCGGATAGTCCCCCAGTGTCTCACAAAGAGAGTTTGTTTATGTATTTTATATTAACATTTGTATTTTTTCTATAGTAGCATAATATGTATTGTTGTATGTATTTGACTTAATGTGCTGTAAAGATGTTTGTATATATACTATGATTTATATATTTTGAAAATGAAAGCAAATATTTTGAGATTGAATATTTAAATATGAATTTTAAATGATGTTTTGATATTGAACTGATTTTTAAAGTTATTAACAGTAACAATAAATTGATACCGTTATTGTTTGCATTTATTTTTAATTAATTTGACATGCTTTACAAAATAATCGGTTTTTGTAATTTTGTTTGTTCGGTTATTTTGAGTAAATGTGTGTATTGTTCGAGTGACTTTTATTTCAGCTGTGTATTTGTGTTTTGCCCTTTGTCCCAGCTGTGTAGTTGTGTTTTGTCCTTTGTCTCAGCTGTGTAGTTGTGTAGTTGTGTTTTCTTCTTTGCCCTTTGTTCCTAATTAACTATCTCGGACGGTGTTTTTTATGTCACGGGTTAGTTGGAGCTTGTGAACAAGAAGTAGAGATTTTTTTGTGTGTTCCCTTTCTTGTATCTGAATGACCACAAGGTAATACTCGTGATCAGAGGTGCTGTTTAGTTTTAACTAAGAGCAGTCTCATTTAGTAGTCAGAACAAGAATTGTTTATTTTGTGTAGCTTAATCAAAGGTCAAGTTTTCAATATTATTAGTATTTTTGTCTCCCCCTATATGTGCAGTTTATTAAGTCTGTTATTTTGCCCCCCCCCCGTATATGTAGTTCATGGAGTCTGTTGTTTTGAAACATTTTTTTGCAGTTAAATTGTGTATTTGCGTTCATCCAATGTTAAATCGAGTCCACCCAGGTTTGACTGCTATTAATTCCCAAATACGAATTTTCCATTTTCTTTTAGGTCAGTCGTAAAATTACGTAGAAATATTTTCGTCAATTTTTTGTGAGTCAAATAATACGTATTTAGACTAATATAATCATTCACTGTTTAAATGCGAATTTTTTATTCGTCTGTTTATTTCCAATTCGTCTAAAATTCTTGAGTTTTTAAATCAGCTGACTTCCGTATGAAAATATAGTTATATTTTCGTTAAAATATAGTTATATAATATTTTCGTCAGATATTTGTAAAAGATTTTTTATCGTAGCACGAGTGCTGTGATGAAAATATTTGTTACAGCTCTACCAACTTTGCATTGATAACCTAACAATGAAGTTTGTTTTATGATTCGAGTAATTAAAACACACAGGTAAATAATGATGGCGAAAAAGAAGTTACAATTATGTGCAGTAGCTTTAATTGTAATAATGATACTTAAGAAAAAAATAATATACTTTTTAAAAAAGCATTTATGCAACAGAATATTAAATATGTTGGTGAAGAATTGTTACTAGAAGACCCTTTGGCATATAAAAACTTTTTACGAGTAAATATTAATTTTTTTAAAAAATTGTTATCACCTAATTGAGAGTAACCCCACTTTTAGTTAATATTTCATCATTTTTAGTACAAGAAAATAGAACATGCTCTAATTTTTAGTACTAAATCGGCGCGCGCACCTAATTTGTAGATACAATAATTGTAGTACAGTAAAACCTCGATATAACTGACCTCTATTTAACGGACTTCGGATATAACGGACAAAAAATCCGGTTAAATGTAAAAAAAAAATAAAAACATACTGTTAATATTACACATGCGGTCTCATATATGTAATCAATATGACATTAAAAAGCAAACTTTCGGACATAAAAAAAACGAATACAAAATAAATCAATTTGCATTCGTGTGTGATGTAGGAGAGCATAGCCATCTTGGAAAACGAATGAAATTGGATCGTGAAACTTCACTGGAAGAAGCAATCTTAAAATGGCATGGGTAACAACGTTCTACTGGGATCCTGGTCCGAGCAGTCGAATTGAAATTTTCTGCAATTAAATTAGCACATCATATGGACATACCATTCAGAACAAGTGATGGATGGCTTTGGCGCTTTCGTAAAAGGCACGGAATCACGAATAAAAGAATTTTAGAAGAAACAGAACCTTTTAGGTAAAAATTAGTAGCAAATATAGCAAGTAAGTAACGAAATGCTTTTAGAATCTCAGATTTACAATGTTGACGAAACTGGTTTGTTATGGCGTAGTTTGCCTGAAAGCGCACAAGCCTCCAAATATGAAAAATCGGATTATGGAAGAAAAATCAGCAAGGACAGGATCTTGGCACTGCTTTGTGCTAACGCTGATGGATCGCATAGATTGACACCTGTAGTGGTTGGCAAATCTCGCAAACCAAGAGTTTTAAAAGACATAATGCATCATATGCCCCTTTCATACTATAGCTCTGAGAAGACATGGTTCACCTCAGATATTTTCAAAAATTGGTTTTTCAAAGAAATTGTACCTTCAGTGAGAAAATTTCAGGAGAAGAAATTGGGAATACCGTCAGAAGAGGTGAAATGTTTATTGCTTTTAGACAACGCTCCTGCTCACCCCTCTGAAAATATTCTACGTTCAGAAGATGAAAACTTCAGGTGTATGTTTTTGCCAAAAAATACAACATCGCTTATTTAACCCATGGATCAGGGAATAATTTTGGCAGCCAAACGAATATATCGCAGAAAGTTTTTAGACGAAGTAATGGTTGTATTGTACGATGGAGATAATGCAGAAGATACAAGAGCGCAACGTACCTTGCAAAACTTAAGGTCTTACAATTTAAAATCAACAATTTTTAATTTTGCTGCAGCATGGGAGGAGGTGAAAGAGCAAACATTAAAAAATGGTTGGAAGAATTTGTTTGATGGCCAAGATGCAGACATAGATTTAGAAGGGTTGAAAGTTCTTTGGGACTTAATTTCTGTAGGGCAATACATAATAATGCCAGAGATCATGTAGCTGAGGAAGATGTTTTACAATCGCTAGAAGTAGATGAAGATGATTCTGACTGAAAGTGAAGTAGCAGATGAAATTATGAACCTTAAAAATAAAGACGGAAGTAAAGATAGCAAACAAGACGACAAAACAAGACTGTTAAAAATGAAGTTATCAGAGGTAAGATCGCATCTCGACGATCTAACAACATTTATTGATTATTCATCCAATAGTTAAACTGTTTTTAGGGAGTTGATCATAGAAAAACAGCAAACATGGAAAGTGCAAACGAAACTTGTTCAAAACGGGATTACCAACAGCAAGCGCGTCGATATCCACAGCAACGTCACTTCACGACGAATGTCCGAAGACAATTACTTAAATAGAATTTTGTTTGTATGTTATATTTTTTATATATATCTAATTACAGTGTACATATATATTTTCAAAAAAAAGTATTTTGATTTATTTTAACCATATTTTTATATAACGGACTTTCGGCTTTAACGGACACCCCCTCCCCCCAAGTAGTCCGTTATGTCGAGGTTTTACTGTATTAAATTAAATTCAGTACTGAATTTAGTATAATGGCAAGCAGAATGTAAGGTTTTATAGCTTATAATTATACATTATAATTGTTCAAAACGATAGTAGGTAATATTTTTTGTTGCATCGCAAACTGCTATAGTAATAGTAAAAGTGGTTGCACTTCTTATCCAGTTCCGAGTCAAAATCATAAAAACATCAAGGTCCAATTTATATAGAAAAAAACGTTTATGTCTTTATTACTGTAAATTAAATTCCATATACTGTTACACTGTATTAATTAGTTTTATACAACGTTTCCGTAAAACAATAATATATTATAACGATATAAAAATATATTGCATTTACAGTTATTGTAAAAGTGAGGTTAAAATTTGGATCTCAAAAAATCAATATTGAAATAATTACTGAAAATCGTTTTTAGTACAAATAAACTCTGTAATTCAAAAAGGTATGTCATAAATTGAATTACGCATTCCGGGGACAAAAATAAATTGATTGAATCCAGCTTACCTTAGTACAAAAATGTACACAAAAAAGTTACAGCCCTTTGAAGTTCCAAATTAAAAATTGTTTTTATGTATTATCTCCTAAACTACTTGACATTTTGTAATAAAAATGGACACGTTACTTTCTTGTTCTACAAGAAACTAACGTGATTAGCGAAAAGCTTAGAAACAACAAAATCTAAGCGCACAGAAAAATTTTAAGGAGTGTGTGCAGCTCTAAATACCCTCAAACTTTTGAGAACGTTCAAATCAAATTAATTTTGTGGTATCATTAATCTAACACATTAGTTTTAAAACTTTTTTGCCTCTTATCACTTTTTCGAAAAACTAGTTTTTTCCTAGTTGGGCATAAAATTACAATAATTAGTTTCTATGGATACAATAATTACAAACAGTTCCATCAATAATAGTCAAGAATTTGAAGCTATCATTTATTGTGTGAATAAGATTACTATTAAAAATTTTGATATTACAATGGACTACACATTTCAGGAAATGGCAAATATGCATTTAACTTTGGGTAAGTAGGATCAGATTAAATTATGATTTCAATAAACTATCGGGAATATCGTAGGTGAATGTCAAGGAAATAGTGCAGCAGCCGCAAGGCGTTATGCAGTAAAATACCCCAATCGAAATATACCCGATAGACGATTATTTCTGACCATTGATCGTCGTTTACGGGAAACGGGTACATTCTAACCGCAAGTTGCTGGCAATAGTGGTCGTCCAATAATGGATGCAACTGATGAAGACATTTTAGAAATCATTGAAGAAGTCCCTGAAACAACTACAAGGGTAATAGCTGCTTAACTAAATGTTCCTCAAGTAAGGGTTTGGAGGCGTTTGAAGGATCAGCTGCTTAAACCCTATCACTTAACAACGGTTCAAGAGTTATTGGTTGAAGATTATTCTAAAAGGATTGGATTTTGCGATTGGTTGTTAATGGATAACACTCGAAAAAACACTCGAAATGTTAATTTTATTACAAATATTTTGTTTACCGACGAGGCTACCTTCAGTAGAAATGGAATAACAAGCCATCATAACGAGAACATTTGGACCGACGAAAATCCTCACGTAAAAAAAAACGACTCATCACCAAAGGACTTTCAAAGTTAATGTTTGGACAGGAACTGTGGATAACATTCTAATAGGCCCAGTATTTCTTCTCAACAATTTAAATGGTGATAATTATTTGCAGTTCTTGGCAAACGATTTACAAGAGTATTTGGAAGAAGTGAATATTGCAATAAGGCAAAATATGTAGTTTCTACAAGATAGCGCTCCACCGCATTACAGTAATAAAGACCGGGAATACCTTTTCAGGCAGTATTCTGGTCGGTGGACTGGAATGGGTCGTGACGCACCTATTTCTTGGCCACCCAGAAGTCCAGGTCTTAACACCATGGACTTTTGCATTTGGCGGTTTATGAAAGAGAAAGTGTATTCTGTAACAAAAGAGAACTAACAACAATTGAAGGTTAGAATAATTGAAACTGCAAATCAATTTCGTTAGAAAAATATGATTTTTTAGCGCATTCCGTTTTTCTTATTAAAACAATACCGAAAGTGTATTGAAGATAATGGGGGTCATTTTGAACATTTATTGTAATATCATATTTATACAGGTTATAGACATTTTTTGTGCTTGTTGATTCATTTAAGCCATTTATTTAGTTGCACGTAATTTTTTAAAGGTTAATGAAAAGGACCGTAACTCAATAAAAACTGTTTTTTGAAAAAAGTGAGAGGCAAAAAAGTTTTAAAAATAATGTGTTAAACTAATGTTGCCACAAAATTCATTTGATTTGAACGTACTCAAAAGTTTGGGGGGATTTAGGGCTACACTGCCCCCTTAAAATTTTTCTGTGCGCTTAGATTTTGTTGTTTCTTTTGTATGAAAAATGCTTTCAGAACAAGAAAGTAACGTGTCCATTTTTATTACAAAATGTCAAGTAGTTTAGAAGATAACGCAAAAGAACAATTTTTATTTTGTAACTTCAAAGGGCTGTAACATTTTTTGTGTACACTTTTGTACAATGGTAAGTTAAATTCAATCAATTTATTTTTGTCCCCGGAATGCATGATTTAATTTATGACATACCTTTTTGAAACACCCTGTATAAATCCAACTTAGGTGTTTGTAAAGATACATTAATTTTAAACTGTTAACAAATCTATTTGTAGTACATAAATACTATTATAACGTTATTTATACATATAAATAATTGATAGACAGACAATATTTACGATTAATTACGAATTTTTTATTTTATTACTCCAGATTTATAAATGTTTTCAATGTAAACCTTATGGTGATGATATTATAACCAATAGAGGGCGATGCTTGTTCAAATGCACGGAGCGAATATCGGCAATATATCCGTATAGTGTATGTCCGAGTTTTCCGTTCGATTTTCGTTCCACTAGAACGTCTAAAAATACAATTACTCCAGTCGTCAGAGACGAAAATGAAACTGACCTCTAAAAATCATACAAACAAGCTGAGTTTTGCCGAGAATATTAATTTTGGGACCCCAAAAAGATGCAAAAAAGTTTACCACTTTTACCACCGGGCTTCCCCCTAAAACCCTCCTCGCAGAGGGGTAAAAACGCAAAAAAATCGATGTACCAAGAATCTGTACACCGCAGAAAAACATTTTTCAAATAAAAAGTATAGCTGAGATAATTTTAAACAAAAAGCTTTTTTTGTGTAGAATAAACCGTTTTCTTAGATACAACGCTTGAAGCGACCGTCGATTTTGCATGTCATGTGATATCTTTTGATTCAAGTGACCTATCGACAAAAATCAAGATGCTTTCTAAAGGTAAAGAGTTCAGCTTTCGTATGCAGTTTTTGTATTTTGCCACAAATAAACTCAAATTTTATACAGGTGTTAAATAAAAACGGCGCGATTTTTACCATTTTTTATGATTCTTATAAGATCAATACAATCTATCCCTATCATTGACTGGCCACTATGAAGTTTAGATTACTAGAGCTTATCCTTTAAAACCTATAGCATGAAATTTTAGTTTTGAGTTTTGGCAACAAATGTGAGGCATTTGAAATATGCTTAAAGCACGCTGGATTTAAACTTTCACACAATAAATGATCTAAAACATTTAAAAAAACTTTTTTTTTACAATTAAACTAGTACGTTTTTCAATAGAACAAAACTTCTGCAATAAACTACACCCAAAACCGTCTTCTTAAATACATTTCCCGTGACGTGTGATCGTTTGTAATATAAAACATTAAATTCTGCGTTTTTTATTCATATTTCAAATGCATCATATTTGTTACCAAAACTCAAAAATAAAATTTCATGTCATAGGATTTAAAACTTGATCTCTAAAAATGGAAATTTAACTACAACTGGAGAATTAAAGTAATCAGTTTTACTAATCTCACGAGAATTATAAACAATGGCAAAAATCGTGTCACGTTAATTTATTTTACACCTTTATAAAAACTAAGTTTATTCTCGACAAAATACAAAAACTGCATGCGAAAGCTGCACTCTGTACCTTTAAAATGTTGATAGGATACTTGGATCAGAAGATATCGAATTTTTACCGTCTAGCTGATACAAATCGGGCGCGTAACTGACATTTAAAATCGATGGTCGCTTCAAGCGCTGTTTCTAAGAGAATGGTTCATTCTACACAAAAAGTGCTAATAAACATTTTTGTTTAAAATTATCTCAGCTACATTTTTTATTTGAAATATTTTTCTCTGTGTCGTACATATTTTTGATAAATCGATTTTTTTGTGTTTTTACCCCCCTACTAGGGACGTCTTAGGGGGAAGTCCGGGGGTAAAAGCGGTAAACTGTTTTGCATCTTTTTGGGGTCCCAAAATTAATATTCTCGCCAAAATTCAGCTTATTCGTATAATTTTTAGGGTTCAACTGGTTGACAACTGGACTAGTCCAATAATTAACACATCAATTCTGCATCGAATAAACACGGGTAAGTTAATTTTAGTTAATTGATAATTGGACATCGTTATGCAACAAGGAACCAACTAACATTTTTTCGAAAATGAAGTTCTTGGTTCGAATAGACTGTAAATAATATTATTCATGTTCTGCAATAACGAGCCAAATGTTCTGGCATCTCAGCACCATCTAGTGGACGATAGAACCCTATTGCAGAATAATAAATTCGGTGGTACAGGTTTTCAAGTTCGAACCAAGTAACTTTGGTTCCTTGTTGCAGCTATCTCTAACATCCGATAGTTGGTTCCATGTTGTAGATTTATTTTATTAGGTTTCTGATTACCATTGGCAATCAATAATTGTGAAAATGTTACCTTACCAAAATAAATTTCTATCGCAAAGAGAACAAAAAATTATGAGAAACGTAACGTTGATGCCATCAACTTCCACTGAAGCTTATATTTGCAATTTGCGAAAGGTATGTGTATTTTGATTTATATATTTTTTTTTAACTTTCAACCTTAAAAACATTTTTTAAGGTTAAAATAACGGTTCATTCTACATAACAAATGCTTATAAACATTTTTCTCTTCAAACGTCAAATAATGATGACATTACTTATCTAACTTGATCCTGTCAAAGTTTGATGTCTCCGCCGGCAGCAGTTTTTTTTTCCATTTCTTTACGGCGGAGGGAAAAATGTTGTCATGGCAACAATATGAAACATGTCACAAAGCAACAATACAAATGTCATTAACAATAATTAAACATCATTTTTATTTATAGTAATATTAAAAGTACAATTAGTTAATGAGTCATTTTCAAAATTGAAACCGTGCAAAAATGTTCCCGACTCTTGATACGCATTGGTAATTGTTGATGATACTGATGGTCAAGAACAACTTTCAGCAATCATTCCCGATGTTGGCGAATCATGAGGGTTTAAAATTTTTTGAACATTATCGTTCTTATTTCTTATTGAATCCTCTATATATCCTTCGGCAACCGTGCTTGATTTCCAGCCCCCATGTCGTTTGAGGCATTATAGATTTCCGCCTCCATCAATTAAAAGTGTTGCTGAAGTTCGTCATAAAGAGTGACCCGTGTATGCGCTTGCATCGTTTAAATTTAAATAACTAGCTACTTTTTGGGCTACTGCGCTGATCGAATGTATTCCCATGACGCTTCGATAACACTTTCCATTTTGGTACTTGATAAAAAATCGGTTTTCTGTGAAATTTTCAGGCCGCAGTGATGTATACTTTTTATACAGTTTAATGTAGTTTTGACCAATTATCGTAAAAGATCTAATTTGTCGTGTTTTACTGTCTGGGATTTTGATAATTATTACATTTTCTTTATCCTCAATGTCCACAGTCTTCATTTTTACCATTTCGTCGCATCGACAGGCGCCGTTAACCCCAATTAACAAAACAATCTGAAATATTTTTATAATTTAGTAGAGTATACTACATGCTTTGCAATATAATTTTTTTTACCTTTAATCCTAAATACAACTTATCTGGCGCTTCAAACAAAAATTTATCAAACTCGTCTTTAGTGAAAACTTTAGACTTCTTTGCAGTATATCCTTCGCTTGTTTTTTTCAGAAAGGCACGTAACTTTAAAAATTTGCTTATATCCACATTTTTTCTAATAACCAACTCGGATTTTATCATAGAGTATCGTGACCATATTGTAGAAGATTTCCATTTATTTTCATTTTTCATTATATTAAAATATGCCAGTAAAACGTCTTCGGTAACTTGCCGTACTCCTCTTGTATCGCACCACTCTAGGAAGTGCTTGTACGCTAACCGATACTTTATTCCGGACTTGGAGGGCCTCAAACGTGCTACTGCATCATTAGCCGCGGACTCAATTTCGTTTAGGTTTTCCATTTTCGCACTAAATTTGCACTTTCGGTTGCAACAACAATAAGCTGTCTTTAATAATTGCAAACAACTGTCAAACAACTGTAACCAGGGAGACACAAATCCCACCGACGACTTAATTATTTTAATTTCTAACATCTAGACGACTTTGATAGTTGTCACAGTTAATTTCGAGTAAAAATAGCGTATGAATTGTACCATTTATGGTTGAAAAGTGGTACGTTTGAAGAAAAAATAGTATACTTTATTCGGCAAAGAAGCGACTTTTCTTGACTTGCCCTCGGGCAAGTCGGGCAAAAAATATCGGGCGCGTCAAGAAAAGTCATGCTTCTCCGCCTCATAAAGTAATATACTATTGTTTAAAATTATTTCAGCTACATTTTTTATTTGAAACATTTTTTTCTACGGTGTAGAAATTTGTGTTAAATTGATTTTTTTGCGTTTTTACCCCCCTGCAAGGGGGGTTTTAGAGAAAAGCCCAGGGGTAAAAGTGATAAACTTTTTTGCATCTTTTTGGGGTTTCAAAATAATATTCTCTGCAAAATTCAGCTTGTTCGTGTAATTTTTAAGTGTCAACTCTCTGACGAAATGGGAAAAAAATAACCTAAAATAATCTGCTATGCAGAAGACGCAATACTACTCTCTCAAAGTGAAGATAATTTACAACATATGCTGCACCAATTTGATATATCTGCCAAAAAATTTAATATGTTAATTTCCCCAAAAAAGACAAAATACAAGGTTACAACAACAAATATACTAAGATATAAATTGGAGCTGGAAGGTCAAATAATAGAACAAGTGATGGAGTTTAAATATCTAGGCATCACTTAATCCAGCTACGGAAAGCTCGAAACTGAAATGGAAGATTAAGTGAATAGAGCAAACCGAGCCGTAGGCTGCCTAAATGAAACAATATGGAGAAATAAAAATATCGGGATAGAAACGAAAGACAGAATTTACAAAACAGTCATCAGACCAATAATGACATACGCGGCAGAAACAAGACTTGATACAGAGAGGACAAAAAGGATGTTAGAAACAGCAGAGATGAAAACACTTAGAAAAATTGATGGTAAGACACTATGGGACAGAGGTAGAAGTACAGATATACGACGTAGATGCAAGGTGGAGAACATCAAGAACTGGGTTAGACGGCAAGAGGCAGTTCCCCAACAGGAAGACGATCAGTAAGAAGACCACGAAAACGTTGGAACGACAAACCTACTGGAGGCACATTAAAAAATAGAAAGAGTCACGTCTATATAAAAAGAAGAAAGAGATCTCTTTGACGACTGGACAAAATATGTTTATTGTTCTATATTTCCCTAGTAAAGAGCGTCTTAGGGTTTAGATAATTTATTAAAGTTCAGAAATTTTTAAGATAAGAGCCTCCGACTAGCTCCAGATATGAAAAAAATCTTATGTCCACCACGGAACCACAACAATGGTTGTATATTTGTTAATTGTAAATCCACTGTCTCACAAAAAGATATTATCGTAAGATTATGATACAAAAAAGTAAAAAGGTTTGAGATGTTTTCTAGAACCTGCTAACAAATGTATTCTAATGTCTGAAAAACCGGTACCAGCGTAAACAGTAAAAACGTGTCGTTCCCAATTTATGAAATTAGTGACGTTATTAGATATTTTGTGACATCCTGTGTAAGAGAGTAAATCCCACTGACAATCTGAACATTGTCTTTATGAATTTTAGGTAAGCTTTACAATCGCTCTGGTAACGTTTCTTATTAATTTGGATTTCATTCTTAATTGTATGCTTTTTTTATCACTCTATTCATCCATCTGATCATTTCTCTTTCATATGGACTGCTCAACATTTAGTTCAGTACATCATAGCTGATCTTATGGCAGATCTATCGAATTTCCCTTTCAGTTTCATTGAAATCTTTCTACACAACACACCACTCGCCTGTCTTCATTTCGACACCTAATGTGAATAACATTGTAACTCTACTTACAATGTTTTTTAACTATGAATTTAGTAACATCTATAAAGGATAACCCTTATTTTGGTCTAATACCTTTTATCCTGTCTTATGTAAATATAACAACAAAATAACCTCATTGTAAGGGCAAATTTCTATATAATAATGATCTAAACAATAATAATGTTAGTATCGATAAATATTTTTTATAAAAGCATTGTAATATTGTATATGTTTTTCTCGAAAAATTTATTGAGTAAGTTTTTACTTTATTGTAAGTTGTGATACAAGAAATCAAGATAGTGCAATATTACTATAAATAACATTTTAGTCATTTTACCAGGCTCTTCTAATCAGGAAGGTGACAGACAAGAAGTAAATTCTTTATTATTAACTGCTGAGCATAGTTATAAGCTTATAAGCTATAAGCTATAAGTTATAAGCATAGTTATAGCATGTCTTAAATCTTAAAAGCTCGCGTGAAAATACTTTTCAGTTTAGAACTTCAAACAAAAATAATAATACCTAAATCATTTACGATCGAACTAACTTCTGCTGATAAAAATAAGGTACCAAATATTCACAGTGCATTACTCAAGATACATCGACAGCGGAAACCTCTACATGCACCAAAATTACAAGTTGATCATTAAATACGTCTGTTAAGAAAAAACGATATCCAAAGAAGAAAAATCTGTGAGGGGAGGGAGAAAGGGATCTAAGTGTTTGGAAAATAAATGTCTTAAAAAAACTGTGGCAATAATATATTATTACAACTGAATCGAAATTATTTTGGAAAATGGCTGATCATAACAAACAGAGCGAATATTTATGTAATTATCTTCTCAGACAAGAGAGAAAGGTTACAAAGGTAAAAAAGTCCAGAAGAAAATGAACATATGAATAAAATTTGCAGTTAGCAGAATACCTACTCTAAGTTTGTAAAAAACATTTTTGGACACTTTTAACATAACAGATATTATGTAGTTAACTACGCTATTTAAAAAAATTGATAGTCACGAAGATGGAGGAAATTTATATCTGGAAATATGGGTGGTCGCCATAAGAAAAGAGCAAATGCTGTAAATGAAAATATTAAAAATTCCATTCGTGCGCATATAAACTCTATTCCAGCAAAAGAATCCCACTACGCTAGAAAAGTTTCCCAAAAGCTTCCCAATTTGTTTTTACTGTATAATGAATGGATGTTAGAGAATCACCCATGCGATCAGCCAGCCACCACATAGCACATATTCAATACTGAGTTTAATATCGGCTTTTTACACCGAAAAAAATCAGTATCTGACTTGTACTCTATATAACAATAAAGCAGAGAAAGGCCAAATAGAAAAGGAATAGCTTTACATATTGCAAACATACGGATGTGAATCTTGAACAATACGACATGCGGAAAGAAGAAAGATAGACGCCATTGAAATCTTCATGTCACTGTCAATGTCAATCTTCATTTAGAAAAATGTTACGATTTCCGTGGACCGACCATACGACAAATATTTCAATATTGAATAAGCTGAAAGTCAGCAAACGGCTATCCAGCAAAGTTCGTCTCCAACAATTGTAATACTTTGGACATTTTATGAGAGCAGACACAGAAAACATGGAAAGACTTATTATCTAAGTAAAGGTAGAAGGCCGAAGATCACGAGGAAGATCTTAACAAGATGGATCGATCTAATTACATGCATATGCAAAAGACATATGCATGAGTTAAAAGAAATCAACAGAGACAGAGAACTTTGGAGATGGACAATACACAACATCACGATGACCACTGCATTTCCTTTTGAGGGTCAGAATTGAAGAGAGAGAGAGAGAGAGAGAGGGAGAGAGAGAGAGAGAGAGAGAGAGAGAGTGAGAGTGAGAGAGAGAGAGATTGCAAACTAATGTGTTGCACGTTAAGCCAAAAATCGTGATATAGAAGTTTCTAAGAAAACAGCAAAAGTTGTAACTGCCTGCATTGATTTGCATAAAGTATTATCTACATCCCAATCACAGGTATCATTGTTTTATTATAAAAGGAATTTTAAAGTGTATAATTTTACTATTTTTAATATTGGATCTGCGAAAGGTTATTATTATGCAAATATTATAAACTGTTTGATAATTTGTAAATGCTCATTTTGAATCTAATAAAGTAATCTAACATATGTTATTTTATTTATTTCTTGTTAGTATGTATGATGCGAATTCTTAGATACTTTTTGCTCAACCACGATATTGTTTGGCCGAAGTACTAATAACATAACCTCCCTAAAATGACAACATAAGATAGGGCAAAAGGCTGCTCAAATTTTAATAAATTTTGTGTTTATTTGTATGAACCGTCCAAAAATTTTAATTCTATATACTTTTTTATATCCTGTGATAACAGCTATAACAATTAAGAAACATATGAAACAAAAAACATCTTACATAGTGACATAATATTATACATGTAATAAAAAAGTTATACATTCTGGGATTGAAGTGAATGGATTCCATGAGGGGAAGGTGGTTCTCAGGAATAAGTTAGCTTATAGAGCTTTCCTGTATCTGATATGTAATTAATAATTTTGGTTTGTTGTAAGTATAATTCAATTTTAACCTAATAAGTACCTCTATAATATACCATATACTAATTACTGCCTGACTATATGGTACAGTTTCCATCCGATTGGTTACACCCAATGGCACTAACGTCCCAATTTAATATTTACTTTGTCAAGCTCACTCTCAATAATTAATGCTGCTTGCTTAATTTGTTATTATTTAGTATCATTTTATTGTATTTTAGTTGTTCATTATTTGATTAATGTTGACAAACAAATTTTTAATGACACGAATATCCTGCTGTACTTTATCGAATGCCTTTTCGAAGTCCAAGAAACATGCAAATACATCTTTTCTTTGTTCGTGGCATTTTTGTAATAGGATGTTAAGCGCAAAAAGTGCCTCTCTGGTTCCCATAGCATTTTTAAAACCAAATTGGGTATGTTCGAGGTCTTCTTCGCATTTGCGTCTAATTCTGTTGTGAAGTATTTTTAGGAAAAATTTAAGAGTGTGGTTCATTAGGCTAATTAATCGATATTCTGAGCATTTTCTCGCATTGTGTTTTTTAGGTATTGCGACCAAGATGGATTTGAGCCAATGTGTGGGAATCACTCCGGTGTTACATATCGAATTAAAAAGTCTTTCTACTACTTTTATGTAATCATTCACTATTAGTTTCAGCAACTCAGTTGGTGTATCATCTGGACCACAAGCTATTTTAATTTTAGTATTATTTATATCGTGTTCTACCTCGCATTTCATAATTTTTGGGCCGTCGGTACAACAGTTTTGGTAGAATTCGGCAATATTATTCCTGTCATCTCCAAACAATTCTAATATATACAGCTGCTATTCTTTTCTTATTTCCTGCTCATTTACAATAATATTGTCAACGAGTACAGAGGGAGCTCGTTTTTTAAATATGTTACTCATTTCATAGTTTTTTGTGCACACTAAATAAGTCGTGTTTAGATATTACATCCTCCATTTCGTCGCACCTTTCTCTCATCCAATTTTTCTTTGGCTAATTTGATCTCGTTTTTTATTCTCTGCATGTGTCTATATTTTGTTTCATTAGATTTTATCAGTCGACGTTGTTCCATTAATTTCAAGGTGCCATCTGTCATCCATTTATTTTTCTTGATTCAGGAACTTTATCAGTTTGTAATAGTGACCACCAATTGCTGATGATAGAATATAAAACCAAGATAAGGAGAGTAAAGTACACCTCCACAAACATATTACAAAAACATTTTTTGATCATTTACCCTGTCCGATAATATGGACAGACTAGTAGTCCAAGGAAAACTGGAGGAAAGAAGAAGTCAAGGGTAATGGATATATATACAGTCGAGAGGCTACTAAACACGAACTTTGTTAATGTGGTATTTATCACCCAAAATAGGTATAGATGGAGAGACGGCATAAAAAGAGTAATACGATTCCAGGAAGAAAGGATCATTAAAAATCACTACACATCTGTTAAGGTGTATAGACTGGAAGAAAGGAACTTTGAGCCAGCATATTCAAACCAAACATAGATTCTCTTATGACCATATCAATTCTACACCCACATTTTATGCCACTAATTTCATATTTAAGAGTTCTACTCCGGTGAGTAAGACCTGTGGGGTCCAAAGTCGCTTAAAATTAAAGAGGTTCTCAAACTGTTTTCTTCAAGTTACAATTTTCCGCTTCACACAGGCAGGTAGACGTACAAACAACGCAATGTAGATATTATATAGGATAATAAATAAATTATGATAACTGGTCATGTCCCGTCACTTAAGAAGGAGAAGGTCCTCAAGAAGACTGAAAATAAAGGGTGATCGGCGCTGGAGCGTAAAAAGTAAAAAAGTAAGGAATACTTTAAAACATTTATATTTTGCAAGTTTGAACAATAACCCGTGTTCACGATTTATAGTCAAACACTTTATGTAAGCTATATTGACATAAAAAATATAAAAAACATATTTACCCTTTAACGCTCTCTGGTATTTATATAAACCACAAGCTATTACGGCTTATTTTGTGATCTGAGTTTCGATGAAAACAATTCTTATAGGCCCAGTCGATACACGTATGGTATAATTTCACTATTTGAGAGAGTGATTCATAATTATAATATAATTGCCTCTAGTAAAACTTCGATATGAGTGTCAAGTTCCCACATACGATGTTCTTCTTTAATTATGTGGCCTATACATTTATCCCATTTCTCTGGAGTTACATGGAGGATTGCTTGAATCAAAAGTTTCTTAATTTCGTTTAATTTGAACGTTTTGGTATTGCGTGCTACTTCTCCTTTCACTTAGGCCCAGATAAGTTCAATGGGATTAAGTTCGCAATGATAAGGTGGTAGACGCAGAACTTTGACACCATCATCTTTTGCAGTTTCATCTACAGCATATTTAAGATATTCACTTTTCCTTAACCGTGCAATCTCAAGTAGCTAAATTTTGAGCATTGATTCTTCGTATGCAATCCCCTTTTCTGTAAGCCATTCTTGAATCCTCCCTTTCAATTTCTTTCATAATCACCTGTTTTTTTCGACTCAAATTGAAGAAAACCATCATCAAGAAACCCTGTATCATTTCCTATATGGGTGATGATTAAACGCCAACCCTTTCCTAATGGAGCTTCTAATCCTGTAGATCAGCCTTCTATAAATGCTTCGCGTTTACTTTTGGCATTTAAATCTTGCCAAACTTTTCCAACTGTATGACCTTCGTTAATCCAGGTTTCATCCAAATAACATATTTTGCGTCCAGTGCTACGAATTTTGCATATTTCTTCTAAATATTTTCTTCTCCATACAATAATTTTGTTTTTTTCTAATAGCATACTTTTTCTGTTAAGTTTTACATATCAAAAGTTCATTTCGCGCATGGTCCTGATTAAGATTCTACGAGATATCTTGGGTAAAGAGTCATCATTTTCGAGCTCTTGAGAAATATTTTTCAGTGTTGGAATTTCACTCCGAAAATAAAATGAATGAATTTTTCGACGTATAATATTCCTTGTCTCGTCATCCAAAACAATGCTTTTCCTACCTCTAATTTTACCTTTTTCTTGCTTTTTATTTTCCGATGTATTTTTAAGTACACAAGAAATACAGCTAACGGATACTTTTGTTAAACTGCTACAAATGTCGACCGCTTGGCTAACATTTAATGTAATTTTTCTGCAGACAATTCCTTCATAAACGTTTGGTATCATTACCTTCTCTTCGGACGTTAACATTTTCCGTCTCTTTTGCGGATTTTCATTTTTGGAATCAACATCAGAATTTTGCTGTCTTCTCTTGGAACAGCTCGGTTATTCGTCCAACTCCAATAAAACTCAAACCAAATAATCACAGAATATAACTAAAAATTTACTATAAAACGACAAACTATAACACTCGTATTATCAATAACACGTTTTATCAATAACACAAACTTATCGCATAAAATATATTCACAAAATGCAACACATGCCCTACCCTCAGAAACACCAATGTAAATGAACTATTGTTGATGGGCACTTGCTCGATAAAAACTAGTTTTACGGCTTTATGTGGGTCGGAATTGAAACGGAGTTCCGTCGCTAATTCCAAAGTTGCCAAACGATTGAAAAATATTGTTTTAAAATATCGATATTTCTTTTATAAATTTAAATATGTAACGAAACGCAACATATAAATAAAATTTATTTAGTTACAATTTTGTGCTTAATTTTTACTATTGAAAAAATCATGTTTTTTGGTATTTTTATGACGGTAATAATCGCTGCGTGGAAGAACACAGGTTTTGTATGACCATAATTACTACTTGTGAACAAGAATTGGCTACACTGTACGACAACTCCTGGTCAGTTTTTCTATAGAGAAGTACAAATAAATATACTACTTATATATTGTGTAATTTCTTATGAGAAAACGCAAATTGCAATTGAGAAAACGGGTAGTTTTCGAGGACCGCTGTGTACATTTAAATTTGAGGATATTCAGCGTTTAAACGATGAATCACTCTCCCAAATAGTGAAATTCTACTTTACGTATTAATACCGAAAACTGGTATGATAAGCTACCAGCGTATCCTACTGCAACAGTCTATGTAAAAAATCCCTTAATTTTTTTAAATTTTTTGCACACGTGCCATTTGAAATAAAATACTTGGAAAAGAAGTGTCATGTATACTTTTTTCATTATTTTTAACTAGAAGATAATTATATAAAAGCACTGGAATAGTTATTGCATTAATAAATATGTTTTATAAGAATTTTAGTCCAAAAATTCATTGTTTTATTTATCCCGGCGTACAAACAAATTTTATTTTTTAGTTTTAAAACCTATGCCAGTTATTAAACAATATTATGGCAACAAATTTCTATAAAAATCTTGTTGTTTGACATTAGCGCTAGAAAAATATTTTTATTCATTTTGAGGATTGTACCAAATGAAAGGTTATTTTTTCACATACTAGTTTACGCACAATACTAATTTTTTTGCGGATACACTAAAGCAAAGTTTAGTATTTATTTGCTAGACAAAGTTCTTATACAAGAATTTAAATTATTTATTAGGTCTATTTGCCATTACAATTTTTCCAGTATATTATTGATGTTCTTTTAGATGTCTCAAAACCGACCGCTTACAGAAGCTGAACTCCAGTATATAACGGACGTGATGAAGAGTATTGTCTTTCCGAATTTGATGGCAATGAGGACGCGGACAACTATTTCCCTGAGACAAGCTCAATTTCCAAACCTCCGTCACAATCCCCGAGTGCTAGTATCGACCAACCGACATATTTCAGTACTTCAGTACAGTACTTGAAAAGCGTGCGCCAATGTACTCTTATAAGAAAGACAAATATTTCTACAAACAAAGATTTTGATGATTCGGATCGAGATCCTTGATTAAGATGATGGATTTGGTTTCAAACACAACAAGTTGGCTAGATTATTTCCTAAAAAAAACGTTTCTGGTAAAGAAGACGAGGATGAACAACTGTTAACATTTTAACATTATCTTATGCAACAAATTCCTTAACTCCTCCTATAAAGACGAGACAGAGGAACAAACTCCTGCTCATTCAAATCAATTTTTGTGTGGTCCAAGCTTCTTCAAGCGTCAATGTTGACATTAATTCGAGTAAGCCAATAGACTTCTTCAGAGTTTTCTTTAGTGAGAGTATATGTCAAACAATTTCAAAAGAATCGACCTTTTACGCTACACAGAAGAATTCGCAACTTTTTATGAAAATAAAAAAAACTCATGCCCAGAAAGCATGTGTGCTTTCAAAGGCGTACATCACTAAAACAATACATGCCATTGAAACCAATAAAAAGAGGTTTTAAAATTTGGACATCGGCTTGTGCTAAAACGGGATACCTTCTAAATTTGCACATATATCGAGGAAAAGCCACTCAATTAACGTCCGATATGTTAGAAGAACGTCGAAATATCAAAATCTGGTTATTGCGTATACTTTGATAATTTTTTCACCACAATAACACTGATGCAAAAACTACTGGAAAAGAAAACTTGTGGCACTGTAAGGCAAACAAGGAAATATTGTCCAAAACAAATATTATGTGTTGATAACGGGCTTTCCCAAAATCAGTCAGATTCGGTTAGTTCTGATAAAATATCTGTGTATAAGTGGAAATATAGAGGCGTAAAATGTGTAAGTATTGTTAGCAATGTACATAATTTTTAAGAAAAAACTCAGGTTTTGATAAGAAACAAAACCGGAAATAGAGATAAAGTACCATGTCCTCAGATAATAGTAGATCTATTGAATCAATATCATGCTAACTACTCCATCGCATGGATATCAAGACGTTGGTGGGTAAAAGTATTTTACTACCTTTAAAAACGCATATTAAGAGTAAACAGCTATATTTTATAGAAGGAGACTGAAAAAAAATAACCCAAGTGCTAATCCTATGTCTGCGTTAAAGTTCTGCAGTGAACTAGCTGATAATTTGATTAGCACTTTTACTTTCACAGAAAAGTCTGGACCTCCATCAAACCCAACTTTGAATCCTGGTTCACACTTGCCCACCAAAGGACGCTATATACCATTGCCCAGTAAGTATTAGTTGTTTGTCAAAATGCACACTGGTAGATATATCTACCACCCTTTCCAGCCCTTATGACAAAGAAATTTTTTTTTAACTTTTTTCGTTTTGTTAATGATGCACAATGAAATACTTTTACTACCCAAAAGTATATTTTTTACAAAAAAAAATAGTTCTGTCCGTTAAAGCGTAAGACTTAAATGTACTATTCTTTGAATCGTAGCACTAACTCTGTTACCTCCTTTGTATTCCTTAAACCCAAAAAATAGCAGACTACCCTGCTATGATCCAATAGCTGCAATAGCGGTATAAAAAGAGACTATTTGTATTGTCTTAGAGATTATATATTATAAGAGAGTAAAAAATTATTGTTAGATAGGTACATATTATTTTAAAAGAATATTTTTGGCTCATACTTATAAACACTCATCACGTGTTTTTTGGTAAAAAATTTTGGTAAACTATGCTGGAAGTATCCCACTGAAACTTTTATTAATTAGTATCCCACTGGAAAAAAACAGTAAAGTTTTTACAGAAAAGTAAAAATTTCTAGTTGAGATACAGCAAGGCAACAATAAGAGTCAGAAGTCGTACAGAAATCGCCAGAAATTTATTTACAAAGGCAATAAAATCAACAAACCAGTGTAAAAATAAATTATTCCATAAATATCAATTATTTTGAAAATTAACGCTATTAAAATCATATTAAAAAATTTTTTAAAGCAATTAAAAATTTTAAGAACAGTTTACTAACCTTGGGATTTAACCACTATCAAAAAACACGTAACTAATAATAAAGATTTCCACAATAAAGCCATTGAACTAGATACTACCATTGCAAAGAAATACGTAAACTATACACGGGTAAATGGTACTAAGTACTATCAAACAACCCACATCCACCAACCGAAGCGAAGATACTAACTGTTTTGTGTTGTCTGTCGATAGGCGACCGAGTCTCGAATTGTTAATGACGTACAAGTCTTCGTCAAAACTAAAAAGTTAATGATTCCGATGATTAAACATTACAGGTGGATCGTATTAGTCTGAGAGATACATGACTAATTTAGAAGAAACGAACGTTTTTCTAAGGAAATTATCTTTTAAATTACACGGAATACAGAGATTGTTAAAAATTCAGTGAGTAATAATGAAAACAGGTATTTGTGGTAAAACATTTATTTTACGCGGGTAATACTAAATAATCTCAAATTATTAATAGGTTATAGAGAAATGATCACACACATACACACAACAATTTTTGGGATATCCTCTGTTTTACTTTATGTGGTTATACTATCTGATTTTAGGGGTACCTATAAGAGCGTTTCTTCGTTTGAATGACGTTGGACTTTTGTCCCAAAATGGGTGCTCCGGACACCGAGTCACCGACCTAATGCCCATATTTATAGTCGGTACCTACTCAAGTATCGGTCGATGCTTGAGGTCGACCTTGAGTCGGTTTTGTGTTTTATAAACATCTCAAGCACGAAATCGAGCTTGAGTACACAAAAATGACAGCTCGTGCTCAAGCATCGGATCGACCTGCCTTGAGCACGGGATCCTAACCTAACTTGTTTGTTTATATTTATATTTTTTTCCAATTCGCTTCAAATACAATATTTTTTTGTTTTTTGCGATTATTAGCTTAATATTTGATCAGAATTGAATAAGAGTTAAAATGGAAACAAGACAAATTCCAGAATTATTAATAGGTGAATTATTATGAATAGTGAATATGCACTATCTACTTACTTCAGTATTAAAGGAAGGTATTTATTTATAATGGGTTAAAAAAAATAGGTTATTTGATAGATATATATCTTTAGGTAATCATCAACAAAATAGATATAATAGTGCACATGTAAGAAATGTTGCCAAAAGGCTATTTAGAACCTGGAAAATATGGTTTCCCTGTCTGCAATGAGGCCTACAAATCAAATTAAATACATATCTTGCAATAATAAGTACTACAGCATTACTCTGCAATATATGTTAACAGGAAAATAATGATAGTGATGATGATTTTCTCGAAAATACTGATGTACCAGTAAATAGAAATGTTAATGATGTGGAACAAGGTTTAAATTTTAGGAGACTTTTATTCAACAATGTTATGCATGAGAATGTGAATATACCTATTATTGAATACTTATATTATGTTAAATGTAATTCTTTTTTATTTTATTTGTCAAAATGTATTTTTTAAATTTTAATTTAAAATAAATGAGAGTTATAGGTAGGTACTATATACTCAGACAACTTAAGCAAGTATATCTTTATTGAGTTCAAGTTGTCTCCCTCCTTTTAAATAAGTGTTTATTCCTTTCATAAAACCTTTCCATATCAAATATAAAGTCAATTACACATTTAAAATATTAAAATTTTTTATTTAAAAATATATTTATAAACCTTCAAATTTGAAAGTAACAATGTATATAACTAAAAAATGGAGGCTTGTTAAATATAAAATAATATAATAATCGCTTTACAACCACCATAGTATACATTAAAAACAAAATCAAAAAAATATCCACAACTAGTATTTACATTTAGAATTTTAACAGTTTTAAATATAATACATACATTAAGTACAAAATAAGAATACTTATATATAAATGATTGTTTTAAAAATCCATAACTATAGATTACTATTAACCTTTGGAATAATTCAAACCTATTTTTGGCGAATGTTTTTTATTTGCAATTATTATAGCCACTCCTCCATTAGTAGTAGTGTTTGTTATTATTGTTACATATTGCTATAGGTGGATTTAAGATTACTTACCATTTCTGACGGATATTCACAAGTTAAAGATGATTTCATGTAATCGAATGAACTATCTTATAAGTAAAGTCGTCCCAGGAACGCAACTCAACAACAATATTGGCAATATCATTTTAAAGTCGTCTACTTTAAAATGTATAATGTATGTCTGAATTGTCAATATAGATGAGTCAGATAAAATTAAATTATTAGAAGAATTTTTCACTAAGTAACAAAAAACAAAATTTGTTTAATTTACTAATGTTTGTATTTTGAGAACGTTTTCCGAAGTGGAAATTGAAACGTCAATAAACGTATTTTAATCTTTAATTGTGGCTTATTCCCATTTAAATAGTAATTAATTTAAAATGCCACAAGAAAATAGCTTCAGAACAATATTGACATATTCTATAGGAATAACAGGTGTCATATTACAAGTATTACTTGAAATTATTATAAAATGTACAGGTAAGATTTCTCAAAATTATCATACATAACAACTCTTTATTTACAAATGGACAAGCAACGGAGGGAGTCATATACTTCTGATGTTACAGTAATTAAACTTACATGTTCTCCTAGCTGGTGGGCCTCCTTTTGCCCTACAATTATACTAAGTATGAATATATAGGAAATTTGCCTCTTCCGAATACTTCTGTGCTGTCTAAAGGACAGTCGATGCTTACATATATGTTGAGAACAGCAACTTTCACAAACTCCAGCACTACATCAGGCTTTGGCTTTTTCAAAGGGCCATCACCTGTAGCCAGCATGCTGTTGTTTCTCTACATTTTCTACGATAAAATTTCAATTTGTTTTACAATTTTCGTAGCTGTTCTGAAGTCCTCAATATATCTACCTCAGGCTGGCAGTTATATAATATGCTGTATTGTACTCCCAACCCTTCTTTTTTCATTAAGGAAGCACCGTATGTCCTTTTATTCTCTACAGTATTATTTTCCTTTAACAGCTGGATTAAAAACACCTTTCCTTTTGTTTAATACATTAGTACAATTTTCGCTCATCTAAAAATCCACATAATTGAAATTTATTCCCTCGAATGCATATTTTTTATAATATATTACATACCTTTAAATAATTTATTAAAAATAAATTTTTATTTAATATACAACATGACACTTCTTCAATAAAGCTCAATTTGGAGCTAAAAATATTTAAATAAAGTTTTGTGACAATGGTAATAATTGACAGAATCTTCTTTTTATTGGATGTCATCAATCAAATTTACTTAAAATCCCTACTTTTCGTGCTTGAGATTAATCTTGTACGAGAATACCCGAAGTATCGTTTATAGAACACAACAAATACTTGAGCATAACTTTGACGTAAGTTCGACTTGGCGGAGCACGTGCTCAAGCACGAGCTTGAGTACCGACTATAAATACGGGCCTAAGTCGGCGATTCCCCGCCCGGATTGTGTTTGCTCGGTCACTCAGCCGCCGAATTGGCAAAATAATTTTTGTTCTCCTTGTCACCTGAGTGCCCAAAGGGTCTGGCCATCGAGCCCACTTTAGTTGGTACGTGACATGAAAAGACAAAACAGACCCAATAAACCCCATTTAAAAAGGGGGTTTATTCGCACTACATTACTTGGTAGGAGAGCAACTGGTAAATTTGAGTTCTTTTGTTGTCTACTAGTATTTTAAGAGGTAAATTTGACAAGCTAATGTAGGTTAAAGTGTGACAGTGCTTCTTTTATTTCTTTGTGTTGTAACTAAAGTTAACTAGTTTTTGAAGCAAACAGACCTTAGTAGTTAAACAATTAAATGAAAATGAAATTGTAAGCTAATATGTATAATATTGGCATACTTTTAACAATTACTAGATGAATTAAATTTAACTTTAAAATTTAAATGTGACAATCGAAATAATTGAAATAATGTTTGTGTAACAAATTTTGAATTTTTTTTTTAAGTCGGAATTACAAAACAAACTTAGGTAACGAAATATTAATCCAAATAAGTAATAAATATACAAATTTTGAAAAAAAAATCAAAAAAATTGTCTGCGTGGATGAGCCATCTGTAATGGTATGTTTAAAATTTTCCATTTTAGTTTTATTATATTAATGTGGAAAAAAGAGAAATATATAAAATTGTTTATAGCAACAAATTCCAGAAATTAATATTAATGTTATTGAGTTATTAATTAAATTAATAATGAGGTTATAGTCATGATTCCCGGTAACTGATGTGCTATTTAAACGGTGTAACAGTAAATTTTAGTCTTATTTTGAGTTTATAATGTACCACAACAAGATGTAACGTCCACGTCGAAATTGGTAAGTCTGTACAATAAATTTCTGCAACACTTTAACAAATTCAAATTTACAGTCACTTATAGTTATAAGTTTAGTATCTCTATTCGACAATGTGAATTGTATATGATTTAAGATTAAGATAAGTCAACACGTGGTTTAAAATTCTAACACAACAGTGAAGAATCGTTCAGACTAGTATTACTAATTAAATCAACTTATTTTAATCTTAAATCATATACAATTCACGTTGTCGAATAGAGATACTAAACTTATAACTATAAGTGACTGTAAATTTGAATTTGTTAAAGTGTTGCAGAAATTTATTGTACAGACTTACCAATGTCGAGGTGGACGTTAAAACTTGTCTTGGTACATTATAAACTCAAAATAAGACTAAAATTTACTATTACACCGTTTAAATAGCACATCAGTTGTTTAGTTTAGTATGTTGTCGTTTTATATTATAGGCAAAATGAAAACTAGGTGGACTGTAACACTGGCTTTATTAAAAATTGTAACAAAACGCTGTTAAAACTAAACTGTATGGTCTTTTTGTAGATGGACACTTTTACGAACAAATTTATTGTTTTATACCGAACTGCTTACAATTGTACTTGTACATTACTTGTTGTCTTGTTGATGTCTGGATATCGTCTTCTTGGCGCGCACTCTGTTCGCTGAAGTAACGCACACTGTTGCCGGTTTGAGCAAAAAGTCTAACATAATTGTTTGCGGCGCAAACATGCCCCCTGCCTTGAAAGCAAAGGCCTTCAGCTTTCAAATGGTAGTGGACAAATTTTCGTAAAGCTCCGCTTAACGATTTCATCTTGGGTCTTGATGGATGCTACTCTTGCGACGTCATTAAAACCCTTGAAAATATGAACAATGCGACCTAAACGCTATTGAGTAGGTAGAGTATTGTCCGACTTGAGTAAAACAACCCTCTATAGCCCCGTGTGCACTCAAGGCAACAAAGGCGTTTTTGATGCAGAAAACTTTTTTAAAACCGTTTCCGACTCTAAGATGCCCTTCGTTGATTTCAGGCAACATTTGGTTATAAATTTTAATACACTTAGTGACATCTATGAACCTATGACGAAACCTATATGGAAATTTTTAACAGTATGTCAAATGCACATGACTGAATTATTAGTTTGTATTTTCGATCCTGATTTATTGTTATAAATTGTGTACAATTTATATAAAAATACATATAGGCATTATATCACCATTTAAATATTGATTGCCGTTGAAATTTGATTATTTTATTATGTTGTTTCAGTACTGTGATAAAAAACAGGTATGTTGCTTTAAATTCACACTGGACCATGTCATTTTAAATTATTTTTTTAGGATGAATACAGAAGCGTTCTACTAATTATCCGTTATTGTTTGTTAAAGTTCCCAACAAATCCGAGGAATCCGAAGACTCTGACTTTGAAGAAAGTGATAATGAATTTTCCATAGGTACTCAGATATCAATCGATGCAGGATCAATTGAAATGGAAAATGAAAAATGAAGACTATGGGTACGAAGCAAATTAAGACCAGGATACCAATTGAGATTTAGACCAAGATGAAGATGAGGATGATACCGATAAAACAGAAAACACACTGAACAAAATGTGTTCAAAAGTTCAAAAATGATCGAAAAAACATTCAGTGGAAGAGTGGTCCCCGAACAGTATTTCCAATTCCAGAATGGAAAGGTAACTTACCGACATGCAAATTATTAGAACCGGAATCGCCTCTATATTATTTTAAAAAGATATTATCTACTAATATGCTGGAAAACATAGTAAAACAAAGTAATTTGTATACACTGCTAAAGAATATAAATAAACCATTGAATATGACACTAGTAGAATTAAACCAATTTAATGGATTTGTTCTACTGATGTCAATATATGGCTTGCCAAGGACAAGATCATTTTGGCAGAAGGAAACACGTGTTGCTCAAATAGTTGACACTATATCTAGGAATCGCTGGGAAAAAATAAAAACTAAAATTCATTTCAATAATAAAGAAAATATGATCAACAATAATGATAAGTTATACAAAATTAAACCATTCATCAACGGTCTAGTTCAAAATTTTCAGAGTATTCCAATGAGTGAAAAATTGTGTATTGATAAACAAATGATATCATTCAAAGGGGCACATTCTTTAAAACAATATATGAAGACCAAACCCAAAAAATGGGGATACAAGGCATTTGTTTTGTGTGATAGCAATGGTATTATTTATAACTGGGAATTATATACAGGAACTGTCGAACATCCTCTTTATTTACCTAATGTTACCAAACAAATGCTATAAAGTATATTTTGACAACTGGTTCAATAGCATTCAGTTGCATATTGAAATGGAAAAACGTGGACTGCAATGTTTGGAAACTGTTCGTCCAAACAGATTGCCCAATTGCCATTTTTCTGATGACAAGAATATAAAGAAATAGGTCAAAGGTACTGTAGAAGAAAAGCACGCTACAATAGATGGCATAAGACTAACAGCGTTAAAGTGGTACGATAATAAACCGGTTCATTTGCTTAGTACATTTGTTGGTTCTGAGCCTACTTCGTTAGTAAAGAGGTGGTATAAGAAACAAAAATCAAGAATTGATGTATGCTGTCCAAATGCAGTGCAATTTTATAATAAATTTATGGGAGGTGTCGATCCTACGAATTCACTAATTACTCTTTACCGAACAGACATAAAATCTAAAAAGGGGTATCTAAAAAATTTTCACCTTCTGGATTTATCTGTTGTTAACAGATGGTTGTTGTATCGTCGTGTCTGCTATTACTTTAAAATTGAAAAGAAAAACCAGTTGCCTTTATTACAGTTTAAGTACCACTTATATAGCGTACTGTTAGCAAGAACTGGCCAGATCAAAAACAAAGGACGTTCCAGGCTCAGTGAAATTGAGAAGGAAAATGTAAAAAAACGGAAGAGAGGACCTACTGCTATTGTGCCACCAAAGGAAGTTAGGCTTGACCAAACCTCCCACTGGCCAGTATTTTCTGAAAAAAAGGGAAGATACAAAAAACCAGGATGCTGTAATACTCCTAAAGTAATTTGCGATAAATGTAAAGTTGCTTTATGTTTTACAACTACAAATAATTGTTTTTGGTTGGCAAAACTTAATTCGTTAGTTTTTGCTGCCCACAGTTGCCTGTCCCAAAACTCACCCTAAACAAAATTTAAAAAATCTAAAAAAATTACTAGTTGTTCTAAATGCATATTTGAGCATATTACACAAATTAAAACATTTTCTCTTAAGTTTACAAAAAAGTCGGGCAATAGAGGGTTAATCTTAAATCATATACAATTGACGT
Organism: Diabrotica undecimpunctata; assembly: GCF_040954645.1. NCBI lineage: Eukaryota > Metazoa > Arthropoda > Insecta > Coleoptera > Chrysomelidae > Diabrotica > Diabrotica undecimpunctata. The sequence goes on from NC_092808.1 coordinate 49,373,624, forward strand.
TGTCGAATAGAGATACTAAACTTATAGCTATAAGTAACTGTAAATTTGAATTTGTTAAAGTGTTGCAGAAATTTATTGTACAGACTTGCCAATATCGACGTGGACGTTACATCTTGTCTTGGTACATTATAAACTCAAAATAAGACTAAAATTTACTGTTACACCGTTTAAATAGCACATCAGTTACCGGCAATCATGCTCATATCCGGCGCTCAACTGTCATATATCAGAGTTGCCTACCTCATTATTAATTTAATTAATAACTCAATTAATTTCTGGAATTTGTTTCTATAAACAATTTTATCTATTTTTCTTGTTTCCACATTAATATAATAAAACTAAAAGGGAAAATTTTAAACATACCATTACAGATGGCTCATCCGCGCCGACAATAAGTTTTTTCAAAATTTGTATATTTATTACATATTTTTGGATTAATTTTTCGTTACCAAATACTCATCTAAAGTTTATTTTGTAATTCTGACTTTAAAAAAAAATTTCAAAATTTGTTATATAAAAATTATTTCAATTATTTGGATTGTCACATTTAAATTTTAAAGTTAAATTTAATTCATCTAGTGATTGTTAAAAGTATACCAATATTATACATATTAGCTTACAATTGCATTTTGAGTTAATTGTTTAACTACTATGGTCTGTTTGCTTCAAAAACTAGTTAACTTTAGTTACAACACTAAGAAATAAAAGAAAAACTGTCACACTTTAACCTACATAAGCTTGTCAAATTTACCTCTTAAAATACTAGTAGACAATAACAAAAAAACTCAATTTTATCAGTTCCTCTCCTACCAAGTAATGTAGTGCGAATAAGCCCCCTTTTTAAAAATTTTATGTCTTTTTTGTCCTTTTAATTGTGTTCTGTTTATCCCTAATTTTGTTTTAGTTTTATAATTTTAACATTTGACATCACAATTTTCTGCCAAAACACAAATTAAATGCTTTTTATCAAAAATTTGATAATTACAAGTCAAAGAAATTGCACACCCACAAAATAGTACAACTAATTTCATTCATTGTCATATAACTGTCCGCTGACTGTAAAAAAATTTCAATAAACTAACACACATTTCTAAAATATATCTCTTGAATAAATATAAATAACTGTAATATTTTAAATAATATAAAACATCACTTTCATTTAACAAACAATCACATATACCTTACTCCTATTTCATTTGTTAACATCTTTCCCCTCAAGAAACTTCCTCGTTAATTGTCAGACAGTTACAACATTAACCGAAGATCACCCATTATCAGCAATACAGGATAGTTTAAACTATGTCTCACGAATCATTATCTAAAAATTCTTGTACCGGCATGTAAGTAGTATTTTGTTTATTTCTAATTTATTACAATTCAATAGATGTGCAGGTCGCGACTTATTCCCACAAAATTGGTAGCGTTATCAAAAATACACTCTGCACATTTTCCTCGTCTAGCGCAAAAACATCGGAAGCTGGATAAAAGGGTTTCGGTAGTCAAGTCGCTTGCTAACTCTAAATGAACGACCCGTGTAGACATACATACATACAGGGCGACGTATTTTTAATTATCTATGATTGCGGAACCTCTTATTTACCTCTTACCTCCCTAATTAATAAAGGACCGCAATATTCAACTCCGGTTTTAAGAAAAGGTCGAGAAGGAGTCACCCGATATTGGGGAAGGATATCCATTTTATGATTAGCTAGGCGCGGTTTTATGCGAAAACACGGAATCTATCGATGTAAAATTTTTCTAGTTACGTTACGTCCATCTAAAGACCAATAACTTTGGTTATGGAGTACAAGGTGGCTTGTGGGCCAGTATGTTTTAATTTTACGTGTTCTTCGCGTATAATTAATTAAGTAATATAATGATTAGCTGGAACTAAAATTAGATTTTATTATCTAGAAATAAATTCAATTCGATCAGTTGTTTATATTGTACTCAGCCAGAGGCCTTCTTTAAGTCAATAAATCAAAACTTGTCTTATAGTAAATTTATTTTTATTCAGAGTTACCTATGATATCTGGTATGTAACTCTACACTCATTAAGATCAAGGATGCTGTCTAGTGCTCTTTTTGTAGTCGCTTTGTTTGTTGTTCTATCTTCGTATAATCATTATCCCCTCCCCTTTCATTTGTATATCGCATGTTAGAATTGTATCAGTTGTTTATTTTGTTTTCACTCAGAGGCCTTCTTAAAGTCAATAAATCAAAAATGTTTGAGTTTAGTAGGTTTTAAGTAGATCTATTTTCATCCGTAGTGCCCTATATCTCGTATGTAATTATACGTTCATTAATAATCAAGATACTGTGCCTTTTTGGTAGTCGCTCTGTTTGTTTTTATCTTAATATAATCGTTATCCCCTCCTCTTTCATTTAATGTATCACACGCTGCAATATATCCAATAATAAAGGAGATCTAACGTAATGCCCGTTTGGCAATGCGGATACGTTTGTTTTTTCCTCAATTGTACTAGTTACCTTCTTCTCTTTCCGACAAGACCTTATATGTCACGATCCGTAGAACAGTTCTCGAGCTGCGCCACTTTGCGAACAATTTACGTATTGATGACGGTCGCAAAAATCTGTCGCGTATTTAATGATTTGTTTTTCATCAAAAAAGTGTTTAACATTGCTAAAGAAGTTTTTACTTAAAAATAGCCATCTTCATCATCAATAGCCAATAAAAAACTTCATCTAGCCAAAATATGCCTCACAATTCGAGGTATCTCCGTCTACATATCACGCAACCACAAACACACAACACAACCATTACCATCCTCCAGGTTATGGTCTGGACTATTTTAGATCTGACATTCAAAAAAGTTACACATCAACTGACACTCAAAACATTGATACGACATACAACACACAAATTCCTAACTACACACAACAAAGACACTACACACATTAAAATACATATTCAAACTCATTATTCATAGTCACTATATAAATTACAGAGTATTACAAACAACTACAAATTTTCTTCTTCTTCTTTAGGTGCCGTCTTGTTAGCGAAGGTTGGCGATGACCTCTGCAAAGTCTTCCCTATTTTGGGCTTTCCTTATTAAACTTTGAAAGTCTTATACTGTCCAATCTTTGATGTTGCGCAACCAGGTCATTTGTCGTCTACCCTGGCCGCGTCTGCCTTCTATTTTCCATCCTATAATAAGCCAAATTTTCTTAGACACCTTAAACTCACGCAGCTCTTTAAAATATGACATTAAACAAATTACACAATACACAAACAACTTTATGTCACAAAACCCTCAAAAAGCTCAACTTAGAACTCATACAAATACAGTAGTCGAGTTATTAATAGTCGAGTATTAATCTCCTGTTAGAGGAGATGAATAACCAATCGGTATGCTTACGCTCATTCCGGATTTTCCGAGTGTCCATTAATATATATGGACGCCCGATTTAAAAACTTAAGAACTCGGGGAAGCAGCGGTGAGTATACGGAACTATTACGATTACTAGAACTAAGAGTCGATTATATCACTCGATGTAGCATACTTACACGATACAGAATACACGATAAACCACATCTCTAACCAAATTCTGCAGTCAAACCCCACTAATCCTAATCGTTCCGGATATGTTAGAAGACGAAAAAAATTTATTTGCAGTCTACGTGAACAAGTTGAATAAGATAGCCTACCTTTACACAACGAACCCCATTAATGCCAAACCTCTGCAGAAGAAACTTAAAGGTTTACCCGGAGCCAAATACCCAACCATCACAAACAGATCCAATCAAAAAACACTCATCGCACCCCGCCGTCCACTCTCAGAAAACATCACATAAACAAATCTAGACGCATGCATTCCTTAATAATTCCTCAATCAATACAGATTCAACCAATTATTTATTGAAAACTCAAAATCTACCCATCTATCAAAATTCAAGTCACTTACAGTCAACTCTCCTTTAACAAATCTAACACACCTACAACCAATTCCAAAATCAACACATCACCCCTTATATCTTATATCCCATATTACAGTACATTAATATTACAGTTACACACAACATGAACCTGCGACAGAAACAATACCTATTGAACCTTTACCCCCAACCTTACAATCAAAAAACACAAAACGAAACACATACAACTCAATCTACACAACAATAAACTCAAATAATCGATCCGAACCATCCCCACCACAACCCAAGCAAATACCTTATAAAACACATCCCACCAAACATTTGCCAACAAAACATTTCTCAACAATATTTTAAAATCAAACGAAATTCTTCATAGCCCACTTAAAAGTCTATTCATTAGACAAAACAGCAGCCCTTAACACATAAACCTAAACCTCTAAATATCTACGAATTCCAGACAAAACTAAGAAACAATATCGTGATAATCACTATTGGCCCTATATATTTCAATAACACTCAACAAAAGTCACAACTAAAGTCCAATTAAACCAATCATTAACAGAAATTTTTCACAAAAGAACATTGAAGACCATCAATCATAAGACCACTTCCCTAACATTTAAATTGTCAGAATAATTGTCCGCTAAAATAACATCCCTATACACTTTGTTCAAGTCTTCGAGAACTCAGAACCAAAATTCTCAGAAGCACTGAAACACCGAACATTATACGTTGTGAGATCCCTGGATCAAATAACGTCATCCCCCTGCGCTTAAAATATTGTTCTAGATGCTGCCAAAGGGAACGTCACAACACAGAATACCAACAAAGAGCCACTATCTCTCCAAACTGCAAACAAAATCACAAATCATATAAATGGCAGATGCACCATTCGTTTCAAACTATTGTGGCACATACTCGGCATATTCACAAAATCTCCCGCCAGAAAAAGTGCTCCCACAACATAGAAACACACACATACAGTCACTACCCTAGACAAATTTCCTCATACGAAGACCAACGTAGGTCCCACCACACTCTTGTATACATTTCCTTTCAGATCTTCCCCGATTTTTATATCACAAAGTACCTCGCTCATTCGCTTCCAGTTAAACCAACTAGCCCGTACTTCTCCCTCTTCAATAACCCTTGTCTAACACCCCAACTTCCCCTTTACCATTTCTTTGTTCTCCTCTACTAACACGATATTATCAGCAAAGCGCATTGATCAAGGAGCTCTCTCCCCTACTTTTTCTGTTAGTACATCCATAAAAAGATTAAACAGGTAGGACTTAGTAGAGATGCAAACCAACCGTGACTGGTAAAATTTCAGTCGTCAATTCGCACAAGTCCTTACTTTGGTTTATGCTCCTTCATACATTTCGTTCACGAGACTTACGTACTTCTCGGGAACCGATTCCTCTCCCATACATCTCCATAGCTCTTGTCTAAGAACTGTATTGTACTCCTTCCCAAGATCTATAAATACCCAATATAGCTCTCTTTTCTTCTCGCCGTATTTCTCTATCAACTTTCTCAAAGCAAACAAGGCACCCGTTGTCCTCCTTCCTGTCACAGACCCAAACTGTTTTTCTCCTATGGATGTCTCTCTGCCTAATCTTCACTTTACAGTGTTCTTCCAGATTTTCATTGTATGCGACATTTACTTTGTCCCTCTATAGTTCTTACAGTCTTAAATGTTTCCTTTATCTTTATACAATGATAACATCACTCCCTCTCTACATGCATTGAGCATCCTTTCTTCTTCATATATCCCTCATCATTTGCTACAAAATATTAACCCCTTTCTCTATAAGAGCCTTTCAAACCTCCACAAGTATTTCATCAGGTCGCACTGCCTTATCATTTTTCATCCTATTTAACCTCTCAACAACTTCATGTCTCGCTATTCCTGGTATTATATCCACATTTGGGAAACCGCATCCTCCGTCTCGTCTCTGGTGTTCTTCATTAAGCAACTTTCTAAAGTACTCATACCGGATTTGCTTTATTTTAACATCGGTTCTTAACACTCTTCCATCTGCACTCTTAATTTGCCTCACGGGTTAAGTCCTTTGATGACTTGTCCCTTGTTTTAGCAATTCCCTCGGGTGTGTCAAACTCCTACTACAGCTGTGCAGAGCTAGATAGTCCTTAGTAGTAGCTATAGCGTGCTTTGCTACCTATATATATATATATATATATATATATATATATATATATATATATATATATATATATATATATATATATATATATATATATATATATATATCTCATACCGGATTTGCTTTATTTCAACATCGGTTCTTAACACTCTTCCATCTGCACTCTTAATCTGCCTCAATGGTTAAGTCCTTTGATGACTTGTCCCTTGTTTTAGCAATTCCCTCGGGTGTCTCAAACTCCTAATACAGGATATAAGGATATATATATATATATATATATATATATATATATATATATATATATATATATATATATATATATTATTGTGATATTTAAAGTCTTGGTGCGCCAAGCTATAATTAGCTAATTAATTTTTTTGATTAATTAAAATTATTTAAATGATATGATTATGACTCTATCACAATTTTTAATTCTTTTATCTCAGGGTTAAATTCGTGCTTCAATATCTATGCTATTACATGTGAAAGGTAAGGTCCAGAGAATACCGGAATAATAAAAAACACATATGATCTAACACTATATATTGAAATAAAAATAATGAAATAATTCACACTCAAAAGTTTTCAATAAACAAATCTCATATAAGGATTCTCAAAATTTTGTTCTCCGTACGTGAACAATCAAAAATTAATGGTACAAACAATATTAATTGAAATCTCAAAATCCCAAACTATTCTAACTCTCCTAATCCAAATATTTATATCCTTTCTAAATTACGTGTAAAAATTGTGTTATCAATAAAAGAAAAAACTGCAGAAAACAAAAATATCTCTCTCTGATGATGAGTGGTCCAAATCCTTGTTCCTTGTTGACTGTATTATCTCCTCTCAACTGCTCCCTATGTAATCAGCAATCTTACAACAGATTGTTGCAAGTATATCGTCCTTAATGATCTCCTTCAAAAGCACAAATCATTCAAATTATAATAGCCTTTCTCCTCTCGATAAACTGAATCTCTCGTTGGCCCGAGTGATAAAATGACTCTTGGAATATCTTCTCTTTACGATAAACTGAATCTCTCGTTGGCCTGAACAGTGACTCTTGGAATATAAGTAGAAAAAAATGACTTACAATATTTGGCTGCTATAGCTTCTGTCAGATACACTAACTCCACAAAAACTCACTAACATTCAACACTACTGCTTGCTACTTCTTCGGAATCGCCAGAGAACAAAAAATGTTCTTCTCAAAGACTTGGAAACCAACTGCCCGCTATCTTTTCTCTCTCCTCAATCTCGCTAAACTTTCTCCCACACACTTATCCCACCTTTTTCAATCTCCGCCAATCACAACTCGTCACAATTCCCCCATTTCTTCATTTCGATAACAAACAAATTTTTACCTATAATTATAAATTTCCTAAAACTTATTTACAAATAATATTTTTCTATAAATCTTAAAACTAACAAAAACCTCTTTCTAAAATATCTTCTATTGTCTTTAATCACTGCACTAATGCATTTGTAAAAACCCGTTTCAATTTGTCTTTTGTTTCACTTAAACTTATGCGGGTCACTCAAGTTTAACAAAGAAATGATTGATGTAAAGCTTACATTTTGTTTGGTACAGGTAATTCAAGGATTTAATAACTTTCCTTCTCCGAAATGTTTGTTGGATATTATCCTACTTATCTGAATTATTTTAATGTTTTTGAACTTTGAAATATTTTTAAACAAACCAATATTTTTCTCGATTTTACATATCATAACAATATATATATATATATATATATATATATATATATATATATATATATATATATATATATATATATCCTTATCTTCATTTCTTTTAGATCTGGCATACCCCTTTCTAGCTTCTTCTTTCTCTATAACCTTCTGTTGCACTGTTTACCACCAAGTTTATTTGTCTCTAGGAGCCCCTTTACCAGATATTTAATCTAGTACTTCCTCTTTCTATCGTACCACGACTTTACCTTTGGCTTCTTACCAGTCATTCACTTTTTTCCTCAAACTCTTTCAGCACTTTACTCTTAAAGACTCAACTCTTATCTTTTAACTTCCACCACTTTACTTTCTGGTATCCCACTTGCTTTCCTGTCCGCCTTACCTTTATCTCCGCATTCACTATCAACAGTCGTTGTTGACTAGCTACACACTCACCCTTATGTCTTTACAGTTGGTAACGTCTTTTATCTGACTTCCTCTACAAAGCAGAAAATCTATTTCACTTTTCCTCCCCCGCCACTATAGGTAACATATTGGTCTTCGGTCTTCATAAAGAACGTGATAAAAAACGTTAATGACAGTCAAATCCCATGCCACCTTTAAGTCAATCACACTATTTCGTTTATCATTTCTTATTCCCATCCCCAAACCTTCATGAATTATTTCTATACCCGCTCCTATGCCCATTCTAATCACCTCCATTAACCATATCTTTCACAGAAAAAAATCCAATACCGAACCAGAACCAACCGGTACGAATCCAGCATGTAAATCATGAATATAAACAGCGCACCTTCCAGGAGCCCCTCAGTTAGTGGCCATTCGCTGGCAGGTAAGGAATTCCAGTGGAGATTTTTCCAGAAATTTTTTTCAGGTGAGTTTTTAAAAACTTTAATATTATTATAGTTTATAGGTCAGTTTGTGTATTAAACTAAATATTGAAAAGAAAGTTAGTTGAATTATTGTAATGTAGTATAAATAATATATTACAAATAAACTGTTTTATTTTCTTCTTCTTCTCAGATTGTTTTTTGTATTGTACTAAAATCCTAGGTATTTAAAACTTGGTATGTGCGTTTCTATTGGTATAAGCATATGGGAACCCTAGCAAATTTGGTGGCAATTTCTTCTTAAAGTCTTTTTGTTAATTTTGGTTTAACATGTTTTTTTTCTCTTTTTAATTTTCTAAGGCCTATTAATTTTGTCGAAAGCAAACTTCTGGAATTCTAAAACTTGGCACATAAGTTTTCCATGGTGTAAGAATGATGCTTTGATTTTGGGATCTACTTGTCTTCTTTTTCTTTTCCCTCATTCTCTGACGTATTTTTAAATCTTTTTTAAAACTTATCATATAGGTTCTGTTTGGAGTACGAAAGAACCCTATTGATTTTGGTATCGTCATGTCTTCTTCTTCTTCGTTCTCACTCGTATTTTTACTAATTTTTTTTTCAAACAATATCCTCTAATCTTAAAACTTTATAGATAGGTTCCATTGATTGTAAGATAAGGGTCCTTATTGACTGTGGAATCAACACTTGTACAGCACTTGCAAAACCTGTACAGCAACGGAAAAAATTATTTCACAGTTTAGTTAAAAAGGACCAATGAACATGAATAATGAAGACCTAGCTGAAAAACAACTGCATAAAACCTGCATAATCGTACTAAATACGTATTTGCGGTTGCCTAGCATCTTTATAATACATTTTATAATTACTTTTTGAACAAGTTTTGCCATTAAATCTTTTTTATTTTTTAAAACTATATACTTAATCATTCACCCTTTTTATTACCTTGTCTCAGCTATTATTAGTTGGCTACACCGTACTGATGACGACCAATGAGTCAGAAATACGTATTTACAACAAATTTCTATTATTGTCCATCTTTCTATTGCATATCCTTCTTTTTACGGATTATTTCCTGTTAATATATTCCCTATAATAAGGTTTAACTTATCTTCCTTTGCCAAATTAAAATATAGATGTCTCCCTAAATACATACATGTTCACTTACGGCTTTGGTAAATAGTACTTATTCTGGAATAAAAATCAGTCAGCAGTGCTCGGTCCATAGCAACATTTAACACATTACAAAAACGATAAAGAAATCATTTTAAATATATCGAATATAATGCTTGTAATATTAGAATGTCTTTCCTTGTTCGTTATTTCTCAGATCTACTTTTAACTTATATCTTTGATATATAATTTCTAGTGTCATTCGTTGTGTTTTAATTACGTTATCACGTTGAATATATAAATATAGAGAAGTTAAAAGATTTTTTTTCTATTATGTTTGATTATTGGAAATTATTATCTTAAAGTACTTGTTGGTTTTGATGAAGTGGTTTAAGAGTTATTGCATATAGTTTTCGTTGCTTATTATTAGTACACACCTCTCTGATTTTGTATTACCTTATTTTGGAAATTATAACACAAATTCTAATTTTTCTTTCTTCCTAGATTAAAACTCTGCCCCTATAGATACTCACACACAGCTGGTAAATGGTATTCTAGCAAAACGTTTCAGTAATAAGATCAAGAAATTTTGTGTAAATGATTTCCTCTATATAACTGAGTCTTCTATATTATTGAATTTCTTTTCTTCTTTGTTAATTTTCAGCTCTACTTTTACCTTAAATCTTTTATGTATATCTTTGGTATTATTTTTGTTGCATTATCACGTTGTCACGTTGGACATAATACATGGAAAAGTTTTGTGTTTTATTATGTTTAATAATTGAAAATTTATACCTTATTTAAGGCACTTTCTTTTTATTTCGTCATTAATAATATTGAATAAAACAAGCTTCAATTTGTCCTCCTTCCTAGATTAAAAATCTGGTCCTATAGATGCTCACAGACAGCTGGTAAATGGTATTCTAGAAAAAACCTTCAGTGATAAGCCAGTCGCCGGCGCTCGGTCCACAGCGACATTCGACGCCTAAATGTTTCAGTAGAAACCTAAGACTGATAAATTCACTGAATCTTTCTTTTGGAATATCAGTTATCTAGGCTCTTTATGTAGCGTCTTTTTCATTTTCGAGAAAAATAAAATCTTCTATCTCAAGATAAAGTTGAAAATAATACATGGAAAATAAAAGGTTTTGTGTTTTGTTCTCTTCTCTTCTTCTTCTTGTTTATATATAGACATGACTCTATCTGTTGTTCAGTACCTCCAGTAAGTTGTCATTCCATCGTTTACGTGGTCTTCCTACTGATCGTCTTTCTATTTTGGCACCGTCTCTTGCAGTCTTTATTTCTCTATTTGTTGTCATTTGAGTTATATGACCGTTTCATTCTACTCTTCTCTTTCGTACCCAGTTTGTGATGTTTTCCACCTTGCTTTTACGTCGTATATCTGTACTTATAGCTCTGTAGCATAGTATATTACCATCAATTTTTCTATGTGATTTCATCTCTGCTGTTTCTAACATCCTTTTTGTCCTCTTTGGGTCAGGTTCACTATTGCGTCGACTGCATAGCAGATTATTTTACGATGTTTTTCTCTCATTTTTTATCTTTTTTAGTTCTTACTTTTATTATTATTTCATTTATAATCGGATTAAACAATTAATAGAGGACTTAGGGAATGTCCCTGTCTTACCCCATTTGCCAGTTTCAATAGGGTAGGTTAGTTCTTCTTCTACTTTTATTCGCATTTTGTTGTTTTGGTAGATATTTTTCATCGTTTTGATTATTCCTAGGGGTATATCTCTTGCCTACAGTAAGTGGATAACGTCTTTAATTTGACGTGGTCAAATGCCTTTGTAAGGTCCACGAAACATAGGTTTCTTATTGATGTATATTTCGGTTTGATGTATTCAAATGATTCCTCTTGCACTTGCCGCATTCTAAATTTAGCGTCGTTGCATGATCTTCTCGACCTAAAACCTTGTTGTTCTTCTGCTAGCGTTATAATTTCATTCAATTTATTTGTTATCACTTTAGTTCTTAATTTTAATTTTTTGTTTAATAAATTAATTCCTCTGTAATTTTCTTCGTCCGATTTTTCTTCATTTTTATAGAGAGGTATTAGGATACTTGATCTCCATTCTTAAGGAATTCTATCTTGTTCTATTATGTTTTGGATTAGTTTTAATAGTTGTTTTGTCAGATCTGGTCCTCCGTACTTTAGGAGTTCGTTCGGTATTCTATCCTCTCTTGGTGATTTTTTATTTTTTGTGTTTTGTTCTGTTTGTATATGAGAAACTATTATAATGAAGTATTTTGTAGTTTACTTAAAGTAGAGTTAGAACTAGTGCTTAACAATATTGTTGCTTGTTTCTAAAACATACTTCTCTGATTTTGTATAACCTTATTTTAGGCATTTTCTTATTATTTCGTTATTAATAATTATGAATAAAACAAGAGTCAATTTGTGCTTCTTCCTAAATTAAAAATCTGGCCCTATAGATGCTCACAGACAGCTGGTAAATGGTATTCTAGATAAAACCTTCAGTGATAAGCCAGTCGCCGGCGCTCGGTCCACAGCGACATTCGACGCCTAAATGTTTCAGTAGAAACCTAAGACTGATGAATTCACTGAATCTTTCTTTTGGAATATCAGTTATCTACGCTCTTTGTGTAGAGTCTTTTCCATTAACATGTTAAATTGTCTGTCAGTTATATTAAATTGGTGCAGCATACGTTGTAAATCAACTTCACTTTGAGAGAGTGGTATTGCGTCATCTGCATAACAGATGATATTAAGATGTTTTTCTCTCATTTGTTATCTTTTTTAGTTCTTACTTTTTGCATTATTTCATTTATAATCAGGTTGAACAATTAATATAGACTTAGGGAATGTCCCTCTCTTACTTCATTTGCCAGTTTTAAGAGGGTCGGTTAGTTCTTCTTCTACTTTTATTTTTATTGTGTTGTTTTGTTATTGTTAGAGTTATATCTCTTGCACACAGTAAGTGGATAACGCCTTTTAAGTTAACCTAGTCAAATGACTTTGTAAGGTCCATGAATCGTTGATATTCCAATTTGTTATATTCAAGTGATTTCTCTTGCATTTGCCTTATTATAAATTGATCGTCGTTGCATGATCCCGACCTAAAACCTTGTTGTTCTTCTGCTAGTGTTATAATTTCATTCAATTTATTTGATATCACTTTAGTTCTTAATTTTATTGTTGTGTTTAATAAATTAATTCCTCTGTAATTTTCCTTGTCCGATTTTTCTCCCTTTTTGAAGAGAGGTATTCTGATTCTTGATCTCCATTCTTGAGGAATTCTATCTTGTTCTATTATTTTTTTGATTAGTTTTATAGTTGTTTGGTCAGCAGATCTGGTCCTCCGTACTTTAGGAGTTCGTTCGGTATTCTGTCCTTTCTTGGTCATTTTTTATTTTTGTAGTATGTTATGTTGGTGTATTAGAGATTATTGTCATGAAGTATTTTGTGGTTTACTGGAAGTAGAGTTGAAACTAGTGCATAACAGTATTGTTGCTTGTTTCTAAAACATACTTCTTTGATTTTGTATCACCTGATTTTTGGCATTTTCTTATTATTTCCTCATTAATAATATTGAACAAAAGAAGTTTCAATTTGTCCTTCTTCCTAGATTTAAAATCTTTCCCTATAGATGCTCACAGACAGCTAATAAATGGTATTCTAGAAAAAACCTTCAGTGATAAGCCAGTCGACGGCGCTCGGTCCACAGCGACATTCGACGCCTAAATGTTTCAGTAGAAACCTAAGACTGATGAATTCACTGAATCTTTCTTTTGGAATATCAGTTATCTACGTTCTTTGTGTAGTGTCTTTTCCATTAACATGTTAAATTGTCTGTCAGTTATATTAAATTGGTGCAGCATACGTTGTAAATCAACTTCACTTTGAGAGAGTAGTATTGCGTCATCTGCATAACAGATGATTTTAAGATGTTTTTCTCTCATTTGTTATCTTTTTTAGTTCTTACTTTTTTCATTATTTCATTTATAATCAGGTTGAACAATTAATATAGAGTTAGGGAATGTCCCTGTCTTACTTCATTTGCCAGTTTCAATAGGGTCGGTTGGTTCTTCTTCTACTTTTATTTTTATTGTGTTGTTTTGGTAGATATTTTTGATTGTTTCGATTATCACTAGAGTTATATCCCTTGCACACAGTAAGTGGATAACGTCTTTTAAGTTGACCTAGTCAAATGCCTTTGTAAGGTCCATGAATCGTTGATATTCCGATTTGTTATATTCAAGTAATTTCTCTTGCATTTGCCTTATTATAAATTGATCGTCGTTGCATGATCTTCCCGACCTAAAACCTTGTTGTTCTTCTGCTAGTGTTATAATTTCATTCAATTTATTTGTTATCACTTTAGTTCTTAATTTTATTGTTGTGTTTAATAAATTAATTCCTCTGTAATTTTCCTTGTCCGATTTTTCTCCCTTTTTGAAGAGAGGTATTCGGATTCTTGATCTTCATTCTTGAGGAGTTCTGTCTTGTTCTATTATTTTTTAGATTGGTTTTATAGTTGTTTGGTCAGAAGATCTGGTCCTCCGTACTTTAGGAGTTCGTTCGGTATTCTGTCCTTTCTTGGTCATTTTTTATTTTTGTGGTATGTTATGTTGGTGTATTAGAGATTATTGTGATGAAGTATTTTGTGGTTTACTGGAAGTAGAGTTGAAACTAGTGCATAACAATATTGTTGCTTGTTTCTGAAACATACTTCTTTGATTTTGTATCACCTGATTTTTGGCATTTTCTTATTACTTCCTCATTAATAATATTGAACAAAACAAGTTTCAATTTGTCCTTCTTCCTAGATTAAAAATCTATCCCTATAGATGCTCACAGACAGCTAATTTAATGGTATTCTAGAAAAAACCTTTAGTGATAAGCCAGTCGCCGGCGCTCGGTCCACAGCGACATTCGACGCCTAAATGTTTCAGTAGAAACCTAAGACTGATGAATTCACTGAATCTTTCTTTTGGAATATCAGTTATCTACGTTCTTTGTGTAGTGTCTTTTCCATTAAAATGTTAAATTGTCTGTCAGTTATATTAAATTGGTGCAGCATACTTTGTAAATCAACTTCAATTTGAGAGAGTAGTATGGCATCATCTGCATAACAGATGATATAAGATGTTTTTCTCTCATTTGTTATCTTTTTTAGTTCTTACTTTTTTCATTATTTCATTTATAATCAGGTTGAACAATTAATATAGAGTTAGGGAATGTCCCTGTCTTGCTTCATTTGCCAGTTTCAATAGGGTCGGTTAGTTCTTCTTCTACTTTTATTTTTATTGTGTTGTTTAGGTAGATATTTTTGATTGTTTCGATTATCACTAAAGTTATATCTCTTGCACACCGTAAGTGGATAACGTCTTTTAAGTTGACCTAGTCAAATGCCTTTGTAAGCTCCATGAATCGTTGATATTCCGACTTGTTGTATTCAAGTGATTTCTCTTGAATTTGCCTTATTATAAATTGAGCGTCGTTGCATGATCTTCCCGAGCTAAAACCTTGTTGTTCTTCTGCTAGTGTTACAATTTTATTCAATTTATTTGTTATCACTTTAGTTCTTAATTTTATTGTTGTGTTTAATAAATTAATTCCTCTGTAATTTTCCTTGTCCGATTTTTCTCCCTTTTTGAAGAGAGGTATTCGGATTCTTGATCTCCATTCTTGAGGAATTCTGTATTGTTCTATTATTTTTTAGATTAGTTTTATAGTTGTTTGGTCAGAATATCTGGTCCTCCGTACTTTAGGAGTTCGTTCGGTATTCTCTCCTTTCTTGGTCATTTTTTATTTTTGTGGTATGTTATGTTGGTGTATTAGAGATTATTGTGATGAAGTATTTTGTGGTTTACTGGAAGTAGAGTTGAAACTAGTGCATAACAATATTGTTGCTTGTTTCTGAAACATACTTCTTTGATTTTGTATCACCCGATTTTTGGCATTTTCTTATTACTTCCTCATTAATAATATTGAACAAAACAAGTTTCAGTTTGTCCTTCTTCCTAGATTAAAAATCTGTCTCTATAGATGCTCACAGACAGCTAATAAATGGTATTCTAGAAAAAACCTTTAGTGATAAGCCAGTCGCCGGCGCTCGGTCCACAGCGACATTCGACGCCTAAATGTTTCAGTAGAAACCTAAGACTGATGAATTCACTGAATCTTTCTTTTGGAATATCAGTTATCTACGTTCTTTGTGTAGTGTCTTTTCCATTAAAATGTTAAATTTTCTGTCAGTTATATTAAATTGGTGCAGCATACCTTGTAAATCAACTTCAATTTGAGAGAGTAGTATTGCGTCATCTGCATAACAGATGATTTTAAGATGTTTTTCTCTCATTTGTTATTTTTTTAATTCTTACTTTTTTTATTATTTCATTTATAATCAGGTTAAACAATTAATATAGACTTAGGGAATGTCCCTGTCTTACTTTATTTGCCAGTTTCACTAGGGTCCTTTAGTTCTTCTTCTACTTTTATTTTTATTGTGTTGTTTGGTAGATATTTTTGATTGTTTCGATTATTCCTAGAGTTATATCTCTTGCACACAGTAAGTGGATAACGTCTTTTAAGTTGACTTAGTCAAATGCCTTTGTTAGCTCCATGAATTGTTGATATTCCGATTTGTTGCATTCTAGTGATTTCTCTTGCATTTGCCTTATTATAAATTGAGCGTCGTCGCATGATCTTCCCGACCTAAAAGCTTGTTGTTCTTCTGCTAGTGTTATAATTTCATTCAATTTATTTGTTATCACTTTAGTTCTTAATTTTATTGTTGTGTTTAATAAATTAATTCCTCTGTAATTTTCCTTGTCCGATTTTTCTCCCTTTTTGAAGAGAGGTATTCGGATTCTTGATCTCCATTCTTGAGGAATTCTGTATTGTTCTATTATTTTTTAGATTAGTTTTATAGTTGTTTGGTCAGAATATCTGGTCCTCCGTACTTTAGGATTTCGTTCGGTATTCTCTCCTTTCTTGGTCATTTTTTATTTTTGTGGTATGTTATGTTGGTGTATTAGAGATTATTGTGATGAAGTATTTTGTGGTTTACTGGAAGTAGAGTTGAAACTAGTGCATTACAATATTGTTGCTTGTTTCTGAAACATACTTCTTTGATTTTGTATCACCCGATTTTTGGCATTTTCTTATTACTTCCTCATTAATAATATTGAACAAAACAAGTTTCAATTTGTCCTTCTTCCTAGATTAAAAATCTGTCCCTATAGATGCTCACAGACAGCTAATAAATGGTATTCTAGAAAAAACCTTCAGTGATAAGACAGTCGCCGGCGCTCGGTCCACAGAGACATTCGACGCCTAAATGTTTCAGTAGAAACCTAAGACTGATGAATTCACTGAATCTTTCTTTTGGAATATCAGTTATCTACGTTCTTTGTGTAGTGTCTTTTCCATTAACATGTTAAATTTTCTGTCAGTTATATTAAATTGGTGCAGCATACCTTGTAAATCAACTTCAATTTGAGAGAGTAGTATTGCGTCATCTGCATAACAGATGATTTTAAGATGTTTTTCTCTCATTTGTTATTTTTTTAATTCTTACTTTTTTCATTATTTCATTTATAATCAGGTTAAACAATTAATATAGAGTTAGGGAATGTCCCTGTCTTACTTCATTTGCCAGTTTCACTAGGGTCCTTTAGTTCTTCTTCTACTTTTATTTTTATTGTGTTGTTTGGTAGATATTTTTGATTGTTTCGATTATTCCTAGAGTTATATCTCTTGCACACAGTAAGTGGATACCGTCTTTTAAGTTGACTTAGTCAAATGCCTTTGTAGCTCCATGAATCGTTGATATTCCGATTTGTTGCATTCAAGTGATTTCTCTTGCATTTGCCTTATTATAAATTGAGCGTCGTCGCATGATCTTCCCGACCTAAAAGCTTGTTGTTCTTCTGCTAGTGTTATAATTTCATTCAATTTATTTGTTATCACTTTAGTTCTTAATTTTATTGTTGTGTTTAATAAATTAATTCCTCTGTAATTTTCCTTGTCCGATTTTTCTCCCTTTTTGAAGAGAGGTATTCTGATTCTTGATCTCCATTCTTGAGGAATTCTATCTTGTTCTATTATTTTTTAGATTAGTTTTATAGTTGTTTGGTCAGCAGATCTGGTCCTCCGTACTTTAGGAGTTCGTTCGGTATTCTGTCCTTTCTTGGTCATTTTTTATTTTTGTAGTATGTTATGTTGGTGTATTAGAGATTATTGTGATGAAGTATTTTGTGGTTTACTGGAAGTAGAGTTAAAACTAGTGCATAACAATATTGTTGCTTGTTTCTGAAACATACTTCTTTGATTTTGTATCACCTGATTTTTGGCATTTTCTTATTACTTCCTCATTAATAATATTGAACAAAACAAGTTTCAATTTGTCCTTCTTCCTAGATTAAAAATCTATCCCTATAGATGCTCACAGACAGCTAATTTGTCCTTCTTCCTAGATTAAAAATCTGTCTCTATAGATGCTCACAGACAGCTAATAAATGGTATTCTAGAAAAAAACCTTCAGTGATAAGCCAGTCGCCGGCGCTCGGTCCACAGCGACATTCGACGCCTAAATGTTTCAGTAGAAACCTAAGACTGATGAATTCACTGAATCTTTCTTTTGGAATATCAGTTATCTACGTTCTTTGTGTAGTGTCTTTTCCATTAACATGTTAAATTGTCTGTCACCTATATTAAATTGGTGCAGCATACGTTGTAATTCAACTTCAATTTGAGAGAGTAGTATGGCGTCATCTGCATAACAGATGATATAAGATGTTTTTCTCTTATTTGTTATCTTTTT
The DNA here is from genome assembly GCF_040954645.1 of Diabrotica undecimpunctata. NCBI lineage: Eukaryota > Metazoa > Arthropoda > Insecta > Coleoptera > Chrysomelidae > Diabrotica > Diabrotica undecimpunctata. The sequence continues at coordinate 49,392,177 of NC_092808.1, forward strand.
TAGTTCTTAATTTTTTCATTATTTCATTTATAATCAGCTTGAACAAATAATATAGACTTAGGGAATGTCCCTGTCTTACTTCATTTGCCAGTTTCAATAGGGTCGATTAGTTCTTCTTCTATTTTTATTTTTATTGTGTTGTTTGGTAGATATTTTTGATTGTTTCGATTATCCCTAGAGTTATATCTCTTGCACACAGTAAGTGGACATCGTCTTTTAAGTTGACCTAGTCAAATGCCTTTGTAAGCTCCATGAATCGTTGATATTCCGATTTGTTATATTCAAGTGATTTCTCTTGCATTTGCCTTATTATAAATTGATCGTCGTTGCATGATCTTCCCGACCTAAAACCTTGTTGTTCTTCTGCTAGTGTTATAATTTCATTTAATTTATTTGTTATCACTTCAGTTCTTAATTTTATTGTTGTGTTTAATAAATTATTTCGTCTGTAATTTTTCTTGTCCGATTTTTCTCCCTTTTTGAAGAGAGGTATTCGGATTCTTGATCTCCATTCTTGAGGAATTCTGTCTTGTTCTATTATTTTTTAGATTAGTTTTATAGTTGTTTGGTCAGAAGATCTGGTCCTCCGTACTTTAGGAGTTCGTTCGGTATTCTGTCCTTTCTTGGTCATTTTTTATTTTTGTAGTATGTAATGTTGGTGTATTAGAGATTATTGTGATAAAGTATTTTGTGGTTTACTGGAAGTAGAGTTAAAACTAGTGCATAACAATATTGTTGCTTGTTTCTGAAACATACTTCTTTGATTTTGTATCACCTGATTTTTGGCATTTTCTTATTACTTCCTTATTAATAATATTGAACAAAACAAGTTTCAATTTGTCCTTCTTCCTAGATTAAAAATCTTTCCCTATAGATGCTCACAGACAGCTAATAAATGGTATTCTAGAAAAAACCTTCAGTGATAAGCCAGTCGCCGGCGCTCGGTCCACAGCGACATTCGACGCCTAAATGTTTCAGTAGAAATCTAAGACTGATGAATTCACTGAATCTTTCTTTTGGAATATCAGTTATCTACGTTCTTTGTGTAGTGTCTTTTCCATTAACATGTTAAATTGTCTGTCAGTTATTTTAAATTGGTGCAGCATACGTTGTAAATGAACTTCACTTTGAGAGAGTAGTATTGCGTCATCTGCATAACAGATGATTTTAAGATGTTTTTCTCCCATTTGTTATCTTTTTTAGTTCTTACTTTTTTCATTATTTCATTTATAATCAGGTTGATCAATTAATATAGAGTTAGGGAATGTTCCTGTCTTACTTCAATTGCCAGTTTCAATAGGGTCGGTTAGTTCTTCTTCTACTTTTATTTTTATTGTGTTGTTTGGTAGATATTTTTGATTGTTTCGATTATTCCTAGAGTTATATCTCTTGCACACAGTAAGTGGATACCGTCTTTTAAGTTGACTTAGTCAAATGCCTTTGTTAGCTCCATGAATCGTTGATGTTCCGATTTGTTGCATTCAAGTGATTTCTCTTGCATTTGCCTTATTATAAATTGAGCGTCGTCGCATGATCTTCCCGACCTAAAAGCTTGTTGTTCTTCTGCTAGTGTTATAATTTCATTTAATTTATTTGTTATCACTTCAGTTCTTAATTTTATTGTTGTGTTTAATAAATTATTTCGTCTGTAATTTTTCTTGTCCGATTTTTCTCCCTTTTTGAAGAGAGGTATTCGGATTCTTGATCTCCATTCTTGAGGAATTCTGTCTTGTTCTATTATTTTTTAGATTAGTTTTATAGTTGTTTGGTCAGAAAATCTGATCCTCCGTACTTTAGGAGTTCGTTCGGTATTCTTTCCTTTCTTGGTCATTTTTTATTTTTGTAGTATGTAATGTTGGTGTATTAGAGATTATTGTGATAAAGTATTTTTTGGTTTACTGGAAGTAGAGTTGAAACTCGTGCATAACAATATTGTTGCTTGTTTCTGAAACATACTTCTTTGATTTTGTATCACCTGATTTTTGGCATTTTCTTATTTTTTCCTCATTAATAATATTGAACAAAACAAGTTTCAATTTGTCCTTCTTCCTAGATTAAAAATCTTTCCCTATAGATGCTTACAGACAGCTAATAAATGGTATTCTAGAAAAAACCTTCAGTGATAAGCCAGTCGCCGGCGCTCGGTCCACAGCGACATTCGACGCCTAAATGTTTCAGTAGAAACCTAAGACTGATGAATTCACTGAATCTTTCTTTTGGAATATCAGTTATCTACGTTCTTTGTGTAGTGTCTTTTCCATTAACATGTTAAATTGTCTGTCAGTTATATTAAATTGGTGCAGCATACGTTGTAAATCAACTTCACTTTGAGAGAGTAGTATTGCGTCATCTGCATAACAGATGATTTTAAGATGTTTTTCTCTCATTTGTTATCTTTTTTAGTTCTTACTATTTTCATTATTTCATTTATAATCAGGTTGAACAATTAATATAGAGTTAGGGAAAGTCCCTGTCTTACTTCATTTGCCAGTTTCAATAGGGTCGGTTAGTTCTTCTTCTACTTTTATTTTTATTGTGTTGTTTTGGTAGATATTTTTGATTGTTTCGATTATCACTAGAGTTATATCCCTTGCACACAGTAAGTGGATAACCTCTTTTAAGTTGACCTAGTCAAATGCCTTTGTAAGGTCCATGAATCGTTGATATTCCTATTTGTTATATTCAAGTGATTTCTCTTGCATTTGCCTTATTATAAATTGAGCGTCGTTGCATGATCTTCCCGACCTAAAACCTTGTTGTTCTTCTGCTAGTGTTATAATTTCATTTAATTTATTTGTTATCACTTCAGTTCTTAATTTTATTGTTGTGTTTAATGAATTATTTCGTCTGTAATTTTTCTTGTCAGATTTTTCTCCCTTTTTGAAGAGAGGTATTCGGATTCTTGATCTCCATTCTTGAGGAATTCTGTCTTGTTCTATTATTTTTTAGATTAGTTTTATAGTTGTTTGGTCAGAAGATCTGGTCCTCCGTACTTTAGGAGTTCGTTCAGTATTCTGTCCTTTCTTGGTCATTTTTTATTTTTGTAGTATGTAATGTTGGTGTATTAGAGATTATTGTGATAAAGTTTTTTGTGGTTTACTGGAAGTATAGTTGAAACTAGTGCATAACAATATTGTTGATTGTTTCTGAAACATACTTCTTTGATTTTGTATCACCTGATTTTTGGCATTTTCTAATTTTTTCCTCATTAATAATATTGAACAAAACAAGTTTCAATTTGTCCTTCTTCCTAGATTAAAAATCTTTCCCTATAGATGCTCACAGACAGCTAATAAATGGTATTCTAGAAAAAACCTTCAGTGATAAGCCAGTCGCCGGCGCTCGGTCCACAGCGACATTCGACGCCTAAATGTTTCAGTAGAAACCTAAGACTGATGAATTCACTGAATCTTTCTTTTGGAATATCAGTTATCTACGTTCTTTGTGTAGTTTCTTTTCCATTAACATGTTAAATTGTCTGTCAGTTATATTAAATTGGTGCAGCATACGTTGAAAATCAACTTCACTTTGAGAGAGTAGTATTGCGTCATCTGCATAACAGATGATTTTAAGATGTTTTTCTCTCATTTGTTATCTTTTTTAGTTCTTACTTTTTTCATTATTTCATTTATAATCAGGTTGAACAATTAATATAGAGTTAGGGAATGTCCCTGTCTTACTTCATTTGCCAGTTTTAATAGGGTCGGTTAGTTCTTCTTTTACTTTTATTTTTATTGTGTTGTTTTGGTAGATATTTTTGATTGTTTCGACTATCACTAGAGTTATATCCCTTGCACACAGTAAGTGGATAAAGTCTTTTAAGTTAACCTAGTCAAATGCCTTTGTAAGGTCCATGAATCGCTGATATTCCTATTTGTTATATTCAAGTGATTTCTCTTGCATTTGCCTTATTATAAATTGAGTGTCGTTGCATGATCTTCCGGACCTAAAACCTTGTTGTTCTTCTGCTAGTATTATAATTTCCTCCATTCTTGAGGAATTCTGTCTTGTTCTATTATTTTTTAGATTAGTTTTATAGTTGTTTGGTCAGAAGATCTGGTCCTCCGTACTTTAGGAGTTCGTTCGGTATTCTGTCCTTTCTTGGTCATTTTTTATTTTTGTAGTATGTAATGTTGGTGTATTAGAGATTATTGTGATAAAGTATTTTGTGGTTTACTGGAAGTAGAGTTGAAACTAGTGCATAACAATATTGTTGCTTGTTTCTGAAAAATACTTCTTTGATTCTGTATCACCTGATTTTTGGCATTTTCTTATTACTTCCTCATTAATAATATTGAACAAAACAAGTTTCAATTTGTCCTTCTTCCTAGATTAAAAATCTTTCCCTATAGATGCTCACAGACAGCTAATAAATGGTATTCTAGAAAAAACCTTCAGTGATAAGCCAGTCGCCGGCGCTCGGTCCACAGCGACATTCGACGCCTAAATGTTTCAGTAGAAACCTAAGACTGATGAATTCACTGAATCTTTCTTTTGGAATATCAGTTATCTACGTTCTTTGTGTAGTGTCTTTTCCATTAACATGTTAAATTGTCTGTCAGTTATATTAAATTGGTGCAGCATACGTTGTAAATCAACTTCACTTTGAGAGAGTAGTATTGCGTCATCTGCATAACAGATGATTTTAAGATGTTTTTCTCTCATTTGTTATCTTTTTTAGTTCTTACTTTTTTCATTATTTCATTTATAATCAGGTTGAACAATTAATATAGAGTTAGGGAAAGTCCCTGTCTTACTTCATTTGCCAGTTTCAATAGGGTCGGTTAGTTCTTCTTCTACTTTTATTTTTATTGTGTTGTTTTGGTAGATATTTTTGATTGTTTCGATTATCACTAGAGTTATATCTCTTGCACACAGTAAGTGGATAACGTCTTTTAAGTTGACCTAGTCAAATGCCTTTGTAAGGTCCATGAATCGTTGATATTCCTATTTGTTATATTCAAGTGATTTCTCTTGCATTTGCCTTATTATAAATTGAGCGTCGTTGCATGATCTTCCCGACCTAAAACCTTGTTGTTCTTCTGCTAGTGTTATAATTTCATTTAATTTATTTGTTATCACTTCAGTTCTTAATTTTATTGTTGTGTTTAATGAATTATTTCGTCTGTAATTTTTCTTGTCAGATTTTTCTCCCTTTTTGAAGAGAGGTATTCGGATTCTTGATCTCCATTCTTGAGGAATTCTCTCTTGTTCTATTATTTTTTAGATTAGTTTTATAGTTGTTTGGTCAGAAGATCTGGTCCTCCGTACTTTAGGAGTTCGTTCAGTATTCTGTCCTTTCTTGGTCATTTTTTATTTTTGTAGTATGTAATGTTGGTGTATTAGAGATTATTGTGATAAAGTTTTTTGTGGTTTACTGGAAGTATAGTTGAAACTAGTGCATAACAATATTGTTGATTGTTTCTGAAACATACTTCTTTGATTTTGTATCACCTGATTTTTAGCATTTTCTAATTTTTTCCTCATTAATAATATTGAACAAAACAAGTTTCAATTTGTCCTTCTTCCTAGATTAAAAATCTTTCCCTATAGATGCTCACAGACAGCTAATAAATGGTATTCTAGAAAAAACCTTCAGTGATAAGCCAGTCGCCGGCGCTCGGTCCACAGCGACATTCGACGCCTAAATGTTTCAGTAGAAACCTAAGACTGATGAATTCACTGAATCTTTCTTTTGGAATATCAGTTATCTACGTTCTTTGTGTGGTGTCTTTTCCATTAACATGTTAAATTTTCTGTCAGTTATATTAAATTGGTGCAGCATACGTTGTAAATCAACTTCAATTTGAGAGAGTAGTATTGCGTCATCTGCATAACAGATGATTTTAAGATGTTTTTCTCTCATTTGTTATTTTTTTAATTCTTACTTTTTTCATTATTTCATTTATAATCAGGTTAAATAATTAATATAGAGTTAGGGAATGTCCCTGTCTTACTTCATTTGCCAGTTTCACTAGGGTCCTTTAGTTCTTCTTCTACTTTTATTTTTATTGTGTTGTTTGGTAGATATTTTTGATTGTTTCGATTATTCCTAGAGTTATATCTCTTGCACACAGTAAGTCCATCTTTTAAGTTGACTTAGTCAAATGCCTTTGTTAGCTCCATGAATCGTTGATATTCCGATTTGTTGCATTCAAGTGATTCCTCTTGCATTTGCCTTATTATAAATTGAGCGTCGTCGCATGATCTTCCCGACCTAAAAGCTTGTTGTTTTTCTGCAAGTGTTATAATTTCATTCAATTTATTTGTTATCACTTTAGTTCTTAATTTTATTGTTGTGTTTAATAAATTAATTCCTCTGTAATTTTCCTTGTCCGATTTTTCTTTCTTTTTGAAGAGAGGTATTCGAATACTTGATCTCCATTCTTGAGGAATTCTGTCTTGTTCTATTATTTTTTGGATTAGTTTTAATAGTTGTTTGGTCAGAAGATCTGGTCCTCCGTACTTTAGGAGTTCGTTCGGTATTCTGTCCTTTCTTGGTCATTTTTTATTTTTGTGGTATGTTATGTTGGTGTATTAGAGATTATTGTGATGAAGTATTTTGTGGTTTACTGAAAGTAGAGTTAGAACTAGTGCATAACAATATTGTTGCTTGTTTCTGAAACATACTTCTTTGATTTTGTATCACCTGATTTTTGGCATTTTCTTATTACTTCCTCATTAATAATATTGAACAAAACAAGTTTCAATTTGTCCTTCTTCCTAGATTAAAAATCTGTCCCTATAGATGCTCACAGACAGCTAATAAATGGTATTCTAGAAAAAACCTTCAGTGATAAGCCAGCCGCCGGCGCTCGGTCCACAGCGACATTCGACGCCTAAATGTTTCAGTAGAAACCTAAGACTGATGAATTCACTGAATCTTTCTTTTGGAATATCAGTTATCTACGTTCTTTGTGTAGTGTCTTTTCCATTAACATGTTAAATTGTCCGTCAGTTATATTACATTGGTGCAGCATACGTTGTAAATCAACTTCACTTTGAGAGAGTAGTATTGCGTCATCTGCATAACAGATGATTTTAAGATGTTTTTCTCTCATTTGTTATCTTTTTTAGTTCTTACTTTTTTCATTATTTCATTTATAATCAGGTTAAACAATTAATATAGAGTTAGGGAATGTCCCTGTCTTACTTCATTTGCCAGTTTCAATAGGGGGTCGGTTAGTTCTTCTTCTACTTTTATTTTTATTGTGTTGTTTTGGTAGATATTTTTGATTGTTTCGATTATCACTAGAGTTATATCCCTTGTACACAGTAAGTGGATAACGTCTTTTAAGTTGACCTAGTCAAATGCCTTTGTAAGGTCCATGAATCGTTGATATTCCTATTTGTTATATTCAAGTGATTTCTCTTGCATTTGCCTTATTATAAATTGAGCGTCGTTGCATGATCTTCCCGACCTAAAACCTTGTTGTTCTTCTGCTAGTGTTATAATTTCATTTAATTTATTTGTTATCACTTCAGTTCTTAATTTTATTGTTGTGTTTAATAAATTATTTCGTCTGTAATTTTTCTTGTCAGATTTTTCTCCCTTTTTGAAGAGAGGTATTCGGATTCTTAATCTCCATTCTTGAGGAATTCTGTCTTTTTCTATTATTTTTTAGATTAGTTTTATAGTTGTTTGGTCAGAAGATTTGGTCCTCCGTACTTTAGGAGTTCGTTCAGTATTCTGTCCTTTCTTGGTCATTTTTTATTTTTGTAGTATATAATGTTGGTGTATTAGAGATTATTGTGATAAAGTATTTTGTGGTTTACTGGAAGTAGAGTTAAAACTAGTGCATAACAATATTGTTGCTTGTTTCTGAAACATACTTCTTTGATTTTGTATCACCTGATTTTTGGCATTTTCTTATTTTTTCCTCATTAATAATATTGAACAAAACAAGTTTCAATTTGTTCTTCTTCCTAGATTAAAAATCTTTCCCTATAGATGCTCACAGACAGCTAATAAATGGTATTCTAGAAAAAACCTTCAGTGATAAGCCAGTCGCCGGCGCTCGGTCCACAGCGACATTCGACGCCTAAATGTTTCAGTAGAAACCTAAGACTGATGAATTCACTGAATCTTTCTTTTGGAATATCAGTTATCTACGTTCTTTGTGTGGTGTCTTTTCCATTAACATGTTAAATTTTCTGTCAGTTATATTAAATTGGTGCAGCATACGTTGTAGATCAACTTCAATTTGAGAGAGTAGTATTGCGTCATCTGCATAACAGATGATTTTAAGATGTTTTTCTCTCATTTGTTATTTTTTTAATTCTTACTTTTTTCATTATTTCATTTATAATCAGGTTAAACAATTAATATAGAGTTAGGGAATGTCCCTGTCTTACTTCATTTGCCAGTTTCACTAGGGTCGTTTAGTTCTTCTTCTACTTTTATTTTTATTGTGTTGTTTGGTAGATATTTTTGATTGTTTCGATTATTCCTAGAGTTATATCTCTTGCACACAGTAAGTGGATACCGTCTTTTAAGTTGACTTAGTCAAATGCCTTTGTTAGCTCCATGAATCGTTGATATTCCGATTTGTTGCATTCAAGTGATTTCTCTTGCATTTGCCTTATTATAAATTGAGCGTCGTCGCATGATCTTCCCGACCTAAAAGCTTGTTGTTCTTCTGCTAGTGTTATAATTTCATTCAATTTATTTGTTATCACTTTAGTTCTTAATTTTATTGTTGTGTTTAATAAATTAATTCCTCTGTAATTTTCCTTGTCCGATTTTTCTCCCTTTTTGAAGAGAGGTATTCGGATTCTTGATCTCCATTCTTGAGGAATTCTGTATTGTTCTATTATTTTTTAGATTAGTTTTATAGTTGTTTGGTCAGAATATCTGGTCCTCCGTACTTTAGGATTTCGTTCGGTATTCTCTCCTTTCTTGGTCATTTTTTATTTTTGTGGTATGTTATGTTGGTGTATTAGAGATTATTGTGATGAAGTATTTTGTGGTTTACTGGAAGTAGAGTTGAAACTAGTGCATTACAATATTGTTGCTTGTTTCTGAAACATACTTCTTTGATTTTGTATCACCCGATTTTTGGCATTTTCTTATTACTTCCTCATTAATAATATTGAACAAAACAAGTTTCAATTTGTCCTTCTTCCTAGATTAAAAATCTGTCCCTATAGATGCTCACAGACAGCTAATAAATGGTATTCTAGAAAAAACCTTCAGTGATAAGACAGTCGCCGGCGCTCGGTCCACAGAGACATTCGACGCCTAAATGTTTCAGTAGAAACCTAAGACTGATGAATTCACTGAATCTTTCTTTTGGAATATCAGTTATCTACGTTCTTTGTGTAGTGTCTTTTCCATTAACATGTTAAATTTTCTGTCAGTTATATTAAATTGGTGCAGCATACGTTGTAAATCAATTTTAATTTAAGAGAGTAGTATTGCGTCATCTGCATAACAGATGATTTTAAGATGTTTTTCTCTCATTTGTTATTTTTTTAATTCTTACTTTTTTCATTATTTCATTTATAATCAGGTTAAACAATTAATATAGAGTTAGGGAATGTCCCTGTCTTACTTCATTTGCCAGTTTCACTAGGGTCCTTTAGTTCTTCTTCTACTTTTATTTTTATTGTGTTGTTTGGTAGATATTTTTGATTGTTTCGATTATTCCTAGAGTTATATCTCTTGCACACAGTAAGTGGATACCGTCTTTTAAGTTGACTTAGTCAAATGCCTTTGTTAGCTCCATGAATCGTTGATATTCCGATTTGTTGCATTCAAGTGATTTCTCTTGCATTTGCCTTATTATAAATTGAGCGTCGTCGCATGATCTTCCCGACCTAAAAGCTTGTTGTTCTTCTGCTAGTGTTATAATTTCATTCAATTTATTTGTTATCACTTTAGTTCTTAATTTTATTGTTGTGTTTAATAAATTAATTCCTCTGTAATTTTCCTTGTCCGATTTTTCTCCCTTTTTGAAGAGAGGTATTCTGATTCTTGATCTCCATTCTTGAGGAATTCTATCTTGTTCTATTATTTTTTAGATTAGTTTTATAGTTGTTTGGTCAGCAGATCTGGTCCTCCGTACTTTAGGAGTTCGTTCGGTATTCTGTCCTTTCTTGGTCATTTTTTATTTTTGTAGTATGTCATGTTGGTGTATTAGAGATTATTGTGATGAAGTATTTTGTGGTTTACTGGAAGTAGAGTTAAAACTAGTGCATAACAATATTGTTGCTTGTTTCTGAAACATACTTCTTTGATTTTGTATCACCTGATTTTTGGCATTTTCTTATTACTTCCTCATTAATAATATTGAACAAAACAAGTTTCAATTTGTCCTTCTTCCTAGATTAAAAATCTATCCCTATAGATGCTCACAGACAGCTAATTTGTCCTTCTTCCTAGATTAAAAATCTGTCTCTATAGATGCTCACAGACAGCTAATAAATGGTATTCTAGAAAAAAACCTTCAGTGATAAGCCAGTCGCCGGCGCTCGGTCCACAGAGACATTCGACGCCTAAATGTTTCAGTAGAAACCTAAGACTGATGAATTCACTGAATCTTTCTTTTGGAATATCAGTTATCTACGTTCTTTGTGTAGTGTCTTTTCCATTAACATGTTAAATTGTCTGTCACTTATATTAAATTGGTGCAGCATACGTTGTAATTCAACTTCAATTTGAGAGAGTAGTATGGCGTCATCTGCATAACAGATGATATAAGATGTTTTTCTCTTATTTGTTATCTTTTTTAGTTCTTAATTTTTTCATTATTTCATTTATATTCAGCTTGAACAAATAATATAGACTTAGGGAATGTCCCTGTCTTACTTCATTTGCCAGTTTCAATAGGGTCGGTTAGTTCTTCTTCTATTTTTATTTTTATTGTGTTGTTTGGTAGATATTTTTGATTGTTTCGATTATCCCTAGAGTTATATCTCTTGCACACAGTAAGTGGACATCGTCTTTTAAGTTGACCTAGTCAAATGCCTTTGTAAGCTCCATGAATCGTTGATATTCCGATTTGTTATATTCAAGTGATTTCTCTTGCATTTGCCTTATTATAAATTGATCGTCGTTGCATGATCTTCCCGACCTAAAACCTTGTTGTTCTTCTGCTAGTGTTATAATTTCATTTAATTTATTTGTTATCACTTCAGTTCTTAATTTTATTGTTGTGTTTAATAAATTATTTCGTCTGTAATTTTTCTTGTCCGATTTTTCTCCCTTTTTGAAGAGAGGTATTCGGATTCTTGATCTCCATTCTTGAGGAATTCTGTCTTGTTCTATTATTTTTTAGATTAGTTTTATAGTTGTTTGGTCAGAAGATCTGGTCCTCCGTACTTTAGGTGTTCGTTCGGTATTCTGTCCTTTCTTGGTCATTTTTTATTTTTGTAGTATGTAACGTTGGTGTATTAGAGATTATTGTGATAAAGTATTTTGTGGTTTACTGGAAGTAGAGTTGAAACTAGTGCATAACAATATTGTTGCTTGTTTCTGAAACATACTTCTTTGATTTTGTATCACCTGATTTTTGGCATTTTCTTATTACTTCCTTATTAATAATATTGAACAAAACAAGTTTCAATTTGTCCTTCTTCCTAGATTAAAAATCTTTCCCTATAGATGCTCACAGACAGCTAATAAATGGTATTCTAGAAAAAACCTTCAGTGATAAGCCAGTCGCCGGCGCTCGGTCCACAGCGACATTCGACGCCTAAATGTTTCAGTAGAAATCTAAGACTGATGAATTCACTGAATCTTTCTTTTGGAATATCAGTTATCTACGTTCTTTGTGTAGTGTCTTTTCCATTAACATGTTAAATTGTCTGTCAGTTATATTAAATTGGTGCAACATACCTTGTAAATCAACTTCAATTTGAGAGAGTAGTATTGCGTCATCTGCATAACAGATGATTTTAAGACGTTTTTCTCTCATTTGTTATTTTTTTAATTCTTACTTTTTTTATTATTTCATTTATAATCAGGTTAAACAATTAATATAGACTTAGTGAATGTCCCTGTCTTACTTCATTTGCCAGTTTCACTAGGGACCTTTAGTTCTTCTTCTACTTTTATTTTTATTGTGTTGTTTGGTAGATATTTTTGATTGTTTCGATTATTCCTAGAGTTATATCTCTTGCACACAGTAAGTGGATACCGTCTTTTAAGTTGACTTAGTCAAATGCCTTTGTTAGCTAAAAGAATTGTTGATATTCCGATTTGTTGCATTCAAGTGATTTCTCTTGCATTTGCCTTATTATAAATTGAGAGTCGTCGCATGATCTTCCCGACCTAAAAGCTTGTTGTTCTTCTGCTAGTGTTATAATTTCATTCAATTTATTTGTTATCACTTTAGTTCTTAATTTTATTGTTGTGTTTAATAAATTAATTCCTCTGTAATTTTCCTTGTCCGATTTTTCTTTCGAGAGGTATTCGAATACTTGATCTCCATTCTTGAGGAATTCTGTCTTGTTCTATTATTTTTTGGATTAGTTTTAATAGTTGTTTGGTCAGAAGATCTGGTCCTCCGTACTTTAGGAGTTCGTTCGGTATTCTGTCCTTTCTTGGTCATTTTTTATTTTTGTGGTATGTTATGTTGGTGTATTAGAGATTATTGTGATGAAGTATTTTGTGGTTTACTGAAAGTAGAGTTAGAACTAGTGCATAACAATATTGTTGCTTGTTTCTGAAACATACTTCTTTTATTTTGTATCACCTGATTTTTGGCATTTTCTTATTACTTCCTCATTAATAATATTGAACAAAACAAGTTTCAATTTGTCCTTCTTCCTAGATTAAAAATCTGTCCCTATAGATGCTCACAGACAGCTAATAAATGGTATTCTAGAAAAAACCTTCAGTGATAAGCCAGTCGCCGGCGCTCGGTCCACAGAGACATTCGACGCCTAAATGTTTCAGTAGAAACCTAAGACTGATGAATTCACTGAATCTTTCTTTTGGAATATCAGTTATCTACGTTCTTTGTGTAGTGTCTTTTCCATTAACATGTTAAATTTTCTGTCAGTTATATTAAATTGGTGCAGCATACGTTGTAAATCAACTTCAATTTGAGAGAGTAGTATTGCGTCATCTGCATAACAGATGATTTTAAGATGTCTTTCTCTCATTTGTTATTTTTTTAATTCTTACTTTTTTCATTATTTCATTTATAATCAGGTTAAACAATTAATATAGAGTTAGGGAATGTCCCTGTCTTACTTCATTTGCCAGTTTCACTAGGGTCCTTTAGTTCTTCTTCTACTTTTATTTTTATTGTGTTGTTTGGTAGATATTTTTGATTGTTTCGATTATTCCTAGAGTTATATCTCTTGCACACAGTAAGTGGATACCGTCTTTTAAGTTGACTTAGTCAAATGCCTTTGTTAGCTCCATGAATCGTTGATATTCCGATTTATTGCATTCAAGTGATTTCTCTTGCATTTGCCTTATTATAAATTGAGCGTCGTCGCATGATCTTCCCGACCTAAAAGCTTGTTGTTCTTCTGCTAGTGTTATAATTTCATTTAATTTATTTGTTATCACTTCAGTTCTTAATTTTATTGTTGTGTTTAATAAATTATTTCGTCTGTAATTTTTCTTGTCCGATTTTTCTCCCTTTTTGAAGAGAGGTATTCGGATTCTTGATCTCCATTCTTGAGGAATTCTGTCTTGTTCTATTATTTTTTAGATTAGTTTTATAGTTGTTTGGTCAGAAAATCTGATCCTCCGTACTTTAGGAGTTCGTTCGGTATTCTTTCCTTTCTTGGTCATTTTTTATTTTTGTAGTATGTAATGTTGGTGTATTAGAGATTATTGTGATAAAGTATTTTTTGGTTTACTGGAAGTAGAGTTGAAACTCGTGCATAACAATATTGTTGCTTGTTTCTGAAACATACTTCTTTGATTTTGTATCACCTGATTTTTGGCATTTTCTTATTTTTTCCTCATTAATAATATTGAACAAAACAAGTTTCAATTTGTCCTTCTTACTAGATTAAAAATCTTTCCCTATAGATGCTCACAGACAGCTAATAAATGGTATTCTAGAAAAAACCTTCAGTGATAAGCCAGTCGCCGGCGCTCGGTCCACAGCGACATTCGACGCCTAAATGTTTCAGTAGAAACCTAAGACTGATGAATTCACTGAATCTTTCTTTTGGAATATCAGTTATCTACGTTCTTTGTGTAGTGTCTTTTCCATTAACATGTTAAATTGTCTGTCAGTTATATTAAATTGGTGCAGCATACGTTGTAAATCAACTTCACTTTGAGAGAGTAGTATTGCGTCATCTGCATAACAGATGATTTTAAGATGTTTTTCTCTCATTTGTTATCTTTTTTAGTTCTTACTTTTTTATTTATTATTATATATTATATTTTATTTATATTTATATTTATTATATATTATATTTTATTTATTATTTCATTTATAATCAGGTTGAACAATTAATATAGAGTTAGGGAAAGTCCCTGTCTTACTTCATTTGCCAGTTTCAATAGGGTCGGTTAGTTCTTCTTCTACTTTTATTTTTATTGTGTTGTTTTGGTAGATATTTTTGATTGTTTCGATTATCACTAGAGTTATATCCCTTGCACACAGTAAGTGGATAACGTCTTTTAAGTTGACCTAGTCAAATGCCTTTGTAAGGTCCATGAATCGTTGATATTCCTATTTGTTATATTCAAGTGATTTCTCTTGCATTTGCCTTATTATAAATTGAGCGTCGTTGCATGATCTTCCCGACCTAAAACCTTGTTGTTCTTCTGCTAGTGTTATAATTTCATTTAATTTATTTGTTATCACTTCAGTTCTTAATTTTATTGTTGTGTTTAATGAATTATTTCGTCTGTAATTTTTCTTGTCAGATTTTTCTCCCTTTTTGAAGAGAGGTATTCGGATTCTTGATCTCCATTCTTGAGGAATTCTGTCTTGTTCTATTATTTTTTAGATTAGTTTTATAGTTGTTTGGTCAGAAGATCTGGTCCTCCGTACTTTAGGAGTTCGTTCAGTATTCTGTCCTTTCTTGGTCATTTTTTATTTTTGTAGTATGTAATGTTGGTGTATTAGATATTATTGTGATAAAGTTTTTTGTGGTTTACTGGAAGTATAGTTGAAACTAGTGCATAACAATATTGTTGATTGTTTCTGAAACATACTTCTTTGATTTTGTATCACCTGATTTTTGGCATTTTCTAATTTTTTCCTCATTAATAATATTGAACAAAACAAGTTTCAATTTGTCCTTCTTCCTAGATTAAAAATCTTTCCCTATAGATGCTCACAGACAGCTAATAAATGGTATTCTAGAAAAAACCTTCAGTGATAAGCCAGTCGCCGGCGCTCGGTCCACAGCGACATTCGACGCCTAAATGTTTCAGTAGAAACCTAAGACTGATGAATTCACTGAATCTTTCTTTTGGAATATCAGTTATCTACGTTCTTTGTGTAGCGTCTTTTCCATTAACATGTTAAATTGTCTGTCAGTTATATTAAATTGGTGCAGCATACGTTGAAAATCAACTTCACTTTGAGAGAGTAGTATTGCGTCATCTGCATAACAGATGATTTTAAGATGTTTTTCTCTCATTTGTTATCTTTTTTAGTTCTTACTTTTTTCATTATTTCATTTATAATCAGGTTGAACAATTAATATAGAGTTAGGGAATGTCCCTGTCTTACTTCATTTGCCAGTTTCAATAGGGTCGGTTAGTTCTTCTTCTACTTTTATTTTTATTGTGTTGTTTTGGTAGATATTTTTGATTGTTTCGACTATCACTAGAGTTATATCCCTTGCACACAGTAAGTGGATAAAGTCTTTTAAGTTGACCTAGTCAAATGCCTTTGTAAGGTCCATGAATCGCTGATATTCCTATTTGTTATATTCAAGTGATTTCTCTTGCATTTGCCTTATTATAAATTGAGTGTCGTTGCATGATCTTCCGGACCTAAAACCTTGTTGTTCTTCTGCTAGTATTATAATTTCCTCCATTCTTGAGGAATTCTGTCTTGTTCTATTATTTTTTAGATTAGTTTTATAGTTGTTTGGTCAGAAGATCTGGTCCTCCGTACTTTAGGAGTTCGTTCGGTATTCTGTCCTTTCTTGGTCATTTTTTATTTTTGTAGTATGTAATGTTGGTGTATTAGAGATTATTGTGATAAAGTATTTTGTGGTTTACTGGAAGTAGAGTTGAAACTAGTGCATAACAATATTGTTGCTTGTTTCTGAAAAATACTTCTTTGATTTTGTATCACCTGATTTTTGGCATTTTCTTATTACTTCCTCATTAATAATATTGAACAAAACAAGTTTCAATTTGTCCTTCTTCCTAGATTAAAAATCTTTCCCTATAGATGCTCACAGACAGCTAATAAATGGTATTCTAGAAAAAACCTTCAGTGATAAGCCAGTCGCCGGCGCTCGGTCCACAGCGACATTCGACGCCTAAATGTTTCAGTAGAAACCTAAGACTGATGAATTCACTGAATCTTTCTTTTGGAATATCAGTTATCTACGTTCTTTGTGTAGCGTCTTTTCCATTAACATGTTAAATTGTCTGTCAGTTATATTAAATTGGTGCAGCATACGTTGTAAATCAACTTCACTTTGAGAGAGTAGTATTGCGTCATCTGCATAACAGATGATGTTAAGATGTTTTTCTCTCATTTGTTATCTTTTTTAGTTCTTACTTTTTTCATTATTTCATTTATAATCAGGTTGAACAATTAATATAGAGTTAGGGAAAGTCCCTGTCTTACTTCATTTGCCAGTTTCAATAGGGTCGGTTAGTTCTTCTTCTACTTTTATTTTTATTGTGTTGTTTTGGTAGATATTTTTGATTGTTTCGATTATCACTAGAGTTATATCCCTTGCACACAGTAAGTGGATAACGTCTTTTAAGTTGACCTAGTCAAATGCCTTTGTAAGGTCCATGAATCGTTGATATTCCTATTTGTTATATTCAAGTGATTTCTCTTGCATTTGCCTTATTATAAATTGAGCGTCGTTGCATGATCTTCCCGACCTAAAACCTTGTTGTTCTTCTGCTAGTGTTATAATTTCATTTAATTTATTTGTTATCACTTCAGTTCTTAATTTTATTGTTGTGTTTAATGAATTATTTCGTCTGTAATTTTTCTGGTCAGATTTTTCTCCCTTTTTGAAGAGAGGTATTCGGATTCTTGATCTCCATTCTTGAGGAATTCTGTCTTGTTCTATTATTTTTTAGATTAGTTTTATAGTTGTTTGGTCAGAAGATCTGGTCCTCCGTACTTTAGGAGTTCGTTCAGTATTCTGTCCTTTCTTGGTCATTTTTTATTTTTGTAGTATGTAATGTTGGTGTATTAGAGATTATTGTGATAAAGTTTTTTGTGGTTTACTGGAAGTATAGTTGAAACTAGTGCATAACAATATTGTTGATTGTTTCTGAAACATACTTCTTTGATTTTGTATCACCTGATTTTTAGCATTTTCTAATTTTTTCCTCATTAATAATATTGAACAAAACAAGTTTCAATTTGTCCTTCTTCCTAGATTAAAAATCTTTCCCTATAGAT
Source organism: Diabrotica undecimpunctata (assembly GCF_040954645.1). Taxonomy (NCBI): domain Eukaryota; kingdom Metazoa; phylum Arthropoda; class Insecta; order Coleoptera; family Chrysomelidae; genus Diabrotica; species Diabrotica undecimpunctata. Next base: position 49,409,714 of record NC_092808.1, read on the forward strand.
GCTCACAGACAGCTAATAAATGGTATTCTAGAAAAAACCTTCAGTGATAAGCCAGTCGCCGGCGCTCGGTCCACAGCGACATTCGACGCCTAAATGTTTCAGTAGAAACCTAAGACTGATGAATTCACTGAATCTTTCTTTTGGAATATCAGTTATCTACGTTCTTTGTGTGGTGTCTTTTCCATTACCATGTTAAATTTTCTGTCAGTTATATTAAATTGGTGCAGCATACGTTGTAAATCAACTTCAATTTGAGAGAGTAGTATTGCGTCATCTGCATAACAGATGATTTTAAGATGTTTTTCTCTCATTTGTTATTTTTTTAATTCTTACTTTTTTCATTATTTCATTTATAATCAGGTTAAATAATTAATATAGAGTTAGGGAATGTCCCTGTCTTACTTCATTTGCCAGTTTCACTAGGGTCCTTTAGTTCTTCTTCTACTTTTATTTTTATTGTGTTGTTTGGTAGATATTTTTGATTGTTTCGATTATTCCTAGAGTTATATCTCTTGCACACAGTAAGTCCATCTTTTAAGTTGACTTAGTCAAATGCCTTTGTTAGCTCCATGAATCGTTGATATTCCGATTTGTTGCATTCAAGTGATTCCTCTTGCATTTGCCTTATTATAAATTGAGCGTCGTCGCATGATCTTCCCGACCTAAAACCTTGTTGTTCTTCTGCTAGTGTTATAATTTCATTTAATTTATTTTTTATCACTTCAGTTCTTAATTTTATTGTTGTGTTTAATAAATTATTTCGTCTGTAATTTTTCTTGTCAGATTTTTCTCCCTTTTTGAAGAGAGGTATTCGGATTCTTGATCTCCATTCTTGAGGAATTCTGTCTTTTTCTATTATTTTTTAGATTAGTTTTAATAGTTGTTTGGTCAGAAGATCTGGTCCTCCGTACTTTAGGAGTTCGTTCGGTATTCTGTCCTTTCTTGGTCATTTTTTATTTTTGTGGTATGTTATGTTGGTGTATTAGAGATTATTGTGATGAAGTATTTTGTGGTTTACTGAAAGTAGAGTTAGAACTAGTGCATAACAATATTGTTGCTTGTTTCTGAAACATACTTCTTTGATTTTGTATCACCTGATTTTTGGCATTTTCTTATTACTTCCTCATTAATAATATTGAACAAAACAAGTTTCAATTTGTCCTTCTTCCTAGATTAAAAATCTGTCCCTATAGATGCTCACAGACAGCTAATAAATGGTATTCTAGAAAAAACCTTCAGTGATAAGCCAGTCGCCGGCGCTCGCTCCACAGCGACATTCGACGCCTAAATGTTTCAGTAGAAACCTAAGACTGATGAATTCACTGAATCTTTCTTTTGGAATATCAGTTATCTACGTTCTTTGTGTAGTGTCTTTTCCATTAACATGTTAAATTGTCCGTCAGTTATATTACATTGGTGCAGCATACGTTGTAAATCAACTTCACTTTGAGAGAGTAGTATTGCGTCATCTGCATAACAGATGATTTTAAGATGTTTTTCTCTCATTTGTTATCTTTTTTAGTTCTTACTTTTTTCATTATTTCATTTATAATCAGGTTAAACAATTAATATAGAGTTAGGGAATGTCCCTGTCTTACTTCATTTGCCAGTTTCAATAGGGGGTCGGTTAGTTCTTCTTCTACTTTTATTTTTATTGTGTTGTTTTGGTAGATATTTTTGATTGTTTCGATTATGACTAGAGTTATATCCCTTGTACACAGTAAGTGGATAACGTCTTTTAAGTTGACCTAGTCAAATGCCTTTGTAAGGTCCATGAATCGTTGATATTCCTATTTGTTATATTCAAGTGATTTCTCTTGCATTTGCCTTATTATAAATTGAGCGTCGTCGCATGATCTTCCCGACCTAAAACCTTGTTGTTCTTCTGCTAGTGTTATAATTTCATTTAATTTATTTTTTATCACTTCAGTTCTTAATTTTATTGTTGTGTTTAATAAATTATTTCGTCTGTAATTTTTCTTGTCAGATTTTTCTCCCTTTTTGAAGAGAGGTATTCGGATTCTTGATCTCCATTCTTGAGGAATTCTGTCTTTTTCTATTATTTTTTAGATTAGTTTTATAGTTGTTTGGTCAGAAGATTTGGTCCTCCGTACTTTAGGAGTTCGTTCAGTATTCTGTCCTTTCTTGGTCATTTTTTATTTTTGTAGTATATAATGTTGGTGTATTAGAGATTATTGTGATAAAGTATTTTGTGGTTTACTGGAAGTAGAGTTGAAACTAGTGCATAACAATATTGTTGCTTGTTTCTGAAACATACTTCTTTGATTTTGTATCACCTGGTTTTTGGCATTTTCTTATTTTTTCCTCATTAATAATATTGAACAAAACAAGTTTCAATTTGTCCTTCTTCCTAGATTAAAAATCTTTCCCTATAGATGCTCACAGACAGCTAATAAATGGTATTCTAGAAAAAACCTTCAGTGATAAGCCAGTCGCCGGCGCTCGGTCCACAGCGACATTCGACGCCTAAATGTTTCAGTAGAAACCTAAGACTGATGAATTCACTGAATCTTTCTTTTGGAATATCAGTTATCTACGTTCTTTGTGTAGTGTCTTTTCCATTAACATGTTAAATTGTCTGTCAGTTATATTAAATTGGTGCAGCATACGTTGTAAATCAACTTCACTTTGAGCGAGTAGTATTGCGTCATCTGCATAACAGATGATTTTAAGATGTTTTTCTCTCATTTGTTATCTTTTTTAGTTCTTACTTTTTTCATTATTTCATTTATAATCAGGTTGAACAATTAATATAGAGTTAGGGAATGTCCCTGTCTTACTTCATTTGCCAGTTTCAATAGGGTCGGTTAGTTCTTCTTCTACTTTTATTTTTATTGTGTTGTTTTGGTAGATATTTTTGATTGTTTCGACTATCACTAGAGTTATATCCCTTGCACACAGTAAGTGGATAAAGTCTTTTAAGTTGACCTAGTCAAATGCCTTTGTAAGGTCCATGAATCGTTGATATTCCTATTTGTTATATTCAAGTGATTTCTCTTGCATTTGCCTTATTATAAATTGAGCGTCGTTGCATGATCTTCCGGACCTAAAACCTTGTTCTTCTGCTAGTATTATAATTTCCTCCATTCTTGAGGAATTCTGTCTTGTTCTATTATTTTTTAGATTAGTTTTATAGTTGTTTGGTCAGAAGATCTGGTCCTCCGTACTTTAGGAGTTCGTTCGGTATTCTGTCCTTTCTTGGTCATTTTTTATTTTTGTAGTATGTAATGTTGGTGTATTAGAGATTATTGTGATAAAGTATTTTGTGGTTTACTGGAAGTAGAGTTGAAACTAGTGCATAACAATATTGTTGCTTGTTTCTGAAAAATACTTCTTTGATTTTGTATCACCTGATTTTTGGCATTTTCTTATTACTTCCTCATTAATAATATTGAACAAAACAAGTTTCAATTTGTCCTTCTTCCTAGATTAAAAATCTTTCCCTATAGATGCTCACAGACAGCTAATAAATGGTATTCTAGAAAAAACCTTCAGTGATAAGCCAGTCGCCGGCGCTCGGTCCACAGCGACATTCGACGCCTAAATGTTTCAGTAGAAACCTAAGACTGATGAATTCACCGAATCTTTTTTTTGGAATATCAGTTATCTACGTTCTTTGTGTAGTGTCTTTTCCATTAACATGTTAAATTGTCTGTCAGTTATATTAAATTGGTGCAGCATACGTTGTAAATCAACTTCACTTTGAGAGAGTAGTATTGCGTCATCTGCATAACAGATGATTTTAAGATGTTTTTCTCTCATTTGTTATCTTTTTTAGTTCTTACTTTTTTCATTATTTCATTTATAATCAGGTTGAACAATTAATATAGAACTTTGATCAGATAAAAGGCATATATCGAGCACAGTTTAATTAAATCTTGCCCAAGTACTTTCGATCCCTAGATCATCTTCAGGGGCATCTGAAATAAGCCAAGAAACGTTTTTTATAACCAAAGAAATTGAATAACTTCGATAAAAACTCGAAGTTTTATGGTTGAAAAAAGGTTTTTTATATGATTAACGTTTATAGACTTACTTCGTCAATTGTGGCCTATCCGGCAAGAACAAGATGTCATAAACATAAAATCTTTCTTTTTATAAAGAAAGATAAAAAAATAATTCTTGCCGGATAGGCCACAATTGACGAAGTAAGTCTATAAACGTTAATCATATAAAAAACCTTTTTTCAACCATAAAACTTCGAGTTTTTATCGAAGTTATTCAATTTCTTTGGTTATAAAAAAACGTTTCTTGGCTTATTTCAGATGCCCCTGAAGATGATCTAGGGATCGAAAGTACTTGGGCAAGATTTAATTAAACTGTGCTCGATATATGCCTTTTATCTGATCAAAGTTCATTTATTCGAGCATTCAACCTTATATTTTTTAATTAATATAGAGTTAGGGAAAGTCCCTGTCTTACTTCATTTGCCAGTTTCAATAGGGTCGGTTAGTTCTTCTTCTACTTTTATTTTTATTGTGTTGTTTTGGTAGATATTTTTGATTGTTTCGATTATCACTAGAGTTATATCCCTTGCACACAGTAAGTGGATAACGTCTTTTAAGTTGACCTAGTCAAATGCCTTTGTAAGGTCCATGAATCGTTGATATTCCTATTTGTTATATTCAAGTGATTTCTCTTGCATTTGCCTTATTATAAATTGAGCGTCGTTGCATGATCTTCCCGACCTAAAACCTTGTTGTTCTTCTGCTAGTGTTATAATTTCATTTAATTTATTTGTTATCACTTCAGTTCTTAATTTTATTGTTGTGTTTAATGAATTATTTCGTCTGTAATTTTTCTTGTCAGATTTTTCTCCCTTTTTGAAGAGAGGTATTCGGATTCTTGATCTCCATTCTTGAGGAATTCTGTCTTGTTCTATTATTTTTTAGATTAGTTTTATAGTTGTTTGGTCAGAAGATCTGGTCCTCCGTACTTTAGGAGTTCGTTCAGTATTCTGTCCTTTCTTGGTCATTTTTTATTTTTGTAGTATGTAATGTTGGTGTATTAGAGATTATTGTGATAAAGTTTTTTGTGGTTTACTGGAAGTATAGTTGAAACTAGTGCATAACAATATTGTTGATTGTTTCTGAAACATACTTCTTTGATTTTGTATCACCTGATTTTTGGCATTTTCTAATTTTTTCCTCAATAATATTGAACAAAACAAGTTTCAATTTGTCCTTCTTCCTAGATTAAAAATCTTTCCCTATAGATGCTCACAGACAGCTAATAAATGGTATTCTAGAAAAAACCTTCAGTGATAAGCCAGTCGCCGGCGCTCGGTCCACAGCGACATTCGACGCCTAAATGTTTCAGTAGAAACCTAAGACTGATGAATTCACTGAATCTTTCTTTTGGAATATCAGTTATCTACGTTCTTTGTGTGGTGTCTTTTCCATTAACATGTTAAATTTTCTGTCAGTTATATTAAATTGGTGCAGCATACGTTGTAAATCAACTTCAATTTGAGAGAGTAGTATTGCGTCATCTGCATAACAGATGATTTTAAGATGTTTTTCTCTCATTTGTTATTTTTTTAATTCTTACTTTTTTCATTATTTCATTTATAAACAGGTTGAACAATTAATATAGACTTAGGGAATGTCCCTGTCTTACTTCATTTGCCAGTTTCACTAGGGTCCTTTAGTTCTTCTTCTACTTTTATTTTTATTGTGTTGTTTGGTAGATATTTTTGATTGTTTCGATTATTCCTAGAGTTATATCTCTTGCACACAGTAAGTGGATACCGTCTTTTAAGTTGACTTAGTCAAATGCCTTTGTTAGCTCCATGAATCGTTGATATTCCGATTTGTTGCATTTAAGTGATTTCTCTTGCATTTGCCTTATTATCAATTGAGCGTCGTCGCATGATCTTCCCGACCTAAAAGCTTGTTGTTCTTCTGCTAGTGTTATAATTTCATTCAATTTATTTGTTATCACTTTAGTTCTTAATTTTATTGTTGTGTTTAATAAATTATTTCGTCTGTAATTTTTCTTGTCAGATTTTTTCCCTTTTTGAAGAGAGGTGTTCGGATTCTTGATCTCCATTCTTGAGGAATTCTGTCTTGTTCTATTATTTTTTGGATTAGTTTTAATAGTTGTTTGATCAGAAGATCTGGTCCTCCGTACTTTAGGAGTTCGTTCAGTATTCTGTCCTTTCTTGGTGATTTTTTATTTTTGTAGTATGTAATGTTGGTGTATTAGAGATTATTGTGATAAAGTATTTTGTGGTTTACTGGAAGTAGAGTTGAAACTAGTGCATAACAATATTGTTGATTGTTTCTGAAACATACTTCTTTAATTTTGTATCACCTGATTTTTGGCATTTTCTAATTTTTTCCTCATTAATCTTATTGAACAAAACAAGTTTCAATTTGTCCTTCTTCCTAGATTAAAAATCTTTCCCTATAGATGCTCACAGACAGCTAATAAATGGTATTCTAGAAAAAACCTTCAGTGATAAGCCAGTCGCCGGCGCTCGGTCCACAGCGACATTCGACGCCTAAATGTTTCAGAAGAAACCTAAGACTGATGAATTTACTGAATCTTTCTTTTGGAATATCAGTTATCTACGTTCTTTGTGTAGTGTCTTTTCCATTAACATGTTAAATTTTTGTGTCAGTTATATTAAATTGGTGCAGCATACGTTGTAAATCAACTTCAATTTGAGAGAGTAGTATTGCGTCATCTGCATAACAGATGATTTTAAGATGTTTTTCTCTCATTTGTTATTTTTTTAATTCTTACTTTTTTCAATATTTCATTTATAATCAGGTTGAACAATTAATATAGACTTAGAAAATGTCCCTGTCTTACTTCATTTGCCAGTTTCAATAGGGTCCTTTAGTTCTTCTTCTACTTTTAGTTTTATTGTGTTGTTTGGTAGATATTTTTGATTGTTTTGATTATCACTAGAGTTATATCTCTTGCACACAGTAAGTAGATAACGTCTTTTAAGTTGACCTAGTCAAATGTCTTTGTGAGGTCAATGAATCGTTGATATTCCGATTTGTTGTATTCAAGTGATTTCTCTTGCATTTGCCTTATTATAAATTGTGCGACGTTGCATGATCTTCCCGACCTAAAATCTTGTTGTTCTTCTGCTAGTGTTATAATTTCATTCAATTTATTTGTTATCACTTTAGTTCTTAATTTTATTGTTGTGTTTAATAAATTAATTCCTCTGTAATTTTCCTTGTCCGATTTTTCTCCCTTTTTGAAGAGAGGTATTTGGATTCTTGATCTCCATTCTTGAGGAATTCTGTCTTGTTCTATTATTTTTTAGATTAGTTTTTCAGTTGTTTGGTCAGAAGATCTGGTCCTCCGTACTTTAGGAGTTCGTTCGGTATTCTGTCCTTTCTTGGTCATTTTTTATTTTTGTAGTATGTAATGTTGGTGTATTAGAGATTATTGTGATAAAGTATTTTGTGGTTTACTGGAAGTAGAGTTGAAACTAGTGCATAACAATATTGTTGCTTGTTTCTGAAACATACTTCTTTGATTTTGTATCACCTGATTTTTGGCATTTTCTTATTACTTCCTCATTAATAATATTGAACAAAACAAGTTTCAATTTGTCCTTCTTCCTAGATTAAAAATCTGTCCCTATAGATGCTCACAGACAGCTAATAAATGGTATTCTAGAAAAAACCTTCAGTGATAAGCCAGTCGCCGGCGCTCGGTCCACAGCGACATTCGACGCCTAAATGTTTCAGTAGAAACCTAAGACTGATGAATTCACTAAATCTTTCTTTTGGAATATCAGTTATCTACGTTCTTTGTGTAGTGTCTTTTCCATTAACATGTTAAATTGTCTGTCAGTTATATTAAATTGGTGCAGCATACGTTGTAAATCAGCTTCAATTTGAGAGAGTAGTATTGCGTCATCTGCATAACAGATGATTTTAAGATGTTTTTCTCTCATTTGTTATTTTTTTAATTCTTACTTTTTTCATTATTTCATTTATAATCAGGTTGAACAATTAATATAGACTTAGGGAATGTCCCTGTCTTACTTCATTTGCCAGTTTCAATAGGGTCCTTTAGTTCTTCTTCTACTTTTATTTTTATTGTGTTGTTTGGTAGATATTTTTGATTGTTTTGATTATCACTAGAGTTATATCTCTTGCACACAGTAAGTAGATAACGTCTTTTAAGTTGACCTAGTCAAATGCCTTTGTAAGGTCAATGAATCGTTGATATTCCGATTTGTTGTATTCAAGTGATTTCTCTTGCATTTGCCTTATTATAAATTGTGCGACGTTGCATGATCTTCCCGACCTAAAATCTTGTTGTTCTTCTGCAAGTGTTATAATTTCATTCAATTTATTTGTTATCACTTTAGTTCTTAATTTTATTGTTGTGTTTAATAAATTAATTCCTTTGTAATTTTCCTTGTCCGACTTTTCTCCCTTTTTGAAGAGAGGTATTTGGATTCTTGATCTCCATTTTTGAGGAATTCTGTCTTGTTCTATTATTTTTTAGATTAGTTTTATAGTTGTTTGGTCAGAAGATCTGGTCCTCCGTACTTTAGGAGTTCGTTCGGTATTCTGTCCTTTCTTGGTCATTTTTTATTTTTCTAGTATGTAATGTTGGTGTATTAGAGATTATTGTGATAAAGTATTTTGTGGTTTACTGGAAGTAGAGTTGAAACTAGTGCATAACAATATTGTTGCTTGTTTCTGAAACATACTTCTTTGATTTTGTATCACCTGATTTTTGGCATTTTCTTATTACTTCCTCATTAATAATATTGAACAAAACAAGTTTCAATTTGTCCTTCTTCCTGGATTAAAAATCTGTCCCTACAGATGCTCACAGACAGCTAATAAATGGTGTTCTAGAAAAAACCTTCAGTGATAAGCCAGTCGCCGGCGCTCGGTCCACAGCGACATTCGACGCCTAAATGTTTCAGTAGAAACCTAAGACTGATGAATTCACTGAATCTTTTTTTTGGAATATCAGTTATCTACGTTCTTTGTATAGTGTCTTTTCCATTAACATGTTAAATTTTCTGTCAGTTATATTAAATTGGTGCAGCATACGTTGTAAATCAACTTCAATTTGAGAGAGTGGTATTGCGTCATCTGCATAACAGATGATTTTAAGATGTTTTTCTCTCATTTGTTATTTTTTTAGTTCCTACTTTTTTCATTATTTCATTTATAATCAGGTTGAACAATTAATATAGACTTAGGGAATGTCCCTGTCTTACTTAATTTGCCAGTTTCCCTAGGGTCCTTTAGTTCTTCTTCTACTTTTATTTTTATTGTGTTGTTTGGTAGATATTTTTGATTGTTTCGATTATTCCTAGAGTTATATCTCTTGCACACAGTAAGTGGATACCGTCTTTTAAGTTGACCTAGTCAAATGCCTTTGTAAGCTCCATGAATCGTTGATATTCCGATTTGTTGTATTTAAGTGATTTCTCTTGCATTTGCCTTATTATAAATTGAGCGTCGTTGCATGATCTTCCCGACCTAAAACCTTGTTGTTCTTCTGCTAGTGTTATAATTTCATTCAATTTATTTGTTATCACTTTAGTTCTTAATTTTATTGTTTTGTTTAATAAATTAATTCCTCTGTAATTTTCCTTGTCCGATTTTTCTTTCTTTTTGAAGAGAGGTATTCGGATACTTGATCTCCATTCTTGAGGAATTCTGTCTTGTTCTATTATTTTTTAGATTAGTTTTATAGTTGTTTGGTCAGAAGATCTGGTCCTCCGTACTTTAGGAGTTCGTTCGGTATTCTGTCCTTTCTTGGTCATTTTTTATTTTTGTGGTATGCTATACTGGTGTATTAGAGATTAGTGTGATGAAGTATTTTGTGGTTTACTGGAAGTAGAGTTAGAACTAGTGCATAACAATATTGTTGCTTGTTTCTAAAACATACTTCTTTGATTTTGTATCACCTGATTTTTGGCATTTTCTTATTATTTCCTCATTAATAATATTGAACAAAACAAGTTTCAATTTGTCCTTCTTCCTGGATTAAAAATCTGTCCTTATAGATGCTAACAGACAGCTAATAAATAGTATTTTAGAAAAAACCTTCAGTGATATGATATATCAGTTATCTACGTTCTTTGTGTAGTGTCTTTTCCATTACCATGTTAAATTGTCTGTCAGTTATATTAAATTGGTGCAGCATACGTTGTAAATCAACTTCACTTTGAGAGAGTACTATTGCGTCATCTGCATAACAGATGATTTTAAGATGTTTTTCTCTCATTTTTTATCTTTTTTAGTTCTTACTTTTTTCATTATTTCATTTATAATTAGGTCGAACAATTAATATAGACTTAGGAAATGTCCCTGTCTTACTTCATTTGCCAGTTTCAAGAAAGTCGGTTAGTTCTTCTTCTACTTTTATTTTTATTGTGTTGTTTTGGTAGATATTTTTGATTGTTTTGATTATCACTAGAGTTATATCTCTTGCACACAGTAAGTAGATAACGTCTTTTAAGTTGATCTAGTCAAATGCCTTTGTAAGGTCAATGAATCGTTGATATTCCGATTTGTTGTATTCAATTGATTTCTCTTGCATTTGCCTTATTATAAATTGATCGTCGTTGCATGATCTTCCCGACCTAAAACCTTGTTGTTCTTCTGCTAGTGTTATAATTTCATTCAATTTATTTGTTATCACTTTAGTTCTTAATTTTATTGTTGTGTTTAATAAATTAATTCCTCGGTTATTTTCCTTGTCCGATTTTTCTCCCTTTTTGAAGAGAGGTATTCGGATTCTTGATCTCCATTCTTGAGGAATTCTGTTTTGTTCTATTATTTTTTAGATTAGTTTTATAGTTGTTTGGTCAGAAGATCTGGTCCTCCGTACTTTAGGAGTTCGTTCGGTATTCTGTCCTTTCGGTATTCTGTCCTTTCTTGGTCATTTTTTATTTTTGTGGTATGTTATGTTGGTGTATTAGAGATTATTGTGATGAAGTATTTTGTGGTTTACTGGAAATAGAGTTGAAACTAGTGCATAACAATATTGTTGCTTGTTTCTGAAACATACTTCTTTGATTTTGTATCACCTGATTTTTGGCATTTTCTTATTACTTCCTCATTAATAATATTGAACAAAACAAGTTTCAATTTGTCCTTCTTCCTAGATTAAAAATCTGTCCCTATAGATGCTCACAGACAGCTAATAAATGGTATTCTAGAAAAAACCTTCAGTGATAAGCCAGTCGCCGGCGCTCGGTCCACAGCGACATTCGACGCCTAAATGTTTCAGTAGAAACCTAAGACTGATGAATTCACTGAATCTTTCTTTTGGAATATCAGTTATCTACGTTCTTTGTGTAGTGTCTTTGCCATTAGCATGTTAAATTTTTTGTCAGTTATATTAAATTGGTGCAGCATACGTTGTAAATCAAGTTCAATTTGAGAGAGTAGTATTGCGTCATCTGCATAACAGATGATTTTAAGATGTTTTTCTCTAATTTGTTATTTTTTTAATTCTTACTTTTTTCATTATTTCATTTATAATCAGGTTGAACAATTAATATAGACTTAGGGAATGTCCCTGTCTTACTTCATTTGCCAGTTTCACTAGGGTCCTTTAGTTCTTCTTCTACTTTTATTTTTATTGTGTTGTTTGGTAGATATTTTTGATTGTTTCGATTATCCCTAGAGTTATATCTCTTGTACACAGTAACTGGATAACGTCTTTTAAGTTGACTTAGTCAAATGCCTTTGTAAGGTCCATGAATCGTTGATATTCCGATTTGTTGTATTCAAGTGATTTTTCTTGCATTTGCCTTATTATAAATTGAGCGTTGTTGCAAGATCTTCCCGACCTAAAACCTTGTTCTTCTGCTAGTGTTATAATTTCATTAAATTTATTTGTCATCACTTTAGTTCTTAATTTTATTGTTGTGTTTAATAAATTAATTCCTCTGTAATATTCCTTGTCCGATTTTTCTCCCTTTTTGAAGAGAGGTATTCGGATTCTTGATCTCCATTCTTGAGGATTTCTGTCTTGTTCTATTATTTTTTAGATTAGTTTTATAGTTGTTTGGTCAGAAGATCTGGTCCTCCGTACTTTAGAAGTTCGTTCGGTATTCTGTCCTTTCTTGGTCATTTTTTATTTTTGTGGTATGTTATGTTGGTGTATTAGAGATTATTGTGATAAAGTATTTTGTTGTTTACTGGAAGTAGAGTTGAAACTAGTGCATAACAATATTGTTGCTTGTTTCTGAAACATACTTCTTTGATTTTGTATCACCTGATTTTTGGCATTTTCTTATTACTTCCTCATTAATAATATTGAACAAAACAAGTTTCAATTTGTCCTTCTTCCTAAATTAAAAATATGTCCCTATAAATGCTCACAGACAGCTAATAAATGGTATTCTAGAAAAAACTTTCAGTGATATGCCAGTCGCCGGCGCTCGGTCCACAGCGACATTCGATGCCTAAATGTTTCAGTAGAAACCTAAGACTGATAAATTCACTGAATATTTCTTTTGGAATATCAGTTATCTAGGCTCTTTGTGTAGTGTCTTTTTCATTTTCGAGAAAAGGTCCATCACTTGTTCTATTATTTGATCTTCCCGCTCCAATTTACATCTTAACATTTACATTGCTGTTGTAACCATGCACTTTGTTTTTTTTTGAAATTAACATGTTAAATGTTCTGTCGTTTATATTTCATTTATAATTAGGTTGAACAATTAATATAGACTTAGGGAATGTCCCTGTCTTACTTTATTTGCCAGTTTCAATAGGGTCGGTTAGTTCTTCTTCTACTTTTTTTTTATTTTGTTGTTTTGGTTTTGCTTTTACGTCGTATATCTGTACTTATAGCTCTGTAGCATAGTATATTACCATCAATTTTTCTGTGATTTTATCTCTGCTGTTTCTAACATCCTTTTTGTCCTCTTTGGGTCAGGTTCACTATTGCGTCGACTGCATAGCAGATTATTTTAAGATGTTTTTCTCTCAATTTTTATCTTTTTTAGTTCTTACTTTTATTATTATTTCATTTATGATCAGATTAAACAGTTAATAGAGGACTTAGCGAATGTCCCTGTCTTGCACCATTTGCCAGTTTCAATAGGGTAGTTTAGTTCTTCTTCTACTTTTAATTATATTGTGTTGTTTTGGTAGATATTTTCGATCGATTTGATTATTCCTAGAGGTATATCCCTTGCATATAGTAAGTGGATAACGTCTTTAATTTGACCTGGTCAAATGCCTTTGTAAGGTCCATGAAACATAGATATGAATGATATCTTTCAAGTGATACCAATTAAATAGTTCTATTAATAAATTAAACATATAGTCAGGTTTATAAAACTTTGTAATTTTTCAGTTAATTTTTTAAGGCATTATTTTTTTTTGTTAAAAATTTTAATTTTAGCGAAGTAGTTTTGTATCTCTGTAAGTCCAGGTTTTTTAACTCCGCCTACAGGATCATTGACATACTACCTCAATGATCTTGTTGCCGGTCCTAAGCCCGGAAAAAGGAGGAAGGTTCTTGGGTCAGGTTAGCACTTTAGCCAAGTTAAAAAAACCTTGTCTTTTTTGAGAAAATATTTTTTTTTTGGTTTTTGGTACAGACTATTTATGACTTATTTTAAGAATTTGCGACTCTCAGATCAACGATGTTGCTAAGACATTTTATAGTGAAGAGGTTGTTATGTTGTATCTAATCGAGAATGGAAACAACATAACTACAGTCAGATTCCCGTCAGCAGATGAGTACTTATGAAAATAATCAGGGAAATGTCCCGTAAAATTTATGAAACTTCTAGTCAAACCAATGAAAAATTAGGAATTTCTAGAAATTGTAATTAGAAATTCAAAAATTTTTACAGTAAAGTCGAGGAATGAATTAAAAAAAGTAAAAACGATCAAAATAGAAAGCTCAAAACATAAATATGTAAAAAATTAATTAAAATCCGTTGTAAAAGGTATATATTATAATTTATACCTTTTACAAAGGATTTTAATTAATTTTTTAATATATGGTATACAGCCAAATACAGGAACGTATATTCCTTGTGGATTATAAATATGTAAAATTTATTTCTCATTACCATCAATTGTGGTTAAGTCCCATATAATAATCCCAAACCAAAACAATTAAACATTCTTCTATAGTATTTATATAAGCAGTGTTCATACACTGCTGTGACCACAATCCACTTATCGCCAAAATGAAACTTAGTTTAAAGAAAGTTCAAAGACCAAAAATTATGAAGTACGATATTAACCAACTGAAAAATAAAACAGTAAAGGAAAAGGTACAAAAACGCCTAAAAGAAAAAACGTGGGCTCGTACAGAAAAACCATGGGCCCGTACAGAAACAGATAACACAGATGTAGAACTAGAAAATTTGCACAAAGTAAGTCAAGAAATAACAGAAAAATAGTTAAAACCTGAAAGAACAAATAAAAAGGAATGGATGACGGAGGAGATTCTATGTATGATGGAAGACAGAAGAAACGCTAAAGATAATAAGAATTACTACAACAACATAAATAACGAAATAAAAAGGGCTATTAAAATAGCAAAAGAAAATTGGTTTAGCTCGAAGTGTACAGAGATAGAGTCATTACAACAAAAACATGATTCATTTAACCTCCATAAAAAGATTAAAGAAGCGGCAGGCTTATATAAACACAAGAACACTGGATTCCTGACAGATAATCAGGGAAACATAGTACTGGAAATAGAGCATAAAAGAGATATTTGGATCAAATACGCGGAAAAAACTTTTGAAGATATACGAAGTAACACTGGTATTACAACAAACACCAACTGCGAATCTGGACCACCATTTACAGTCGAAGAAGTAAAATATGCCATCAAAAGCACCAAAGATGATAAAGCAGTAGGTCCTGATAATTTTCACTCAGAATTCTTAAAACTTATGGACTATGATGGCATAAAATGGTTGACAAATATATTTAACAGTATATATGATACGGGCGTGGTTCCCCAAGAGTGGTTAGTGTCAACTTTTATAAATCTTCCAAAAAAACCCAATGCGAGAAAGTGCGAAGACTATAGAATTATAAGCCTTATGAGCCATTTACTTAAAACATTTCTAAAGGTCATCCACAAAAGAATATATACAAAATGTGAGGAACAACTAACAAGAACACAATTCGGATTTTGTGATGCTCTGGGAACACGGGAGGCCCTTTTTGCTGTACAGGTGCTATTTCAGAGATGCAGGGATGTGAATTGTGATATATACGTATGCTTTATAGATTACCAGAAGGCATTTGACAGAGTAAAACATGACAAATTAATGACTCTAATGCAAGAAATTGGAATTGACAACAAAGATCTTAGAATTATCAGAAACATTTACTACAATCAAACGGCCAAAATCAAAATAGAAGACCAGTTAACTGATAAAATTGCAATAGAACGTGGAGTACGACAGGGCTGTATTTTGTCTCCATTGTTGTTCAATATTTATTCTGAATGGGTATTTAAGGAAGCTTTAGACGGTTGTGCGAAAGGAATACTAATAAACGGTGAATGGTTGAATAACATTAGATATGCAGATGACACTATAGTTTTTGCCGATAATCTGAATGACTTACAGATATTAACAAATCGCATAACAGAAGTCAGCAACAGATACGGACTAGCTCTTAACATAAAGAAAACCAAATTTATGACAATTAGTAAAAAACCAATACTAAACGCTCAACTTACAATCAACCAACAGAATATCGAAAGAGTCGAGCAATATACATATCTAGGCACCAATTTAAATAGCCAATGGGACCACTCAACAGAAATTAAACAGCGAATAATAAAAGCAAAAGCAGCATTCGTTAGAATGAGAACTATTTTCAACAGTCGAGACATATCATTAAAAACAAAATGCCGTCTATTGAACTGCTACATATTCACAGTTCTGCTCTACGGAATGGAAGCATGGACACTGACTGTTGCATCTATGAATCGGCTCGAAGCTTTTGAAATGTGGTGTTATAGGCGCATCTTACGTATATCCTGGGTTGACAGAGTTACTAATGTGGAGGTCCTGCGTAGAATAGGGAAAGAATGTGAAATTCTCATGACCGTCAAAACTAAAAAGTTGGAATATCTAGGTCATGCAATGAGAAATCAAGAACGTTACGGCCTTCTCCAGCTGATTCTCCAAGGGAAAGTAAATGGTAAGAGAGGACCGGGAAGAAGACGCATTTCCTGGCTTCAAAATTTGCGAAAGTGGTATAACACGACTACCACTGAACTGTTCCGCGCTGCAATAAGCAAAGTGAAGATAGCCGTGATGATCGCCAACGTCCGGAACGGATAGGCACTTTAAGAAGAAGTGTTCATACTTTTAATTCAATAAGTCGTGATAAAATCCACAATTAGTACCACGTTTTAGTGTACAGCTGTGTGGTGATTTGAAACTATCAGTTTTGATTTTTGTATTCTGAAAATGTAGTCGGAAATTGATTTTTGGCGTAAGTTGGCATTTTTTGCAAATCCACTATAGTTTTGAAATTACCTTCTCTTATAGTATCTTAATAGACTTTTAATTTATTAAGCTTCTGTAGAAGGAGCTACTAGACTGCAATAACATTAAGACATTAAGTTTTTTGTAAATACTGTATACTACTGTATAAATATAAATGTAAATCAAGGTTCTGAAACTACACTGACCGACAAAAAAGTGGCCACCCTCTAAATTTCCAAAAATAAAAATTCATGAGAAGTTTTATGCACTGTTTTATATTGTATACTCAACATCTTTTTAAATGGTCATGACTGCTTGATTCTTTAGCATAATTTATTTAATTAGAAGACTATAAACGAAAATAGTGTAACATCGAAACGAATTACAAATAACAAAAATTAAGGGTAAACTTGAACAACATTGTCTTATATCGGGTATTATGCCCTAAAACATCAATAACCGTTTGCATACTATTTAGGAGAAAAAGGAACACATTTTAAATAAAAATATGCTGTTTCACGAAGCATCTTCTTCTTTCTGGCTGGCCTGTTTGACTTCTAACCTTACGATGAAGTTTATCCCAAAGATTTCAAACTGGCGTTCACCAAACTGGCGTGACATGTAACATGGCAGTGGCATAGTACGGACATGGCACTGGCGTGGCAGGTAGCGCACACCAAAGTAGCATGACATTAAAAAGGCTAGATAAATTCAAAATATCGCCTTCTGAGGATGAAGTTATGCTAACGCTTTTAAATGTCAACAGTATGAACAAAACTCGTCCGCAACGTCAGTTTTGGGTACACCCTTATTGGAAAGAGATGCAGGGGCATAGTAGATTTAATGTATTTCTTCTTCTTGATGTGCCTATCCGTTACGAATGTTGGCGATCATCATGGCAATCTTTATCTTATCTGCTCCAGCGCGGAAAAGCTGCACAGATGTTGTATTGAACCAGATTCTGAGGTTCTTTAACCAAGACCATTAAGTCAGTACAATGTATTAAAGAATTAAAAATTCCGGACTTGTGTTGTCATAGATACCTGAAAATTTCTCAATTAATGAGACATTAAATACTTGGACTGTCTTCCATATTTAAGCTTTTTACCAACACACATGCAAAATGCAAGTAGCACGTGGCAAAAAGTAGAACAAGCTCTATTTTTAACGACGTGGCGTAGCAAGCTGCATAACGCCACTGTCATGTCATTTTTGTATGCGCTGAATCATTCGTTTGCATTGGTTACATTTTAACTAACATGCTAGACGCGCTACTTGCTACTTGCCACTTGCCATGCCAGTTTGGTGGGCGCTCTCCCTAAGATCCAACTAGCTATTTCAGTTGACACTAAATTGTTCGTGGTTGCACCTATTTCAGTATTTTCTTTCTCATCATCTAGGCTATCAAGGTCAGCTGTTTGTAATTTATTATAGACTTCTTAAAGAGAGAAGCTTCTCTTCACTTGGCTGATATGTGGAGTCTACATCTGAAAAGTCACTATCAAAAATGGATTCCATCATTAAGACTATATTGTTCTGAGAATCATCAAGACTTGAACTGCTCTCTTCAGTTTCAAAGGAATCTAAAAAACACAAGATATTGCACAATAAGTAACTAATTAATACCTATTAAAAAAGTATTTCAAAACTTTCTTCCTAGTCACAAATATAGAAGATAAGCAATTTTATTTAATAGTCTGCTTAATTTTAGCATATTCTTTTAACTTTTTCCCTAATATGAACATGTGAATACCCATGACTATTTTTCTCTATTGATTTTTATGTATTGAGAGTATGATTAGGTATTGTTAAGATTATGTATTTGTGAATACAAAACGTCTCTTACGAGAAATTTAACAGTATCTAGATTTGGAGTTACAACTCTACAACATTAGATGTGGCAGTGCATTATGGCGATTTTTTCATGAACTAAAGCAGTCATGATCAATCAACAAAAGATGGTTAGGTTGATTTATTTGATAACGTGGACGAACGAAACTGATGATTTTTAAATATTAAAGTAAACATTGCTTATTTTCGACAGGCCCAACCAAATTGTCATCATATATTTAATAACAACTTCAATTCATTTATAAAAACAAGCAATTATTAAGTACAAATATTTACATGTAAGTAACAAGAATATAATGGTCAAATTTATTTCCAAAATTCCTACAAATAGGTAAGAAACAAAAATTTTAAATTTGTGTTATTTACCCCCGACAAGCAAAATGCCAACAAAATCAATTCGACTTTGTGAAACACCGTATTATTATTATAACTTTTATAATAAAATTGTATAAATACTTACCATTAACAGCATTTTCAGATTTTTTGGTCACCATGGATAAAATTCGTTTAGCCCTTGAATTCATTGTTTGTTTTATAATTTTTATTAACAAAAAATCAGAACAGATTCAGACAGACTACACTTTATATAAACTAATTTCTATTATGTTCTAAAACATCTGTCCATATTATACGTATTTGCTGAATCTTAAAATAAATCTGCACAGCAGATATTAGCAGATAAATTTTATCATAAACACCATTAAGATCATTTATGGTTTTAGCTTAGTATCATTTCTAAATTTTAACTCAACCCGTTTTCAGGTAGAATGAAATATACTAGTCGATATGAAAAAGGAATTTTAATAAATTATATACGTAAAATGTATTAAAGACACTTATCACCTTTTTACTGAATTTGGTATGCAGTAGTAGAAATATACTAGTCCGGCATAATAATATATGTTAGCTTACTTTGTTTTACATGCAACAGAACTTTACTTTTATGGAAGTAAGTAGCGATATATTGTTTTACTTGAAAATGAAAAGTTGGTTAGGTGTAACTTATTTGTTTATTGCACAAATTATCTGCTGAATGGTAGGTCGTAACATTTATTGGGTTTTACCTGTATGTAGAGCGTAAAAAGCTGAGAAGTTTGGTATACTTAACTTAATATTTTAAAATTTGTCATTTACCTGGTTTTCGCAGTATACCGAATATGTAGATGGAGAAATAAATGGTAAAAGGCATACGTTGTTGGTGGATACCGGAGCGACCAGAACTATTATACGCCCAACAGTTATAAACAGCCGTAAGAAACTGTTACCAACGAGGTTGAGACTTCGGACCGCTACAGGTGAAAATGCCAACATTCATGGAGAGATCCAGGTAGAATTAGCAATTGGAGCAGAAAATCCATATGCATGGATTCCAATTCGATTTTAAGAATAAGGTAATCAAAGTTGGTAACGAGGAGATATTTCTTCATCCACATGATGACAACACTGTGCAAGCAGCCGTTAAAGAAAGATACAGTCATACCTGCGAGAAGTGAAAAGATCATAGTAGCGCGATTACAGGGAATTGTGGATAAAGGGGACACCTGTTATGATGGAGTCTTGGAACCATGACGACGAGGTTGGCCAAAGAATCATAATTGGAAATCAATTGGTGACTTCGGCTAAAGAAATACCTGAGACATATCAATGTCAATGACTACCCAGTGACCATCAAGAAAGAGTCAAAAGTAGGAACTTGTGTACCTGTGACATCTATAATCCGTCAGACGACAACATCCGATAATTCCAACGACAAATTCCAAATGGTTGCAGTTGCTGGACAGTCTCTAAATCAGATGGAGAAAAGGAAATTAAGGGAATTTCTTCGGCAGTATCATGATATTTTCGTACCGAGAGGAGGAAAGACGGGAGGAACTACCGTTTTTAAGCATAAAATTGATACTGGCAGTGCTAAGCCAATTCGTCAAACAGCTCGACGATTACCACAGACGAAAAGAAAGGAAACTGTAACGATTGTTCAGGAAATGAAGAAAGACGGGGTGATAGAACCTTCTACGAGCCCATGGGTCTCTCCGGTGGTCCTGGTTAAGAAGAAAGACGGAACGACGAGGTTCTGAGTGGATTACCGTTTACTGAACAACATTACCAAGAAAGATAGTTTTCCTTTGCCTCGGATCGACGACACATTGGACACATTGGCTGGAAGTAAATTGTTTTCTACTTTGGATTTGAAGTCTAGATACTGGCAGGTAGAAATGGACCAAGTAGATAAAGAGAAGACGGCCTTTACCACAGGATCTGGATTGTGGCAATGCAACGTTATGCCATTTGGACTCTGTATCGCTCCTGCGACATTTAAGAGTCTTATGGAAAATGTGTTGAGAGGATTATCTTGGAAAACATGCCTGGTTTATCTAGATGACATAATCGTCTTGGGGGAGACATTTGAAGACCATTTGAAGAATTTAGAAAACGTTTTTAATCGACTTAAAGCTGCCCAATTGATGTTAAACCCCAAGAAGTGGCAGCTATTTCAAGGTAAAGTCAATTATCTGCGTCATATCGTCAGTAAAGGAGGAGTGGCCGTAGATAAGGAAAAAATCGATTCCATTAAGGAATGGCCAGAACCAACTGACAAACATCAAGTGAGAAGTTTTCTTGGACTATGTACTTACTACCGGAGGTTTATTAAGAAGTTTGCAGATATCGCTAAGCTATTAGCGCGACTTACTGAGGAAGCAAGAGATTATCGCTGGGATACAGACTGCCAAAATGCCTTTGAGACCTTGAAAAAGCATTTAATCACAGCACCAATTTTAGGGTATCCACTGGCAGAAGGAGAGTCCATCTTAGATAGAAATGCAAGTAATCTGGGAATTGGAGGAGTGCTATCTCAGATTCAAGGAGGACAGGAACGAGTTCTTGGATATTTTAGTAAAGTTCTTTCAAAACCTAAGCGGAATTATTGCGTCACGAGAAGAGAACTTCTAGCAGTAGTGAAATCAGTAGAGCACTTCTATCAATACCTCTATGGAAGGAAGTTTTTAATCTGAACCGACCATGCCGCCATTAAGTGGTTGATGCAGTTTAAGAATCCAGAGGAATCAACGGAATCCAAGGAAGCAGCAGTGCTAAAGACAACGATGGTCAACGACGACTGGACGCCTACTAAGATAGGGGAAGAGCAAGAGAGAGATCCAGTTATACAGAAAATTCAAAAATGGAAAGAGGAAAACCGTCGACCACCTTGGCAAGAAATATCAAACCTATGCTTAGTAGTTAAGACATATTGGGCCCAGTGGGACTCATTTATCATGGAAGATAGCTTGCTCAAACGAGTACAGGAAAATGATGACGGTTCAGAGAAGAGAAGACAGTTGGTTATCGCAAAGTGCAGAATAGCCGAAGTACTTCGTCAGTTACACGACAGTCCATCAGGAGGGCATTTCGATGTAAAGAAAACCATTCAGCGAATTCGGAAACGGTTTTATTGGATGAACAGTTCCGACGACGTAAAAGACTGGTGTAAGAAATGTACTGTTTGTGCTACGAGTAACGGGCCTTACTGAAAAAGGAGAGCTCCTATGAGACAATATATTGTTGGAAGCCCGTTTGAAAGAATAGCTTTGGACATTCTCGGCCATTTCCAGAAAGTGAAAATGGAGGCAAGTACATGTTGGTAGTAATGGATTACTTCACTAAGTGGGTCGAAATTTACGCACTTCCAGACCAGAAGGCCGCCACCATTGCAGATAAGTTGATCCAAGAATATATCAGCCGATTTGGAGTACCTTTGAAGATCCATAGTGATCAAGGCAGGAACTTCGAAAGCGATCTATTCCAAGGAAAATGTGATAGACTAGGCATGAAGAAAACAAGAACTACAGCATATCATCCGCAATCAGATGGTATGGTAGAACGGATAAATAGTACAGTTGGCAAGTATTTGACAAAGATGGTGTCCAATCATCAGCGAGACTGGGATCAATATCTTTCGTTCTTCACAATGGCTTACAGATCTGCTGTTAACGAATCAACAGGCCAGATACCAGCCAGAGTCCTATTCGGACGCGAGATGCGACTACCTTGTGATCTAGAATTTGGGTGTTGACCTGGAGAAGAAGTAGCAGGTGAAGATTATGTGATCGAATTACAAAGAAGAAAGGACGATGTACACGAGTTTGTCCGTTCCCATCTTCAGATCGCTAGCGACCGAATGAAGAAACGGTACGATACGCAAGCCGAAAGGGGATGCTTTAAGAAGAACGACAAAGTCTGGTTCCATAATCCCAAGAAGCGAAAAGGTTGTTCTCCCAAGTTGCAGCAGTTTTGGGAAGGTCCATACCTCAATATGGAGAAGATAAACGATGTCATCTACAGAATAAGCAAGATTCCTAGGGGAAAGCCGATGATAGTACACCATAACCGGCTGGCGTCTTTCGAAGGTGACCACGACGTAGATGAAGAAGTAGAAGTAAACCAAGTCCAAGATGTGTCTGACCTCACGTTTGAGGAATTCATGGGGGCCTATGGAGGTACCGGTAAAGCAAGACATGGTGTTAACACTGAAGAAAAGCAAGATTTACTCGCGTTTCCCGATGACTACTCGCTGGCCCTTACCATCACGGCTAGTATTAAAGACGCACCAGGGTTGGCATCCGTCTTTCGAAGGAATTTCGGTCGAGTTACAGAACTTCAATGCCAAGTGCCAGCTGCCGGGAAAGCCTTGAAACTCCAAGATGCATCAAGTTACCTTTTCTACCTGGTAACAAAAGACACTGCCCGTGACCAACCTACCTACCGAGATGTATGGGAAGCCTTACTTCAGTTGAGAAAGCACATACTAGAGTCCGACGTGCAAAAGTTAGCCATGCCAAAGTTGGAGTGCCGCCATTAGATTGAAGGGTTTTTCGAAGTATGGTGGAGGAGATCTTTAAAGACACCGAAGTCCAGGTATTAGTCTGTTGCAATCCGCATAGTTACTGGTGTGGAGAGAAAACCATCCCTTTTATACAACTGAAAGCTGTATAAGAGGGTCCAGTTACCGATACCAGCATACCGTTCCAGTTCCAGTCCCGACAAGGTTCCAGGAGGAACCATATTTTAAGAGGGAGGCAATCTTACGATAAATATGACTCATATTTAACCTGTAAACATATTATTATTCTAATAAAAATTTTCTAGTAGTTTCTCCTACGATAAAACCTGTCTTCTTTTATGCCGTTCGAGACAATTCAGGGGTCAGAACAGGTCAACATCCGTCCGCTTCGAAGAGATTCCAGAACAACGGTTAATAAATATATATAAAGTAAATTCATTTAACAGAAAAGTAGCGGTCAACAAAGGCATGCACATAACACGCGAAACCCGATGTTTATATAATTGTACAGGGTTGTATTAAGATTCTAGCAGCCTATACCATCTGAATTTGAAATGAATTAATTTATAATTTTTAGGATTACTGTTAAAATAATAGTAATCAATGATTAATCTTTCAAAGAAGTATACTTAAATAATATTTTTAACTGTCATTCACACATCATTAGTTAATTGTGGTATTAATCAAAAGGCAAAAAACAGAAAGTTGTTTTTATACATTTTACGCTTTAAATCCAATATTTGGAAATAATATTATCATTAATGATATAAAAAGAGACCTCTTCTTGTGTAAAAGTTCGGGAAAATACTTATACATAATTATAGGGTAGATAGACTTATACATTTAACATTACATTAACATTAATAAATAAAATTTATTAAGTCGACGTTTCGATATCGATTTAACATTTATTTGTGTCAGCAGAAACGAATGTATATTTAGAAGAATTGTGACATCACTATTTTTGACTTGCCGGTTATGTCGAAGATGGTTCGAGATATCAAAATGCCGCTTTCAGATTTTGATTCAGGAGACAAAACTATATATGAATCCATAGATAGATCGTCCCCAAACTATTGCATAGGCGACAACGCACAAACGAACATACTTTGCGGATGTAAAACGAAAGTTTTTCTTTGAAAATGATGAAAAAAACTTTTTACTATTACATATAAGTAATATCGAATTACGAAAAATAAGTACTGGAAAAGTAGATAGGTACAATGAGTAAAATGGGTTACAGTTTTTCATTTTTAAAATATTCCATTTTGTTTATGTAATTTCGAATTATTTCGTATCTTTTATTTATCATTGCTACTCATTTCCACATCAAAAGCTAGATCCACCTTCAACCGGATGGGGGCCTTCTTCAAGAGCCACAACCTCTCTCTTGGTATAAAAGTAAGAATGCTGCGATGCTACCTACGTCTTCTCTGTTCTTTTTATGGTGTTGAATCGTGGACCTTGAACGAAGATATGTGCAGAAAATTGGAAGCATTTGAGATGTGGCTATATCGGAGAATACTTAAAATCCCGTGGACTGACCGAGTCACCAATGAGGAGGTCCTCAGAAGAATGATGAAGAACCGAGAGGTACTGACCACCATCAAATCTCGAAAGTTACAGTACTTTGGACACATTATGCGAAATGAATCCACATCCGGACTGTATATAGTTTAAAAACTTGTGGAAGATGGAAAATCACATATTATGCAGTAGGATGTCCTTTTTTTGTTTTTTGTTGTTTTTGTCACATGTTCTTACAAGGTTAAGACCAAAAGGTCTTTATTTTGTAAGACCTTTTATTTACATACATATATAATGATCAACATATCACCTCACTACAATGATAGTGTCAAAAGGAAAAGATGAAGACAGACAGTACCCTGGATGTAAGCGGAAAACTTCTTATTGGCGATGTCTATATTATTGTTTTTTAACAAAACAAACTCTTTGCTGGGCCTGAGGATGAGGCAAATATTGTAAGCCTCGAAACCGATCGCTTCTGTAAAACTTTGAAAGTAAATATTAGATTGTGAGTATTGACCTTTTTAATATATTTGTTCAATTATAGACTCACACTTGCAACCCTTCTATCATCATAATAATTATTATAATACAGTCAAAATAATATTAAATTTACTTACTTCAGTTGAGAGAAAACAGCAAACACCTTAAAAATGTTCACAGTTCTAAGTTTATTTAAATACCACTATAATTATAAACCAACACTATAAATATACCAGCACACATATATAGAGCTATTAAAAGTAAAAATTATATTTATATAATTCAACAGACATAAATATGATTCGTAAGGATTACTGAATCCATATCTGTTAAAACTGCAAATTATGCGTCTTTGTTTAGAGGCTTAGATTGTCGTTACTTGTGAGTTTCTACTTGTTACTTTTGATACGCTTTTGTATATAATCAGTTACAGTATAAGTGTTTTTGTAACAAGTAGATACCTCTTCAGCATCTCTAGATACTTGGAATGAATATATCACGCGTCCCTAGTTTGTTTATTCTACTTTTCTGTTAGGCGAATATGGTATAGAGGGATATTATTGTAAACCAGTAGTCTGAAGAATAATATCGAGTCGAGTTTTAAAATGTAACGCGCGTATTGTCGGGAATATAAATTGTAATAAATGTTGTGAATAAATTATATAATTATAGCGTGAAATAAATTAGTGTGATATTGTACAAATAAAGACTTCAATAAACTAAGTGTTCGAACATAATAAACATTAATAAAGTTAATAAATTAGATTAATAAACGCAGTAAAATTCACTAAAATAAACATGGAGAGGATCAGAAAAACTTAGAGAGCTATGAAACGACAGATGATGGGTATAGAACAAAGGTAAAAGATGCTGTCGAACAGGCAGCTAAACTGAAATAAAAATGAGCTGGACATAACGAATTATTGGGCCACACGAATTATTAGGCTGGATTAGGCCACATGGAAAAATCCAAATGAATATTGATACTGGAGACGCGAAACCTTTCAAAAAACGCCCGTTTCCCATGTCTCCTTATATGTCCAAAATTCTCAACGAAGAATTGGACGAAATGCTTAGTTTAGGTGTTATTGAACCTTCTAATAGTCCGTGGTGTTCACCGGTGCTATTAGTCAAAAAAAATAACGGCTTTTACCGCTTTTGTTTCGATGGTAGAGCTCTCAGTGAGGTAACTAAACAAGACTCTTACCCTTTGCCTAATATTGATAGGATCCTCTCGTTACTGAAAGGTACCAAATTTATAAGTTCCGTTGACTTGAGAAAAGCTTTCTGGCAAATACCTTTAGATCCCTCTTCGAGAGAAAAAACTGCTTTCAGTGTCATCGGTAGAGGTTCCTTTTAATTTACTGTCAGGCCTTTTGGATTATGTAATTCGGCTCAAACTCAACAGAGATTAGTCGATGCAATTTTCGGTCCTAAATATGAACCGAACCTATTTTGTTATCTTGACGACATCATAATTTGTTCCGATAATTTGGAAGAACATATTAAATTATTATCTGAGGTTAAAGATAAGTTAAAAGAGGCCAATTTAACTATCAATGTTGATAAGTGTGAATTTTTTAAGTCTGAATTAAAATTTCTGGGTTATATAGTAGGTGATAATCTTTTAAGGACTTATCCGGAAAAAGTCTCTGCCATGATTAATTATCCCCGTCCAAAAACTTTTTCGGAAGTTAAAAGATTTATTGGAATGTGCTCTTGGTACAGGCGATTTATAAATAATTTCTCGACCTTTGTCTCTCCTATAAATGACCTATTAAAAGGTAAAAAGAAGAAACAGTCGGTAGACTGGACTGATTCCGCTGAAAACTCCTTTATTTTAATTAAAGAGGCTCTTATCTCTGCCCCTGTTCTAACTCAACCTGATTTTCTAAAACCTTTTGTTATTCAATGTGACGCTAGCAATACTGGGTTAGGAGGTGTCTTAACACAAACCGTCGATGGCTCGGATGTAGTTATTGCTTATGCTAGTCGTACCTTATCTAGGGCTGAACGAAACTACTCTATCACCGAGAGAGAATATTTAGCCGTAATTTTCGCTATTGAAAAATTTTGTCTCTATATCGAAGGAGTCAAATTTCAGGTAATTACCGACCATCATTCCCTGTTGTGGTTAAAAAACATTAGTAATCCTTCTGGCAAACTTGCGCGTTGGGCAATGCGTTTACGTCAGCATGATTTTGATCTTATCCATCGGAAAGCAACTTCTCATATCGTCCCAGATGCACTAAGTCGCATGTTTATGAATGTGCCCATCTCCGAAAAACCACAACTTTCTTATCTGAAAGTCGACAAGGACCGAATTGATCCTTGTTTCGACGATTTTCGCTCTAAGATTTTATCAAAGCCCAATAAATATCCTCAGTGGAAAGTAGAGGATGATTTTGTTTTTAAATTAATTCCTTCCGAATTACCAGTTTCCACTAATAATAAAGAGTGGAAAATTTTAGTACCGAAACCCCAAAGAAATGATATTATTACCTCTTGTCACGATCCCCCTACCTGTGCCCATCTTGGCTATTTCAAAACTTTAAATCGTATTCAAGAGTTATATTATTGGTCCAAAATGCGGAAAGATGTACTTCGTTTTGTTAGGTCTTGTAAAATCTGTGGAGCTCAAAAGATGTCGACTTTGGCTCCCATGGGTTTAATGGGACAAGAAAAATCCACTAGGTTTCCTTGGCAAATAATTGCCGTAGATCTTATTGGTCCGCTTCCTCGCTCAAAAAGAGGATACACTTTTCTTCTTGTTGTTACCGACTGGTTTTCGAAATTTACGTTGATTCATCCTTTGCGGAAAGCTATCACGCAAAATATCATTAATTTTCTTGAAAATGACGTTTTTCTTAGGTTCGGAGTCCCTCAATTTCTTATATGTGATAACGCCCGAAATCTTAATAATTCTTCGTTAAAGAATTTATGTAGTAAGTATGAGGTCCAAAAAATATGGTTTAATGCTGTCTATTCGCCTCAGTGCAACTCTATTGAACGTAGCAATAAAACCATAGGAACTGCTATCAGGTGTTTTATTAAAGATCATTCCGATTGGGATAAAGAAATTCCAAAAATCCGTCAAGCTATAAATACCGCTAGACATGAAGTCACTAAATATACCTCATCTTTCCTTAATTTTGCCAGGTATGTCCCTATTGCCGGTAACTATTATTCTCTATCTGCCGATAATTTGATATCTACCGTTACTTCAGAGCAACATGACAAATATGTTTCTGAAATACGAGGGTTAACTGAAGTATTTGATGAAATACAACTTAATCTGAACAATGCGTACCAACGCAATGCTAAAACGTATAACTTACGGCGACGCGATGTTCAATTTCACGTCGGTGATACAGTTTGGCGACGAAATAAGGTTCTATCAAAAGCCGTCGATAAATTTATGGCTAAGTTAGCACCCAAATATATCTTATGTACGGGAGTCAAAAAGCTGTCTCCCCATGTATATACACTGAGGAATCCCGATGGTTCAAATGCTGGGAACTGGCATATTAAAGATTTGAAACCATATCTCGATGATTCTGATAATTCGTCAGGTGATGATGAATCCGATCAGGATTAGTTTGTTTTTTTATCATATAACATTATCTACCGTCCTATCTATATATTCATATGAATATTATTCTCTTCCATTTTCTCTCGTCTACCTCTTTGATTGCCCACCAGAAGTCACATATCTTTGAGTACGTTTAGGTGAAAAATATCACCATACCATTATCTATTAGATCGGCTAGTGAGCTAATTACTCGCTGATCTCTAGTATCTTACCGATAAGTGAAAAATCACTTAAATTATCTTTGAGCAAAACTTATTATCTTACCGATAAGTGAAGAGTCACTTAAATTACCTTTGAGTAAAGTTTAATTTATCTTTGCTCGCTATCTTATCTTATCGTCTTATCTATCTTATTTAGGTGGAAAACCACTTAAAATTATCTGTGCGAAAGCTCATTACCTGGTCAGTACGCGAAAAAGCATTTGCTTACTGCACCGTTAAAGTGTAATAACTTTAAGTACGTTATTATACTTTTATTATCTATTATAGTAACTATAGTAACTATAGTAACATGGTGAATCATGAGAATGAAATTCTTGACGCAAAATAGTTTTTTTTTCTTTTCCTTCTATATTTCGGAATCTGTTTTGACCTTACTAGTTGTCACGAGAGGAACGGCTAGGATGATGATCTGGGATTCGTCCGCTAGGAACCTGTTGAGGTTAGGTTAGGAGAAATTTTAAGGAAGACAAACACATTCCTCTTAATTCTTCTTGTCCTTTCGTTCTTTTAGTACTGATGTTGTCTACAGACCCCTTTCCCTGATATGACTTAGAAGTTTTCGTTCTGTCAACTTCGACCCGATTGCGACTTTACCGATTGTGACCCTAAATTAAATTCAGGCGTGTGATACGCGAAGCTATCAACTGACAACCAGGTACTTAATTTCTTTTCTTCTTCTTCTACTCTTATTAATGCTAGTTGAGTTTTATTCAATTCTTTTTGACTTCCACTTTGGCATATGCTTTCTTTGTGATTAGGATTTTATCCAGTGTTGTTATTTAAGCCATTTCGATATCTTGTTTTTAATTAGAGATTTTCTAAAAATCTCTTGTTTTCTAATTTATCTTAACGAATTACTTATGAGTACCGATCTCGATGCTATCTCTTAAATAGGCATTTCTTTTGTATCGAGGTTTACCTTAAATAATTTTATTATCTTGACGTTTGGTTACATTATTTCTTAATGATGTTAACGTCTTTTATATCTTGTACTTCTTTTCGAGGCACGTTCTTCGAATCGTTTAAAGGGTATATAAAAAAATGTATCCTTAGGTTTTGATCGGAAACCGTTTTCTTTCTTCTTCGTCACCAGTTTCCTCTCTTGGGAGGGGTCTGTGTAACATTTTTTTAATTAATATATTACAATAATTTTAATTCCTTTTACTCATGTGGATGATACGCTGATGGTTGTGTTTACGATCAGAAATTTTTATTGGGAAACTACCAAAATATGACTGAAGAATCTACCTACGTATTTATTTAAAGATGCCGGTTTGGCTAATCCTTAGTTAATTCTTTTCCGGGTTCTTTTTCATAAATTCGGTAATTGTCGTCGAACGCCCGTTGTAATGTTTTTCGGGAAAAACCTAATCTAGGAGATTTTATATTTCATCACGTTTGTAGCTAGAAGGGTACCGTTATGTTCGATGTTAGAACTTTTTACCTTCTCAGAAATACATACAACTGACCTATGATTTTTGAGTGGGAGATATCCCTTCTTCCTTTTTTTGTAGTTGGGTAAATTTTTGCAAGAAAGTTTTACTTTTGGAGTAACGACTAGATCTTACTGTAGATCTTACTCTATTATCGTCCCGTTCTCGGTGCATTTTCTTTATAAGTGTGTATACACTTGTTTATTTGAGTTTTTTTATCTTATACTATATTAGATTAAATATAGTTATAAAGTAACTTTAATGTTAATTAAATTCAGTGTTTAATACAAGTATAGTATTAACTTCAGTGACTTTATGCAGCAGTCGTCAGGAATTACCGTAAGTAACTATAATCTTAGTATCTCCACTTATCTGGGCAAGTAATATGGTATCTTATCATGTCATCTTCCATTATCTGGACGTATCTAAAGTTCATACATGTCTTCAAATGTAGTTGAGAGTAGCTACTGAATTTTGCATTAAATTTAAAGAACATTCTATATTTTTTTTGTTACGAACCAAATTCCATCAGCTCAGTTTATAATTAAATAATAGTGCGAGATAGCTTATCTACTTAACCAAGTGCGGTTTGGTTAAATTTTTATGTTTTCATTTCTGTAACCTTTTTGTATTTTTGTAAATTTAGATTTGGTTAATTTTTGTTATCTTTTGTGTTTGCTATAATTGTTATTCATTTTTTTTGCTGTAATATCTCGAGATACGCCAAAACTTTATTTGTGCATGATTGTAATATATATCTTTGTAAAGGTATTTTTCTAACTATATTTCTGCTTATTTTTATATGTATACCACCATTTCATAGTTGTTGGTGTATTTTTATTACTTGTATTGCATTCAGCAGCGTCATAATTTTGTTGTTGAATATATTGTTATTGTTTTATGTATGTATTTTATTTGTCGACTCCTAACAAAGTTCCCTGATATAACCATAACTCTGAATATTTGCTTTTTACCTTTAAATATAACTATACCTTTGACCAGTAGAAAGATCAGGCTGATTAAGTTTCGTAGGTAAGTAGGTATAATACCTAATATACTTATTATTTGTTTATGCAGAGTGTTAACCAAATTTATTTAATTATTAACTGTTGATATCTTTTCTTGGGTTTGATCTCTGAACCTAAATATCTTTCCTTATCTCTTTTCTAAGGTTTCTTAATTTTCTCCTTAAACCCCAAAAAATTAAGTGGCGCCCTGTTCCCTACCTTATCTTATCTTTGGTAATTTTACCCATCTATCTTTTTGTTTATTTCTGTACCTTTTCCAATATCTCTTATCCTATCTTTATTTATTTCGTCCGTTGGACCCATTCCCGGTTTCAAAAGCTAGTTTCGAACCCGCGACTCGCTCTCCACCAACCATCTGGCTGCCGTCCGCAGTGTCTCCATTGGTGACCTTTCTAGCACCATCCAAAAAAGGTTTCCGAGGTTACAACGCAGGGCATGATACATCATACCGTTTTTACACATTATATTTTGAGAACTGTAATCTGATGTACGTTTTCTGAATTTTACACTAGTATGTAATTATTTACGTAAATGATACATCATAGCCACCATTAGCAGCATCAATAATCAGTATCTTAAATTTTATTACATTTGTAATTTTTACCTACGACTTTAATTTTGAGGCACCTTCAGGATAGAACTGCTCTACTTCTTTAATTAGGGGATATTGCATATTTGTTAAAGCCCCAATTATCTGTAAGACTGCATCAGCATGTGGCAGTAAGGAATAAGGTATGAAATCCAAGATTTTAAAAATTTTCATCCTTCTAATGGCTCGCTGAACATGAATTCTAGCCCTAGCAATGCACTCAGTCTGTCTAACTTGCTCAGGGGTAAACTGTGCAGTTGTTAGAAAGGGTGGAATGTTAATGTGTACTCCAGATGGCACTATATCTTTAATTAAAAATCCTTTGTCTGGTAAAATTAAATCCCCTGCTTCTAAGTGATTCCACAATCTTTAACAATTTTTTTGTCAGATGTTGATCCTGGATATAGGCATGATACAAATGTAACTACTCCATTGGGAGCCACTCCAACTAATCCTTTACACGTATTTCTATGTTTCTAGGTGTATGTAAGTTTTTGGGTTGCCATACTTGCCCTAGATACACTGGTATATACTTCGGTACAATCTAATATAATTCTACAGTTTGTAAAACTACTAAAGCAGTTCGGTAAACAAAGTTTGTTTTTATTCCGGGAAGAGATCTTGCCCATCAACTGCTTATAAACCACTTCATGTAAAACATGCAGCCATGTTGTAACAATATTGGTCACTGTAGCTTGTGCAACACTAAATCGGACAGCAAGATCTTCATGGGGAAAGTTTTGCCTTAACTTCATAAGGGTCATTAATAATTGATCTATTTTCCTAATTTTTTCTACTTTCCACTTGTAATAGTAATTCACTTCAATGTTTTTCAGTAGGTCGAAAAGAGATGTGAAAATTTTTTCTGTAGGTAGGCCAGTATAAAGAAGTATGAGCCTGTCGTTACCCCTGATGTTCTCAAAAGAAAACTTCTCTGAAAGGTGTTTCAGATTCAGATCTTCACTAACTTGTTGCAAATTTTGCTTAAGAAAATAGTTTTCTGCATCTACCACAGCATGTAATGCCAAACTCTTTGTAGTTACAGATCCAGTTGAGGTAGATGGTTGTGATTCTTCGATAGATCTATAATAATTGTACTGTATTAGTATAACACACAAATTCTTTATTATTTATTATATATATATATATATATATATATATATATATATATATGAGTAAACCAATTGCAAATAGTGCCCAAATCTTGCTGTAATTTATAACTATCTTCCAAGCATGATATTTCCTTGAACATTTTGAAATCATCTGCGAATATTAGACAGGATGAATATGTAATACTTTCTGGTATAGGATTAATAAAAATGATGTAGTAGAGGTTTTAGGTTTATTCCTTGAGGCATGCTAGATGTGGGAACATATTTTAACGAGTAAGTACCTCCAATCTTAACCTTCTGTTCTCTTTCTCTGTCAAGTAAGAGTGGAGGAAAAGGCATGCTTGTGAGGAAAACCTATACTCAACTAATCTATCTACCCATATGCCATGATTATATAATACATATTATAAGGAGAAGTAGTTTAAATACATTAATACCTTGCACCATGCATTGGGACATCCTCAATGATTTCAGTTACTTCTTTCATTGCTCTAGTTCTTTTCTCCGGGGATGGAAACTTTTTTATTTTTCCTTCATTATGTACGAATAATGTAGGCCCATTCTCTTTTTTTCCATCTACAAAATGGCAACTGCACAGGATAGCCCCAGGACCTGGTTCTACTGTTCTTCTGTAAAATAACATATGCAAAAGAATGATATAGTACATTATTACCAAAAACAAAATATTCTATTTGATAAATTTTTAAATTTTGCACTAATGAAGCGCATGCGTGTTGGAACAAACCATTTGTTTACACGGTAAGCGACATTATCTGTTATTAATAAGCTTTTAGTCGCGCTCTTTCAGCAAATTTGGTTTAACCGAATGATCTCATCGCACACTCAGCAGAAACAATGTTTAGTCTTAGGCCGATAAGATTTGTTTATTTAGATTCCTCCTAACTAAATTATAATGGGAAAAAAATTGAATTATTAAGTGGGTGTCCGTAATAATAAGTGTTATATTTTTTATTAGCTAAGGTGACAAATTTTTAGAAATATTTCGATACGATATTACTGTCGGCGTAGCAATGCAAGATTATTTTATGATTAGAGGGCGGCTATTCTCAAAATCTGGACAATTAATTTCAGAGCGAAGAAGTCGTCTGCTGGAAAAGAATGTACAAAATATTTTATTTTTACATTGTAATTATGACCTCTGAGCACGTGTCAAATGTGTTGTTTTTAATGAATATTTTGATTGATGATTTTGATGTATGTTTATGGTATTGTTCGTAATGCGCGTCAAAGTCCAGTTTTTCAAATTTTTATTACGTATTTTTTTGCGTTTCATAGAGTCTTTAAGCATACCGAACTACAATACTCGCTAAAACGACACTCCTTCCTAACTGCAAGACGCAAGAGTCTCACAGGCTTAGTCTTGTTCTTGCGTAAATCTTGCACGCTCAGTCTTGGTCTTGGTCTTGCTAAAATTAGGCGATCTTGGTCTTGGTCTTGCGAAAAAGCAAAAACAATACCAAGACTGCAAGACCAAGACCCATTTTGGGCAATACTAATTTCACTGCTCTCTAAAATATAAATATTTAGCTATTTGAAATCGTTTACGGCATTTTTCAGTTCGCCTGATACATATTATAGATTGCGAAATTCTGATTTTTAATTCTACAATTAATGAACCAGGTTTGAATATTAACTAGTATAATTTAAAAAAGATTAGCTTAAAGAAATGTAATATAATGCAAATTATGAAAGATAGAAAGTTTAATTTTTGTTTCAAATATCGTATAATGAGCTATAGACTATAAACTTTTAGTCCCAATTTGAAATGCATATTTTTGGCCCTAGCGTATACTTAAAATGTAAGAAATTAAATCTCCTTAATACACTAGAATATTTTTGGTAACTATAATAAAATATTTCATATTTATTTTGCTTCACCAGCTTTTTTAAATTCTTACAATGAACTGGTACGATATTTAGGTTCTATAAAACAAATTATTAAAACTTGTCAGAAAAAGTAAATAAAGCTATACAAAATTAACTTCTAATATTATCTAATATCCAATCCATATAATGAGCCACCCTTGTATAAACTCCTGGAATATCTTCGTGGCTACCACACAACTGGGTTCCAAAAGATACAATACCATATTGGATGTACCGAGGTTCATCTACAATCAGTTTGGCAACCTGAAGTGGTCCTCCACTATCACCCGCACAAGCGTCCTTATTCTTATTACCTCCTCCAGCACACAATTGCTTGTAGGTTAAGCGGGCTTTACTATTTTTACTGTATGCTTCTCTACAAGCACCGATGTCTACTACTGATAGATCAACTTTTTGAAGTACATCAGCTTTTCTTTCTGAAAATAAAATAAATACATCAATAGTATATATATATATATATATATATATATATATATATATATATATATATATATATATATATATAAATATATAGACAATACAATAAATATATAAATATATATATATATATATATATACATATATATATATATATATATATATATATATATATATATATATATATATATATATATATATATATATATATATATATATGTACAATGAGAAGCAAGATAGTATATTCACAAAAACATTGAAAGACGTGTGATCGCACAATTATACAAATAAGTCTAAGCATGCATTTTGTCTATTTTAAAACCAACCTGACACATCGTCTGTAAATCCCCATCCAGTAACTGTTACTCTCTTAATTGCAGTATCCAATCGATTGTCATCAAGAGGCAAACATACTGGTCTGGCATTTTCTAAAATCAAATATTGTTGTAGCAACAAAAAAATCAAGTTTCAAATCATAACGTATTTTACTGTAAGTCCAGGCGGGATCTGTTTTGAATTTGACATTTTTCATAGTAGTCTATTTTTCTGCTGGAATCAATTCAGGATGTATTTGTATCAATAATGACTATACTATATGCGCCAGTCGCTAAACTTGTGCTATATTTCAAATAACTGAAAAACTCGGAATTATTTTACTTTTTGCGCCCATCTTTTCGCCTGCAACTAAACCCTATTCATTCTACAAATTCCCAGTCGTCAACAGAACCACGTGTAAGCCAAACAGGGTCGTACTGATGTACGACCTATGTATCATATGATTTTTAAAAATATTTACTTTTGAAACTGTTAGTGTAAGAATTTCTTGAAATTTAATCATTATATCACAATTAAACTAAACTCTAAAAAATAACACGACCAGTAAATAACTTAACAATAACTATAACATAAATATAACACAATATAATAACTTAAAAATCAACAC
The DNA here is from genome assembly GCF_040954645.1 of Diabrotica undecimpunctata. Taxonomy (NCBI): domain Eukaryota; kingdom Metazoa; phylum Arthropoda; class Insecta; order Coleoptera; family Chrysomelidae; genus Diabrotica; species Diabrotica undecimpunctata. The sequence goes on from NC_092808.1 coordinate 49,446,120, forward strand.
GATACAATTAGAATTTAAAATAATCACAAGTTGGGATCTGTAACATGAGAATCTGTCTCGCTTACGGTAATAAATTATATTTTATTGCCTCTTGACGAATGAGACGGCGAATATCAACACGTGCTCATGTTTACTGATGGGAATTTGGTAAACGAATATACTTTAGAGAGATATTGCGCCTACAAAAAAAATTATAAAAGGTAGAAGCTTGATTTTTCAATTTACATAATATTTGACTAGATAAAAATTATTAATATTTTACCGTTTAAAAATAACAATAATTGGGAAAACAAGTGCAAAAAATGGTGTTTTTCCTTTAAATTGTGTCGACCCCATTGACATAACATGCAGCTTTCATATTTTGCTAAGAAAAACTTTATAATATTAATATCACATCGAGGATAGATTATTTATATTTTAAAATAAAATACATATAAATTCAGAGGTTGACGTTAATATTAAGAGTTTTTTCCTCGCGATTTACTCTGAGATCAGCAGCAGCAGAATTTTACTGTCATCATTGCGTGGTTGTCTTTTTAAAGACAAATCACCTGCTATGGTTTTTCTGACGGTTATTCTTAAGTTAATGTTGATTTCATATAATCGAATGAACTATCTTACAATAAAGTCGTCCCGTCCCAGGGGAATGCAAAAATATGGGCAATAACAATGAGTCACATACAATTAAATTATTAAAAGAATTTTTTACCAAACAAACGAAAACAAACTTAATTTATTATGTTCTGTATTTTAAAAACGAATTTTGAAGTGGAAATCGAAACGCCTAATAAACTTAAAATTGCAGCTTCCCAAATTTGTATCCAAAATACCACGAGAACATAAATATTCAAGACCCTGTATAGGTTCAAAATTTGTAAATATAGAGATTTAGAATTAAGAAATGGTTTCGCAGAAGAGTGAACTTTTATAGTGATTTAGTTTCTAAGAACAATTTATCCAGAAAAACATTCCAAGTTATTTTGAAAGTTACTAACTGTTTAATATCTTAAAAATAATTATACACAGGCTTTTATGTAAAATATCTTAGAAATTTAGGACCAATAAACAAAACGTTTTGGTTTTGTATCAGATAAAAATTTCAAATTATTGTTTTATAGATTACTATATGGCTTTTGTATTATTTTCCTCGAAGGTAATGGTACGAACCGGACGTTGTTTTTACAAATACGGATTTGCCTGTAAACACAAAAAAATGTTATTCAGATTATCTTCTATAAATTTAGGGAAAAACCAAGTAGGTACAACACGCTTGATTTCTTAAAAACTAAAGTAGGTATTTTCGGAAAATAGATAGGAGGAATGAATGTGTATGATTGGCCATGGAAAAAGAGGAAAGAAGAATAGATAGTCGATGTTAAAATTGAACGAGAAAATTTTGAGCAATGTGTTTTTACCAGCCAGAATCAGTAGTCCAGTTTAAAAGCAGTGTGTTAAAAGATAAGTACAAGTTGTGTTGTTTGGTAGGTTAAGTTGGTAATTACAGAATAGTGGAAGGCGAATCGAGACCAAGTCGAGACTTCCAAACTCCATGTGTCCTAAGAGATTCCAAATTCTGTAAGTAAAGAAAAGAAAAATTATATAAGATTTGCACGAGACATCCAGTCGAGGCGAATAACCTATTGGGCTAAAAGAGTGCCATTGTTGTTTTGAAACGAGTTGGAGATTTGATTTGTGGAGAAAATCTGAATAAGTGCTGTTTTTAGTAACAGTTTTGAAAGGAGGAAACAGATAAAGACGTGATATAGAATTTGGATAGCTTTGTGGGAACACAATCAGGTGTCCGTCGGAAAACATCGCGGAGATTACATTAAAGGTCAGTCAAATTATTTGTGATATATGACTTGTGGTTATACCATATATTTTCAAACCCATATCAAGTCGCAGTTATTGGGACACAAATTCTTTATCCATAAATTCTTAGAGTTATATATTAATTTAACGATTTAAAGGGAAGAGTTTTACAAGTAAAAATAAAATCAGTTAAAAGTAAATTTAAAATCAGATAATTTACACAGAATTAAAATTTGTATTCTTTAAACAAATAATAATTACGATGAATTTTCACATTAAATTTGGTTAAAAATAGATTTGGTTAAAAAGGAGATAACTAAATTAAGGTTTCTCTTGTTTGAAGATTAGATAAGAAATTGTGCACGGTGTTTATATAAATTATATGGTATAATAAATAAATGGTATATAAAATTTTATAAAATTTGTGTTGGTTATACTTATTCTCTTTGTCTAACCTGAAGAAAGCAAGCAACAAATAAATACTAGAAGCCACGAATTAAAGGTAAATTTTATGCAGTAAAGTAACCCTGAGAAATTTGATTTAAGTTGATCATAATATATATATATATATATATATATATATATATATATATATATATATATATATATATATATATATATATATATATATATATTAATGTGATATCAATTAATTTAAATGATGCAATTATGATTTTATCACACTATTTAATTCTCTTATCTCAGGGTTATATTCGTGCTTCAATATCTATGTTTTACATATGATAGGTAAGGTCTAAGGGATACCGGAATAATAAACATATATGATACAAAATTATATATTGAAATAAAATTCACACTCAAATATCTTCAACAAAAAATATCTCATATAATGATTATCAAAATTTTGTTCTACGTACGTGAACCTTCAAAAATTAATGTTATATAATATATAAATTAAAATTTCAAATCAAAATTGTTGTTCTATATCTCCTGATAAATATTTCTATCTTTTCTGAAGCAATTAAAAAAAAAACTTTGTTGATAAAGAAAAACTGACGAATGGTAAAAAAAACTATCTCTCTGATGATAAGTTGTCCAAATCCTTGTTCCTTGTAGCCTACACTATCTATTCTTAGCAGTTCCCTAGGTAATCAGCAATCTTACAACAAATGATTGCGAGCCTTTCGTGTTCAATGATCTCCTTCAGATGCACGTATCGTTCAAAAAGATGCTAGCCTCTTCTCCTCTCAATAAACTGAATCTCTCGTTCCGGCCTGAACAGTGACTCTTGAAATATATAAGTAGAAAAGTATAACTTACTATATTTTTCTGGATCAGCTTCCGTCAGATACACTAACTCCAAGAAAACTCACAAACATTCACTTCTAATGCTTACTATCACTTGGGAACCACCAGAGAACAACGACTGTTCGCCTTGCACCTTTGGAAAACAACTGATTATCTTTTTTCCCTCAAAAATCTAGCTAAACTCTCATTCCTACATAAATATCCCACTTTTTCCAATCTCCGCCAATCAAAGTTCGTCATATTTATCCCCATCTACCATTTAGATAACAAACAACAATTTTACCTACAATTATAAATTTCCTACTACTATTAACATGGTAATCGTTTCTACAAATTCTTAAAAACTAACGGAGAATTATATATTTTAAATATTTCGATTCTATTGTCTTATTCCGTATCGGCGTACAAGTCTTTTTGGAAAATCCACTCGCATTGTTCCATTATTTCACTACGTTCACTCAAATATATTTTACAAAGAAAATAATTTACGCATATCTTTAAATTTTGTTTGCTACAGGTAATCCAAAGGTAATGAACTTTCATTTCTTCGAAATATCTTTTATAGTTTATCAGTTGAAATATTTTGAATTATTATATTTTATACTTTGAAATATATTAAGAGCAAACCGATATTATTTTCTATTTTACATAGCATAACAACTCTCCAGGATATCTTGAAAATTTATTTAAATGGTCTATTTAGTAATTTTAATTTTATCTTTGGCTGATAAAATGAATCATAACAACATCCCCGCCTTGTTTGAGATACAAATTTTTTTTTTATAATTGAAAAAAAAATATTTTCTCTCAAACAAAAAAATTTCTCTTGTTATCATTTTATCCTAACCAACTTATTTTATTTTTCGTAAAGATTCAATTTTCTGGGAAGCCTGTTCTTCTCTTAAAGCCATATCTTTCTCGGGCAGCTTCCTCACCCATTTAATACTACTGCCAAATTCGCAACAACACTTTGATCCCATTTTAGAATCGTACTGCACTACTGATCTGATTTAAGTTCTTTTTAGTTTCATTCGCTATCGAATCCAGTTTAGCTGATCCTGAAAAAGCTTTCCTGTATGTTTTTTGTGAGTTTTTATAACCGATATTTTTTTTGGTATGCGCAGATGAATCAGGTATTTGAGATCCTTGTTTCTGCAAGTTTTCTACATCAAAGCTTGATCTTAAATTCGAAAAAACAAATTTACTGGCTGTAACATAAGATTCTAATTCCACAATTTTTCGTTTTTGTTCTCCTAAAAATCTTATCAATCTGTCAATTTTCATGTTTATTCTTTCTTCTATAAATGTAAATTTATTTAGGTAATCCATAAGTCTTTTTTTGTCATCAGTTTTTATTTCCAGCAACATCTGCAAATTTTTCTTTTCAAATTTTACAGCTTCCAACTCGGAAATTAATTCCGTTTTCTCCATCTCGCATACTTCTTCTTTAAACACTCCCATTTCAATTATATCTTTTCCCTTTTCTTTTATATGTACAAAGGGGGAGACAAACGACTCTGCAAAAATTATAGGGGCATAACAGTTTTAAATGTCGTCTACAACATATTATCAGGAATTATATACAGCCGCCTGGAATCGTTTTCGGAGGAGATAGTTGGTGAATATCAATGTGGCTTCAGACCAAAGAGGTTAACTATATACCAAATACATATGTTAAGAGGTAAACATGAAAAATGTGTTGAATATAACATACCTATTTACAACTTGTATATCGATTTCAAACAGGCGTTTGATGGAGTAGATCGACAAAAGATGTTAAAGCAACTATCTATGTTAGGGATACCCAATAAGTTGGTTAAACTTATACGAATGACTCTGGATGGTTTCAAAGCTATGGTGAGAATAGATGAAGATATGACGCAAGCCTTTGATATTGAAAATAGAGTTAGACAAGGTGATGCGTTATCAACAACACTTTTTAATCTAACTTTAGAAGCTATTGATAGAAAACTGAATATAAACGGCTGTATAAATACAATATCAATGCAAATATGTGCATATACGGATGATGTTGCCATATTAAGCTACTACAAACGGGTATTAAGCGAAAAAATTATAGAACTGAAAGGAGAAGCTGCTACGTTTGGTCTATATATAAATGAAAGCAAAACAAAATATACGGAGTGTACAAAATCGAATCAACATGAGAATCTGAAGGTAGACAACCATACCCACAAATATGCCTCCACTTTTTTCTACCTAGGCTCAATAATAAATGACAACAACAACGTCAGTCAAGAAATACAAGCACGGATTCTTAGTGGTAATAAGTGCTTTTATGGATACAAAGACCTAATGAAAAGTAAGTTACTGAATCGTGAGTCTAAGCTTAGAATCTACAAAACAGTAATTAGACCAGTGGTCACATATGGATGTGAAACGTGGACCCTCTCAACCACTGATGAAAATCAACTGAGAATATTTGAGCGCAAAATACTAAGGAAGATATTTGGACCAACCCAATGCAGCGATGGTTCGCGGAGAATTAAAATGAACCACGAGCTGGATGAACTAATGCAGAGCGCAGATATTGTTAGATTTGTAAAGTCACAAAGACTAAACTGGCTTGGTCACCTAGAAAGAATGCCAGATAATCGAGCTGTAAAAGTAGTCTAGAGATGAAAGCCTCAAGGAAACAGAAAAAGAGGAAGGCTACCTTAAAAGATGGATAGACGACGTAGAGAGGGATCTAAAAATTCATGAACATCAGGGAGTGACGAAGGAAAATCTAAATCTGCCTACTCCTCGGTGTCGAGTGACGACCAATCTTATTACTACTACAATGTTCATATAAACGGTAGGTAAGGATTTCTTATTTCGATAAGATGCACATATTTGTCCCCGTTTAGGATCTTGCGATCCTCGTCAGGTTAGATTTGAATGTTACCGGTATTACCCTGTGTAGCTGCTTTTATACTCTCAGCATACGCGGAAACGGTCTGAGCGGGATGGGGGGAAGGGAGTCGCTAAAGTAGTGGTCGCCATGTTGTAGGCAGTAGCTTAAAGTCATCGCGCGTGTTTGAGCTGCTGCTTTAAAAATTATATTTTTATATATAAATTACATTTAGAAATTATATTGCTGCCGTTCTGTTCTGTTTTAGAACATTTAGAGACTAGAAACATCAGGGGAATATTTAATGTAAATGATGTCTACAAATACCATAAATGAATCAATCCTGCATTCAATTTTTTTTTGTTTTGTGTGCTTAGTTTTGTGTGTTTATTTTTTTTTTAATCGAGTTAAATTTATTTTTTGCCAATCTAAAAAAATACTTTCTTTCTTTCTTCCTCCCCTTCCTTTTACCCTATCAGGGTGTCGGATTTGGGCTAGCTATTTTAATTTCCATTTACCCACCTCTTCCATTCTTTTCTGTGTACTGCCATTATTTTCAATTCCTCGAGTGATTTTTGTTTAAGTTTTCCCGCCTCTACTACTTGCTGTATCCATTTTTTTCTTGGTCTGTCTCTTTTTCTTTTTCCGATGTTCTTTGCTCCATAAATTTTTCTTGTTATTCTATTCGATTGCATCCTCATCAGATGCCCATACCAGTTCATTTGTCTCTTTGCTATTTTGTTCATTATCGGTTCCTGGTTGGCCATTCTCCTAATAGTCTCGTTGCTTAATCTATCCCATTTTGTCTTTCCAACTAAAAAAAAAAGTTGAAATCCAAAGAAGGAGAAAATTTTGACAAAGGATGTATATCTAGATGTAAGCAAGTAATAAGTGCATATTAAAAGATTCTTTTCGTTGAAAGTGGTTTGTGTGTACAAAGAACAAAGATTATATTGTAATAAAAATATAGAGTAAGAGATTAATTAGAAAATTAATTTAAGTAGGATTAGAATGATTTCGTTGATAGAAGAATTCGAAGAATAAGTAAGGTTAACAATGGTTTGGAACTTAAAAACTATTAGTTATCTGTTTGTTTTCGAAAGCCAATAATAAGAGAAAGTTTTAATTTATGCAAAGTTAATTTGTTGATTGCAGAATAAAAACCCAAAGTATATAATTGGGATATCTCAGAGATGAAATGGAATTTTTGGTTGTTCGAAAATTCTAGACTGTGATTATTTGAGTGAGAGAGAGAGAGAGAGAGAGAAAAAGTTGAAAATGGAAAGGGACAAACATTCACAACATAAATGGCCGATTGAACCTCTGCTTTCAATTGCTAAATACTTTTAAAATTTAAATTGACGGTGGCACTCCTTGCTATATTGTCTGCTATCCTGTGACATATGAACGACTTCATTCAATTTTTAACATATTTTTTTCCCACCAGAGTCTTCATTTGGTTTGCCCATCGTATTGGAGATCTTCCTCTTAGTCTTTGGCCTTCTACCTTTTCTTCTGCTACCAATAGTTCCATGGTTCCGTCGCTCTTCTGGCTATGTAGCCAAAGTAAATTAGATATGCTCGGTTTACTTTTTTTAATAGCCTGTATTTTATATGAAGTCTTCCAGAATTGACAGGTTGGTTCTATGTTTTGGCCTGGACACTCGTAGAATTCTTTTATAGACCCACATTTAGAAGGCTTTGATCTTATTCCTATTGATTCTTTTAAGAGTCCATGTTTCAGTTTCGTATGTAGCAATGGGAAAAATAACGGTATTGACCAACTTAGCTTAGCATTTCTCGTTATTGTTCAGTCTTTCCATATTTTAATCAGTTTAGCTGTTGTGGTTCAAGCTACTGCTAGTCTACGCTCTATTTCTGAGAAACAATCGCCGCAGTCCAAGTATATAAATCCGTCTACCAGTGCGAAATTTACCACTTGCTGTATGTGCGGCATAAGTGTATCATCTGCGTATCGCAGATTGTTGATTTATCTGCCTCCTATAGTGATTCATCCATCTCATCCGTCTAGTACTTCTCTCATTATATATATATATATATATATATATATATATATATATATATATATATATATATATATATATATATATACATACTATATTCAGAATATATGTTGTGCAATATATGTAAGAGAATGCAGCCCTATTAAGTTGCTTTCTTTATTTTGAACGCATATGAATATATTCCGTATATTTTAACTTTGGCTTGTTTTTATCATACAGATTTCTGATTAGGTTAACTAGGTGGTTAGGTACTTGTATATTTTTCATTTTATTTCAGAGGGGATCCCATTTTACTAAATCGAAAGCCTTTGTGTAATCTACGAAACAAAGCAGTATTGGTAGGTTGTGTTTTCTCATTTTTTTCTATTATCTGCCTGGTGTTCAGTATCTGCTGCCGCGTTCCTTTTCATGGTACGAATTCGCATTGTTCTTCGGCTATCTCTGGGAGTAGAAAGTTCTTTAGCCGTTCAATGATTATATTTAGCAGAATTTTGCTTGCATTGGGAATAAGGGCAATAGTTCTGTAATTGCTGCATGTTATCAGTAATCCTTTTTTATGGATATTTAAGGTTATTTGCAACACTCATCAGGTCATTAAACTGTGATCCGTATTACGTTGCACATATCCAGTATTAAATCTCCGCTAATATGCCATCGATCCCTAGGGACTTTTTATTTCTTAGTTGGTTGAAAGCTTTTTCTACTTCTGCTCGTAAGTTTATTGGTTTTGTCTTTCTGATTGCATGTTTCTTGTGTTGTGAGACTTACGCATCTTTTAAAGTATCTTTGTACAGTTCTGAGCGTAGTTTTTTCGTGTATCTGCAATGCTCTCTATGTCGGTTTTTACTTCTCAATTATGGTCTTGAATGGCTTGAAGTTGTGGCTTAAACTCTCGGGCCAAATATTTAACTTTTCTAATAATAGTTTTATACTTAGAGGAGTTCGACAAGGGTGCATACTTTCACCACTAATATTCAACGTCTACAGTGAAGTGATATTTCAAGAAGCTTTATTGGATATTGTGGAAGGTATTTTGATTAACGGAAATAGCATTAATAATATTAGATATGCGGACTATACGGTCATATTTGCAAGTGACATGGAAGATCTACAGTACATAATATAACATGTATACAATGCATGTGAAAGGTACGGACTGCAAATAAATCTTAAGAAAACGAAATCAATGATATTCTCAAAGAAAAAAACACAAAATGTAGATAACCTGATCATCAATAATACAACGATCGAAAGAGTAACAACATATAAATATCTAGGAACGTGGCTAACCGAAGATGGAGATCAAACAACAGAAGTCAGATCTAGAATAGAAATGGCAAGAAACACGTTCATAAAATTGAAGAACTTACTTTGCAACCGTAACCTTAATCTAGATATCCGCACAAGAATGCTACGTTTTTTCTTCTTTTATATACGGCATGGAAGCGTGGACAATAAAACAGTCTGAAATCAAAAATTAAACTCCATTGAGATGTGGTGCTACAGGAGAATCCACAGAATATCGTGGACTGAAAAAGTAACTAATATAGAGGTGTTACAAAGAATGAAGAAAGGATGTGAAGTCATAAAATAAAAACTGTTAAAATTAGAAAGATTCAATATCTGGGTCATATAATGAGGGGCGAGAAGTACGTACTACTTAGATTAATTATGCAAGGAAAGATAAGAGGGAAGAGAAACCCAGGACGACGAAAATATCCAGGCTAAGAAATTTGAGAGAGTGGTTTGGTTGCAGCTCATTAGAATTATTCAGAAGCGCGGCCAATAAAATTAGAATAGCGATGATGATTTTCAACCTCCGATAGGAGAAGGAACCTGAAGAAGAATAATGGTTTATGACACACATTTCAAAAAAATATATCTCTTCAATAAATATAAATAACTATAATAATTTAAATAATATAAAACTTCACATTTTCTTTCAACAAACAATAACATATACCTTACTCCTAGATCATCTGTTAACACCCATCCCCTCAAGAAACTTCATCCTAAGTTGACAGTTACAACATTGACCGAAGATCACTCATTATCAGTAATAAGGGATAGTTTGAACTATGAATCACCAATCACTATATAGTAATTCTTGTGCCGGAATGTAAGTAGTATTTTGTTTATTTCTAATGTATCACAATTCAACAGACTTTTTTCTCTTACCAATTTGTGGGTTGTTACTCTATCTGCTAATGCAATTTATGCATATTAATTAACACAGATATGTAATATTTGCATAATTACTAAAACTTTTTTATCTATAACTTTTTGATCTATATCCTTATAAGACAGCACCCTAATATGGGCTATTTATAATTTCAGCATTTAATTTACTTTGTACCACCGACCTGATGATGTTTTGCAAATTTTAGAAAGCGAAACCGGTCGTCTTGCTGCTTCAGGATCTCCAATATGTACCTTTCAGCTGTAACAGTTCAATTTTGTATGACCACTAGGTTCGTACGTGCGGTCAAAGAAATACCACACCACACCATAACGGATCTCTACCAAAAAATGTGGTGTGTGAGAAGTTAGACTGAGCATATCGTTCTTTGGGTCGTCGCAACACACGAACACGTCTGTCGTTATTGTACAAACAAAATCGGAATTCATGAGTAAATAGCACTCGTTCCCAGTCAGCCTCTAACCAATTAACGTGTTCTCTGGCAAAATGTAGTCTCCCTCTTCGATGCTCTGCAGTTAGTAGAGGACCTCGGGCGGCAATCCTAGGTGTTAAGTTTTATTCTCTAAGTCGCTGGCGAACAGTTTCACTACTAATTTGTATAGCATGCACTTCTCGAAGCTGAATTTGTAGACTTCGATGTGTTACAAAACGTTGTCGAAGAGCAGAAATTCTTAAAAATCGATCTTGAATAGGGGTAGTTACCCGGTTTCGTCCATGCCCTGGTCTGCAAGTATGATCCCCTGTTTCGAGGAATCTTTCTAACACTCTTGAGACGGATGTGTGGGGCACATTAACCGACGACCAATTGTTCGGTAACTCCAACCTTCTTCCGACAGTATCACTGTCGGAACACTTGGAAATTAGTATATTTATAGAATTAGTACATTTTTGCTTCTTTTTGTTTTGTTGCAAAAAAAAACTATAGCGATAAAACACAGTCAATAAATATAGAGTGTACGAATAGCATATACAAGGGGCTTGCAAAATATAACATTACAATGAAAATTTTTGATAAAGCTAATAAAATATTTTAATATTTCAAAGAGGTGCGTTAATTTCTTGGAGAAATGTATATATATATACAGTGATGAGTGTCTTACCACCCGGCAAAATAGCGGAAAGGATAGAAGACAGATTAAGTTGTGAGATAGTACGAGATAAGGCTAGTTATTAGACGTGTCTATTTGACTTCAGTCATAATTATACGGATGACCTCGAAAATATATTATTTTAATAATTTCTGATGTTAGAATAAATGATTAAATATATTAAGATATATTATAGTAAAAAACATTAATTAGTAGCGATTTTAAATTATAAATCTTTAAGTTTATTTAATAATAAAAATAACTCAACTGAAATATTTGACTAAACTAAATAGGTATTTTCAGTCCGAAAACAATTATTGTTGTATGTGGAGTTGGCGTAATAGATAGAGACGTTGTCTATTGATAAGAAGACTGGGGTTCAATTCACACCAAGGGTAAAATTTTTGTTTTACTCAATCAAAAATAATAGAAAATATGATACATATTAGGAACAAGTTTTCGAAAAACTCAATATTTACAATTTATTCTTATTCCAATTTTATAAAATAGATATACAAAATATTTCAAATTCAATTCCAGTTTTACAGTCTTCAGTTGTGAATGGAAAATAATCCATTGAAGACTGTTTAATGTCAAATCCATCACTAAATTCTCAGTGTTAATATCAATTCCTCTGTACAGGTAATGATTTTCAAAACAATTGACGACATTGGAATGGATGCGCGCGAACAGCTACCTGCTTTATAGCTAACCAAATCATCAAGCCTTCAAATAAGCCAAGTTATCAAATAATAATACATCGAGAAGTGTTTTTTACGGTAAACAGAAACTTTTTATTGAAAAAACAATTCGTGAAAAGGATTTTAACGGTCGAGGAAAAAGTGCAAATTGTTGTCTGGCATGTGAATGGATTATCAGACAACATGATTAGACAACAATTTGTAAATATGTTTCCAAATAGGCCGGCTCCAGCACGATCAACAATTCAGTCTATTATACGTAATTGTTTTTACTTATGGATCCGTGTTCGATCCAAGCGGAGTTCGCAGACGAAGGGAGGTAAATCCAGATTTGGAACTAAGGGACACTTTGATTTGTGCAAGTATTGAGCAAAATCCTACCCAATCAATACCTCGTCTCGGAGAACAATGTGGAATTCCAAGATTTAGAGTAGGTGAAATTTTGTAAAGACATCGATACCGTCCCTATAAACTTCATAAATCCAACGAACAATTCCTAGGGGATCAATATAGACGTTTAGAATTTTGTCAAACTGCAATGGAAATGTCACATCAAGATGAACATTTTTTGAGAACGTTTTGTTCAACGATGAATGTACGTTTTTATTGCATGGCCGTCACAATTCAATCAATGTTAGGTATTGATCTCGAGCGTCTTCGAAAAGTAAATGTTTGGGGAGGCATAATAGGGAATCATGTCATTGGCCCATTTTTTATAGACGGTATGTTGACTGGGCGGAAATACTTGGAACTTCTGCAAAATGAAATTGTCCCAGCCCTTTGTAATTTACCAATACCTTTCGATTCCATATGTTTTCAACACGATGGTTGTCCTGCACATAATTCTCGCATCGTCAGTGAATATCTCAGTGTGACTTTTCCTAATCGATTGATTAGTGGCAACGGATATTTTTTTATTTTTGTAGAATTTTTACTTATTTAAACATTCTTTAAAAGTTTTTACTTTATTTTCGAAAGTACGACGATACTGTTTTGTCAATAAGATTTTTTGTTTTAACTTTAGTTTTTGTTTAGTTTTGTTTAGTGATTCAAAGCAAAACGATCTTTGCATAATTTCAAATTATTAAAAAAAAAAAAAAAAAGAAAACCACATGTGGGTTTTGAACTCTAATCGTCTGCGATGTCTGTATCGCAATGTCGAATTCTTACCACTAATCCACGAAGGATTTATAATTATTTCGTGACAAGAGTGTATGAAAGTCTTCAAATCATAGTAGACATTATTCTTGGTTAATAATTTAAAACTTTAGATTAAATAATCACTATTAATTAAATTATTTTATTCACATTTTTGCTTTATTGTGGTCAATCAGTTTTTACTTTATGTGAAATTAAAAAATGGAAATACGTCACACATTCGACGTTATTCATAATAATTATGACCGAGGTGATTTAGCTCGAATCTAACGTCTAAAGGTGTGAGACTATCGATAGTGGTAATGTAGTGTAATATAAATTATAGGTTTTTCCGATTATTTCTCACCTCTACGAGTTTCATCTCTTTTTATTTCACAAGGTAACTGTGTTTTCTATCTCTTACGTTAAAAAGCCGGGTGGTAAGACACAAAAATTCTACCTTTTTAAATTAATGTACATATTAAAATTCATTTATTTTAACAGTTTTATATTTATTAATTTATTTAATTTGAAAATTAGCCTCGCCTAGTTGACCAACTTAAATTTTTCAAATACGTTTAAAACCTTGAGCCTTTCTCTATATGTAAAATAATTCCTTGGAAATAATTCCTAATTTTGGAAATGTACAATTTTTTGCTGACCCTACGTTTTAGACATATCATAAAGGTTTTCTACGCGGAATATAAAGGCTATAAGTTATGTATGAGGCGTCACAAAATTTTAAAAGAAAAATTCCAGTTTTTTTGCCAATTGTTACTATTTTTGAAACAAAAATTAAATTTTCACTTTCTAGCTAGTCAAATATTATGTAAAAATAAAACTTTTACCTTCTGTAAAAGGTAAAAAGGAGTCCTATGGACAATGTTCATTATTGTCTGCTTTTCGATGGATCCCGTCTGGACTATGTATGATTCTTCCAATGTAAAGTAGTTTTTTTAATATACGAATGGAATTGAGAAATGCAAAATCAACAATATTATATAAACTATGTAAATATTTAGACTACATTTAAAGAAATGACGATTAAGTGTGGTAAACGGCAAACAGAATATGCTGTGTAAAGCCACGGATAAGTAAGTAAATATTTAGATCTCATTTTCATGTTTATCTGATCATGAAATAATTTATTTATGTAATCACAAAACTCTTTCTCTTTTTGTAGTGTCCTTTCGTTACTATCGAATGTTAACATTATTCTAACAAAGGAAGAGGATACAGAATGGGAAATAAAGAAATAAAAATACTCTGTTACGCAGACGACGCAATATTGATAGCCCTGAATGATAAAGATAGTCTGAAAAGGCTGGTCTACAGATTTAACATAAAAACAAAAGAATATAATATGACAATTTCATCTCAGAAAACTAAAACAATAGTATTCAACCAAGAACCAACCAGGTGTAAATTGGAATAAATGGAAATACCTGGGAATTACACTGCTTAGCTATGAAGACCTGGACAAAGAAGTGAGAGATCAAGTACAAAAAGCAAATAGACTGGCAGTATGCCTTAAAAACACTATATGGCGAAACAGACACATTCACTGAGATGAACTCAAGAATTTATAAAGCCAATGTAAGACCAATAATGACATATGCCTCAGAAACAAGACCCGACACAGCCACAACGCGAAGGCTACTGGAAACGGCAGAGATGAGAGTACTGAGAAGAATTACAGGAAATACTCTACGAGATCTAAAGAGAAGTGAAGACATAAAAAGAAAATGTAACGTACTTAAATGTAAATGTAAGTGTATAAATGAATGGACATAAAATCGTCCGTGTCGTCAAAATAGCAAGAGATCGGCAGAAGAAGTATCGGACGACCGCGCAAAATATGGAGTGACAACCTTCCATAGAAGCATTAATCCGCCACTGAACAAGCAGAATTGAGTATAAAGAGAAAGAAGATGAAGAAGAACAATTATTCTGGCAATTAGAATTTTATTTGTTGCTGCCCTGAATAGTTTCATGGTGGAAGTTGCAAACCACGTTCTCAAGTTCTTTAGCCAGGGTATGCTCCTTCTGTCGACATCTCTCCTACCCTAAATTTTTTTCTTATTTCTCATTACATGATCCAAATATTCAAATTTTCTACGTTTTACTTATGTTTGATATTTGATCCATCGATAAAATTTTTAGAATTTTTTTGTAAGCCCCCATCCCGAATACTTCCAGCCCCTTTATTGTTTCCTCAGTTGAAGTCCAAGAGTCTACTCCTTATAGTAGGATGGAGAATATTCAGCATTGCAGCATTCTAAGTTTTAACTTCAAATTAAAAATTGCGTGTCTTAAATAATTTGGACCTTTGGATGAAAGATGGCCTGGCATCAATTCTTGATTTTATTTCCTGGGAATGACCCCACTGTTCATGTAATACTGTATCGAGATATGTATATGTTGACACTCAATTATTTTCTCATGGCATGTCTAATTTAAATAATGTTTGTATGAAATCAAACCACAATGATTGATTGCAATGAAAATTAAATTTTACCTAACTAATGTTTGACGTCTTGATTTCGACTTCGGAACTCGTTTTTAATAAAGATTATTTTACAAATTCTGGGAAAATGTATAACCACCAAGTTATTGTTGATGTTTGTCTTGTAGCATTTGTAAATTTCTTGAAATTCCCTCGTATATGTATTAAATTGAAATCCCCTCATATATGCATTATAATAACGAATAATTTTTTCCATGTTTCTTAGTTCGTATCTTCGTTCGTTCGTATCGTATAAGTTAAAATACCCGAAATATATTTGAATTCATTCTTAGGTCGGCTCGAAGTAATATAAACCACTTTAGAGTTGTTTATTATTTAACAGATGTGTACTTCCTCGGTATTTCTTTTAATGTTTTATTCGAACTGCTTGATATTGCGTTTTCTAATAAACGATTTGCGTTTCAACCATCGTTTGTTTATTTCAACTTATGCGATCAATTTTTAAATATAATTTCGTCACTCTCAGTGGAGCCGCTGTCAGAGGCAGTGGTTTCGGTGTTGGTCCGAATTTTTATCTATTTTTCCTTATTGTTTTTTTTTATCGGAATTAGTGAAGTTTTTTAGTATGTAGCAGTTCAATATGTAGTTACAAAGGTTAGGTTTGAAGAGATCGTCGATCAAAGCGGACAGTTTGTTGTTATGAGATGATATAATTTGTTTAAAATAAGTGGAATTTTACTCTTATGTAATATGTCGAATTTAGAAAAGTAACCACTCGTTTCGATGTTCTAAAAGATTTGTGTTAACATCTGAAAAGTAAATAAGATGGTTCCAGTTTTCAAGATTTGCATAAATGCCCCCTTCAACCTCGTTTTGTTCCTGGAGCAGTTTTGTATTTGAAAGTGCCAGTTTCCAACTTCAGGAACTTAGAGTGTTTTTGTGAAATCCAGGTAACTTTTTTTGTGTCCAATTTAAAGTAAAGACAGACATTTTTTTAATAATTGCTTTCATTAAAATTTAAAAAGATTTGTAATAATTAATAAATTGTAAAATTTTAGGGTTTGACTTTAGCTGTCAATTTATTTGTTCAGTTTTTTTTTTAAATTTAATGTTAACATTTGTTTTGTTTGTTAAAAAAAAAAGGTTAAACTCTGAGCGGTAACATTTGTAAGTTTTTGTAGTATCTCCAACTCCTGGAATTTGTAAACACATGTAAGTTTTTTTTGTATTTTTGTATTTTGCGACTATTGTAACATTTTTGCACTGTCTACTTTGTAACTGTTTGTGATGACACAAAAATAAATGTTAAATTTTGTTTCTTAACATTTGTTTATTTTTTTTAAAATAACCTTTTTTGAGTTTCATTTGAAAAATATATGTTTTGCATTTCAGATAATTATTTCAATAGGTACAACTAGCTGTTGCAATGGTTATAATTAGGCACCTCGAAGTGGCGCCCTTTTTAAAATCACTAGAGGTGTTTCCTGTTTCTTTTTGTTTTATTTGTCCCAAGAGATTCATGACCTTTTGTTTCATATTTTTGTAGTTGCCCCAATCCAACCCCCTTGTCATGTACTTATCCACGACCCCAGCTCTCCTAACAAACCCTGAGTGCCGTTCGCACAAGTAAAGATTATTTTGCTTGCCTTATCTTCGCCTCCATAGTTTCTGTCCCCAATTTTCTACTCCAAATAGTAATACCCCCTGTGGTAGGCAAAATATTTTCGTTACAGTCTTACTTGGCATCGATCTTGTAGGAAACAGAATGCTTATGGTTGAAAACATCTGAAGGGGGTGTTTTTACCCGCGGAATATCAAATTCGGACTTTTTTGTGTGTTTTTTTTGTATTATAGTTTTGTATAGTGTGCATCATAGTTGTGATTGAGTAACCTAGATTGTGTAATGTAGATTTATAAGTTTCTGTATTGTGTGTTGCATATGTATTGTATATAAATTATAGCTGATATGTCCTCTTTTGGTGTCACCAGACTTTTCACCGATGTGAAAGGAGACATTGGAGAAACCAACTGGAATAATAAGGGGGCAAATTAAAGAGGGATTATTTAAATTGATGCATTGATTGATAATTCATCAATTTATTCATTAATTGAATAACACTTATTTTCAACTAGATAATGATGTCTATAAGCAAAATTTCGGATTAGTTATGGGCTCATCCTTATCTTCACTATTAGCAGATATATTAGCTTTCGAGCTTGCCTATGCTAATGATATCAATATTGTTGATAGAACGGAAAACGCTATACGAGAGGCATATGTAACATTAAAATAATCAGGTACAAAAATGGGTTTGACAATAAACACCAACAAAACGAAGTATATGAAAATAAGCACGCAACCACAAATCCTACGATCACTTGATATAGAAAACGACGTTATCGAAGCAGTGAACGAATTTGTCTACGGGATGTGTTTGAGAGCACTCCTTAACACTGAAAATAATACTACCGCAGAGATAAACCGCAGAATTTTTACGGCCAACAAGTGCTATTTTGGGCTCAATCTCCTTCTTAAATCCACAATTATATCGAGAAATACAAAAATTTATCTCTACAAAACAATAATATGCCCAGCCCTAACATATGGTTCAAAGACCTGGACTCAAAACCTGGAAACAAAAAAAAATGAAAACATGTTAGAATGTGGGAAAGAATAGGACTAAGGCGAATCTATGGAGCAGTAACTAACAATGGAGTATGAGGAAGACGATACAACTTCGAACTTTATAGAACCAGGAACCAGATATCGTAAAATATATTAAGATAGAACGTGTGAGGTGAATATAGCATGTAATGCAGATGGAACAGTATGACCCAGCTAGAAAAACACTCATTGATAGAATCATTAGTCAGAGAAGAAGAGGAAGGCGATAGATAGGGACGACTAGAGAAAAATTCTTGAGGAGACTGGGACCGACGCAGGGTTGTAAAACCAGAATGATGATGATGATTCTCTTTCTAGCACAATATTGTACACAAACAAAACAAAGAATCCACAGTATGGTGGAGATATGTAGATAATATATTCTCTATTTGGTCTGACAGATCAGCAGCATTAAATAAATTTCTGATGGACATCAAGAATGCAGAATAATCAATTAAACTTACCATAGAAAAAGAAAACATCCATTCATTTTTCTGGATGTGCTAATTACAAAACAAATTACCACTACAACCACGATATAAACAGCAAAAACAGAATTATCAAATTAAAAATAAAGAATTGCATAAAATTAAATAAAGAAAACAATAAAATACGACAAACAACCCAGAAACACTCTGAGTAGTAAACAAGTAAACAAGTAACAACATCAGAAAAACCAACACACTGAGATGTATCCTGTCGAAAACCAAATCCACCAACACAAGAAAAATCAAAAAACTGCATCTATAAAATACTCTGTGAATATGAATGAACAATTTCTACGTGGAAAAAACCACAAGACGCGCAAGAGTCAGGATAAAGAAGCAAGAAACATACGTCAAGAACAGACACCTCAACAAATTCAACATATGTACACATGCCTGGCATAGAGTACAATCGAAAGATGCATCAATAATATTGAGAGAAACAGACATAAAAAAGTCAAAGAAACAGCTCTAATCCTACTTAATGAAGAAAAATGTGTAGGAAACCCATCAGTAGAATGTAGCAGGCTTTAGTTGCCAATACTAAAACAAGAAGTTAACAATAAGAATATACCAACAATAGCAAAGTAGTATGAAGTCAGAGACATATAAGCCATACTTAAGAAACAATTTATATGCAACACACAATACACAAACATATAATCCACGTTACATAATTACGATACACATTACATAAAAGTATAATACATAAACACAGAAAACCGTCAGAATGTGATATTTCGATGGTAAAAACATGATTATCAGATTATTTAATCATAAGCATGCTGTTGCCTACAAGATTAAGGCCAAGATTAGGGCCAAGATTAAGGCCAAGTCAACCAACAATATTGAAAAACATAACCTACTAACAACAACAGCAACAGCAGAATTTTTAAAATAATCTTTTTTGTAAACCATTTCCGGAGTGGAAATGGAAACGTCAAACAGTAGTTAGTTAAAAATATAATTTTAATTACAATCAATTGTGACTTAATCCCATATAAAAACAATATTTAAATTATTTCCTTATTTATGAAATAAGCATGCGAATTCTGTTTTACCACGTTTTTATTCATTAATATTATTTTTTATTAATATACTCGTATTACTCACCAGCAACTAAATTAATATTAGCCACTCTTAAAAGTCCAATATCGTTTTCAATTGTTTTACTATTAAACTCAGGATGGGGAATAATTTCTTCTATCGCCACATTTTGAATAGGATCCATGATACATTTCTTTTTTCCATATATGTCGCTAATACAGTCTATGCTACTACTGGTATTATATTCTCCCACTCTTACATCCAACCTAAAAATCAAATATAAAATTATTCTTAAACTTTAAAGTTTGAAAGGGAAATTATCAGTGGTTGGCTGTATACCATAGTTAAAAAAGAAGCTTACAATGAGGTTAAAACTGCCTTTGTAAAATTTTTATTAAAATTTCATAATTATCCAAAATGGATTTTATAAATTTTCAGAACCTTTTTGATCCAAAAAGTTTATAGACATAATTATAACCACATTTTCATTTTAACAGACTAAATGTTACCCTTTTATTTTCATTTTTAAGTGGTTATACTTATTTGTAGGTTTTTCACTAATGATGATCTGATAGGATCGAAAACGTTCTAAAACAGAATGTAATTCAACGCCTTAATAAATGCTGTTATGAATACGAACTAAGGATGAATTTAAAAAAGTCTAAACGCATGATCGTGACTTAAACGGCAGATGCAAACATCCAATTGATTGTTAAAGATACTGTAATTGAGAGTGTGGATACCTTCAAATACTAATGAACATAGATAACATCAAATGCAGACAAAACCAAAGAAATTAAGATACGTATTAAAATAGCGCGTGCATCATTCGTTAAACTTAAAAAGTTTCTTTTTGTCGGGTTATAAGATAAGGTTAGGGCTACGCCTGAGAATGCTTCGGTGTTACATATTCACTCCTCTTCTGGGGGACAAAGAAGGAGCCCCCACGAGATCAATAGTGTCACATCAACTACAAAGTAAATACTATTGACGGCGTCCCCTGGAAACGACTACTAGTAGACGACTAATCGTTCCAACACCGGACCAAACCAAATCAGATGGCAAACATCAAGCAACAATGGTTCTTCTCAGAGCCAACACTGACAGTAGTGAGCATAAATATCGAGGGCATCACTACAGCCAAACAAGACATCTTATCAGAATTCTGCAAGAACACGAAATGTGAGGTATTGTGCATCCAGGAAACCTACAGAGACCTAACTGCAGCGAGATCGAAAGCCTCCGGTATGAAACTAATTGCGGAGATACCACACAATAAGCATGGGAGCGCGGTATTTGTGAGAACTCAAACCATAGTCTCATCTGTGGGAACAACAAATGTACGCGGTGTAGAGATAATAACCACTGAGATCGGAAAATCCACAATAACGGTATATAAGCCCCCAAACCAGCCTTTTATATTTTCACCTTCAACTGACTTCCAATTACAACCCAATCAGCTTGTACTAGGAGACTTTAACAGTCACAGTTTACTATGGTGCTATGCAGATTCGGACGCAAATGGAGACGCAGTAGAAGCATGGGCCGAAACGAGTGGCCTCACGTTAATTCATGATCCTAAACTTTCACCATCTTTTCAGAGTAAAGTTTGGAAAAGGGGATATAACCCGGATATCAGTTTTTCAAGTAACAACCTCAAAGATCGATGTACCAAAGTAGTATATGGTCCCATACAAAAAACTCAGCATAGACCAATTGGTATAAATATCTTTCCAATTGTCAGACCACAAGCTATTCCATTCAGAAGAAGATTTATCCTCAAAATAAGGCAAACTGGCAAAAGTATGCAGACTTGCTAGATTCTGAGGTGCTACGTCTGAACCAAAAGTAAAGAAATATTAAAAATTTGTAGAGGTACTCAAAAATGTGTCTAGAAAATCTATCCCCAGGGGATGTAAACAACAATATGATCCCGGGATGTCCAGCGAGTCCAAAGAACTAATGAGAACATACGAAACCTTCTATTCCACTGACCCGTTTAGCCAAGAAATGGTTGACTGAGGAGCAGTACTACTCCAACAGCTAAGTCAAGCCAGACAGGAAAAGTGGATTGAGACTCTTGAAAAAATGGACATGACACATAGTAGCAAAATAGCATGGAACATTTTAAAAAAACTTGGTGGTAATCTAAAAGAACATAAACCACATTGCAAGGTGGCAGCAAACCAAGTCGCTGCTCAACTCCTTATAAATGGGAGAACTACTAACCGATATAAGGGCCCAAGCACTAGAAGAAGATTGGATTCGGAGACAAACCACCTAGGTACTCCTTGTACACTAAAAGAAATCCAGCACAGTATGAACAGGTTAAAAAACGGGAAAGCTGCAGGTGTGGATGATATATGCAGTGAACAAATAAAGCATCTAGCCCAAGGAGCAAAAAACTGGATCTTGCAATTTTATAACACGTGCCGCAAAACCTGAGAAATTTTAAAATAATGGAGGAAGTCTAAAGTAATAGCCTTGTTAAAACCAGGAAAGGACCCAGAAAACCCCAGTAGCTACAGACCTATCTCGCTGTTGTGTCACTTTTTCAAAATATATGAGAGACTCATACTCGCCCGAATAGAAAAAAATGTCGACAAGCACCTCATCCCACAACAAGGAGGATTCAGACCCGGTAAATCTTACACCAGTCAAGTTCTCGCACTACTACTACTACTACTTGTCGGTTTATAACGTTCTCCGCCGTTTTCCGACTTCCAATCGCCACTTAGACCGGTTCTTCCATAGATCTTCTTCTATGGCCCTCTCTCTCAGTTCTTTATTTATTCCTTCGCTCCAACTTTTTCTCGGTCTACCTCGTTTTCTCTTTCCTTCTGGTTGCCACTTTAGTATTTCTTTTGGCATTCGTTGTTCGTCCATTCTTTGTAAGTGTCCGAACTAGATAAGTTGTTTTGTTGTTAGGTCATCTGTGATTGTTCGTTTGATTCCCATTATTTCTCTAATGCGTTCGTTGGTAATCCTTTCTCTTCTAGATCTTCCTGCGGCTCTTCTCCAAAAATCCATTTCCGTCGCTTTCAGCGTTGACAGTGTTCTTTCTTTCAGTGGCCATACCTCACAGCTGTATAAAGTGATACTTTTTACTATAGTCTCTCTTTTTATTTTCTTTGCTGATGGATTGGTCCCATAAAATGGTGTTTAACATTGTGATGGCTTTTCTCCCTGACGTATTTCTCTCTCTTATGGCTTTGTCTAATGTTCCATCTTGTAAAATAGTGATACCTAGGTATTTGTAGTCACAGCAGTGCTTTATCGTAGTGTTATCGTCTAATATGAGATCTTTTTGTTCTGCTCCAATGCACAGGTATTCGGTTTTCTTTTTATTTACTTCTAGACCCCATATATCATACTCTTCAATTAATTTTCGTGCCATATAGTTTAAATCGTCATAATCTTGAGCCATTATTACTTGATCGTCTGCAAAGTTAAGCGTATATACCATAGTATTGGTGAGCGGTATCCCCATTGTCCTGCATTTTTGTTTCCATCTTTTTAAAGCACTTTCGAGGTATATTTTAAATAAAGTGGGAGACAAGCAACATCCTTGCTTTAATCCTTTTGATGTTATAAATCCTGTTGTTATTTGTGTCCCCGCTTTTATCTTTATTATTGGTTGGTTGTATAGCACTTTGACGGCTTTTATTAATTCTATATTAATATTCGTGCTTTCCATTGATTGCCTCAGCTTCTTCAGTGGAACGCTGTCGTAGGCTTTCCGTAGGTCGACGAACAACATATGAATCTCTTGATTCCTTGCCATCTTTTTTTCTATTATCTGGGTTAAGGAGAAAATGTGGTCAATAGTGGATCGACCCGTACGAAATCCTGCTTGTTCTTCTGCTTCATAATACAAGTATTCTCTCTCGATTCGGTTCTTTAACACCTTTCCATATATTCGACTCATAGATCCGGTTACAGCTATTCCTCGGTAATTTTCACAATTATTTTTATCACCCTTTTTATGTATAGTGCTAAGGTGTGATATCTTCCATTCCGTAGGGATTTCGCTTGTGTTTATGCATTCTTGAAAAAGTTGTCGAAGACATTCGTACAATTTGTTCGTTCCGTACTTAAACAATTCTCCGGGTATATCTCCTGGTCCGGGTGCTTTGTTCCTCTTCAGCTGTTTACATACATTTTTAATTTCCTCTGTTGTTAATCTTATTGGCGAGCCAACTATTGAAATTCTATCTTGGTTTTGATTTCTACGTTCCTGAAATTCGACTCTATTCTCTACCAAAAGTCCTTTGAAATACTCTTCCCAGTCTTCAGGTTTTATGCTCTGTATTACTTCTTTATTCTTTTCTTTTCTCAATTTTTTTATCAGTTTCCAGCTTTCTGTGCTTCTGGTTCCTCCTAGATAAGTATTTATTCGTTGGCAGTTTCTTTCCCAAGACTCGTTCTTCTTCTTAGAGATTTTCCTTCGTACTTCTGCTTGTTTTTCCTTATATTTTATTTTGTCTTGTAATGATTTAGAACTTAAATATTGTTGGTATAGTTGTCTTTTACATTTTATTTCTTCCTCTATTTCGTTATCCCACCAGTATGGTTTGTTTACCTTGGGTTTTATGTAGTATCCCATTGCTTCAAATGCTGCTTCGTGTAAACAGTTTTTTATATATTTATATAGCTGGTCGATATTCTTGGGGGCGGGAATTTGTAGCTTCTTATCCAATCTATTTTTAAATAAGTCTTGGGTACTTTCTTCATCTAGGCTTCTGATGTTGTATCTTCGTTCCTGTATCTTTTCTGTTGTGTTTATGTCTATGCGTGTTTCTCTCTGTGGTCTTCGGATTGGGAAGTGTATTTTTGAACGTAATAAATAGTGATCGCTACCGCATGTTGAGCTTCTCTGAACTCTTACATCTTGTACTCTTAGTCGTGTTTTTTGTTTTGTTACAATATAATCGATTATTGATTTTATGTTTCGTATTTTACGTTATTTATTGCGTATACGCCCATAATTGTTAGTTTATATCCGTGAAGACACATATTTACTTTAATCAATCTTTCACTTATGGCTTCCCAGGTTGTTATGAACTTTCTTAGTCTTCTGTGAATCATTAAAGAAATTCCCTGTTGAGCTCTACATTCTTTTGGCACTCCACTATAGAAATGGTCATATTTTCCTAGATTTTCAGAGCTGGTTCCCTTCTTTTTTGTTTCAGTAATGACTGCTATGTCTATTTTTAGTTCTGTTAATTCATGTAAGACTTCATTGAGTTTTTTTGATATACCTTGAACGTTCCATGTACCAAAAAATCGTGTCCTTTTTCGAAGCTTATGTCGTCTTTGTTGTGCCGTCCTATTCCGAGGCGTGTGATTGGGTTTTTTAACATTTTTTATGTTTTTTACAAGTACTGGGGAGTTAGCCCAATGCCTTAACCCCCAACCTAGAGGACCAGGGGTTTGGGTTCAGAGTCTCCCTCTCCTAGACGAATTGCGGGATCTACCGCTAACGGGTTTCGTCCACCCTTTTTAATTTTATACGAACCCTAAAATCGGGGGTCGCCACTTCCGCCATACACACCGTACTGAAGATGTTCTTCTCCACCGTGGATACCGTTGTGGTCTTCATCCGTGACCCTGGATAAGGGACCCTAATCAGGTACTAGTTTCCCGGGTCAGGAAACTCCTGGAATCTGCGGAGGGCAGGGATTGATTCATTTTCCCTGGTAGGACTGTCCAAAGGAGTTCCTACCCGCTACCCCTAACAGAACACGTTAGTGCGTTCTCGCACTAACAGAACACAATAAAGAGGGCTTTGAAGAAAAACTTATAACAGAAGCCGCTTTCGTAGATTTGACAGCATCTTTTTTCGTTGTGCTGGAGGGTAACGTAAGTAGGTGCAGAGATAAAAAAATGGCCTCCCACAGGGAAGTGTTTTAGCACCAATGCCAATATATACACAAACGACCAACCTACGCCGACCGAAACCAAGCACTTCCTCTATGCTGACGATCTTGCAATATGTGCTCAAGAAATTAGTTTTAAAGAAGTGGAGGAGAAACTCGAAACTGACTTAAAAACAATGACAGCGTACTACCTGCAGAATTCCCTGAGACCCAATCCCTCTAAAACCCAAGTCTGCGCTTTCCACCTTCGCCCAAAGGAAGCCAAGCGAAAACTCCAAATTGCGTGGAATGGTAATACATTAGAACACACAAACCAACCTATATATCTTGGAGTAACTCTAGACCGGTCCGTCACCTACAGACAATATTGCATAAAAACGAGAGGGAAAGTAACAAATAGGAACAGCATACTCAGAAAGCTAACGGAAAGTAAATGGAGCGCACGTCCTGGCGTTTTAAGAACAACGGCACAGGCACTGTGTTTCTCAACTACTCAATATGCATGCCCCGTTTGGGGCAGATCTGCCCACACAAAACAAGTTGATACTGCGCTAAATGAGACATGCAGGATAGTAACGGCGTACATGAAACCAACGCCACTCTTAAATCTATATAAAGCAGCGGGTTTTGCAGATCCCTCAACACGCAGAGGCGTTGCAGAGCACATAGAGAAAATTAAAAAGATCGCGGACGAGCGGCATGCCTTATACAAAGCTCGAACACCACAAAAGCGACTAAAATCTAGGAAAGCCTTCCTTGGACAATACAGGATGAACCGCCTAAGTTTTTTCCTCTTCCCCAGGTTCAATGGACCGGCCAGTCCCTAGACTTTAAAACGTGAAACACTATGAATAGGATAAGAACGGGGGTCGCTCCAGTAAAATAAAACATGGCAAAATGGAGAAATATCGACCAAGATGATGTGAACTGTGACTGTGGAGAAACACAGAATATGGAACATCTTCTTAAATGCAGAAACTGTCCTCATCAATGTACCCTCGAAGATTTGTGGCTCACCAACAAAGATGGAACCGACGTAGCCCGATACTGGTCCGAAATTTTATGAATCACATGTCTGGACACGATAAGGTAAAGTAAGTACTACTCTTCTTCGTGGCTTAGACGCATGTACATTTAAACAAGTGCGTCTGAAAAATTTGGCTGCCTTTAAATTTTGGTGTAAGAATTTTATGAATATCAAACGTAGTTAAGTACTAGAAGAATAGGAAATAATATTGACTATCAAAGGAAGAAAACTTGAGTACTTAGGACATGTAAGGAGAGGACAAAGATCTCATTATTGAAACTTATTATGCAAGGCAAAATTCGAGGAAAGCAAAATGTGAAAAGACGAAGAATATCGTGGCTTAAGAACTTGAGCAAATGGTTTGAAAGCAGTAATACAGAACTATTTAAAGCGGCAGTCAACAGGATCCGCATATTCATGATGATTTTCAACCTTCGATAGAAGACGGAACTTAAAGAAGAAGAAAAAAGTGTAATTCGCTATTGAAATTTTTTGCTCATATGTCATTAAAATTCGACAATCTTGAAAACTACAATGTAAGTATAAACAAAGTTAAAAATTGGGAGACGACCCTGACAGTGGCATGATTATACCACGTTTTAAACCGCTCTCTTATTTTTCAATTTTTAAATATAAAATACGGA
This sequence comes from Diabrotica undecimpunctata, assembly GCF_040954645.1. NCBI lineage: Eukaryota > Metazoa > Arthropoda > Insecta > Coleoptera > Chrysomelidae > Diabrotica > Diabrotica undecimpunctata. The sequence goes on from NC_092808.1 coordinate 49,473,419, forward strand.
ACAAAAATTTGATATCCTTAAATACTATCAACAAACAATAGTGCAGTGTTGATGCCAATCAACTCAACCCGACGTGAGTAACAAAAAATCTTTATATAAGATATTACAATAGTAAATGTAACCTATACAATTCGAATCAAGTTCAACCTACTGGTTTTATCAACTGTTTTTTTGGAACCGTTCGGAACTAATCCACATCGGTTCTTTGGCCGGTGACAGGACCGGACCTGCGGCAACGCGGGAAACAAAATAAAAATGACTTCAATTAACAACATGACTACTTCTACTTCAAATACACCAAAAAATACTTGTATAATAATGTGTAATAATGTAGTAAATATGTTCAAACCCCCAACAGAGGACCAAGCAGTAGTACTCTCCAGTATCGAAGGTATCAAAATCCACAATTACATCGTAGCAATTGGATTACTGGTTGGTCCACGTAACGTCTTGTTTGCATCTAGAATTCCAAACAACAGAATATATATCTACCTCTCTACCAAAAACATAGTTAATATGCTTCTTCATTCCTACAAATATATTAATATAAATCAGTCAGAAATAGAGATAAGAAGATTAATCACACCAGCACAATGACTTGTAATTTCTAACGCATGTCCTTCAATTCCAAACAATATCATTGAAGCAGAATTACAAAACTTAGGCATCACTGCAGTTTCCAAGATAATTTTACTAAAAGTGGGTATGATAGAAACCGAATATAGCCACGTCCTAAGCTTCAGACTGCAAGTATTTATTTCGTCCCTGGATAATACCTCCATTCCTGACTCCTTCTAAACTCCTCCTGACTAAACTGCTCTAAGTGCAAGACTATTGGACATAACGATACAGATTGTCCCATCATAACAACTGCTAACTCCTCAAACTTACCCTCAGAAACCTCTCCAAATACGACACCTAACACAGATGATAGAGATCCTGAAACACAAAAAACATGGAAACGAACGCCAGCATAACTGAAACTATAAAAACGCAAGTCAACCCTCCTTACCAAAAGAAACAATATCATCAAATCTAAATAATATTAATAATCCTGCTGAAACTGTAACTCTGCAGTCTTTAGTTAATATTAATAAACAACTTACTCAAGTATCTACTCAAGTTACAAGACAAATCTCATCCTCACCTGACATCGACCAAAATAACCCAGAAACGGACTCACAAATCTTTACTAATCCTATCACACATAAACTAAAAAAACCTAAAAAACAAACTAAAACCTCTAATGACGACATTATTTGTTCTCTAGAATTGATAAAAGACAAAATTGAAAACCGATCACCCCCATTCATTTTAATGAAATATGCGACTGTCTAGTTAATACTCTTCATGCTAAATATCCTGAAACTATCTCAAAGAACTACTCAAATGAACCTTCCGAATTAACCGATATCCTTAACTTTATTCATTGTTACTCTCACAACTGTAAATTAAAAAACAACATTACCAGATTAAAGAAAAAACTTAACCCCACTCACACATCTTCAACGGAAGAAACCGAAAAATCCGATGAATAAATCATTAATCCTTCAATGGAACCCAAATGGGTATTTCGCTCACCTCGAATCACTTAAACTATTAATTCAAAAATATTCTCCACTAATACTGAGTATACAAGAAACTCAGTTCAAAGAGAATTCTATAATAAACCTAAAAAATTATACTTTCTTTCTAAAAAGTAGGAGTACAGACCACGCCAGTGGAGGCGTGGCTATCTTTGTCAGAAATGATATTGAAGCTAAGCCTATTAATCTAAATACCAATCTCGAAGCTGTTGCAGTTCAGGTCATATACAAAATGAAAATAAACGTTTGTAATATATATATATATATATATATATATATATATATATATATATATATATATATACATATATATATATATACATATATAATTACAATGGAGACCTTTTTCAACAGTATATCGATGAAAAACTATGCAACTTCACATTATCTAGAAATATTGATAAAAACATATGTACATTAATAATATAATTATATCTGCAGCGCATAAAGCTATCGGTAAAACAAAAACTTGTAATAGGACACCGGTACCCTGGTGGAATGATCAAATTGCCAAATCATTATCTGCAAGCAAACACGCACTGAATATTCTTAAGAAACACAAAACAAATGCTAATCTCCTGGAATTTAAAAAGCTTGGGGCAAAAACTCGATATTTAAATAAAAAAAGCAAAAGAGAGTCTTGGCATAATTATGTTGCCTCAATAAACACCTCAACTCCTATCTGGAAAAAGATCCGAAACCTTAAAGGATCAAACAGCTACATCAATATTAATACTCTTTCTTACAATAATAATCTTTTAACTGACAAAAAAGACATATCTAACGTATTAGCCGATATGTATCAACTAAATTCTAGTGATAGCAACCTAAACTCAAACTTCATAAAATACAAAAATTATGAAGAATCCTTTAAAATTTCAAACCATGACAGCAAATCGTCCCAAATGAAAACATAACTTAACAAGAATTTGATTATTCTCTAAACTGACTTAAAAATACCACTTCCGGCCCAGATGATATTCCACCTATTTTCTTAAAAAATATTCCAGAATCAGCTAAACTTATCCTCCTAGAACTATTTAACTCAATATTTTTCAATAATATATTTCCCAAGATATATGGTGCCATGCAATTATCATCCCAATTCTTAAACCCAAAAAACCTAAAGACGATCCCTTGTCATATCGTCCAATCTCCTTGACATGTAGTATGTAAAATATTATAAATAACAGACTAGTATGGCATCTAGAAAACTCAGTGTTATTGTCCTCCTATCAAAGTGGGTTTCGTAAAGGCAGATCCACTACCGACAGCTTAGTATCGCTTGAGTCTGAAATCCATGAAGCATTTCTACACAATCAAAAATTACTAGCTGTATTTATCGATATCAATAAAGCTTTTGACACTGCATGAAAATATAATATCTTAAAAACACTACAGAAATTTGAAATTAAAGGTCACATACTAGCTTTTATATAAAATTTCTTAACTCATAGACACATTGAAGTAAGAGCTAACGGTTATAACTCTAGTCCACGCTCTCTTGAAAATTTTTTCTGATTGCAATAAATAACATCTTGGACGAAATGAGATTACCGATTAAAGCCAATTTATACGCAGACGACTTGATTATCTACCACAAAAGCAGAAGTGTAGAATGTGCAACTAAATTATAACAGAAGTTTTTACACACGCTGGAAAAATGGTCACTTAAAACTGGTTTTAACTTTTCTCCTGAAAAAACACAGTACATAACATTCTGCAAACGGAAAAATATAAAGAACGTTAATCTAACTTTAAATGGATATATTCTAAAAAAGAAACAAACGAAATAAATTGCCTGGGGTTAACTCTAGATTGCACACTAAACTGGAAAAGCCATATACATACCTTGCAAAAGCAATGTCTACCTAGAGTTAATCTCCTGAAAATTCTCTCAAACCGTACATGGGGAGCAGATACAAGAACCCTATTAAACTTATACTAATCACTTATACGTAGCAAATTAGACTACGGCTCATTATATTATGGTGCTGCCAGAAAAACTACATTAAAAAAACTAAACTTAATTCAATCAACGTCACTTATAATTGCTCTGTGCGCATTTAGAACTAGCCCAACCAATAGCCTTCAACACTTACACTTACAAAGGCAACAATTTTCACTAAATTATGCAACTCTTGTGTCATCAAATCATCAAAATTACATGCATTCAAATATCTATATATATATATACAGGGTGAGTCATGAGGAACTTTACATACTTCTACCATATGTAGAGTCCCTCAGGGAGCATATCATGTGGCCACAAAAATGTCAACTCCTCTTCTTTATTAATTAACAAGGTGATTTGTGTAATTGACCATTTATTTCATTTTACTGTAGTGTTTATACGGCTCATTTGATTTTTTTAATTTTTGCATAATACAGTACACTACTATCAAGCATTCGACTGGTATTAGCTAAAGTAAAAAATTCCACGAGTGGCTTTGGAAAAATTAATTTAGGGATTCGTATTAAATATTACACCCTGTATAAAGTTTTTTTAAAATGCAATAAGTGATTTTCAAACTACATAAATAGCCAATGAAAACGACATATGCGACAATATTGTCGCACTTTTATTAAATTTTTAGTGAACGATCAAATCTTACCAAAAATAGAACAACCATAATGAAGTATCAAATTATAAGGTATTAATTTAAACAAATGTTATAAATTTCAAACATTTTAATTAAAATGAGCTCCTACAACATAATCTAATACGTAGAAAATTAACATCTTTACTGTCACTTTGTATTATCTCTACGATAGAATCAATTGTTTTTCAATTTTATATTTTTACTCATAGATCGTATTGGGGCATTATTTTCGATAAATAATAAATTAAATTGATTAAAAAGTCAAACCTCTTGTATGTGTTAATTTTTGTTGATTGTAAATGATTAAAATTTTATGTCAAATATTAATACATTGCATCAACTGTACTAAATAAAAATAAATCTAAAAAAGTTTAAAATGTAGGTTGGCGTTGACCGTTTGACGTTTCTTGATATTTTATACCCATTGTCATTATTGTCATTATCAATTGTTATTTATGTGTACAAGAATACATATTTCTTCTGTCATATCTACGTTAAGTACATTGTGTTAGTTTTGGTAGAGCTTTTGTTACTTTCGTTCAAAATGCCACATCAGTTTTCGACCACAGAATATGCAGACATAATATTTGTTTATGGATTTATGGTTTATGGACGCCGTTACTATGAACCCTACAATAAGCACTAGACAAATAAGTCGAGAACTTAATGTTACTCAATCAAAAGTAAGTAGAGTCTTACAAAAAAATAATCTATACCCATATCACATTCAAATGGTTCAGCGACTACATGCTGGAGATGAGATCGATAGGTTGGAATTTTGTAGATGGATTAACAATAATCGACCAACGCTATACAGGACACTATTTACAGATGAAGCCCAATTTACCAGAGACGGGATAAATAATTCACGAAATTCACATGTGTGGGCAGAAGAAAAGCCCCATGCTATTCGAGAACGTCGTTCTCAGTTAAGGTTTTCGGTTAACGTGTGGATTGGTGTCATAAATAACCAATTAGTAGATCCTCACTTTTTTGATGGTTCTTTAACAGGGCAGGTCTATTTAAAATTTCTACAAAATATTTTGCCGAATTTGCTTGCCAACGCGAACGTTGCTATCCGAGGGATGTATTTTCAGCATGATGGGGCGCCCCCACACTTTTTACTGGCAGTGAGACATCTCAATAATGTTTATGTCAACAGGTGGATGGGACGTGCAGGTCCTATTTCGTGGCCTTCAAGATCCCCTGATTTCAATCCCGTTGATTACCATATTTAGGGACGATTGAAGCAACTAGTTTACGCAGTGAATATTAATAACCGACAACAATTAATTGATAGAATTATACATTGTTGTAATACTATTAGAAACGATCCCCAGAGTATCCGTAATTCAATACGTCAATTAACAATTCGGCAACAAAAATGTGTACAGGCTGCAGGGTTCCATTTCGAAAATCTATTTTGAATTATTTTTATTTTGTTACCATTATTGTATCTTTTCCAGTTCTAATTTGTGGGTTTATCATAACTATGTACATATTTTTAGTTTTTTTTTTAAATTGTTCTTCGTTATTGTTAGTATTTACTGTTTTTTGTTGTGCAGTGACTCAGTTTATCATTTCAAATAAAATGTTTGAAATTTATAACATTTGTTTAAATTAATTACCTTATAATTTGATACTTCATTATGGTTGTTCTATTTTTGGTAAGATTTGATCGTTCACTAAAAATTTAATAAAAGTGCGACAACATTGTCGCATATGTCGTTTTCATTGGCTATTTATGTAGTTTGAAAATCACTTATTACATTTTAAAAAAATATATACAGGGTGTAATATTTAATACGAATCCCTAAATTAATTTTTCCAAAACCAGTCCTGGAATTTTTTAGTTTAGCTAATACCAGTCGAATGCTTGATAGTAGTGTACTGTATCATGCAAAAATTAAAAAAAATCAAATGAGCCGTATAAACACTACAGTAAAATGAAATAAATGGTCAATTACACAAATCACCCTGTTAATTAATAAAGAAGAGGAGTTGACATTTTTTAGTGGCCACATGATATGCTCCCTGAGGGACTCTACATATGGTAGAAGTATGTAAAGTTCCTCATGACTCACCCTGTATATATATATATATATATATATATATATATATATATATAGTGTGGATATTAAGTCTTATCCCCCACCTAGTGAACTCCGTTATTGAAGACGAAGATGAAAAACGACGCTCGGACCCGTCAATTTTTATTTTAATCGAGGTATTTTATAACATAAAAAAAATTGTCACTCCTTTCATCCCCTTCACTTGACAGTTACCCCCTCAGATTTTTTAAATAGCAATGGGGGTCGTGCGATAGTTCGTTGGAAAGAGTTTGAAAAGAAGAATTAAAAAATGTATAAGTTTGAAATTTTGTATGGCATAATAGTTTTATTTAAAATAAAATATACAAAAAATAATGTATTAAATTACATCTTTAAAATTAAAGGAAATGGCAAATTATCCTAGTGAAAACTTAAATTACTGCAGGAGATGCTCGAAATGTTCTCCATTTACTTCCTCACAGAAGTAGATTCTTTGTTTAGTTGCCCGCCTAGCCCTTTGTAGGGTCTGCTTATCAATCCTGTTACATTCTTCGATTATTCTTTGACGGAGTTCATCAAGTTTCGTCAACTGTCTCCCATACAGTTTGGATTTAAGGAAACCCCATAGGTAAAATCTAGAGGAGTAAGATCTGGTGATCTTGGTGGCCATTCAATGAATCCTCGATCTCCAATCTATCTTCTCGGATACAAATTATTTAAAAAATTTCGAATGCGAGCATCGTAATGAGGCGGAGCTCCATCTTGCTGGAAACAAGATCTTGGGTGAATTCGCCTGGATTGTTTCCATGCACATCATTAATTGCAAAAATTATTTGTGTTTCCAATAGATTAAGATAGCTTTCTCCCGTTAAATTCGTTCAATAAAAAAAGGGCCTATAATGTGATCCCCTAGTATACCTGCCCAAACATTTAATTTATTCGGAAATTGAGTATGACTCTGTCGAAACAATCGAGGGTTTTCGTCAGACCAATATCTTACTTTTTGTCGATATATGTTACGTCGATGTTAATATGTCTTAAATAATTTGGATCTTGAGAAATATTACTATCCATAGTTTCACAATATTGCAGTTGTCGATCTGGATCATCCTGTGTCAATTCGTGCACCATTTTCATCTTATAGGCACGAAATTTTTGCTGTTTTAAAATGTTTAAGACAGTCCTGTGACTTACTTCGCATTCGCAAGCAACATTTCTAGTTGAACTGGATAGATTTACTACAGATTGAGACAAAATATCTTCTTGCTTTTCCTCAGAAGTCTCTTTTCTACCATCCCGTTTCTTGTTTTCGACAAAACCAGTTTCACAAAATTTGGTGACAAGTAGTCTATAGTAATGTCGATCAATTGGACGATTCGGAAAACGTTCATTAAATATTCTCACAGCTTCATGGTAGTGACGGCCTGCTTCTTTAATTATCAAAATTGCTTTACATTTGTCTAATAATCTACGAGGTGGTGCCATTTAGATTGTTTTGACTTTTGAATACTAAAAATTTAGAGGTTACCACTAAAGCCTACTAAATCTCAAGTTCTTGTCAATATTCTTTACAATCAACAGTGCTAATTGCTTGGTTTTTATGACAGTTGTCAAAAACTAGACGCGCCAACTAGATTATTTAAAAAAGTGTTCTAACCACGATATGTTTTAACGACACAAAAATATTTATTCTGCAAAAAAATAATTCGTTATAAACGTTTAAGAATAAAAATTAAATAAATTTTGTTATACTGAATGTCCCATATTAAAGCAAAACCAGTGTACCTACTTTTGTATTGTTGTATCGCAAAGTGTATCTCCAAACAATAAATCGTTATTAACAAACAGATCCTTAAAGTTAAAGTAAAGTGTGATAGATTTTAGACTTCTTCTTTTCAAACCCTTTCCAAGGAACTATCATACGACCCCCATTGCCATTTAAAAAATCTGAGGCTGTAGCTGTCAAGTGAAGGGGATGAAAGGGGTGACAATTTTTTTTATGTTATAAAATACGTCTATTAAAACAAAAATAAACGGGTCCTAGCGTTTTTCATCTTTGTCTTAAATAACGGAGTTTACTAGGGGGGGGGGGTAATATTTAATATCCACACTGTATATTATACTCTTATTAAATTAAGAGTAAAAATATTATCATATATATGTAAATAAACTTCTTTCGAGAACTAAATCAAATAATTTTTCTGTTTTCGATGTAGCAAAGTTCTGACTCTGACGTTCTCTGTCTTTCTGTGAATAGAACGCCAGACTGCAAGAGTTCTCACTGACCGCCGAGTTCTGATCGCTGCCAGTGTGACAACTCTGAACGCAGAACTTAGAACGCCTGACCACTATCTGTGTGCGTGTGGGCGAATGTGTATAAATATAATCAAATATTGTCAATATTGAGGATTAAGTTTAAAAAAGGGGTACACCACAAAAAACCTGCCTGGATATCATAGTTAAATTGTCAGTCCTATTACTTATTGTCTATTATCGACTTCTTCTTAAAGTGCCCTATCAAGTCCCCTTGACGTTGGCGATTAACGTGGCGAAACTGTCTCTGTCTTAAGCTATTCTAAAGAGTTGCTCAGCTTTCCTCATTCCTGTCCACTCCCTGATATTCTTCAACCAAGAGGCCTGCTTTCTACAAATTCCTCTGCGTCCTTCGATTTTACCCATCATAATAAGTTGAAGAATATTATATCGGTCTCCCCTTACTACGTGTCTAAAATAGGCCATCTTTCTACATTTGATGTTATCAAGAAGCTCGCGAGCAGTATTTGCTCTCTCAAGGACTGTCACATTTGTCAGCATAGCCGTCCATGGAATTTTGAGTATACGTCTGTGCAGCCACATTTCAAAGGCCTCCAGACGATTAATGGTGGATATTTTTAATGTCCATGTCCTTTACAATTGTATAGATAGATTGAAATAAAAGTGGGGTTAATAAAACAAAGAGCAGAACATGTAGAAATTGGACATTTTACAGTAAAAGAGTAAAACCTTTTTCAAGTATAGACGATAATATAGAAATATTACATTAATATGCTTGCAATAGGAAGATTCATATTGTGTTAAGCTGATAATAATTACTTTTTATTTATGGACTATAGGAGTGTTCCGATGAATTTTATTAAAACATACACTTCAGAAGTGTATGTTGCTTCCATATAAATCCACAAGGAATCTACGTTCCTGTAGTTGGCTGTATACCATATATTAAAATTTTTTTATTAAAATCCTTTGTAAAAGGTATATATTTAAAAACCCAAATGGGCTATGTTAGACAAAACGCTTTCGGAATCCATATTCCATCATCAGTGTCCTAGAAAATATATAACCCTAATCCTATGATAGTATGGGAGTGAAAGTCATGAAAGTCTTTCTGGAGATATTCGAACTCTCATCCAACGTTCGGTTGAAAACATCCATGTTTCATTTAAATTACTCAACAATTTGGATCAACACATATCTAATTCCAAAGATCCCATCAATTATATGGATCGGAGTGGAGTGTATAGACTTAAATGTTCAGATTGCAATGCCTCTTACATAGGTAGAACATGCAGATCACTATCCTCACGTTCTCTTGAGCACACAAAAAGAGAAAATACTTCCACTTTCTCTCAACATCTCAAAGAACATAACCATACCCTCAATATCCCAGACATTTCACTTATTCACAATATCCCCCAAAAAAATTTCCTTAAGTCAATTTGTCCCCGCTTCTCTCTATTCATCCCAAACCTCAAGTCCGACCCCCCATACCTTATGTTGTCCATGCTTCTTTTCGGCACCTCTAAATTTTAGACTATTCATCATCCCTTTCAAACAAACCTCTCAGTTCTCATTTTACTCTTCTACACAACTCCCTTAGGGTTTGGTTGCGGTTCTCTGGGGATCTTAGCCTTCTGTAGTCTTTCCGTATCTCACAATTTTTTCAAAAAACACCATAATTTTCTTCTTTTTTACTTAATTTTAACAGAGCCACCAAAAACCATTTCATTTTCACAATTAAGGTCTATATACACCTGCATATCATTCAACTTATAACTTATCCTTTTATATTTCTTATGTACCTAGTGTTGCTTTATGACAGATAGGGCATTTCTCAAATTATAAGTTGAGTACTATATGTTCAACATACTACAAAACCATGCCCCAACCATCAAATTTTGTTTATTTCATATAATAGTTCAACGAACACCTTAAGACCCTTATATTCATTAAGAATAAAAAACAAATTTCACAACTTAATCATCAGTAAAGATGACACACATAATTTTTGTTTTCCTTAATTTTAACAGAGCCAACCCACAACCATTTCATTTTCACAATTAAGGTCATTATACACCTGCAACTCATTCAACTTATAACATCCTTTTATATTTCTCATGTACCTAGTGTTGCTTTATGACAGATAGGGCCTTTCTTAAGTTATAAGTTGAGTACTATACTATTAACATACTACAAAACCATGTCCCAACCATCAAATTTTGTTCATTTCATATAATAGTTAATACAATAAAACTTCCACACCACTTAGTCCGTTAACACCCAATCAGAGATGTATGTTCATGAACTTATAACTTAAAAAGTTTTACATTTACCAGGTACCAAATGTTGTTTTTTGACATACAGGGCCTGCTATAATTGAGTTATAAGTTAAATATTACATGGACATTATACTATAAAAGTTTTATTTTATTCACTCAAGAACACTTTCATATTTCAAATATATTCATTCATATTCCACCAATAACAATAAAATTTAAAGATCTCAACTTCCCACATGTGTCTAGTTTCTATTTTCCAGGTACCAAATGTTGAAGAAACATAAAGGGCCTTATATTAAAATCTCTATATCACAATACTACTGCACACATGTAGAGTTGGTTGCCTAACTATAACCACATAATTTTCCCTCCACAATTCATCGTATATACATAATTTTAAAACAACAGCATTGATGGTTGATACTGTTATATTAATTTATTTCACTTTAACAATTTTAAATATTGTTTGCTTTTGTCTTAAGTAGACACATACAGTTATATTGACTGCTCTGTTACGACTTCCGTCCTAACTTGTCAACATTGTCATTTCAATCAGTTGCTTCCATAAAGTCCTCGTAGACACACCGTCTCAGGACTAGCAACTTCACGTGGAGTCATATGTCGCCATGTTACCTAATAATACTGTAAACCAAATGTAACTAATTATTTTTTAACGGGTTTTTACCCATATATTTAGTGGCTACATTCATGTACTCCTAGTAAGTATTAACCACACTTTACATTAACCTTGGTCAAAATTTAAACTTCATGTTCTTTTTAATTAAGTGGTTATAGCTTTTCTAGGACACTGATGATGGAATATGGATTCCGAAAACGTTTTGTCTAACATAGCCCGTTTGGGTTTTTAAATATATACCTTTTACAAAGGATTTTAATAAAATTGCTTCCCTATAACTTTACTTTATATTACCTGTGTATATTTCGATTTCGATTAATTTTGGAAAATAAATACTCTACAATAGTGATTGGAATTACTTACAGTTGTGTCTGTAAATTTAATAGGCAATGAGCGGCTGTCAGGATATATCTTTTATTAATGATACTTCCACCACACCTAAACTCTGAACCTGCGCCTGTAAAAAAAATTGAAGAGATTAATAATGTGTACCTAATAAATTTTAATGCTAATACTCGAATATCAAGTATTTTGTGATTATTTTATTATGTTAATTATTCCATCACGAATAATAAAACAATATACTGAATAACTTATACATTAAACGTATCAAGTAGAAACATAAATTTGAATAAGAAATTTTCGTTATTAAAGTAATTTTGTAGACATACCAATTATATTATGCAGCATAATATACAGTAGGTACTATAGTAAATTCGCTAATCCCAATTCCAACTGTCAAATGAATTTAGTAATTATATTTTTGCGAAGTTAGTTAATTTTTGACAGAATAGAAGTAGCTAGAAATTACTATACAACCAAGCATACGTGGTCTTAGCCAATATTAATAGTACACAAATACAAATAAAACAAAACTTTAAAGCTAATTACCACCACTTAATACTTATTTATTTACACCATGTAACGTATTGATAACAAATAATAAAATTATTTATTGTACAAAATAAGAATATTGTGAAGAAATAAATTCCACAAAATTAGGTAAGCAATCAGAAATGGATAGTGTGACACATGTCTGCAGGAATCATATTATGTCATTGCGGTTATAATTTTGGTAGAAGAGAACTAACATAAACTTTCGTCTTATTATCTTCTTACGCGATTGGGTAGTTGAACTGAGCCAATATCACGAGCACAATTAGAAAGCAATGAGTAGTGAAGACGAGTACACCACGGATGAGGGCAAAAGAAGGAAAGGCTCACAAACATTTGGTATTGGAAAGTGCGCAAAAACTAAAAGATCTCCAGACATGAAAGAGAAAAAAGAAGATAACTCAGGAAAAATAATGGATATGATCCAAGGCTTGCAACGATTTATAGAATCAGAAATGAAGGAAATAAAACAAGAACAAAAAAAATGTCTAACAGAAATTCAAGATCTGAAAAAGGAAAATACGCAAATCAGGAAAGAAAATCAAGACATCAAGAAAGATCTTATACAAGCAATGGACAAAATTGAAAGTCTTGAGAACGAGAAAAGAAGAAATAATGTAGTAATTCAGGGACTACCAATAGAAACAAATAACGTAGAAACAGTGAAGAGCAATATGCAAAGATTTATAAGTACGTACCTGAACATTGAGATTGAAATAGAAAGAGCAATTAAAATAGGAGAAAAGACCTGTTTTTTAAAACTAAAAGATAGCAACCAGAAATACACACTTATGAACAATAAAGCCAAAAGAAGAAATATTATAGAACACAATGTATGTATAAATGATGATATTATGAGCGAACAGCAGAGAATTATTCAAAAAGAAATTAGAGCTTAAGCTAAGGAAGAAAAGAGTAAAGGGAATACAGTCCAAATGGGGTTTCAAAAACTTATTATAAATGGAGAAGTATGGACGTGGCACAGGGAGATGAAGGCTCTCAATAAATCCAGGAAGAAATAGCAGATAATCAGCCAAATAGAACTGATCAACATGGAATAACAAACAAGGCGAGAAGAAGGTTTAACGATATAATTGAATTGGACAAAAAAGAAAACTGTAACAAAGAAAATTTAATACAAGATCAACGTTCAAATAGACTACAAACGTACATAAAAATGGCTACGTGGAACGTCAGAAGCCTCAATGGAAAAGAGAAAGAATTAATAGATGAATTTGACAAAGCACAATTAGATTTTCTGGCAATCACGGAAACTAAAAAGAAAGGTCAAGGAATGGATGAATTGGATAAAGAACATGTATTTTTGTACATTGGAGTCAGTACCGATAGTAGAGCGGCAGAAGGTGTAGGATGCCTAATGAGAGCAAGCTATATGTCATATTTTAAAAATTGAAAATTTATATCACAAAGAAATTTAAAGATAGAGATAACACTAGATAATTCAGAAATAACAATTATATTAGTCACATATGGCCCTAATGATGACGAACCAATGAAAGTTAAAGAAGAATATTGGGAAGAGCTCAATGATGCTACAGAAAATGTGAAAGGTAGCATAGTCATTCTAGGCGATATGAATAGCAGAGTTGGTAAAAGAGACGATGATAACATAGATATTTTGGGTATGCAGGGGGAAGATACAAGAAACGATAATGGAAGAAGGATGATAGACTTTTGCATGGAGAATAATTTGATTATCGCCAACACATTTTTTGAACACAAGGATATACACAAGTTCACGAGAGAAGTCAGGAGCAGAAATGAAAAATCAATTCTAGATTATGTTCTCATTAATAGAGAATTTAGGAAAGAGGTCACTGATGTCAGAGTTAAAAGAGGTCCGGAAATCTATAGTGACCACTATCTGGTAATGGCAAAGATAAGATTACCCAAAAAACCCCTTAAACCACTAAACAAAGAACGAAAAATAATAAAGTGAACGAGAATATTCAAAACTATAAACTAAATGACCAAAGTCGCGGCCATGTTCAAAAGTAAAATAGAAGAAAAACTAGCCAAATTAACTAATGCACGTAGTACTTACAACTTACAGGAGCTTGGAAACAATTTAAAGAAACCATCGTGACGACAGCAAAAGAAGCGTGTGGAATAAACCATGTAAACAGAAATAAGAAGCAAACACGATGGTGGGACGATGAATTAAAAGTCCAAAGAAAATATAAAAAAAAAATGGAAAATATACTTAAATAAGAAAATAGAAAATAGTTACGAAGAATATAAACGACAAAGAAAGGTGGTGAAAGAAATGGTACTGAAAAAGAAGAAGAAAGCCTGGGATAAGTTTCGAATTAAGATGGAGGCAGATAGTTGGGGTAACCAAAAATTGTTTTACAAGGCACTAAAGACGCTAAGAAAAGGTAAAGGCACAACGATGAAACAGGTGAAACGTAAAGACGCACTGGCACACTGATTATCAGACCAAATGAGATTATAGAAAGATGGAGACAATACTTTAGCGAACTCCTAACACCAAGACAACCGAAAGAGGAAACTTTAATAATAGAAGTAGTCAGAAGAGTCAAGCAGAAGTCAAGGGGAAGAATTTGTTTATTTTGTTTTTGGGATAATTTATTTTTAAGAAGAAGGTATAAGTAAGTACCTAGTCGAAGTTACAACTGGTTCCAGGGTTGATTCTTTTCTGACGTAGTTGTTCCCCAGAGGTCCAGATCTGACCTTATTATTCCCAGACAACTTTGAGAAACCAGCGGGAAGTATCTCCTTTCTAAAATAATACCGAATCATATTTAGGGACTAAGTAGGTTGAGGTTTTAAATCCTCCCTTTTAACTCAGTTGTACGGTTTTATGTGTACACATTTAATCCGAGAGTTATTAATTTGTATTTTATTATTATATATTTAACCTTTGGACATCTAACCCATCAGGATAGTGTCCTCATTACTTTATTAGAACATTCAGTTGAAATCCGAAGTACAGAGTTACATCTCTAGTAGGCAAGTGAATTACCTTTTTAGGTCATATCATTAAAATTTTCTCATATTTTGTTATTTGTAAATTCAGATGATCAAGGATCAGTTGTGTATAACCAGGGAATTTATTTTTTTGTATATAAGTAACTAGGTTGACTGTAGCTAATTGGTGGTGGGTGGTTATAAAAAAAAATTATACTGTATATATTTGGATAAGGAATAAATTTTTGGTGAAAACTAAATATTTCAATTAATACCTGTTTCCCTTTTTATTTCAGCAAACAGCTTTACAAGATGCCTTGAAAAGTATATGTTAATACTTTCCTGGCGCCCACTCACACTTTTGAGCAACTTGAATAATCACTTTTATTTACATTAGTTATACATTATATATATATATATATATATATATATATATATATATATATATATATATATATATATATATATAAATAAACTAAGGTACACTCGAAGAGTGGTGGGTTTTTCGGTCAAAGTGGAGAAATAAAAGACAAAGAAGGTGGCTACTTCATCTATTTATTGAAGACGTTTCGCTTTCTGCTCAGAAAGCATCATCAGTTCATCTAAAAAGAACAATATGAAACCAAACATCCATAGAGAAGTTACAACAAAAGTGTGTTACCTTACAAAGACATGTAGCAGTCAGTGATGTTAAAAATATGAAAAAGCTTACAAAGCTGGACATTCAGAGTTAACGTTGTAAATAACAATTAATTGAAACTAGGTAAAGTTTGCAATTTGACAAAATTAGCACAGCAAAAGAACATGTGATAAAAAAATACATGTATATAAAAATTTTTATAAAAAATTAGTAAAAAACATTAAGGTTTATTTTAAAGTGTAAAGAACTAGAAAGATCATTAGATTGCACTTCCAACAAATTTATTTAAAAAATTAGATTTTAATTTTAACTTTAGGTAACATTATAAGTTATTAAAGATTAATAGTAATAAAGATAAAATGAAGTTACCAGTCTTTAGCTTACTGAGTCTCGTTAGTAAATGAATTTACAGATTTGACACCCACGCACAACAACGTGAATAGAAGTGGCCTTGATGTCAAAATGACATAAACAGCAAGGCAAGCTACCAACCTCTATGTATTAAGGCGGTATATTCAAAGAATGTGATAAATTTGGTTGACAACTTGTCGTTAAAAAACCAAACAATGAAAGGAAAAGGTGGTTGAGATCACCATTTACCCTACAGTGATTGATCTGTCAACAAAGAGCAACGCAAGAGAAGTCAATCCAATATATCATATATTATAATATTATGACGTCACTAGTTAGCCAGCTAACAGGTGAAGATTAATAAAAATTTCCACAGTCCAAAGGTTCAAACATTAAGGACCGTAATGAAAAGGATTCTATGAATCAGATTCAATTTAAAATTTTATCAAACAAGTTCATCAAAAAAGAACAATTAAGTACTTAATTATGTAAAAGTGATGTTGACAAATAATTCATAAAAAGTAAGTTGATAAATCTTAATTAAAGAAGGAATAATTTATTTATATTTTATTTTTATTTTTATTTAATTTATTATAAGAAAATGTGATAAAGAAAACCCCAATGTGGGACAAAATTTAAGTAAACAACATATCAAGCCTAATTCTGTAAAATTAATGCATGATAAATTTGGCTCAAATTACTAATGTCCGTTCTCTTATTTAGAGTATTAGGATGTTTTAATATTGCACACATTTCTAAAAACTGTCTTTTAACGAGATTGCGTTCAGTGCCAAGAATTTTAACTTCATTAAAGTTTACTTCATGCTTAGTGTTGATGGCATGTTGGGCAAGAGCACAAGTATGCTTAGATAAATTGATATCACTGCGGTGTGTCGTAAGACGCCCTCTCAGTGATCTCCCAGTCTGACCGATGTAACATGAGTCACACTCAGCACAAGGTATATGATATATTACATTCACTTATAATATTAAAACATCCTAATACTCTAAATAAGAGAACGGACATTAGTAATTTGAGCCAAATTTATCATGCATTAATTTTACAGAATTAGGCTTGATATGTTGTTTACTTAAATTTTGTTCCACATTGGGGTTTTCTTTATCACATTTTTTATAATAAATTAAATAAAAATAAAAATAAAATATAAATAAATTATTCCTTCTTTAATTAAGATTTATCAACTTACTTTTTATGAATTATTTGTCAACATCACTTTTACATAATTAAGTAATTGTTCTTTTTTGATGAACTTGTTTGATAAAATTTTAAATTGAATCGGATTCATAGAATCCTTTTCATTACGGTCCTTAATGTTTGAACCTTTGGACTGTGGAAATTTTTATTAATCTTCACCTGTTAGCTGGCTAACTAGTGACGTCATAATATTATAATATATGATATATTGGATTGACTTCTCTTGCGTTGCTCTTTGTTGACAGATCAATCACTGTAGGGTAAATGGTGATCTCAACCACCTTTTCCTTTCATTGTTTGGTTTTTTAACGACAAGTTGTCAACCAAATTTATCACATTCTTTGAATATACCGCCTTAATACATAGAGGTTGGTAGCTTGCCTTGCTGTTTATGTCATTTTGACATCAAGGCCACTTCTATTCACGTTGTTGTGCGTGGGTGTCAAATCTGTAAATTCATTTACTAACGAGACTCAGTAAGCTAAAGACTGGTAACTTCATTTTATCTTTATTACTATTAATCTTTAATAACTTATAATGTTACCTAAAGTTAAAATTAAAATCTAATTTTTTAAATAAATTTGTTGGAAGTACAATCTAATGATCTTTCTAGTTCTTTACACTTTAAAATAAACCTTAATGTTTTTTACTAATTTTTTATAAAAATTTTTATATACATGTATTTTTTTATCACATGTTCTTTTGCTGTGCTAATTTTGTCAAATTGCAAACTTTACCTAGTTTCAATTAATTGTTATTTACAACGTTATCTCTGAATGTCCAGCTTTGTAAGCTTTTTCATATTTTTAACATCACTGACTGCTACATGTCTTTGTAAGGTAACACACTTTTGTTGTAACTTCTCTATGGATGTTTGGTTTCATATTGTTCTTTTTAGATGAACTGATGATGCTTTCTGAGCAGAAAGCGAAACGTCTTCAATAAATAGATGAAGTAGCCACCTTCTTTGTCTTTTATTTCTCCACTTTGACCGAAAAACCCACCACTCTTCGAGTGTACCTTAGTTTATTTTGGATTGACGGTCGTACTCCTTTTCTCGATATATATATATATATATATATATATATATATATATATATATATATATATATATATATATATATATATATATATATATATATATATATATATATATATATATATATATATATATATATATATATATATATTGTGACAATTGGGGTTTATAGAAAATAATTTATAAGTTATATACTACATAATATTAGATATAAAAAAGTATTTGATTAATTTAAATAAGTTATATACTAGAGAATTTTATAAAATTATATTTATGTGAGGGCATTTTTAATAAATTAGCATATAATAATTGTAAAAAGTTTTATTTAGTAATTTTAATTTTGTAAATAGATTTAAGTGAGCCATGTGCCTAGGCAACCAACTATACATACTCCAAGTGTCAAATTAAGAATCATAATACGAATATAAGTGGGGTTATTATAATAATATATTGTTTGAAATGTGTATTTTATTAAATTAGAGTGTTAGTTACTAATTTAATTATATATTCTGATCTGAAAAGCCTAAATGTAAACAAAATTATTAATAGAAAAGAATGGAATTCTCTGGATCTCCGGAGATGGCCATGTTTGCGAAATGGTTTGTTCCAGAAAATTCAGACAAGTATTTGATAGAACAAATTGGAACATGATCTATTACCAGATGGTTCTAGAAATCCAAAACATATAAATACCCGTGATTTGGATTCAAGATGGCAGTTTTTTAGCAGTTTTATCATGAAAGTTAGTTAGAAGATAGATACATTTACTTAGTGAAGTCAATTGTTCAGCAGTTTTTGAAAGTTTTTAGTCAGAAAAGTTTTAGATAGTGCAGTCAGAAGAGTTTTAAGAAGTTTTTAGGTCAGTTTTGGAAGTTTTTAGTCAGAAGTCAAGCAGTTTATTATGAAAGTTAGTTGGAGTCAGTGAATCAAGTACAAATAGTCAAAATGTTTAATATAGTGAGTTAAATGAAGATTAAAAATTATGCATATAATTTAATGCACATTTATAATTATACACAAATAATTATTGAAGATAAAAAAAGGTATATTGGAAGAAATTAAATTATATTATGGTTGGAGATTAGTATAAATCAACTTATAATAATTGGATATTGGTATATTGAAAAGAAGAATAAATATAAATGCTGTTTGCTGGTTTGGTTGGTAGTGTATAGATGCTGGTGAAGAAAAATATATCTTAAATTGGTAGAAGCTGATAATTGAAAAAAGTAATTTCACAAAAAACAAGGAGAACTGAAGTACGAAGACATTCAGTGGTGATTAGAATCTATATACTTAGTGGAAAATAGTTCATTTAGGCATTCAGTGAAAGAAAGGTACAAAATTTTGTTAATATAATTTAGTTAGTGTCATAACAATTTCAATTTTGAAGATAGTTTGTTTAAATTTTAGATTGTCTATAGAATTTAATTAGTTTTATAAGAATATCAGTTTAAAGATAGTTTATTTTAAATTTACATTGACTAGGTTAGATATATATGTGTGTTTCATAATAGTTATAATAAAGATAATTTAAAAAAGTACTTACAAGCTAATTCTTTGAGAACCGCGATAAAAACCCTATATATTATATTATTAAAAATACTCATTGCTCATAATTCAAACAAAAAAAACACATCATAACAATTTGGCACCCAACGCGGTGGCTCTCTATTTAAAAGAATTAGTTTGGGAAGATAAGTGCTCTCATATAATTAAATTAATTATCAGTAGAAAGAAAAAATTATAGATTTTATTTTTAATTATATTTGAACAAGTAAAGTCTCAAAATGTCTCAAGGAAAGAAAGGTACAAGAAGCAAAAAGAATGAAGAAGATGTGGAAGTAGAAACACAACCTATACAAGAGGAGAGTTTAGTTCAAGCTCCACAAGATACTGCAGAAATGAATCCAGAAAGAGAGGAAAATGTCAATATGGCAGCTTTGATGTCATTATTGATGCAGATGAACAAGACAATGGAAGAGAATACGAAAAAAATAGAACACAAAATGGAACAGAATTCACAAGAAGTCAAAGAAGACATGAAAAAAATGGAACAGAAAATGGAAGAGAATTCAAAAGAAATCAAAGAAGACATAAAAAAATTGGAAGAGAATTCAAAAGAAGTCAAAGAAGACATAAAAAAAATGGAACAGAAATTGGAAGAGAATTATAGAAAATTAGAAAAGAAAATAGAAGATAATAATAATAAAATTGTAAAACAAATGGATAAAAAACTTGAAGCTGCAGAGAAAAAAGTAGCAAATGAAATAAAAAGTATACGGAATGACTACAAGAAAAGGATAGACAATGAGAGGACAGAAGTAAAGAGGATTATTCAAGATAATAAGATAGATATAGAACAGAAAATAGAGTTACAGAAATGTAACTTAGAAGTAAAAATTAACGAAGACAGGAGAAACACAGAAGAAAAATTAGACGATATACAACAAAATATCCAAATAAATTGTAATCAAATAAGAAATGTGGAACAGAGAATAGATGATATTTCACAAATGAGAGACATAGGGAGACCTTACTTAAATTTAACAAATGAGACTGGGATTAAATTCTCTGGTAATATAAAAAATTTGCATCCTAGAGTATACATAAATAGTTTAAAACATAAATTAAGATTTGTGAATAATATTAATGATATTAAAGATTATATTAGAGTGACATTAAATGACAATGCAGCAACTTGGTTTGCTAGTATTGAAAATGATTTAGATAACTTTCAAACATTTGAAAATAAATTTTTAAATTATTATTGGGGTGAATTAGAGCAAGCAAAGTTTAGAGAAATTCTATATTTTGGAAAGTATAATCACAATTTAAAATCAAATATGGTAGATTATGCATTAAAACTGATAACAGTTGCAAAATATTTAGAACCACCACTTAGAGAGGATGAAACAGTCTTAAATGTATCTAGACATTTTGATGCTGATGTTGTGCAAACCGTAACTGTACAAAATATTCAAACAATAGATAGTTTCATTAATTTTATTCAAAGAATACAAAGAGGCAATATGACAAGTAATACTAACAACAGAAAAAACAATAATAACTTTCAATATAAAAAAAATGATAATCAACAATATAGACAATCATATAACAATAATACTAGGTATGGTAATAATTTACAAAATTTTAATAATAATAACAGTAATCAAATTAGACAAAATTGTAATAACAATACTAGTTATAATAGACAACATTTTAATAACAGTACTAATAATAATAGACAAGATTTTAACAATAGAAGAAATACAGAGCGACCTAACTATAACAGACAGGTAAATTGTGTTCGAAGGAATAGAAGCTGCGAAGACAGGGAACGAAGTAGTACAAGTCAGGAAAATGTGAGTAGAAGTCATAGTAGGGAAAGACATAGGACATCAGATCCAAGTGGTCAGATACAATCTGACAATTCTAATAATCAAAATTTTGTGCAGTAAACTTTCTGAATTACAAGTTAGGCCATTGCTATTATGAAAAACCTTCTGAATTTATTTCTTTAGATGAAGAGAAAATTATTGAATCTATTAATTTAATTTATATAAATGCTTTGGCCAAAAATAAAATGATTAAAATTATGATAGATACTGGTTCAGAAAGTACATTAGTCTCGGAGAATTTTATTTTTAATACATTGAAACTATCAGATATAATAAAGATTCCAAAAATTAAAATTATTGGTGCAAATAATAAGAAGTTGGGTGAAATTGATAAACTAGCCAATTTTAAAATTAATATTCTTAATAAAGAAATTAATATGCAAGGATTTATTGTCAAGGATTTATGTGTTGATATATTAATGGGAAATGATGAATTGGAAAAGAAGAAAGTAAAGATAGATTTTGAAGAAAAAATGGTAACTTTGGAAGGGCAAATAATTAAATTTATGCAGAAAGATGAGGTAGAAGAAGGAATAAGAGTTGATAGGATATTATTAAAAGAAAATAATGATGTTTATGAAGAAGAAATGTATTTTGATGATAGGGAAATGTCCCAAAAGAATGTAAAGAATAATTATTGTAGTGAATATTTAAGGAATGGAAATTTTAAGCAGATGGATGCCTACGAGGCGGAGTGCGTAAAATTGGAAGCAAGGAATAATGAGTACATAATGAAGAATAATGTTATTTGTAAAGAAGAAGATATGATGAAAGTTTTAAATTGCCCTGAAGAATATAAATCAATAGTCATTTCCATATTGCAGCAACACAAGGGACTTGTCAATAAAGAAAATAGAATTGCACAAAATTATATCCATAGTATAAAAGTTAAAGAAGAAAAAGATTTTAAAACAAAATCATACCCAATACCATATAAATACAGAGAAGAAGTAAACAAAACAATTAATAATATGTTAGAAGATGGGATCATTGAGAAGGCAGACACACGTTTTATTAACCCTATAGTAGTAGTACGAAAAAGATCAGGTGAAATCAGGTTATGTTTGGATGCAAGGAATATTAACAAGATTACTGAAAAGCAATTTGAAGCACCAATGAGTATAGATGGAATATTAGGAAGAATTACAGGAATGTCATTTTTCACTAAAATCGATTTACAGCATAGTTTCTGGTTAATACCTCTAGAAAGAAAAAGTAGACAGTATACAGGATTTCAGATAGATAGATTAGTATATCAATTCAAAGTAGTACCAGTTGGACTTCAATCATCTTGCAGTGTTCTATGTAGATGTCTTCATGATATTTTGGATCAATATGAACATTTTGTAATTCACTACATTGGTGATATATTAATTGTTTCTAAAACGGCTGAAGATCATGAGAAACACCTAAAAATTATAATAAACAGATTAGATAAAGTTGGACTTAAAATAAATCAAGAAAAATGTACAATTTTTCAAAAAGAAGTAATATATTATAAACTTAACACTAATTATAAAAATACTAACAGCTTACTGATATATCCATTTTATTCAATAGACTTGATTTGTTAAATAGATGGTAGATTTCATTGTTGTGAATAAATTTGACATCATACTTGTTGAATTTTGTACATGTGGAAATTGTTGCTACCCTAAAAATCATAATTTGGGGTTAGATACAGAATTAATACTATAAATGTCTTTCTAAAAATAATATGGAAAGTGTAAAACTTACGATTCATATAGATGAAAGCCTTGTGAATGGAAATCTTGTCTATAAATAAACAGAATACAAAATAATTATAGAACCTTACATTAGTTGTTTTTAATTTTTGACATAGCCTCCATTTTCATTGCTCCAATTGACATGACAGTTTGACCATAGAATAGCCGAACTGTGCTTGCTCCGTTGTTCTCTGTTTTGACATAGACAGCGAACAGGGATGTATTTAACACATTTTAAATAAAAAAAAAAAAAAAAAAAAAATTGATTTATTAAATTTAATAAGGGATAAGAAAATTAATATTTAAAAAAATAATAAGTAAATTATTTATTTTAAATTTAAATTTTGGGGTATTGTGACAATTGGGGTTTATAGAAAATAATTTATAAGTTATATACTACATAATATTAGATATAAAAAAGTATTTGATTAATTTAAATAAGTTATATACTAGAGAATTTTATAAAATTATATTTATGTGAGGGCATTTTTAATAAATTAGCATATAATAATTGTAAAAAGTTTTATTTAGTAATTTTAATTTTGTAAATAGATTTAAGTGAGCCATGTGCCTAGGCAACCAACTATACATACTCCAAGTGTCAAATTAAGAATCATAATACGAATATAAGTGGGGTTATTATAATAATATATTGTTTGAAATGTGTATTTTATTAAATTAGAGTGTTAGTTACTAATTTAATTATATATTCTGATCTGAAAAGCCTAAATGTAAACAAAATTATTAATAGAAAAGAATGGAATTCTCTGGATCTCCGGAGATGGCCATGTTTGCGAAATGGTTTGTTCCAGAAAATTCAGACAAGTATTTGATAGAACAAATTGGAACATGATCTATTACCAGATGGTTCTAGAAATCCAAAACATATAAATACCCGTGATTTGGATTCAAGATGGCAGTTTTTTAGCAGTTTTATCATGAAAGTTAGTTAGAAGATAGATACATTTACTTAGTGAAGTCAATTGTTCAGCAGTTTTTGAAAGTTTTTAGTCAGAAAAGTTTTAGATAGTGCAGTCAGAAGAGTTTTAAGAAGTTTTTAGGTCAGTTTTGGAAGTTTTTAGTCAGAAGTCAAGCAGTTTATTATGAAAGTTAGTTGGAGTCAGTGAATCAAGTACAAATAGTCAAAATGTTTAATATAGTGAGTTAAATGAAGATTAAAAATTATGCATATAATTTAATGCACATTTATAATTATACACAAATAATTATTGAAGATAAAAAAAGGTATATTGGAAGAAATTAAATTATATTATGGTTGGAGATTAGTATAAATCAACTTATAATAATTGGATATTGGTATATTGAAAAGAAGAATAAATATAAATGCTGTTTGCTGGTTTGGTTGGTAGTGTATAGATGCTGGTGAAGAAAAATATATCTTAAATTGGTAGAAGCTGATAATTGAAAAAAGTAATTTCACAAAAAACAAGGAGAACTGAAGTACGAAGACATTCAGTGGTGATTAGAATCTATATACTTAGTGGAAAATAGTTCATTTAGGCATTCAGTGAAAGAAAGGTACAAAATTTTGTTAATATAATTTAGTTAGTGTCATAACAATTTCAATTTTGAAGATAGTTTGTTTAAATTTTAGATTGTCTATAGAATTTAATTAGTTTTATAAGAATATCAGTTTAAAGATAGTTTATTTTAAATTTACATTGACTAGGTTAGATATATATGTGTGTTTCATAATAGTTATAATAAAGATAATTTAAAAAAGTACTTACAAGCTAATTCTTTGAGAACCGCGATAAAAACCCTATATATTATATTATTAAAAATACTCATTGCTCATCATTCAAACAAAAAACACATCATAACAATATATATATATATATATATATATATATATATATATATATATATATATATATATATATATATATATATATATATATATATATATATATTGTGACGATTGGGGTTTATAGAAAATAATTTATAAGTTATATACTACATAATATTAGATATAAAAAAGTATTTGATTATTTTAAATAAGTTATATACTAGAGAATTTAATAAAAATATATTTATGTGAGGGCATTTTTAATAAATTAGCATATAATAATTGTAAAAAGTTGTATTTTAGTAATTTTAATGTTGTAAATAGATTTAAGTGAGCCATGTGCTTAGGCAACCAACTATACAGTGGATTGACAGATAGAAATTAATCATAATACGAATATAAGTGGGGTTATAATAATAATGTTGGTTTGAGGTGTTTAATTTATATATATTTGATGATTTAAATGTTTATTCTGATCTGAAAAGCCTAAATGTCAACAAAATTATCAATGGAACATTAACGAATTCTTCAGAGTGCAGAGTGTGACCATTGTTTACAGTCGAACATTCTCGAAATAATGATTATGGCGGTGGATCGAACAGATATTTTTTTCGAGAACATCTATATAGAAGTGATAGAACAAATTGGAACATGATTTCTTACCAGATGGTTCTGGAAGATTGAAAAGATATAAATACCCGTGATTTGGATTCAAGATGGCAGTTTTTAGTTAGAAGTCAAACAGTTTATTATGAAAGTTAGTAGAAGATAGACACAATTAATTAGTGAAGTCAATTGTTCACAGTTTTAGTAAATCAGTCAAGCAGTTTTATAAGAAATATGAAAGTTAGTTGGAGATAGTCCAATTGTTTAATATAATTAAAAAAAGTATATTGGAAGAAATTAAATTATATTATGGTTGGAGATTAGTATAAATCAACTTATAATAAGTGGATATTAGTATATTGAAAAGAAGAATAAATATAAATGCTGTTTGCTGGTTTGGTTGGTGGTGTATCAATGCTGGTGAAGAAAACTATATCTTAAATTGGTAGAAGCTGATAATTGGAAAAAGTAATTTCACAAAAAACAAGGATAACTGAAGTACGAAGACATTCAGTGGTGATTAGAATCTATATAGTAGAAAACAGTTCATTTAGGCATTCAGTGAAAGAAAGGTACAAAATTTTGTTAATATAATTTAGTTAGTGTCATAACAATTTCAATTATAAAGATAGTTTTGTTTAAATTGTAGATTGTCTAAATAATTTAATTAGTTTTATAAGAATATCAATTTAAAGATAGTTTATTTTAAATTTACATTGGCTAAGTTAGATATATATGTGTGTTTCATAATAGTCATAATAAAGATAATTTAAAAAAGTACTTACAAGCTAATTCTTTGAGAACCGCGATTAAAACCCTATATTATTAAAAATACTCATTGCTCATCCTTCAAACAAAAAACACATCACAACAATTTGGCACCCAACGCGGTGGCTCTCTATTTAAAAGAATTAGTTTGGGAAGATAAGGGCTCTCATATAATTAAATTAATTTTCATTAAAAAGCAAAAATTATAGAATTTATTTTTAATTATATTTGAACAAGTAAAGTCTCAAAATGTCTCAAGGAAAGAAAGGTACAAGAAGCAAAAAGAATGAAGAAGATGTGGAAGTAGAAACACAACCTATACAAGAGGAGAGTTTAGTTGAAGTTCCACAAGATACTGCAGAAATGAATCCAGAAAGAGAGGAAAATGTCAATATGGCAGCTTTGATGTCATTAATGATGCAGATGAACAAGACAATGGAAGAGAATACGAAAAAAATTGAAGAGAATTCAAAAGAAATCAAAGAAGATATAAAAAAATTGGAAGAGAATTCAAAACAAGTCAAAGAAGACATAAAAAAATTGGAAGAGAATTCAAAAGAAATCAAAGAAGACATGAAAAAAATGGTACAGAAATTGGAAGAGAATTATAGAAAATTAGAAAAGAAAATAGAAGATAATAATAATAAAATTGTAAAACAAATGGAAAAACAAATGGATAAAAAACTTGAAACTGCAGAGAAAAAAGTTGCAAATGAAATAAAAAGTATACGGAATGACTACAAGAAAAGGATAGACAATGAGAGGACAGAAGTAAAGAGGATTATTCAAGATAATAAAATAGATATAGAACAGAAAATAAAGTTACAGAAATGTAACTTAGAAGTAAAAATTAACGAAGACAGGAGAAACACAGAAGAAAAATTAGATGATATACAACAAAATATTCAAATAAATAGTAATCAAATAAGAAATGCGGAACAGAGAATAGATGATATTTCACAAATGAGAGACATAGGGAGACATTACTTAAATTTAACAAATGAGACTGGGATTAAATTCTCTGGTAATATAAAAAATTTGCATCCTAGAGTATACATAAATAGTTTAAAACATAAATTAAGATTGGTGGATAATATTAATGATATTAAAGATTATATTAGAATGACATTAAATGACAATGCAGCAACTTGGTTTGCTAGTATTGAGAATGATTTAGATAATTTTCAAACATTTGAAAATAAATTTTTAAATTATTATTGGGGTGAATTAGAGCAAGCCAAGTTTAGAGAAATTCTATATTTTGGAAAGTATAATTACAATGTAAAATCAAATATGGTAGATTATGCATTAAAACTGATAACAGTTGCAAAATATTTAGAACCACCACTTAGAGAGGATGAAACAGTCTTAAATGTATCTAGACATTTTGATGCTGATGTTGTGCTAACCGTAACTGTACAAAATATTCAAACAATAGATAGTTTTATTAATTTTATTCAAAGAATACAAAGAGGTAATATGACAAGTAATAATAACAACAACAAAAACAATAATTATAGGTATGGTGATAGTTTACAAAATTTTAATAATACTAACAGTAATCCAAATAGACAGAACTTTAATAATAATACTAGTTATAATAGACAAATTTTTAATAATAATACTAATTATAATAGACAACATTTTAATAACAGTACTAATAATAATAGACAAGATTTTAACAATAGAAGAAATACAGAGCGACCTAACTATAACAGACAGGTAAATTGTGTTCAAAGGAATAGAAGCTGCGAAGACAGGGAACGAAATAGTACAAGTCAGGAAAATGTGAGTAGAAGTCATAGTAGGGAAAGACATAGGACACCAGATCCAAGTGGTCAGATACAATCTGACAATTCTAATAATCAAAATTTTGTGCAGTAAACTTTCTGAATTACAAGTTAGGCCATTGCTATTATGAAAAACCTTCTGAATTTATTTCTTTAGATGAGGATAAAATTATTGACTCTATTAATTTAATTTATATAAATGCTTTGGCCAAAAATAAAATGATTAAAATTATGATAGATACTGGTTCAGAAAGTACATTAGTCTCGGAGAATTTTATTTTTAATACATTAAAACTATCAGATATAATAAAGATTCCAAAAATTAAAATTATTGGTGCAAATAATAAGAAGTTGGGTGAAATTGATAAACTAGCCAATTTTAAAATTAATATTCTTAATAAAGAAATTAATATGCAAGGATTTATTGTCAAGGATTTATGTGTTGATATATTAATGGGAAATGATGAATTGGAAAAGAAGAAAGTAAAGATAGATTTTGAAGAAAAAATGGTAACTTTGGAAGGGCAAATAATTAAATTTATGCAGAAAGATGAGGTGGAAGAAGGAATAAGAGTTGATAGGATATTATTAAAAGAAAATAATGATGTTTATGAAGAAGAAATGTATTTTGATGATAGGGAAATGTCCCAGAAAAATGTAAAGAATAATTATTGTAGTGAATATTTAAGGAATGGAAATTTTAAGCAGATGGATGCCTACGAGGCGGAGTGCGTAAAATTGGAAGCAAGGAATAATGAGTACATAATAAAGAATAATTTTATTTGTAAAAAAGAAGATATAATGAAAGTTTTAAATTGCCCTGAAGAATATAAATCAATAGTCATTTCCATATTGCAGCAACACAAGGGACTTGTCAATAAAGAAAATAGAATTGCACAAAATTATATCCATAGTATAAAAGTTAAAGAAGAAAAAGATTTTAAAACAAAATCATACCCAATACCATATAAATACAGAGAAGAAGTAAACAAAACAATTAATAATATGTTAGAAGATGGGATCATTGAGAAGGCAGACACACGTTTTATTAACCCCATAGTAGTAGTACGAAAAAGATCAGGTGAAATCAGGTTATGTTTGGATGCAAGGAATATTAACAAGATTACTGAAAAGCAATTTGAAGCACCAATGAGTATAGATGGAATATTAGGAAGAATTACAGGAATGTCATTTTTCACTAAAATCGATTTACAGCATAGTTTCTGGTTAATACCTCTAGAACGAAAAAGTAGACAGTATACAGGATTTCAGATAGATGGAGTAGTATATCAATTCAAAGTAGTACCATTTGGACTTCAATCATCTTGCAGTGCTCTATGTAGATGTCTTCATGATATTTTGGATCAATATGAACATTTTGTAATTCACTACATTGATGATATATTAATTTTTTCTAAAACGGCTGAAGATCATGAGAAACACCTAAAAATTATAATAAATAGATTAGACAAAGTTGGACTAAAAATAAATCAAGAAAAATGTACATTTTTTCAAAAAGAAGTCATATATCTAGGTTATAAACTTAACACTAAGGGAATCGAAATGGATCCAGAACGGACACAAGTCATTCAGGAATATAAAACACCACACAATTTAAGAACTTTAAGAGGATTTATTGGAATAATTAATTATTATAAAAGGATGATACCAGATCTAAGTATAAAAGAAATTCCATTACTTGAACTACTGAGAAAAGGTGTAAAATGGAGATGGGATCAGAGAAGAGAACTAGCATTCCAAGAAATTAAAAACATTTTTCTGTCAAATTTGAAAATATACTATCCTGACTACACACAGCCATTCATATTAAGAACAGATGCATCAATAGAGAGATTATCAGGGGTATTATTACAAATACATGATGGGGTCGAATACCCAATACAATTCATTTCAAGAATTACAAAGCCACATGAAAAGGGTTACTCAGTTTCAGAATTAGAACTAGCAAGTATAATACACTGTGTCACAAAATTAAGATTTTATTTGTTGGGTAATGAATTTACAATAGAAACAGATCACCAAGCTTTAACGTCTATATTAAATAACAAATATGGAAACAGTAGAATACATCGGTGGAGTCTAATACTTAGTGAATACTGCTTTAAAATCAAATACATTTCTGGAAAATCCAATATAGTGGCAGATGCTTTATCAAGGTTAGAAAATACACCACAAAAAGGGCAGCGAACAATAAAAATTGGATTAAATCAATTAGTAGAAAGTACTGGATTATATTCTAAAGAAGAAATTATAAGAGATCAGATCAATTTGAGTGAAAAACAAAAAGTCCTTAAGAAAGATGGAGTTTATTATAAAATAATAAATGGCATAGAAGTATATGTAATAACTAGAACTTTAGCAAAGAAAATATTGAAAAATTTACATAACAATTATATGCATATTGGTTCAAGAAAGCTATGGATGCTATTTAGGAACAATTATTTTGCAAAGAATGACATAAGTATAGCAAAAGAAATTACTACCCAATGCCCAATATGTCAACTAAACAAAGAAAAGAATTTCAAAAACCAGAACACATATAAATCTAATGTGGTATATGAAAAACTAAATACAGTTTCCATGGATTTTATTTCAAATTTAGTTCTCAGTCCAACAGGAAAAAAGCATATACTAGTGATAGTTGATTTATATACAAAATTTATTAAACTATATCCCTGCTCCAGAACAAATGTTAAAACATTAAAATTATATATTAATCAATTTTTCGAAGAAATAGGACCATTTAGAAATTGCATAATAGATAATGCTACATATTATAACAACCAAAAATTTCGGACATTTTGTGAGAAAAAGGGAATCAACATTCATTTTACAAGTATCAGACATCCTCAGGCAAATCCTGCAGAAAGATATATTAAAGAAGTTATAAAATATTTAAGGATACTGTGCTAAAATCAACACGAAACTTGGCAGCAACATATACCACAAGTAGAGTATTTTTTAAATAATACACATAATTTGAATACAGAGGAAGTACCAGAATATTTAATGTTTGGCCATATAGGAAACAGAAAGTGGATTAGTGAATATAATCAGGATATGTTAGAACAAGTAATGCAGAGAGTGAATAACCGAATTAGGAGGAAAGCTGAAAAATATATCAGAAGACAAAATCGAAATATAAAAAAACCAATCACATTTCAAAAAGGAGACCTAGTGTTAATTCGTTCACTTAGAAAAAGTAATGTTAAAGAAAACCGTTGTAAGAAATTACAACCAATGTTTGAAGGTCCATATACAATTGAAAATCAGAATGGACTAAATAGTTATGTGTTAATAGATGCAGAGAACAGACTAAGAGGCATATTTCATATCAACGACATTTTTCAATATCATGAAGAGATTGAATAATGTTTTCTATACCTTTAACACAAATATAATAACACTAATAACTTACTGATAGATCCATTTCATAGATAGATGGTAGATTTCTTTGTTGTGAATCAATTTGACATCATACTTGTTGAATTTTGTATATATGGAAATTAATTTGTACCCTAAAAATCATAATTTGGGGTTAGACACAAAATTGATACTATAATTGCTATAAAAATGTCTTTCTAATATAATATAATAAAGTGGAAAAACTTACCAATTTATATTGATGAAAGTTATTTTGAATGGAAATAATTCCTAGATTTTGTCTATAAATAAACAGAACACAATATAGATTATATTTTTAATTAAGGTTATATTTTATTCTCTGGTATAATATCCATTGCCCCATTTGACATGACAGTTTGACCATAGAATAGCCGAACTGTGCTCCGTTGTTCTCTGCTTTGATATAGACAGCGAACAGGGATGTATTTAACACATTTTAAATAAAAAAAAAAAAATTGATTTATTAAATTTAATAAGGTATGAGAAAATTAATATTTAAAAAAATAATAAGTAAATTATTTATTTTAAATATTATTTTTGGGGTATTGTGACGATTGGGGTTTATAGAAAATAATTTATAAGTTATATACTACATAATATTAGATATAAAAAAGTATTTGATTATTTTAAATAAGTTATATACTAGAGAATTTAATAAAAATATATTTATGTGAGGGCATTTTTAATAAATTAGCATATAATAATTGTAAAAAGTTGTATTTTAGTAATTTTAATGTTGTAAATAGATTTAAGTGAGCCATGTGCTTAGGCAACCAACTATACAGTGGATTGACAGATAGAAATTAATCATAATACGAATATAAGTGGGGTTATAATAATAATGTTGGTTTGAGGTGTTTAATTTATATATATTTGATGATTTAAATGTTTATTCTGATCTGAAAAGCCTAAATGTCAACAAAATTATCAATGGAACATTAACGAATTCTTCAGAGTGCAGAGTGTGACCATTGTTTACAGTCGAACATTCTCGAAATAATGATTATGGCGGTGGATCGAACAGATATTTTTTTCGAGAACATCTATATAGAAGTGATAGAACAAATTGGAACATGATTTCTTACCAGATGGTTCTGGAAGATTGAAAAGATATAAATACCCGTGATTTGGATTCAAGATGGCAGTTTTTAGTTAGAAGTCAAGCAGTTTATTATGAAAGTTAGTAGAAGATAGACACAATTAATTAGTGAAGTCAATTGTTCACAGTTTTAGTAAATCAGTCAAGCAGTTTTATAAGAAATATGAAAGTTAGTTGGAGATAGTCCAATTGTTTAATATAATTAAAAAAAGTATATTGGAAGAAATTAAATTATATTATGGTTGGAGATTAGTATAAATCAACTTATAATAAGTGGATATTGGTATATTGAAAAGAAGAATAAATATAAATGCTGTTTGCTGGTTTGGTTGGTGGTGTATCAATGCTGGTGAAGAAAACTATATCTTAAATTGGTAGAAGCTGATAATTGGAAAAAGTAATTTCACAAAAAACAAGGATAACTGAAGTACGAAGACATTCAGTGGTGATTAGAATCTATATAGTAGAAAACAGTTCATTTAGGCATTCAGTGAAAGAAAGGTACAAAATTTTGTTAATATAATTTAGTTAGTGTCATAACAATTTCAATTTTGAAGATAGTTTTGTTTAAATTGTAGATTGTCTATAGAATTTAATTAGTTTTATAAGAATATCAATTTAAAGATAGTTTATTTTAAATTTACATTGGCTAAGTTAGATATATATGTGTGTTTCATAATAGTTATAATAAAGATAATTTAAAAAAGTACTTACAAGCTAATTCTTTGAGAACCGCGATTAAAACCCTATATTATTAAAAATACTCATTGCTCATCATTCAAACAAAAAACACATCATAACAATATATATATATATATATATATATATATATATATATATATATATATATATATATAAACTAAGGTACACTCGAAGAGTGGTGGGTTTTTCGGTCAAAGTGGAGAAATAAAAGACAAAGAAGGTGGCTACTTCATCTATTTATTGAAGACGTTTCGCTTTCTGCTCAGAAAGTATCATCAGTTCATCTAAAAAGAACAATATGAAACCAAACATCCATAGAGAAGTTACAACAAAAGTGTGTTACCTTACAAAGACATGTAGCAGTCAGTGATGTTAAAAATATGAAAAAGCTTACGAAACTGGACATTCAGAGTTAACGTTGTATAAAACAATTAATTGAAACTAGGTATAGTTTGCAATTTAACAAAATTGGCACAGCAAAAGAACATGTGATAAACATACATGTATATAAAAAAGTTATTATAAAAACTTAAGTAAAAAACATTAAGGTTTATTTTAAAGTGTAAAGAACTAGAAAGATCTTTGCATTAGCGTCTTATGTGACGCATAGAAAAAATAGACGATAAATGATCTTCGGGGGCATGTGAAGCAAAAAATAATAATTTAAGTATTTGACCTCAGAAGCCAATGTGATAAATAATTTCTATATTAACAAATTTATCTTACCTGATCTATATCTTAATAAAGCCATCCAAGGGAATTCGTTTAAATCAGCATTTTGACCATTTCTAATCCTATTTTGTAGGTCTAGTTGACCACAATTAGGCGGTATCAAATATAGGTTTTTATGATTCGATACATTTGGTGGTTCTTGTTGCACTTCTGGCGTCGAACCATCTTCGATTGGTATAGACCCTTGTGGACAGCAAACATGGGCTATGTTGTCGGCAAAGCTGCAAAAAGAGCATAATATAAATACCCAAAATAAATTAAAATATCAAATTTCTTCGTAAAATAACTATTTTAAGTCTTGTGTAATCTTCATCTCGTTCTTTTAGTTGTTTATGTAACTGTTTTACTGATAGTCCTGCAAGCCACTTTTTTCATTTAAGAAAAGTTTTCAAAAGTTCCAAAGTCTTTTTCAGCTATATAATAGTCCACCTATAATAGTTCACCTCTATTCTTGCTTGTATGAACGCCTCGATCTATCAGCCGGTCGGTAAGTCATGAATATTCTCGAATAAACTTCATCGTCTAGAGAGATGCAACCGTTATATTGTCGGCTGTATGCAATAATGGCTTAACTCAAAAATTGATAAAATTGAGTTTTCATCGCCAGAAAGCCTTATTTATTACCTGAAAACTGGTACAATAATAATAACAAAAATGTCCGCTAGACGTCATTAGTATCGCTACGACATATTGTCGTTTGAGATAAATTGTTTCTTGCAGTACTGGCCTTTTTTAGTTGTACAGTGGAAGTCGAACCGTGTCGATATCAAGTTTCTATGCAGTACCGGCAGTTTTAACTTGTGTCACTATAATAGCAGAAAATTTTAGATATTTTCAAACTGTATTAGTCATAATTTTGGAATTGGGTCACATTAAATAAAAAAAAAATAAATTTATAGTTTTAAAAATGTCAGATCCAAGGGGTTATCAGAAAAGAAGTGAATTAATCCTAACTCGAGCAGCAGTAACGTAAGTAATAATAACAATATTATTTTAATGTATAATTCCAAATAATCGATTTAGTATAAAACTTTAGACAATTTTTATAAAAGTTATTCTACATTAGTTATCAATGTAAGCCTGCGGTAACAGGTTAAATATTAATAAAAAATGGCCAACATTAATTTTAGCACATACGGTATGCCCTACTTTACGGTATATAAATATCTAAGTAAAAAATAAATGTTTTTAGTTACAAACTTAATTATGCAGGTATCAGAAAACACTAGGCGCCGCACTATATCTTAAAGCAGAACTAACCAAAACCTACAAATCTGAAATATGATGAAAAATTCACGTTGCAAGAAAGAACACAGATATTTGAAAAATATTGGACAATGGGAAATATAAATGAACAACAAAGTTATATTCTGAGATCCATGTCTATAATTCAGTTTCGTTTGAACCTTCGAAGAGAGAAGTCAAACAACAATAACCGGCTTATCGTTTTGGTATTAATTAGTGTTCACGTTTTTGCTTTTTCGTGTTACTAAATTTACCAAAACAATTTATATAAGTTAGATTTTAAAAAACATCGCTCCCCCATGGGGAGCGTAAAAAATAAGACGCCAGATGGTGAAAATGGAGTTTTTTGTGAAAGTGATAGTTTTTTCAATATAGAAAGTACTGCTGCCGTCATGGAAATGGGAACAATAGGTCCTAAGGAGGACGAACCAAAACTATTTGACTCGATAAATCCAGATAAGTACTCGTTAAATAATTATTGCGTATATGTTGAAAAAACTAATCAGCAAAGTTTGGGTCGTTTGCATCCTATGTTTGTAGGACATATTTTACACCAAAATCTAAACGTACAAAACATTCAGGAAATTAAGGAAATAGGTAGAAATCGCGTTAAAGTAATATTAAATTCAAAAGCAGAAGCTAATAAGTTGGTTACAAAAAAAAATTAACATAATTAATCTTAAAAGCTTTTATACCTAATCACCTTTTAGAGGTCAAGGCTCTGATTCGAGACGTTATTTAAAGTTACGACGCTGATTATTTAAAACAAAACATAAATTCAAACTCAAGGGTTATAGACATCAGACGAATGCACAGGAAAGTTGAAAAAGATGGTAAAGCTAAGTATGTACCCAAGAAGACCATTGTAGTCAGCTTTGAAGGTAGCATATTACCCAGCCATATATTCGTTAATTTTGTTTATTTCATTGTGGAAAAGTTTATAGGCAGGGTCACAACACAATGCTATAGATGTTTGAGATTCGGACACATATCAAAACAGTACAAAAGCAGCCAAGAACATTGTATTTTATGTGGATCTGTAAAAACCGAAGAACACAACTGTTCCGAATCTAATAAATCATGTATACATTTCAAGAGTACACAGCATACATCGATTTTCAAACTATGCCCAATTTACGATGAACAGAAACGCATTAAAAATTTGATGATAAAACAAAAAGTATCCTTTTTAGAAGCCAAAAAGCTTTTTCAATCTTCATATTCAGAAATAACAACGAACAATCGCTATTTTGTCTTAGCAAAATAAGGCAGAATTCCCGAAACTACCTCAAAGTTCTGGTAATAAACATGCTTTCCAGCAGCCACAACCTACAAATTTTCAACGTTCGGATAGTAGCAGACCTATGGCACTAACCCATAACAAAAAACGTAAAGCCACTACTTCTCCCTCATCCCCAAACTTAGAGAACCCTCCCATGTTTAACTTCCGTTTTGGACCATCACATCCTCTTCCCCAGTATCCAATGCAATCTACCTTTCAACCTACAGAAGGTGATAATAAAGATATTGCGCAGGCAGTGACAGAGTGTGTCATTAATTTTTTAAAAAATATTCACACACTTGGGATTTAAAATCTGTAGATAATGAGAGTTTAAATCAAAAAATATTTTCAGTATTGGAGGGTACTAAAACATTGAAATAAAATTCTTGGCATATATCAAAATCAAAATTATTTATCTAAATTATGTAATTCAAATAGAACTTTTTTTCTGGCAGTATTTCTTATCTAAACATTAATCCAAGGTCAAAATGCACTATTAAAAAAACAAATATGAACGTTTTCACTTATTTTATTTTACCACTTTTTACTTATTCGTTAGAATCAGATGTTGGAGGACATCTTCAGTAAGTAAGGTTTTCCAAGGACAAACAACTCTGAGAATTTTACAATGGAACGGAAGGTCCGTTGCATCCAATAAAAATAGTTTATTTCATTTTTTAACAGCTGAAAACATTGATATAGCGTTGTTAAGCGAAACATGATTGTAAAATAATATTAAAATATTGACAGATCTGTACAATGATTATAAAGCTGATTGCCAAAGAGAAAATGATGAATTGTAAAAATTTGTTTATATCGTACACTTTTTAATTATGAATTTAACTGTGCATTCTTTTTTCCTAAAAAAGATCAATGTCCGTATTATGAAAAATACAAAAATTCGAGCTGTAAAGCAAAAATAGTCCTGGAAGATGTTTATAATAACCGTCATAAGGACGGCAGCTAAAAAAACTTGACAAAGAGAATGTAACTAACTTACAAAAGTTGCTTGCTTTGACCTACTAGCCGCTCTACCAGCAAAAAAAAGGAGACGTTTTCGCTTTCTATTATAAATCTTAGCTGTCAACATAGCATTTCTCTATATGTAAATTTCAGAAAAAGGGACTGGGAAATACAGCTATGTTTGAGACGAAGGAGAAGGCAGTAAAGGTGCCATAAAAATTGGTTCGTGCCTGCTGATATATTTGGAACAAATATCTATAAAAACCGATTCTGACGATTTATAATTTATATTTTACTCAGACAATTGTGGTGGCTAAGGAAAAAACAAGTACCTAATTTCAATGTATCAGTACGCTGTAATTTATTTCAAAATTTCTTTTATACTCGTCGCTATTTAGTTGTCGGTCATACTCAAAAATGAGGGTGACAGCTGTTCTTCTATAATAGAAAGAAATATCACTAAAGCTTTAAAAGGAGGGCCTTTTTATCTACCGACTCATTACACTATGCTCATCGGAACTGCTTTTTGTAAACAACCTTTCGAAGTACACGAATTATGTCACAATGATTTTTTTGACCTGAAAAAGTTTAATACTAAAACAGTGACAATTTTCAATGAATATGTCCAAGAAAATAGTTTTCATTTCAACGATATTTGTCAAATTCATGTAAAAAAACCTCTGGTAGTCACTACTATTTTAAAACTTTACTTGCACAAGTGGAGTACAGATATTACAGAACTAGAAAAGGCTTACACTGGCAGCCTGTCAATAACTGAAAAGAAGAAAGAAGAACTTACTAGCCTTTGTGAAGACCTGAAGACTTTACTAGCCTTTGTGTTCCTCCAATTCACGCTAATTTTTACCGACATTTAAAGTATTGTAAACATATACTTTTTTATTTTGTACTTCTTATAGTTGTTAATAAACACAATTTTCTCATTCAAGTAACTTGTAGTATTCTTTATTGAACCTTTATTTCAGTTGATAGGAATAACAAAAAAATGCCAGTTTTGTCTTTGCGTTAATAAGTCTTAAAAGACAAAATGTTGATATGCAATAGTGGCACAACTCAAAATAAGGGTTGATTTTAAAAGTCTGTGTTATAATTTATTAAACATTACCAAACGCTCTTCCATACACACCAAAATTTATTGTTTTCAAAAATCCCAATCCATATAGTAACACAAATAAGAGAAAATTATTGGCACACAAACTTTAAACTCCTGTTTTGAAAAATTACCAGTTTTTGTGTTGTGCCACTATTGCATACAGCCAACGATATGGGATACACCGAAGTTTACTTGTTCGTTAGAGTATTTTAGTGGCTGGTTATCAATAAAGTAACTTGACTCAAACTTAGTAGATTTCCTAGAAACTTATAAAATTGTATTTGTTGATATTCAAATATAACTTATTTTTTGGCACTACTCTGACAAACGATTTAAGTCCTCCTGAAGCAGTTCCTGATCTGAAATACTTTCAACTGTTCTCCAGAGATTGTCAGCAAATTTAGCACAGCGGCTATACAAAAAATTTGTAAATATATTATTCAAATACTAAATAGGAGAGGAGAACTATGGCCTTCCTTTGGAACTCCAGATGTGACCACAATTTCTTCAGAAAAATAACAGCCTATTTTAACCCTTTGAATACGACCAGTTAAAGAGCTTCTCCACCAACAAACAAAGTTTGGGTCGAACCCATTCAAAATCAACTTAGTACCTATACAGTATGTTGGGATGTTTCAAAAGAAAAGTACTAAGGCGAATCTATGGAGCACTGAATGACAATTGAGTGTGGAGAAGACGATACAACTTTGAACTATAGAATATACCAGGAACCTAATATTGTAAAACATATTAAGAAAGGACGTCTGAGATGGATAGGACATGTAATGTGGATGGAACAAAATGACCCAGCTAGAAAAAGGCTCCGTGATAGACCCATTGGTCAGAGAAGAAGAGGAAGACCCAGAACAAGGTTCCTTGATAACATCGATGAAGACATGAGAAATATGAGAATATGTGCTTGGCGGAGAAAGGCGATGGATAGGGACGACTGGACAAAAATTCTTAAGGAGGCTCTTCCAATATAACAATTTTACGTACCATAGCTGGAACACCTTTGAATGTTTCGCGACAATCCTGATAAAAGTACATAAGAGTACGTTTTTGTAAGACAACTGCGCTAGCCTCAGAGGTAGAAAGACCAGGCTATCTGTCGGCTAGATGCGTGTTCTACAACTACAACTCTTGCACGCTATTATTAGTTTTTCTTCACTTCCCAACTCAAAGGAGCAGGCCGTAAAGGTATTTTGAGGCACGGCAAATTTTAACCTCAAAATTTGTTTTCGTATATAACATCATAAAAGAATTTTGCCGGCAATATTTTCGACTGGTTTGAAAGTTTGTTGCCTGGCAACCTTCACGAATTAACTTTTGACAGTTAAATCACGAGACGTCAGTTGAGTGATTTTGCCAAAATTTTATAAGCGAAAATTGCCAAAAGGCAACAAACTTAAAATAAAACCAGAAGAAAATTTTACCGGTAAATAATTTTCTCTCGAATGATATTCTTCAAGACTATTTCACGAGACAATTAATGCACCATATCAACGAAACATAATCTTTATTTATTTGTTAACAATATTAAATGTACAATTATTATAAGCTATACTAGTTTGCCCATTCTTTTCTGCAAAAGCGAGATTTTGTATATTATTTACCTGTAGGATTTGGGACCTCGAAGGTCCAGCTTCATTTGTTGTTCTGAGATTTTCGATCAACTTCTGGTGGTGACTGGAATCCAGCTACAGATATGGTTTTAGAGAGCTTGCAGTTGAGTGACCCGTTAAATTAATTAACTCCTGTTCAGAAACACATTGCTTAAACAAGGCTGACACAGCTGAAAATCAATGAGAATGGTTTGTTATTTTAGGTTTTTGTGTCTATTCCAATTTTTTCAGCTGACATTTTTGTCCACTTAGATACGGTGTTGATTCCAAGTGGACAGTTTTTGAACCAAGATCCATCATTCCAGTTTGGGTGAACGGTAAGAAAGAGTCTGTCTGATAAAACCTTTGGTCCCCTTTTTTCCATTAATTTTAAAAATAATCTAACTGGGCATACAGTTTCGTTTGATGAATTTCTTACCAGCTATTTGCTGCTTGCCAAACTTTTCGAATCGCCTTGATTTGTTTTGGAAAAAATGTTGTCGTAGTCAATCCAGAATGTAAATTCTTCCATAACATTAAATTCCTTCTGGAAAAAGTGAATCTTGCAGTTTAGGGCCTCATTGCCTCTTCAAGCAAGTTCAAATTTTTATTAGTTTTTCGGTGGATAATATTTTTGAACTAAGTTTTATTTTTCCTTGAACACTTTAAAGCTACCTCTGCTTGATATATCTGTCCAATTTTGCACATTTCAAAAATATATCTGTGAAAGTGTCGATTTTTATGCTGTTCTCCGTAAAATATTGTTCTTGTACTATTTTTGCGGTAGTATTCTACATTGTCTTTACAGACGACTCTTTATAGTCTTCGCCATTGCCTTTTTTCCTGTTAAAGTAGTACATCTTTCAAGCGTAAGATTTCTCACCCATAAGAGCTCCAAAAATTGGGTCCAAATAGAGACTCCGAACCTCTGCGTGTTCAATGGGACATTTTCCGAAACCAATTTTTTGATTTCTTCACCTAACTGGCATCGAAATCTTGATTTTTCGTCTGGATTCATTATATCTGTCCAAAATTTATTACGCCTCAATGACGTTTGTCAAACTGACAATAGTATAATTAGCAGACACGTAAAAATAGAGAGGTACGAAAAGTCCAAAAGCAGATAAACAGCTATAACACAAAGAATAAATACAGACACTATTACCAATTTTGTGAACACTTTTGTAAAATTATGCCAATTTTAATTATGATTAGAAAGAGTTCTCTTGCTACGCCACTGGTAAAAAGTCTAAAAGTTTGTTTAGTTACTAATTACCACAAAAACAAGTTATTCAGATAAGGCAAAAATAGCGAATTTTTTAAATTAAACTGCACTTTTTACTAAAGGAATTGATTTTTCATCACAAAGGTACTATCAACGTATGAAGGATCTTTTACAGGTCACAAAGATATGATTTTCATCTCAAAATTCTAACTTTATATCACTAAATTTTGGATTCAAATGGTCACGAAATAGTCCATGTGTAAATAACATACTCAGACAACGTGACCAAATAAAATAGTCAAATATATCAAATAAATATCATCGCAAATGAAATAGTTGATTATCATATCAATTATATATATTTAGTTGTTCAGCAAGGTCTTGCAGTTCGCATTGAAATTGCACGGTCAATTTTTAATAGAATAAGGAAACTTTTTTGTAATCGCGATATCAATATATCGCTCCGAATAAGAATGCTTCGATGTTATATTTTCTCCACCCTTTTGTATGGGGTTGAAGCTTGGACACTTAAAAAATCCAACATTAAAAACCTAGAAGCATTCGAAATGTGGTGTTACCGATGTATTTTGAAAATATCATGGATGGATCGCAAAACAAACAAACAAGTTCTCGAAAAACTAGGAAAATAATGCGAAGTTTTAAATTCCATAAAAATCAGGAAATTGGAATACTTGGGGCACATCATGAGAGGTGAAAAATACGAATTACTAAGGAATATAATGCAGGGTAAAATCAAAGGCAGAAGAAGCGTAGGAAGACGTAAAATCTCGTGGCTACGCAATCTCCATGAATGGTTTGGATGCAGTTCAATTGAACTATTCAGGCGCGTAACCAACAAAATTATAATTGCCAGAATGATTTCCAATCTCCGATAGGAGCGGAACTTAAAGAAGAAGAATATCAATTATATCAAGTATTATAACTATGTAAAATAATCAAATAAAATCTATTAGATGAAATATTCAAATATTATCACATTATCGATAAATTTATATCAAATACTATATTGGAACATGAGAACTAGCCTGATGTCCTCTCTATACAATGTATTAGCTGTGAAAATAAAATAAAACAGTCTGATTAAAAATGTTTAACATGATCGATAACATTATTAATAAAAATTAAGTATGTCACCAAAAAACATGATATCATCATTATCATCCAGCCTGCTGCGTCCAAAGTTCAACATAGGCCTCCCACACAATGTCTTCCAGTTCTGTCGGTCTTGAGCTTCTTGCAGCCAATTCGTGGCGATTCTTTTGACTTCGCGTAGTTTGTTCATCATGTAGATAGTCTACCTCAGCTTCTTTTGTCAGCTCGTAATCTACAAACTATAATTTTTTGAGTTCATCGCCCGTCATTCATTCTGGCCACATGGCCCGCCCAATTCCTCTTCGGCCATGCTATGCACTCTATGACATCTGTGCCGCCTGTCCTTCTTCTTATTTCTTCTTTTTTAACTCTGTCTCTGAGAGTCAGTCCAAGTAACGAGCGTTCCATTGGTCTTTAGACTACTCTTGTGTTTGCTTGTTATACCCTGGGTTAAAGAAAGTATTTCTTTGCCGTAATTGATAACTGGAAGCACACATTGGTCTAACGGAATCTTTTTCAAATAATGTGGCATGTTGCTCTTGAAGATGTCTGATAGAGCTCCATATGCAGCCCATGCTAAAGAGAAAGTTCTTTGCAGTTTAGTAGTTTGGTTGTTTCTAGCAATTTGGATTTCATGACGTAAGTATTTATATTTATGAACTAATCCTATTTCGTAGCAGTCGACCTTTGGATTTTCTCTTGGTACCAGATTTGTCATATTTCTGTCTTTCCAAGATTTATGTTCAAACCAACAATTTAGAGGTAGCATTTATCTCGCTAGTAAGCATAGTTCCAATCTCTTTTAAGACATCTGTTATCAGACCAATGTTATCCGCAAATCGTAGGTGTAAGAGCATTTCGCCGTCTATATTTCTGTTTGTTATTATTATTGTGAATAACTTATACAGGTGGTTTAACAGGTTTATGGGTCGGTAATTCTCTTGGTCTGTTGGATCGCCTTTTTATGTAATAAAATGGTAAGTGCACTGTGCCATCTTGTAAGTGTTACTCTTTGATGCAGACATAAGTTGAACAATTTCTGTATTTCTAATTTCTATTTCTCTAAAAGTGTGTCTCCTGCAATCTTTACGGCTGCTATATCAATATTATCTTCTCCTGGCGCTTTATTTGTTTTCATTATTTTCAGTGCGTTTCTTATTTCGTCTGTTGATATATTAGG
Source organism: Diabrotica undecimpunctata (assembly GCF_040954645.1). Taxonomy (NCBI): domain Eukaryota; kingdom Metazoa; phylum Arthropoda; class Insecta; order Coleoptera; family Chrysomelidae; genus Diabrotica; species Diabrotica undecimpunctata. The sequence continues at coordinate 49,517,728 of NC_092808.1, forward strand.
TATTAATTCTGATCGTTGGTTGACTAATCTTTTTCCTAACTTATTTTTGCAGAGCTTTCCTAAGTAAAAACATGATATAAATATTACTAAATGTATCACAGCGATAAAAAAACTAAATCTATATCCAGTCTCTCGTTCTATTTGTAACTTAAGACGGAACTGCACTTCATAATCATACAGCCTCTTGCATCCAAAATTGGACATAGGCCTTCCCTAATTTCTTCCAGTTCTGTCGGTCTTAAGCTTCTTGCAGCCAATTCCTGGCGATTCTTGTGACCTCATCTGTCCATTGTGTAGGTGATCTACCTTTGCTTCTTCTGTTGGCTCGTAATCTCCAAACTGTAATTTTTTGGGTCCACCGCCCGTCTTATTACCTCAGATTGGGCTTTAAAACGAATCAAATGAACGTTGACCGTCTATGCAGCTAATTCTTGGATACACTAAGAATACCATATTTAGTTATGGAGAACTGATATATATATATATATATATATATATATATATATATATATATATATATATATATATATATAGTATATATATATATATATATATAGTATATATATATATATATATATATATATATATATATATATATATATATATATAGTATATATATACATCGGTATTTAGGCGCCACGCCCCTTCGGTAGGCATCTATGAAGAAGTATCACCGAGCCGCAAGCCCTTATCCAAGTCGGAATAGAAATCGATTTCCAACGGAATAACCTGGTACTAGAGTTGGAGTATACTTAGAATTACGTCGGACAGTGTATTAGCCATGGACCAACAGGGAGATATACTTAAGAATGACTTTTTACTATACTAAACGACGGACTAAACTTTGGATTGTCTTTGGACCAACCTTGGAATATATTGAAGATCCGCTTTGGACCCAAATCGTACAATAATTAAATGAGTCAAATAAGCAAAATAATAAAAAGGCTTATTTCAGATGCCCCTGAAGATGCTCTAGGAGCGAAAGTATTTGGGCAAGATTTAATAAAAAGCTGTTCTCGATATCTGCTTTTTATTTAATTAAAATTAAACTATATCTAACAAAATTAAAATATTAGAGGGAAAAATACAGTACGTATACGAGGCAATGAAGCATTAAAAAGCACTAAACCTACACTTAAGTGCATAATAATCGACTCAAAATTATTTTGCGAAAGTACGTCTCCTGTTTCAATCTAAAAATTGTAAATTTAAAAATATTTAGTGTACAATCATTAACCTCATTATTGAATTTTCAAAAAATTTTGTTTTCTGGTGAATTGGATGACGCATTACAAATAAATAATGCAACCTGTAGGGAGAGGATTAGAATTTGACTCATTAAAATCGACACGCAATGACTTAACGCGTTCGGTTACCATCGTACACATCAATTTCCATAGCAACCCACCAATACATCAGTCACTCAAGTTCAACGCAAATCAAGTAGTAGCATTATTGAGAGGAGGCCTGAGCCAGAGGGCCGTGGCAAGTCGACTAAATTTAAGCCAATCTGTTGTGTCCCCAGTGTATCGTCGGCACCAAGATACTGCTGATTATATCCACCGACAAGGACGAGGCCGTAAACGAATAACAACGGAGAAAGATGATCGATTTCGTGTATTGAAATCCCTGAGAAATCCACATTTGAGTGGTGCTAAACTCAAAGAAGAGCTTAGAGAGGTTCGAGGTGTGGTGACCAGCGTTTGGACAGTCAGAAGGAGACTGAAGGCAGCCAACCTGACGCCAAAAAGGGCAGCTATGGGTCACAAGCTAACTGCAGCCCAGAAGCAAAGGAGATTAGAATTTGCTCGCAAACATCTGGATTGGGACGACTATCAATGGAGTCAGATATTATTCTCCGATTAAAGTAGGATCTGCTTACTCGGCAACAACAAGAGGCGTCGAGTTTATGGAAGGACAGGAGAGCGATTGAGCGTCGAATCTATGGATGGGAAAACCGAGTTGATTTTCGTGCCTGGTGAAGGACGTGGAGGATGTTTAATGGCAGATCGTAACATAAGAGACATTTTGGAGTAGGGGTGGTAATATTAAATACTGAATAATTAAGAAATTCATGTTGTAATTGATGATTACTTTGTTCATAACTTCTTTCTTGCGTTAGTTCCAATGATGAATATTTAGGAAACTTAGTTTGTATTGCATATTGTTTTTATAATGTGTCTACCAAATAATGCAATAGCAGTTTTTGTAAGTTAAATAATAAAGTTATTGTTTGCACATTACATTTTTTTTTATTTTCCTACTTCTTACATTAAAACAGAAGGTGTAATCTCAAATATACCTTTTGAGTCGATTATTTTGCACTTAAGTGTACTATCATTTTTCCGCAGCCAGATAAATCGCTATGCAACTTTTTGTATTCCATTCAGGAAAGTGTCAGGAAAGTTTTTGAATAAAATTCACGTTGGTAAAATGAAAATTCACAAGGATGAATAAAAGCTGATAAAGTCGATGGAGGTTTTTGTAAATTTCTGAACCTTCGATCTATAATTTTCCAGAGGTATTCAATTGGATGAGACTCTAGACTCATTTAAAATGAAATTAACATTGAACACTAGGAGACGAGGTTCACCCTGGAAATCAGGTAGCTCGAGGATCATCGTCATTATATTCGTGTCCAGTGACCTCGAAAACCCCCAAGTTATGACTGTCGATTGATTTAGACTAAAAATAATATGAAACTATAGACATAGAATAATCGAACACACAGAGTTGTGTTCGATTGTTCTCTGCTATAGAAGACAAGGTCCATATTGGGCATCAGGTAGCTCGAGGAGCATCGTTGTTATCGTCGTGTTCAGCGACCTCGAGTAACAAAAGCCCCGAGTAACAAAACTAAACTTATTCCTTATGCTATTGTCCGAGCAGTAATTTTTTTATTTTTTATGTACTTTAGAAATGCATTTTCTTTGTGCCCAAAACAAAATTTTTATATTGTTGTTATAATTTAAGTTAGGTGAAGTCCTCAAGAGGCAAGGAAATATGTACTTTAGGAAATATGCACCAATAAACATCTGGCCATCAACAATTATGCTTTATTCCTTCTCACATACAGAACAATACAAAACTTGACTGACAGTAGTTTATGACCTATTTTTGACATTACTCATTGAACTGTCAACAATGTCACTTCATATAGAACAACTTTAGGACAACATACACTTTTTATGTTGGATATTCTAACACTCTCCCTCAACATTAAAAGTAAATAAGCTAAATAATAGACCTTAACAAAATAAATATTATTTTAAATTTAAATTCTGACAGATTAACTGCAATTTCTTTGAATTTAACGACTTGGTCAACATATCAGCCACCATTTCATTCGTTGACATATATTTTAAGTGAATATCATTGTTAGCTACTTTTTCACGAATAAAATGATACTTGACATGAATATGTTTCGTTCTCTTATGGTATACCTGATTTTCCGAGAACTTTATGACACTTTGATTATCATTAAATATAACCATCGGAAAACCTTCAAACACAAACTTACAATTTACATTGTTTTTAAATATTTTTTTACATAAATATGTTTAATATAACGATTCTTTTGCTGCCTCAGTTATGCCAATATATTCAGCTTCAGTTGAACTTAAAGCCAAAGTTCTTTGTTTTTGACATTACCATGAGATAGGACCACCAGCCAACGAAAAAATAAATCAATAAAATGACTTTCTATCTGAACTGTTATTGGCCCAATCTGAGTCAACAAAGCCACTTAAATTAACATTTGACTTTCTTTAATTAATTCCTACAGTTCTTGTACTTTTAGGTATCTTAAAACACGTTTGGCTGCTAACCAATGTTCTTTCGTATGAGTCTTATTAAACTGGCTAAGATAAGTGAGAGAGAAAGCTATGTCAGGCCTTGAACAAACCGCTAAATACATCATCGAACCAATCAATTCTTGATAAGGACATTCATACAAAGTTCCTTCATTAAAAAGTTTAACATTCGGTTCTAAAGGAGTATTTACAATGCTACAATTCGTCATTTCAAATCGTTCAAGTATTTTATCAATATACTGTTCTTGACTTCATTTCAATTCAAGCTCTGACCCACTTCTCTCTATCTTCATACCCAAACAATGTGTAATTGGACCCAAATCCTTAATATGAAAGTTTTTATCTAATTCATTTTTCAAAACTTTTACCTCATCATGATTATTGTAAAAAACAAAAAAATCATCTACATAGAGTGCTAAAATAAGGATTTAATTCTCACTATTTTTAACGAAAATACATGGTTCAATTTCACATTGTTTAAAATTCAACTTTAAAATTCAACAAAATTTGGTATGCCTTTTTATACCACAGTCTCGAAGACTGTTTGAGAGCATATATAGCTCTCCTGAGCAGACAGACTTTATTTTCCAAGTCTGGTTCATCAAAACCTTCAGGTTGAGCCATATATATATATAGTTTCATCAATCTCACCATTCAGGAATGCAGTCTCCGCATCTAAATGAACTGTATCTAGATTTAATTCAACAGCCATCGCTAACAAAAGCCTAAAATTACTAAAATGAATGACTGGAGAATACGTTTCTGAATAGTCAACCCCATATTTCTGTGTAAAACCCATTGCCACCAATCTTGACCTGTACCTTACTATTTCACCCTTTTCATTTTTCTTTATTTTAAACACCCATTTATTCTGAACAATATTTGCATTTGCAGGTTTATCAACCAATTCCCAAGTATTATTCATTCTGAGAGCTGTCAATTCATTCTGAATGGCTAATTTCCATTCATGGCTGTGACTACTTGACAGTGCCTCAGAAAGACTTGTGGGCTCAAATTCATTTGACATAGTAAACATGGCAAGATCAGGTACATTTTCCAGATCTTTATCTAACAAAAAATCATTATACAATTTTGGGGTATTTCTAACACGTGTAGGGTAACGCTTAGATTCTTGAACACTATCACTATTTCTTTCTTCTCTATTCACTTCTTGATTTTCACTCGCACTTTCTTCTACACTTTTTATATTCTCAGATTCCACAATTTAACCGATACCACTTTTTACTTCTTCGGAGTTTTCATTCACACTAAAACATTCCGACTGATGTTGGTTCACTGATTTGGCTCTAACTTCAACAATTCGCAAATTGCATATAACCTCAGGTTTAAATCGTACGTCGTGGCTCGATACGATTCTTCTTTCAGATGAAATCCATATCCTAAAACCATCCCTGTCATTCACATAACCAACTAAATAACCATGTATCGCCTTGTCATCAAATTTACTGCGAAGATTCTTGTTAACATGAACATAACATTCAGTGCCAAATATTCTTAAATGTTTCAAACTTCCAGTTGGATTTCCATACCACAATTCATAGGGACTTTTACTTTCAATTGATAACTTTCCTGTGCGATTCAAAATGTACACTGCAGTATTGCATGCTTCTGCCCACAATTGTTTGAACAACTTACATGTGTTTAACATGGAACGTGCGCACTCTACAATGGTGTGGTTTTCCCTTTCAGCAACACCATTCTGATGAGGTGTATAGGGTGGAGTGTTACAATGCTCCATACCTCTCTTCGCAAGAAGTTTAGATACCTTTCTATTGTCAAACTCTCTCCCTCCATCGCATCTCAGTTGCTTTACTACATGGCCATTTGTATTAGCTTCATTTAAAAATTGTTCTAAGAAAGTACATACCTCTCTTTTGTGTTTCATAAAGAAAACTTTCCGATACTTACTAAAGTCATCTTTAAAACATACGTAATAACGTGCTTTTTCCAGTGATTCTATAGACATGGGCCCATTCACATCTACATGGATCTGCTCATCAGTGACTTGTGATCGATTGATCCTAGATTTGAATGGCAATCTATGCATTTTTTCAATTGCACATCCATCGCAAAAGATTTCTTTGCACCCATCAATGTTTATATTCATTTTCTTCAATACCGTCTTTACATGTTGCTTATGCTGATGACCAAATCTTTCATGGTACACTTGCAACATATCTGTTGACTCTGCTAAGTTTACTTAAACGGGATTTGTGGGTTTCATAACACGTATATCAAGTGCATACAGGCCATTACTAAAGTACCCAGTCATTACAGATTCACAAGTGTTTTTATCATATATATTTACACCTTTTTCATCAAGTACTGTAATAAAACCCCTTTGTACAGCAGCTTTCACAAAAAACAAATGAGCACTTGCTTCAGGAACATTAAAGAACATTCTTCAAGTCAGCACCTTTCCATTTATTATTCAGATGCGTTTGAATTTTTACTGTTCCTTGTCCATGGGCTAACATACATAGATCCTTTTTACCAAGTAATATACTTTCTGGTTCAGCAAATTCTGTATAAGATGACAAATATTGCTTATCTGTAGTGATATGATTTGTGGCTCCACTGTCACAATACCATTTTCCAGCTTCAATACAATTGTTAGATGAGGCACTTAAAACAACAGACAAAAAAGCAGTATCATTACTTTTATTCTTACCTAAATTCTCAGCTGATTTTTTCAACGGACACTCTTTCGCCCAATGACCTAATTTCTTGCATTTATGACATGAAAATTTTTCTTTTGCACGATGTACATTTTTCTTTGACTTTATACTTTGGTTCTGATTGTATTTTTCTGTCGGGCTATTGCGAGCAACAAATGCAAAAGATTCTACAGTACTTTGGTCACGTAATTCAATGGTACACAATTTCTCAATCAATAAATTCAAAGTTTGATTCTTTGATGGTATCGTGTCCTACAAATCTTTGAAATTATCAAAGTCCTTACCCAAAGTTAATGGGGTTTTAATGGAGTAGTGATGCGCATCATAAGGCGTTGCTTCCAGATAACGCCTCTAGCCTCTCCTACTCAATTCCTATCCTCACCTCCGAGAAGTGTGATACGGATCACACGGGTGAACCCCGGTAAACCTGAGCAACCCTACTGGAGACTAGGTAACCAACCCCAGTGGAAGGTGGGGTCAGGGCTGACGAGGAAGGGAGAAATGGTCCTCCGAAAAGGGGGTTACCTTTTTATAAAAACCTATTGTTACGAAATCTCGAGATAGAAAAGCCGGACTGAATTCAAGACGACGACCCACGCACCGAACTAAGAACAATGATTTAAAGATTAGTACTTGGAATGTAAGAACGCTGTATAGGACAGCGGGACTGAAGCTGCTGCAAGTTCAACTCCTAAAATATAGAATAGACATTGCAGCCATTCAAGAGATGAGATGGACAGGAACCGGCATTATGCAGAAAAAAGAACATGATATATATTACAGCTGCAACTCGAACCGACATGAGTTCAGAACCGCGTTCCTAGTATCAAAGAAAATCAAAAATTTTATTATTGGTTTTAAAGCCATAAATGATCGGTTATGCATCCTTCGAATAAAAGTAAAATTTTTCAACATATGCCTGATCAACGTGCACGCGCCAACCGAGGAAAAAGACGAAGAAATTAAAGATCTATTCTACGAAGATCTCGAAAGAGCATATGACAACTGTGCCAAAAACGATATTAAAATAATCATTGGAGACATGAACGCCCAGATAGGAAAAGAGATATGCTACCAAGATTATATTGGTAAACACAGCCTTCACAACGTTACTAATGACAATGGTTTAAGGCTTATTAGTATGGCAGCTTCCAAAGATTTAATTGTGGGAAGTACATGTTTTAATCATAAGAATATCCATAAAACAACTTGGATATCACCAAATGGACGCACCACAAATCAAATTGACCATGTTATAATTGACAGAAGGCACTTTACAAACCTAATGGACTTAAGAAGTTACAGAGGCGCAAATATTGACTCAGACCATTTCATGGTAAGGGCCAAGTTACGACAAAGAATTTCCAATGCCAAGAAAGAAAGGGGCACTAGACGAGTAAAATATAATTTACATATGCTAAAAAATGAAAACAAAGAGAAAAAGTTCCAGTCACATATAAAAGAAACCCTAGAACATACCTGGGCAGTCGACCAATCAAGCACGGAAATGTGGAACAACTGCAAGGAGGCTCTGAAATTAGCAGCCGAAAGCACATTGGGAATATCCCGAACCCAAGAAAGAAACGACTGGTTCGACCAAGACTGCAAAAAAATAACAAATGAGAAGAACGAGGCATTTAGGACCACGCAACAACGAAAAACTAGAACAACAATAGATAGATACAAAAACTTAAGGAGAGAGGAAAAACGCATACACCGAAAAAAGAAACGAGACTCGGAAAATGACATATTAGAACGGCTCGAAAGCCATATGAGTCACGGAGAAACAAGAAAGTTCTATCATCAAGTAAATATTATTAGAAAAGAATTCAAACCAAGAATCAACTATTGTAATGATAAGGAAGGTAACTTACTTACCAACAAAGAGGATATCCTTTTACGATGGGTAGAGCACTTTCGAGAGTTGCTGGAAGGGGAACCTACTAACAATATAGAGCTGGAATACCGAAATGAGGAACTCGTGGAACCCCCCTCGGTAGATGAAGTGAAAATATCTATAGAAAAACTAAGGAACCATAGGTCCCCAGGTAGCAATGGCGTCCCAGCAGAGTTATTTAAGCACGGTGGAGAGCAGCTCACCAAGGTGATGCGAGAAATTGTTTGTAGAATTTGGTCTGAGGAGCAAATGACTGAAGAATGGAGCTTAGGCTTAATTTGCCCGTTACACAAAAAGGGAAACCAACTGGAATGCAATAATTACCGCGGAATAACTCTCCTAAATACAGCATACAAGATATTGTCAAATATTTTGCACGAGAGATTAAAGCCTTATACTGAAATGTTTCTAGGAGAATATCAGGCGGGATTCAGGAGTGGACGTTCAACCATTAACCAGATCTTTACACTACGACAGATCCTCGAAAAAGCGCAAGAGTTTAACATAGATATGTATCATATTTTTGTCGATTTTAAAGCGGCATATGACAGTGTCTTAAGACCAAGTCTTTACAACGCTATGAATGAGTTAGGAATTCCAAAAAAACTCATGTTTGATAAAAGTGACAATGGCGAAGATGCTATCAGCAGTAAAAATTTGAAACGACTCGTCAACCCCATTTAAAATACATAGGGGGTTAAGGCAGGGAGATGCGCTGGAGTGTCAGCTTTTTAATGTCGCCTTAGAAAAAGTTGTACGAGACGGTAATTTAGATAACAGGGGAACAATATTTAATAGATCAGTCCAAATTCTAGCATATGTAGACGACGTGGACATTATAACAAGAACTAGGGCGAGAACTGCGGAAATCCTAACCGAGCTAGTGGCAGCAGCAGAACGAATGGGGTTACAGATAAATCAAAATAAAACCAAATTCATGGCGACTAACACAAACACAATGGAGCTGGAAATGTTGACACAAATTTAATCATCAATGACCAAAACTTCGAAGCAGTCAAAGAGTTCATATATCTAGGGACATCGGTTAACCCCAATAATAACACATCTGAGGAAATAAAAAGGCGAATAATAATTGCTAACAGGTGTTATCATGGTATATCAAAGTACTTAGCTAACAAACGTCTGTCTCAAAAAACTCGTATAAGGCTGTATAGAACACTGATAGTCCCCGTTCTCACATATGGATCAGAGGCATGGACGCTAACGAAAACAGATGAATCCGCTCTATCCATTTTTGAAAGAAAGGTGCTACGCAAGATATTCGGAGCGGTCTGTGAGAACGGAATATGGAGGCGTAGATATAACTTTGAACTGCAGAATATCTACAAGCATACGTTTGGTGGTAAACATATTACCACTATAATTAAGCGAAACCGCCTGCAGTGGGCAGGACATGTAGCCCGGGCCCCTGAGTCAAACATGATAAAAAAGATTCTAACAGCGCAACCCGTGAGAATGAGAAGACGGGGTAGACCAAAGCTGAGGTGGATGGACGGGGTAACACAAGATGCCGAGAAGATCGAAGTCGGCAACTGGAAAATGCAAGCGAGGGACAGAATATAATGGCGCAGAAAGGTTGAGAAGGTCTAGGCCATCTAAGGGCTGTAGCTCCAAGATGATGATGATGACCCAAAGTTAATAAGATCCGACCATTTGACATTCTTTTGGATAAAACATTTTCATCATGCTTCTGCAGTTCATCATTTAAATCTACAAACAATTTCTGCAACTTCGCAACATGTGTACTAATATCTTCTTTTTCATCACGTTGGACTCTAAAAAAGGCTTCAATTAACATATTTAACCGTTGCGTACTGCTACGTTCAAATATCGCACGCAATTTGTCCCATATTTCCTTAGCGTGAGTATACGTTAACACGAGCTCGGCAACAGTTTTTCCTAGCATACCTGCTAACAAACTTGCCGCTTTCGCATCGTCTTTTAACCATTGCTGATGCTTCTGTATTTCCGCTAAAGTTGAATCTTCACTAACCTCAGGACACTTACACATACCGTTTACAATGTCTTCAAGTGCATACAAACGTAATAACATCGAAACGTGTCATTTCCACTTTGACCAGTCTTCAGGACCCTCGAGTTTGTCAACTTGAATTTTATAATCGTTATTGCTGGTCGCCATATTTTATTCACCGACAATAACAAAAAACAAAACTCAATGAAGTACGAACCTAACCTTTTCACAGTTCACACGTGGACTGGGCCCATAACCTGTTATAATTTAAGTTAGGTGAAGTGCTCCTTCTAGATTGAAGACATCAAGAGGCAAGGAAATATGTACTTTAGGAAATATGCACCAATTATAATCTGGCCATCAACAAATATACTTTATTCCTTCTTACATACAGAACAATACAAAACTTGACTGACAGTAGTTTATGACCTATCTTTGACATTGCTCATTGAACTGTCAACAGTGTCACTTCATATAGAACAACTATAGGACAACATCCACTTTTTATGTTGGATATTCTAACAATTGTCACCGTGAATTTTTTTCACAAACTTTCCTGACACCTTCCCGAATCGAATGCAAAACTTACCTTAGTGCTTTTATATATAGTACCCGATAGTACTCCGAATACTTAGGGGTACTATGTTTATGCAATTGAGATGGTAAAAGTTGTTTCACGAGACGTAATATTAGGGTCAGTTTCAAAAATAAACTACACAATACCTTCTTACCCGCAGTAATATTCGTTTATTTGTTTCCTAACGCTTGGAGTCCATGGTCTTTTTGCCCTTTGTAGAACATCTATTATCGCTTTACATTGATTAGCAGGTATACAGTTAGCAGTCTCACCAGTTGGAGTCCGACAAGCTTGATTATCATCCCGAAATCCTAAAAAAATGTAAAATACTTTTTAAGGAAGATATATCGTAGAAATTATTTATAATTATGAATTTTGACGTTTGTCAAAACAATAACATAAATCTTGATACAAAATTAAAAGTGATATTTAGTTTACAGCAAATCTACATACTTCGACTCAGAAAGCAACCGCACCAATTGATATTAGTCATTCATCGATTCTTCGAATTTCTTGAAATTTATACCTCCTAAAGGATACGTATTGAGTATTATTCTTCCATGTAGTGTATTTCCCTTTTACGCTATCTCTCAATATATCCCTATGTTGGATATCACGTACCAAATCGCCCTCGATTTCTTCTTCGCTCCAGTTTTCTAATATTATTACCACAAGTTGGTCGCATTGCTCCTGCTGTGACCCTTTTCCAAGTTAATACGGTCCTTTTCAAACTTTGCTGCACCGTACTGAAGACGACCAATAGTCAAAAACTCGTATATATGGTTGCCTTCCATCTTATACACATATTTTTATTTCTTTTTTGCGTTGCAAGCTATGCCGAAAGCTACTAAATTTATTTTGCTATTAACTCGCATTAAACTTTTCTTGTTGTTTGAAACATTATAAACGTTTGGCATTATTTTCCTCAGGTAGCTTAGCTTCCTCTGTGAATGTGTTAATTGTTGCTCTGGAAATCTCAGAGTCTTCTAACAATATTACCACAAACTGGTTGCATTGCTCCTATAGTGATCCTTTTTTAAGTTAACATGCTCCTTTTATAACTTGGCAGCACCGTACTGAAGACTACCAATAGTCAGAAATACGTATATACGATTGCCTTCCATTGTGTAAACATATTTTATTAAAATATTAAATACGTTGCCTGTGTGGGTCCATTTCAAATAGGTAAAAAAATAAGAATAAGACTTACTCACCATCAATTTATTCTACTACCAACAACCGATTTCGCATACCATAATTGGCTATGCATGCATCTTCAGGTCAACGGTATATCGTAAATTAAATGCTGAAAATATAATAACCCGTATTAGGGTGTTGTCTGGTATAAAATATATGGCAATTATGCCAATATTATGTCTGTGTGATTGATTAAATATCAATTTAAATTCACTAAATAAAAAATTAAGTGAAAAATGATTTACTAAAATTGAAACATTGAAGTTTACCATGTACCGTTGACCTGAAGATGCATAGCAAATTAGAGTATGCGAAACCGGTCGTTGGGGGTAGAATAGAAACTTTCTTATTTTGTGGGTTTGTCGGTCTGATGTAAATAAAACTATTAAAATTTTGCTTAAACGTTTCGGCAAATTTGCCATTGTCAATAAGCACTTTATTAAACATTAAACATTACATTTTACATTTAAATTTCATGTTTACACGTTTCTAAAAAGTTTAACATGGATTAAAAATGGGTATCTGACATTGACAGATGACATCTGGCAGATATCTTAAAATATGAGTGGTTCATCGTCGTATCTTAAAAATATGCCAAATATGCCAACAACTCAATTCATTAAATTATGATACATATTGGAAAGATCTTTGATGTTGAGAAAAAAGAAGATATGAAAAGAAAATTAAAGAGACAAACGAAAACATGAATAAAAAAGTTGAAGTAACAAGAGGTCTAGTAGAGAAAAGACATGATATGATAAACCTTTAAAAATATCCCCCTAGAAACTAAAAAGACTAAGCAACTGAGAGTTGAAGGTAAAGCTAAAGTGATTGGTTACCCTCTCAACGAAATAATTAAGCCTTCTACATTTAATGGCAGGACATCTGGGCTAGTGTATACAAGACAATTTAAAGCCGCTGCACAAAATAATAGATGGACATATAAAAAGAAGGCCACAGCTCTTACATTAGCACTTCGAGGTAATGCTGTCGAAATCCTACAAAACATCCCTGATGACGCACATAAGAACTAGAAGACCATTATATCGGCTCTATCATTCAGAAATATCAGTCAATATTTGCTTTGTCAATGGGACAAAGCAAATTTAGAGAATTACAGACCGATTAGCCTCCTCGTCCATATATATATAAGTTGTTTACGCGAATACTAGTTAAGAGAATGGAAAGAAAATTAGAGACTTATCAACCAGGGGAACAGGCAGGATTCCGAAAAAGTTACGGAACAAATGACCATCTACAAAGTATAAAAACCCTAATAGAGAAAGCAGTGGAATACAATAAACCTCTAGTTCTAATATTTCTCGATTTTCACAAAGCCTTTGACACAGTTGAGCTAAGCAAAATATTACAGGCGCTTAAAGAATGCAGGCTAGATTATAGATATACTAAATTATTATACAAAATATACCTGCAGGCAACAACCACTGTCAGATTACCTACTAACAGTAATCGCATAAAAATAGAACGGGGGGTTAGACAAGGAGACCCAATGTCACCTAAACTTTTTAATACGGTGCTAGAACATGCTTTTAAGAATTTGGATTGGATGACAAAGGGAATAAAAATAGATGGAGAATATCTAAACAACTTACGTTTCGCCGATGATATACTTATAATAGCTGAAGATCTAGGTATGGTAAGAGAGATGGTACAGGAACTCGTTGTGGCTACAGAAAATGTAGGTTTAAATATAAATATCTCGAAACAAAAATCATGACCAATTTGGTACCCAACCAGAACATCAGTATTGGTGGGAAAGAAATAGAACTCGTAGATAGATATAAATACCTGGGACATGAAATTATGATTGGTAGGGACAACCAGACTCATGAACTGAAGAGAAGAATCGGCCTTGGGTGGGCAGCATTTGGAAAATTGAGAGATACTTTTAAAAGTGAGCTGCCCACATGCCTAAAGAGAAAGGTATTTGATCAGTGCGTCCTCCCAGTCTTGACGTACGGAGCAGAAACACTTACCTTAACAAAAGCAGCAGCTACCAAACTGAGAGTCACGCAGAGAAGAATGGAGCGGTCCATGTTAGGAATAACTCTGCGAGACAGAATAACCAACGAAGATATCAGGAGAAGAATCGAAGTGACTGACATCATCGAGAAGATAGCCAGACTAAAATGGAGATGGCAGGACACATAGCCTGAATGACAGATGGGCGATGGACAAAGAGGTTATTGGAATGGAGGCCAAGGGAAGACAAGAGAAGCGTCGGTCGACCACCTACAAGATGGACTGACGATTTAAGAAGACTCAATAAAAACTGGATAAGAGCGGCGCAAGATAGACGGGGTTAGAAACATGAGCAAGAGGCCTATGTTCAGCAGTGGACTCTTGAGGCTGGATGATGATGATGAGTCAATATTTGAAGCAAGTATCCAAAGTTAACTAAAAGTGCATATCCAAGGCTTCAACAAATCTGTGTAAGAATACGGACCGGAAGTAGAAAAGATGGCACGACTTGCTTCCGAAGCTCCAAAAGAGTTCCTATCCTTCAATTACCCATTTAATATTTCCTTGATGGCCTGCGCTGTATACATCTTCAGTAGATATTACGTCTAGAAAGAGGACGCTAGCAAATAAGGAAGGATGCTATTATCGCAGCATTGGAGTATGAAGCCGTGAAAAATGTATCCCGTCATCGACTAACTCTTTAGAAAAAGAACGAAAAGAAGCCAGCATTGTTGTGGAACCAGTTAATTGAGATTGGTTAAAATAGTTAATTTTATTGAATTGCTAAGAATAAGTCTAAAATATCATACGAATAGAAATAAAATAGACATTTCAGTTTACAGCGATTATACCATACTTATCGCAGAATATGAGTACAAGTTCAAAAAATATTACAAGCATTTATCCAAATCCAAAATGCTAAACCATGTAATAATAAAAAGTAAGAGACTTAATGCATAACCACAGCGCTATAGCTTAGCAATAGACAATACTATCTAGACATTACCAAACCGCATAATTTGAATATGTAGAGTACAAGCATAATACGAATAGCAAGTGAAACAAATACCCTATGAACTACTATAACCAGGTACAAACTAAAAACACAAACAAGAAGATCAAGAAGAGAGTGTAATCAGAATTTCAGCGTAACGACCATAAAAATAGCATGATGACCTTTGACCTCCGCGGCTTGAATTGTACGCGCACCCGCTTCACACATGTCTATTCTTTTTCGATTATATTCGGCCTCATCTCATAAATAAATAAATTGTAGTAACTCCGCCTCTGGCTAATTACTCACACTTAAAAGTTAAAGTATAAACAACCACTTGAAACCTCTTCTCAGCATCTCTGGTCTATACTCTTCAGTCTTCGTTTATGTGATAATTGCTACACACACAGCGCGTAAAATTAATTCGGCAACGAATTACCGGAAAAAATCGTTCACGGCGTCATTCATCATATCCAAATTCATAACACCGAGCTTGAAAAGTGATACTCAAGCAGAAATTTCAGATAATGAAAGTGTTTCAAGTGTTGGTTAAAATTGTTGTCTCAGAGGGGAATTAAGATAAAAATATACTAAGTACATAAGGTAGGTGGTAATAAATACTATAGCAGGGTTGACCTGACCGAAATATTCACAATTAATATTTGTCTGTCATGATGAATATTAACAATATTGGAATACTTAATAAATTTTTTCATTTTTTCTTCTTTCACTTGGAAAGTATTCAAGTAAATATTTATTTGTGATGACAAATATCGTCAATAATATAGTTGGTAATACCGTGTATATAATATTATCAAATGTGTAAATAAAAAATTGTTATTAAGAATAACAAATAAACTTACCTACTATAGGTGTTTGTGTTGACACCTGACTAAAATATTCACAATTAACATTTGTCTGTGACGACGAATATTAACAATATTGGAATACTTATAAAAATTTTAATTTTTTCTTCCTTCTTTTTGGAAATTATCCAAATAAATATTTGTTTGTGATGACAAATATCGTCAATAATATAGTTGGTAATACCGTGTATATAATATTACACCTGTGCAAATAAAAAATTGTTATTAAGAATAACAAATAAACTTACCTACTATAGGTGTTTGTGTTGACACGTGACTAAAATATTCACAATTATCATTTGTCTGTGATGACGAATATTAACAATATTGGAATACTTATAAAAATTTTCATTTTTCTTCGTTGTTTTTGGAAATTATCCAAATAAATATTTGTTTGTGATGACAAATATCGTCAATAATATAGTTGGTAATACCATATATATATATAATATTATCACATGTATAAATAAAAAATTGTTATTGAACAACAAATAAACTTACCTACTATAGGTGTTTGTGATGACACCTCTACTATAGGTGTTTGTGATGACACCTGACTAAAATATTCACAAGAAACATTTGTCTGTGATGACGAATATTAACAATATTGGAATACTTATAAAAATTTTCATTTTTTCTTTCTTCTTTTTAGAAATTATCCAAATAAATATTTGTTTGTGATGACAAATATCGTCAATAATATAGTTGGTAATACCATATATATATATATATATATATATATATATATATATATATATATATATATATATATATATATATATATATATATATATATATATATATATATATAATATTATCACATGTGTAAATAAAAAATTGTTATTAAGAACAACAAATAAACTTACCTACTATAGGTGTTTGTGATGACACCTCTACTATAGGTGTTTGTGATGACACCTGACTAAAATATTCACAATTAACATTTGTCTGTGATGACGAATCCTAACAATATTAGAATACTTTATAAATTTTTTCATTTTTTCTTCGTTCACGTTGGAAAGTATCCAAGTAAATATTTGTTTGTGATGACAAATATCGTCAATAATATAGTTGGTAATACCATATATATAATATTATCACATGTGTAAATAAAAAATTGTTATTAAGAACAACAAATAAACTTACCTACTATAGGTGTTTGTGATGACACCTTTACTATAGGTGTTTGTGATGACACCTGAATAAAATATTCACAATTAAGATTTGTCTGTGATGACGAATACTAACAATATTGGAATACTTTATAAATTTTTTCATTTTTTCTTCGTTCACGTTGGAAAGTATTCAAGTAAATATTTGTTTGTGATGACAAATATCGTCAATATTATAGTTTGGTAATACCATATAGGTACCTATATAATATTATCACATGTGTAAATAAAAAATTATTATTAAGAACAACAAATAAACTTACCTACTATAGGTGTTTGTGATGACACCTCTACTATAGGTGTTTGTGATGACACGTGACTAAAATATTCACAATTAACATTTGTCTGTGATGACGAATACTAACAATATTAGAATACTTTATAAATTTTACAAACAAATAAACTTACCTACTATAGGTGTTTGTGTTGACACCTGACCGAAATATTCGTAATTAACGTTTGTCTGTGATGACGAATATTAACAATAGTGGATTAATTATAAAATATTTTTCATGTTTCTTCTATCACTTTGGAAATTATCTAAGTAAATATTTGGTTGTGATGACAAATGATCATCAATAATATATATATTATTGTGTATATAATATTATCACATGTGTAAATAGAAAATTGTTATTAAGAATAACAAATAAACTTACCTACTATAGGTGTTTGTGTTGACACCTGACCGAAATATTCACAATTAATATTTGTCTGTGATGGCGAATATAAACAATAGTGGCTTAGTTAATAAATTTTTTATTAGTTCTTCATGATTTCACATACCAGAAGCTGCGAACATAATACATGCGGCATAAAACAGAGAAACCTATCGTTTGATGGCCGCCAACCTTCGGTAGAAGTCGGCACATTAAGAAAGATTTATTCTTTCTTCTCTTTGGAAATTATCCAAATAAATATTTAGTTGTGGTGACCAATATCGTCAATAATATAGTTGTTAATGCCAAAAAAAAAAAAAAAATTATGCAGAAGAAATATTTGTTTGTGATGACAAATATTCAGGACAAAATATTTGTTGGAATAACAAAATTTGTAGAGGAAATATTCGGGGAACTTATCCTGATAATGAATATTGTTTGTGATAAAAATAATAAGGTGAATAATAATATCTATAATACAGTTTGTAGTGACAAACTTAAGCATATGGTTTGAAATAAATACGTTCAGGCCAGATAGAATGTAGTGCCTCTTGGATTGCAAGAAGACATTTTATTAATTCTGGGTGATGATAATAAAGTAAAAATATCAGTTGCAAGCTCCATACAAACAGATTGCCGCTCGATAGGCTCATATTTTAACTTCCGGACTAGAAAAAGATATCTGCAAGCTAGTGGCTCCTCTAAATATAAATCCGGAAGTAAAAATAGCAGTAAGTGACTCCACACTTCGCAAAGATGCTCGTTTGGTACTGCTCCAGTAATAAATTGATGCTAGTATGGCAGCTATAGGAATAGCTTTAACAAACATGCTTGGTGAAAAGGAGGGAGGAAATAAAGAGTATGGCGATGCCAGCCGCTTATTGACAAACATTCATTATTCAGAGTCAGTATCGCGAAGAGAACTAATAGCCATTAATTTAAATAAAGAAATGGCAGGGGTATTAAAGGATACCCCAATCACTGAATCGCCTTTTGGTAATGATCTTGACAATAAGGTCAAGACGGCGAAAGAATTGAAGAAATCAGGGCAACAAAAAGGTATTAACATACATACGAGGTATGGTTATCCCACTTGCAAAGAAACCAAAACAAACAGTTGTAGCGTCTAAAGATAAACAGTCAACTAAAGAAGTAAAAATTATTACAAACCTTATAAACAAATTAATGCTTAGTGGTGCAATATCTAATGTTGATCATAGTGATGATCAGCATATTTCCAAGGTTTTTGCAATTCCAAAATCAAATGGATCATACCATCTTATTTTATATCTTAAAAATGTTAATAAAATTATTGGAAATGTACATTTTAAGATAGAAGATAATAAAGTTGTCAGACTTATATCTCAAGGTTGCTCATGTTAAAATTGATTTAAAAGATGCTTACCATTTAATACCGATACAAACATCTCATCGTAAATATTTAAGATTTTCATTTAATAGCACTTTATACGAATACAACTGTTTTGCCTTTTGGTTTAAGTTGTGCACCTAGAATATTTACAAAGATATTAAAACCTATTGTAGGAATTCTAAGAGAAAAGGGGATCTTTTAACAAAATATTTGGATGATTTTCTGATTCTAGGGAAATCATATAAAGAGTGTGAACATGATGAAAAATTAACTGTAGAAATACTAACACATTTAGGTTTTTAATTAATCATACTAAAAGCAAAATTACTCCTGCAAATATGTGCACATATTTGGGGTTTACTTTTGACTCAAATAATTTGACAGTAACATTACCTAACAGCAAAAAATTGAAGATCCTAAAAACGCTTAATATTTTTTGCAACTACCGGAGTGTAAAACTAGAAAATTTGAAAAATTTTCGGGAACTTTTGTATCTGCTTGCCCGGCTATAAAATTTGATTTTTTGCAGACAAAAATTATTTGAACGTCATAAATATTTAACATTGAAACAATCATTTGAAAAAGACAAAAGATTTAAGAGGATCATGCAGAGCTTTATTACTGACTCATAAGAAACCTTTTCATAAGGCCACTCCACAAACCATTGGTAGATAGATCAAATTTATTCTACAACAGAGTGGCCTGGATATAAGTCAGTTTAAAGCACATAGCACACGCCACGCCGCAACATCTGCGGCAGCTAGGAAAAGGGTCAGTTTTGACACTATAAGTTGGCGGCAGGTGAGACGAAGAACTTTAAGAAACTTGCAAAAAATTTACAATAGGCCCTTAGTTTTAATAAAGAATTTGCAATACAATTTTAAATAGGTAAAAAGAACCTGATTTATACTATATATAATATTTATAACGATTTTAGAATATACATTTAGTTAAGGTTGGATTATGTTATGTAATGTGTTAACTAATTGCCTCAGGGCATTTTTAGATACGAACTCTACATTTTAGGAACATATAATATGTTGGGCATTATTATAATAAAGTTGTTGCAACGACTTTAAACATCTACAATTTATTTATTTATGAGATGAGGCCGAATATAATCTTAAGATCAAACGAACTTACCTGAAGTTCGATCTTGATTATATGAGGCCTCATCGAAATAAATAAGTCCCAACCCACCCTAACATTTTGGAAAAATGCCCATAATATGTTGCAACAACAACTTTCAAATAGACTGAAGAGTATAGACCAGAGATGCTGAGAAGAGGTTTCGAGTGGTTGTTTATACTTTAACTTTTAAGTGTGAGTAATTAGCCAGAGGCGGAGGTACTACAATTTATTTATTTATTTCGATGAGGCCTCATATAATCAAGATCGAACTTCAGGTAAGTTCGTTTGATCTTAAGATTATGGGTGAGTTATGCGTTCAATTTGGGGGCCATTCGATTTTTTAAATCATTCAAAAGCAATCAATGGATAAGAGGGATGAAGGTTAATATATTGATATACAGGGTGTACTCAGAAAAAATTTGTTTGTGATATTTTGGGATTAAAGGGTGCGATTTAAGTCGGATCGTGACATATGATACATTATTGGAAAGAAGAGAGGATAGCGAATATGTTGAGACAGAAAAATAAACACGACGGCATTGCCAAAAGGATATTACATCATAACTTCGTTGCTATTGATCTGATTGGAGAGTGTGATGCGTTAAATGAAAGAGGAGGGAATAAAAATTAGAATAAGATAAAAAAATCATGGCGACTACCAAAAGTGCACTACACAATATCTTCGTTGTGAATGAAAGAATAGTTACAGACATATAGATGGTAATAATCATATTTAAGGATCAAATCATTTTAAGGAGTACACACGTAGTATACAATGCAAAAAAACATCTATCAACAAACTTAAAGCATTTGAAATATGGTCATTTAGAAAAATGATGCGCATACCTTGGGTGGATAGAGTTCGAAACGATGACGTCCTTAAGATAGCCGGCGTGGAAAGAGAAATCTTTAAATTAATTAAAAAACGCAAGATTGGTTACCTTGGGCGTATATTGAGAGGAGCAAACTATGAAATACTACAGTTAATCCTACAAGGGAAGATCGAAGGTAGGAGAGGAGCCGGCCGCAAACAATTATCCTGGTTAAGGAATATTAAAGAATGGACAGGAATACACAATACAGGCGAGCTGTGTCACGCCGCCAAGAACAGAATTCTAGTAATGAGATAGTCGCCTACGCACTTTGGTGTATGGCATGTTAAGAAGAAAAAGAGTAAATATTGTTCCCCTGCTATCTAAATTAGCGTCTCGTACAACTTTTTCTAAGGCGACATTAAAAAGCTGACACTCCAGCGCATCTCCCTGCCTTAACCCCCTATGAATTTCAAATGGGGTTGACGAGTCGTTTCAAATTTTTACTGCTGATAGCATCTTCGCCATTGTCACTTTTATCAAACATGAATTTTTTTGGAATTCCTAACTCATTCATAGCGTTGTAAAGACTTGGTTTTAAGACACTGTCATATGCCGCTTTAAAACCGAGAAAAATATAATACATATCTATGTTAAACTCTTGCGATTTTTCGAGGATCTGTCGTAGTGTAAAGATCTGGTAAATGGTTGAACGTCCACGCTGTATTTAGGAGAGTTATTCCGCGGTAATTATTGCATTCCAGTTGGTTTTCCTTTTTGTGTAACGGGCTTTTATATCTGGATCTAATAAATTAACAGATGAACTGGTTACATTGGATAGCTGGATAATTTCTAAATTATCAATATTTTTAGGGTAATCTTTTCAATCAAGTAATTCAAACTCCAAAGTATCTTTTTCTAACTCCCACTCACTTCCACTATCTTTAAAAGATTCCTGCTCACTATCTTTACCATTGATTATACGCTGAATTTCATCGTTTATTTCATTCGCATTTAAGGCTTTCTTGATGAAATAGTGCTACAAATAAATAAAATAATATTTACTACAAATATAAAAAAGAACTAGGTAATGACTTACCAAAAACCTCACCGGCGTCCAAATAAACTTGACAGAAACAGACTAACGTAGAGACTGGACTACCGTAAAATTTACATTTCTTCAAAAATCTAATACGTAAATACCATGGAACAATGTGTTCATTGTACCATGCGTTAATACAGTAATAAAGAAACACACCCAACGACCCAGCTCTCCTGTTAAACAAACAGCAAACAGCTACTGAGAGTATATAGGTTACACGATTGCATCCGAAATGCGACGAAAATAGAGGAGCGTCGTCAAATTTATGAGTGTCCACCTTTCTAGGGTAAACATCTAAATTTAGTTTTGTTAATACAACTAGTTATTCTGACGTTTTATAAAGATTTCTACACTAATAAAAAAAAACATTTACATAATCAGCATTTTATTTATGGTTTTTATAACCTTCAATTTACGTTTGAGATGTTAATTAATAATTTAAGAACCGAGTTCAAGAAAAAGTAAAAAAAATACTAGCAGAGACAAAGCGGGACCAAAAGAACACATGTTATGCAGAAAGTGCCAGGAATTCATTGATATAATCGAAGTTAATAAATAAATAAGCCGGTTTAAACTCGATCTCTACTCGCCATTAAATATTTTAATTTTTTATAATTGATGATGTAACAGTGGGATAAATATCAAGGTATGAATAGTATAATTAATATGTGTGCTTAACCTATGTTTTTATGAATATTTTCCAGTCATTAAAACCGGGGCTAAGGATTCAAGATGTGTAGTTTCATTGAGATCTAGACACAAAATATTCGAATTTAATATATTACAGGATGCAACAGCCAAATGAAATAAATTCGATAATAAATAAATTCTTGGGGGCTTGTTCTAAAAAACGCTCGGGCACGTCGATTGGTATTTTCAGTTTCGCTTTTTTTGCAATAAAAACTTTTCATACAGAGTGTATCGTGTAACAGTGGCCAATAATACTTTCTTATTTTAAATACAACACCCTATATATTATTCAATTTTTGGATTTCTTAGAATATTCTAGACATATCTGATCTCAATGGATAATGTCCTAAGGTAACTGTACTCTTTACCGACCATTTCCTATCACCGGCCGCAATGAATTTTTTCAGTATTAGACGCATTATGAAAAGTCCATATAACTACTGAAACTTTTAACAGTTTCCTTTTATAAACCCTAGACATGGAAACATTACAAACATCCAGCTGCTGACTAATGCCAAATTTGACAAATTTTAACGGATTTCGCAGTGGTCTTGCAAGACTCCGTAAGTCAGGTTATAAGAATCATCGTGCATTTGTAATTATTAAGCATTTGTTAATATATTATCAAGGTTAGTATTGCACTTTTATACCAAGAAATAGCACAAAACCACGTTTTTTTTAAGATTTCATGTGTTCGTTGGTTATTTGTTTTCTCCAATTAATAGTGATTTATTGTACAAGAAGATAAAATTGTACTTTATCTTCGAGAGCGTGTTTTAGCGTCGAGACGCTAGTTATGCTAGTTATCGTCGTGTGCAATACAACATTTTTTTCTATAGCAAGACTTCAAATTCAGGTAAACAATAGAATTTCAAAGAATTGTGTTGCTTTGTTGCTAGAGATATGAATTACTCTGTCAACAAATGTCAAACAAATGTTACGTTTTGGTTTTTGCGGAGAATATTGTTGCGTTCTGTGTACAAAGTGAATAAATACGAAATGGACGGAAAAGAATTGACACAAGAAAAGGAAAACCTGCCATCCGATGTAGAAAATGCAGCGTTGGAAGCAGGAAGTTTATTGTTGCCACAAAAATCTAGGATGATGTATGAGAAAGAATACCAGTCTTTTAAAAAGTGGAAAAGCATTAAGAATATCAATGGCGTGAGTGAAAAAATACTTCTGGCGTATTTTTCTGAAAAGTCGAAGAAAGCGATGCCATCGTCATTATGGTCGTATTATTTGATTTTGAAGCGTACGTTGTTAGGGAATTAAAATTGTGACATTTCCAAATTCAGCAAGTTAACCACCTTACTAAAAAACCTGAGTGGAGGATACAAAGCTAAAAAGTCCAAAATCCTGGAGTCAGATGACATTATTAAATTTCTGACAGAAGCTCCTGGTGACGTCTATTTGTTGATGAAGGTTAATGCTATTTTTGGTGTGCTTGGAGCGAGTAGGTCCGATGAATTGTACAAGTTAGAAGTGTTTAACGTGGACGACAAAAAATCGGTGATAATCGTTTCATTATCTGATACTAAAACCAAGCAGGAAAGGTCGTTTTGTATTACTGACAAGAAAAGTATACTGAGTTTCTTGGAAATTGTGAGAAAGTATATTGCCTTCGCCCCAAAAACTTAACTTACAGTAAGTTTTTTATAAATTACCGACAGCAAAAGTGCTCTACTCAATCGGTGGGGATTAACACTATATTTAATATCTCCAAGAAAATTGCAGATTTTTTGAAACTTGCAAATTCAGAAATGTATACGGGGCATTGTTTCTGTCGTTCTTCAGCTACTATGTTCGCAAATTCTGGAGCTGATCTAGTAAAAGTTAAACGTTTAGGTGGATGGAAATCATCATCTTCTGCAGAGTCAATAAGCAATAAGATTGCTGTATCCAAGTGTATACTTGGCGGACCAGAAAATCAATCCAATACCTCGAATCAAGTGTTTAAGCAAACGAGTACAAGTTGTGATGCTCCAAAAATAGATATTTCTAATAATGTTAATTGTAAAATTTTAGTTGTTTTTAATCCTTAATGTGTTTGAATTTGTAAATTTTATTGAATAAAAAAAAGTTAAAACATTTTATCTACTCTTGCTGTTAAAGTGTCACTTTATCTACCCTTGCGAATAAAGTGATACTTTATCTACTCAAAACAGTTGTTATAGCAACACTTTAACATTAGCTATGGAAAAAAATTTATTTACAATTAAAGAACGGTCGGTAAAAGGTGCTTTAAAACTTAAAATCAACCCTTTACCGACCGGGCGGTCGGAATAAGGGGAATGTAGTCATTGAATATTGTGAAACTTTAAAACTATTTTAGCATAAAATTATTCAAAATATATTTTTTTTCTTAAAGGTAATAAACCAACGATTCACTTGAGCATTTACCGACCGACCAGATTTTAATTTTCAATTAAAACAAATAATATGAAAGTTGAACAAAATTGTATTTTTTGGAAGAATTACTTTCAAATAGAATAATATATTAAGTGTCATATTTCCAAAAGTCTGTTATTGAACGGGAATCGATAATCATATTTATGGTACTTCATTGTTTTAAAGGTGAATGAAATATATGAATTTTTAAAATATTCAAAAGTATTCTTTTAAAATAATATTTTTTTCACGGTCGGTAATACAGTACAAGAAATATATATTGTGACCTACTACCCACCGAGAATATTATGAACATTTTCTTTCCAGATTCAAGAAAAACTTTGAGCTATGTCTGAAACACGAAAAAACTATACCAATGAAATTCTTCAGCAAACGTTGGATTTAATTCGAGAGGGAATGTCGTTTGGAAAAGCATCCAGAGAATTCAAAATTCCAAAAATCACCCTAGTTGATAAAATTCATAACAAATATGAATAAGGTGCTACCAGTGAAGCCCACTGTGTCCTGACTGAAGCTGAAGAACAAGCCATAGTAGATTGGATTCTATATTTAAAAACTGTTGGTTTCCCTGTAACAAAAAATCAACTGTTGGGGTGAGTTGCAGAACTAGGTCGCCATCTAGAACGAGCAAATAAATTTAAAGACGGAATTCCAGGTCGTCATTAGTACGAAAATTTCTTCGCCAGAACAGAAAAAAGTGTAAGATGTTGGTTTGATGGAGTTTCAGACTATTTAAAAACAAATAATTCAGAGGAAGTTTAATCAGACCCAAAACGAATTTTTAATTGCGACTAATCAGATTTTTTTTCACCAAAAGAAAAATGTGTAATGGTAAGAAAAGTTTCGAAAAAAGTCATATCTTACGGTACTTTTGACAGTTTCGGCAGATGGACAAGTTGTGAAACCTACTGTTCTTTCCCTATAAAATAGTACCAGCCAGTATTTATTTGAAAATGCCTTTGGGCTGGGGTATTGGCCATTCAGACTCCGGGTGGATGACTCGAGAATGTTTTTATGAATTCATTACGAATGTATTCTATAAACAATGGATTGTTGAAAACCTTTACCTGTTGTGCTTTTTCTCGATAGCCATTCTTCACATTTAACGCTTCATTTAACTGAGTTGGGTGTTTGTTGCTATTTTAAGGCTACTTAACCTTTTCTGATAAAACAGGATCCATAATTGGCGTATTGAGAATAATGGCAAAAAACTAAAACGGGAACATTTTGCAGAGGAACTGGACAAATGTAGTAGAGATAGCGTTACCGAGGATATAGTAAGAAATGGTTTTAGAACTTGTGGATTGTATTCGTATAATCAGAATAACTTTGACTACACCAAACGACTTGCTCAAGTTGAATGAAAAACGCAAAAAGAAATGGCAGATGTTTTAAAAAAGAGTCCATTTTTAATTAAAATCGAAAAACGAATTGACAGACAACTTCTAGAAGGATTTTAAAATTGTGGCAATATTTGGAAAGGAAGTCTCTCAAACAAAGGATTGTTATGTTTCTGTAGAAAAGTTAAAAACTAAACACCGGACATCTAATATAAAAATTTCCAGCATCAGTTTGGATTTAGATAGTTCTATTTGGGACCAAGAGCAAATCATGCTGGTATAACCTGAGTGTACTTTAGTGTAGAAGGAAGCAGAATGTGAAAACTCCATTGTTTCGGAAGATACTCTGTTTCCAGTAACTGAAACAAGTGGCTCTCTTTTAGCAATGACTGAGCTTCCATTCTTTGAGCAGCATAATACTACCCCAAAAGAAAACACTATTGAAGATGAACTTTTAGAAAAGAAAAAATCTACACCGGAGACGCCCTCGAAAAATATTCCTCTTCTTAAAAATGTTGCAAATGTTTCAAAAAAGCTTTATTCTGGCCTGAAAAAAAACTATAATGATACAAATATTGAAATTACTATAAAATACTGAAATACAAATAGTGAAAAAATTGAAAAACAAGAAAACAAAAAATGTGGTGAAAGAAGAACATGTTCTTCCTAGTAAAAAGATGAATTTAATATTTCTGAAGGAGGATATACTGTGATTATTTATGAAGGAGAGTACTTTCCTGGAGTGAATCTTGGCTTTGACGGTACGGGATTAAGAGTAAAGACGTCGTTAAGAAGTGGTTCACATTGGAAATGCCCTGAGATAAAGCATATTTTGTCATATTCAAAAAATGAAATATTTTCAAGAATTAATCCTCCAAAACCCATGAATAAAAGGAATATCTATGCAATTCCGGAGATGGATGCAATAAAAAATATAATACTAAAAAAAATAATGTGTTCGAAAATTTTTGGGAGATACTCCAGCATACCAAGTCACCTAGGGCTCGATAACACGAAAAGAGTCCCATCAGAGCTCAATCCTTTTGATACCGTAGGTATCTGGGATGATTTAATTTTCCTCTTAAAGAGAGTGTGAGCTGTATGGCTAAATCTAAAAAAGAATAAAATTATTTTATACCAAAGTTGAATCTATTATACATGCCCAATATATTATGTAACATTTTATTTGTTTTATTATGAATTTATTGTTACGAACATGCATTCGGCGTGGCCCGTGTAACGGTTGCATCTCGAAAACGACTAGAACTTTTCGGCGATATCTCGAGCGCGAGAGAGAGATCAACCCATCAAATAGGCTAATTAGAGGTAGGCTATCCCGAATGTTCTAGTACATAGTGACTTTTATATATAAGCGTACTTTCTAGAAGTAGTTTTTAGTTGTTAAGATACTGTCGAACTGTAAACTTATCAATAAATTTATTTATATAAATTCGAACCGTTCGTTTTGTTTAAAAACGCTACAGTTGGTGTCCGGTGTAAGATTTAGAAATAAATTCAGCAGTGATTGCTAAATAAAAAAAAAGACTTTTAAACTTTTGAAAAGTATTGTTCGTTGGGAACAGCCGTGTAACTCGGTAGTGATCTTAGTAAAAAAAGAACATTTGAAAAGTACGTGTGTGCCTGACTAAAGATGCTGCTAGTACAACTTTCAGTAAAACAGTTGCGTGAGCAGCTAGAAGAACGCGATGCAGACTGCAGTGGTTCCAATAAGATCCTCCAAGAACGACTGAAGAATGTTCTTAACAATAATGGAGATAACCCAGAGACATTCCAGTTTCAGTCAGCAGAAGAAGCAGTTTTAACAAAGATGGATGAGAAATTTGGAAATGATTGAGGAAACTTCCAAAAAAAGTGATGAGAGATTCGATGAAACTTCTCAAATTATTAAAGAAACAGCTAGACAAAACGACGAGAAATTCAAAAATATGTCTAGAAGATTCGACGAAGTATATATTCAGAACAGTGAGAAGTTTGAAGAAGTCTCTAAAACATTCGATAAAGTAGAAGAGAAAGTCAAAAAGTTAGAGAGCATGATAACCAATACAAAAGTGCTACCATCAGTTAGTACAGTAGCCTTAGATCCGGTAGTGAAAGAAGAATCACCGAGAGACGAAACGACGCATCATATGAGATTAAAATTGCCACCATTTGATGGAAAGTCCTCTTGGTCCATGTACCTTAAAAATTTGAAACTATTGCGACAGCCAATCATTGGACAGAACAAAAAAAGGCTGTTTGCTTGACTGCTGCTTTACCACTCGCCATTGCCTTGGAACACGAGGCAGCTAGTCGAGTTTCACGGAGCTATCGAGTACGAACCTCTGAAGAGAGCAACGAACAAAACGATAAACGTCTAGAGGAAATCATACGTAAAGTAGTTCGTAACATGATGCCGAAGAGACGCGAAACCTGATGTTGGAATGGTGGCGACGTAGGTCACATTCGCCGTAAATTGCAAGAAAATAATACAACAGTCAGAAAGCTAGAACAAATCGAACACAGGGCTGAAAGAGTTCGTTTAAATGCTGATGCCCTTTCGAGACGGCCGTGCAGTGCAAATTGTATTGTTCTGAAGCTTTTTTCTTATGGCATTTTAAAGTAATTACTATTTAAATAGGACTAAGCCACAATTAAAGGTTCAAGTACGTTTATTGACGTTTCAATTTCCACTTCGGAAATCGTTCTCAAAATACTTATTTTGAGAACGATTTCCGAAGTGGAAATTGAAACGTCAATAAACGTACTTTAACCTTTAATTGTGGCTTATTCCCATTTAAATAGTAATTGGTGCAAATTGTAATCACTGTCTTAAATTATAAGAACGACTTTGCCCCGTGAGACGAACCACCGTCATGAATGATCAATGGCAGCCTCAACAGCTACAAGACGCTCAATCAGATGATCCATGTATAAAAAGAGTATTGGATTGGATGCGTCGAAGTGAAAGGCCTTTTTAGCAAGACATTAGTGCATGTAGTCCTGAAGTCAAGTGCTACTGGAGGCAATGGAATTGCCTAGTGCTAAAAGATGATCTTCTTTATAGAACCTTTGAGAACGATGATGGTATACAAACTAAGCTTCACTTGATTGTAGCTAAAAGTAAAGTGTCAGAAGTATAGCGTCAGTTGCATGACGGTGCATCAGGTGGACACTTTGGTATCACGAAGACTCTGCAAAAGGTTCGAGAACGGTTCTATTGGGTGAACTGTAAAGATGATGTAAGAAGATGGTGCCGTAAATGTGAACTGTGTGCAACTAGTAATGGTCCAGTTGGTAAAAAGAGGGACCCATGAAACAGTACAATGTTGGTAGTCCTATGGAACGAGTAGCAATCGACATTGCAGGTCGACTTCCAGAGACGAATGATGGAAATAAATATATCCTGGTAGCCATGGATTATTTTACGAAATGGACTGAGGCCTATGCGATACCAAATCAAGAAGCTGCTACCGTTGCAGAGGTACTTGTTAAAGAATTCTTTAGATGATTTGGTGTTCCCTTGGAGATCCACTCCGACGAAGGGCAAAATTTAGAGTCAACCCTTTTCCAAAACGTTTGTAAATTGATTGGTGTCAATAAGACCAGAACGACACCCCTATATCCTCAATCAGATGGAATGGTTGAGAGGATAAACCGAACGATGGGTAAACACCGGTCTAAAGTTATATCAGAACATCAAAGAAATTGGGACTAGCACATTGATTTATTCCTAATGGCCTACCGCTCGGCCTTGAATGAAATTACAGGCCAGACTGCAACCTGCCTGATGTTAGGTCGTGAAGTCCGTTTGCCCTGCGACCCAGAGTTTTGCTTTCTACCTTCCGAAGAACATGTTGCAAGCGAAGATTATGTCGACCGCCTGAAGTTAAGAACAAACAACATTCATGAACTTGCCCGACAACACATCCAGTTAACCAGTGACGGAATGAAAGATCAATATGATTCTCGATGCAAGAATAAAAGCTATGAAGTAGGTGATTTTGTTTGGCTTTATAATCCACAACGTCGTTGTGCCTTGTCCCCTAAACTGCAAAGACAATGGGATGGTCCGTATAAAATTAAAAAGAGAATAAATGACGTAATATACCGAATTAAGAAGTTAGGTAAACCAAAAGTAGTTCACATAAATCTTCTTGCACCTTATGCTGGTTTAAACAAAACAGAAGAAGCCCGAACCCTTCAACATGAGATTAAAGATAACCGGCGACCAAGCTTTAATGAATTTATGTCAAATTACGTTAAGAGAAAGAGTGCTAGATTCAGCGTGACCACAGAAGTTCAGCAGGATCTGTTTAGTGTTCTGCATAACGTCTCTCTAGCACACTGTATAGCCCAAGATCTTGAGATGACTAAATCTTTGGACGATTTAAAAAATCAGCAGCCTAAAGTTGGGAAAGTACTGAGATTAGAAGATGGTCCTCGATCTTTGCTGTATATGGTGACCAGGAAGTTGTGTACAGACAGGGCAACCTACGAGGATATATGGCGTGCTCTAACTAATTTGAAGAAAATCGTCTGCAATTATTTGGCCTTAATCTGAAGAGATCGTGTCCTTCAAAGACAGTAGACTGTTATTTCTTTCTGAGGGGTTCATGCAGAGCTGGAGAGTCCTGTAGATTCCGCCATCCTAGGCCTACATTTAGAGTTGCTGATCGGGACGCTTAGATCTAAGAGGGGAGCAGTGCTACAAACATGCATTCGGTGTGGCCCGTGTAACGGTTGCATCTCGAAAACGACTAGAACTTACCGGCCATGTATCGAGCACGAAAG
This sequence comes from Diabrotica undecimpunctata, assembly GCF_040954645.1. Classification (NCBI taxonomy): domain Eukaryota; kingdom Metazoa; phylum Arthropoda; class Insecta; order Coleoptera; family Chrysomelidae; genus Diabrotica; species Diabrotica undecimpunctata. The sequence continues at coordinate 49,549,227 of NC_092808.1, forward strand.
AGATCAACCCGTCAAATAGGCGAATTGAAGGTGGGCTACTCCAGAATGTTATAGTACATAGTGACTTTTATATATAAGCATACCTTGAAGGAGTGAAGTGGAGTTGATAAGATATTACCGAAGTAAACTTATAAATAAATATAATTATATAAATTCGAACCGCTCGTTATATTTAAAAACGGTACACTAGGATTCTTTTTTCTAATATTGTTAATATAAATAACTTAACACCATTTTTTGCTAAATCTCAGAACATTATATCCAACAATCAGAACATCTATTATCATTCACTACCTTTTATACCATCATTAAAACCTAAATTAATACAAACACTAAAGGTTATTGACAATATAAAAATAGCAACAAAGAACATCAAAACCATTTCATCTCTATATTCCAAAACTAAGTAATAGACTAATTAGACAGAAGAAATGTAGTATACAGCACTAGTTGTACTCAGTGTGAAGCTGAGTATGTTGGTGAGACCGAAAGAAATCTGTCAAATCGCGTTATTTTCCACAAAAGTGATTGTAAAATTAAAAAGCCACCTTGTGCTTTAGCAGAGCATGTAACGACAAAGACCATATTATGAATTTTGATAAAATTAAAATTTTGTGTAATGAAAGTAATAAATTCAAAAGGACTTTTTTAGAAATGGTTTGTATTAGCAGAAGTGATAATAATTTAAACACAAGATCAGAAATTCAAAATCTAAGCAAAATTTATTTATAATTATATTATTTCTCTATAGTTTATTTATAAAACCAGTAAAATATCACATTTTAATTTAATTTTCCATATACTTGTTACATTTTTTGATGCATCTATCAGTGATGAATGAATCTTCTTTTTTATTACTAAATAAAAGAGAATTTTTAAACAAAATTTTAGTTTTCAAATATGAAAATTTTAAGTTGGCATTCATGACATTGAGGCTTATTTGTACTTGGTCGCTATTATAACTTATTTTATAAATTCAATTGTTTTTGCGTTAAAAAAATTTTTTTAAATTATATTACAAAATTTAAGAGAAACATTTATTAGACAGTCAAAAAATTTTGAGAATAGTTTTTTGAAATATGTTTAGCAGCATAAATTTATTAACAAAACTAATTTTATTTGGTGAGTTAATATAATTTTTTTTTTCTAGTTCCACTTTGTAAGATATTTTGTTTTTTTTTTATCAGCTCTTGAAAATGATTGTAAATAGAATTGAAAGCACGAGATAAAAAATAGTTACCTAATAGCTTCTTTTATTGACTCCAACCCATCCAAAACATATTTATATATTTTTTCCAAACGAGTCACAAGTACTTTTTTTTCTTCATCAACAAAGATGTATTATAATGTTGATAAAATTTATCATAGTCTCTCATCTTTTTTAATATATAAAACCTATTTTTATGTTTAAAAATTTAAAAAATTACTGTATATCCAAAAATAATGTCATGTATTTATTTAGAATAATTAAGTGTTTTTGGATGTACAGTAATTTTTAAAATTTTTAAACATAAAAATAGGTTTTATATATTAAAAAAGATGAGAGACTATGACAAATTTTATCAACATTATAATACATCTTCGTTGATACAACCTCATTAAGTTTCTCCCTGATGAAGGACATAACCAATGTCCGAAAGCTTGGAAAAAAAAGAGTACACGTTTCATTTTTTATTGCTGCAGACCCACTATTTAACGTTTACTTATATATATATATATATATATATATATATATATATATATATATATATATATATATATATATATATATATATATATATATATTGTGACGATTAGGGTTTATAGAAAATAATTTATAAGTTATATACTACATAATATTAGATATAAAAAAGTATTTGATTATTTTAAGAAGTTATATACTAGAGAATTTAATAAAAAGATATTTATGTGAGGGCATTTTTAAGAAATTAGCATATAATAATTGTAAAAAGTTGTATTTTAGTAGTTATGATTTTGTAGATATTTTTAAGTGAGCCATGTGACTAGGCAACACACTATACCCTCCATTCCTAAATGTCATTTTAAGAATTTTACGAATATAAGTGGGGTTATATTGTTTGAAATGTGTATTTTATTAAATTAGAGTGTTAGTTACTAATTTGAATGTTTATTCTGATCTGAAAAGCCTAAATGTAAACAAAATTATTAATAGAAAAGAATGGAATTCTCTGGATCAGCGGAGATGACCATTGTTTACAGTCGAACATTCTCGATATAATGATTATGGCGGTGGATCGAACAGATATTTTTTCGAGAACATCTAGATAGAAGTTAATAGAACGATTGGAACATGATCTCTTACCAGATGGTTCTGGAATATCAATAAAGGATATAAATACCCGTGATTTGGATTCAAGATGGCAGTTTTTGGAAGTTTTTAGTCAGAAGTCAGGCCAGTTTATTATGAAAGTTATTAGACACATTTAGTGAAGTAAATTGTTCAGAATTTTCAAGAAGTCAGTCAGAAAAGTTTAGTAAGAAATATGAAAGATTATTTGGAGTCAGAGAATCAGGTACAAATAGTCAAATTATTTAATATAGTGAGTTAAATGAAGATTAAAAATTATGCATATAATTTATGCACATTTATAATTATACACAAATAATTATTGAAGATTATAAAAGTATATTGGAAGAAATTAAATTATATTGTGGTTGGAGATTAGTATAAATCAACTTATAATAATTGGATATTGGTATATTGAAAAGAAGAATAAATATAAATGCTGTTTGCTGGTTTGGTTGGTGGTGTATAAATGCTGGTGAAGAAAACTATATCTTAAATTGGTAGAAGCTGATAATTGGAAAAAGTAATTTCACAAAAAAACAAGGATAACTGAAGTACGAAGACATTCAGTGGTGATTAGAATCTATATACTTAGTGGAAAACAGTTCATTTAGGCATTCAGTGAAAGAAAGGTACAAAATTTTGTTAATATAATTTAGTTAGTGTCATAACAATTTCAATTTTGAAGATAGTTTGTTTAAATTTTAGATTGTCTATAGAATTTAATTAGTTTTATAAGAATATCAGTTTAAAGATAGTTTATTTTAAATTTACATTGACTAGGTTAGATATATATATGTGTGTTTCATAATAGTTATAATAAAGATAATTTAAAAAAGTACTTACAAGCTAATTCTTTGAGAACCGCGATAAAAACCCTATATATTATTAAAAATACTCATTGCTCATCATTCAAACAAAAAACACATCATAACAATATATATATATATATATATATATATATATATATATATATATATATATATACATTTCTATTGTGTCTACTGTTGACTCACCAAGTGAAAATTTATCTTAACATTTTACTAAAAAATTTTAAGTGATGCAAATGACACCGATAGCAACTTTTTGTAAAAGATTCTTTTTTCAGCTTCAGTAACTTTATTAAAAAAAATTCAACTACCAAAAGATTATGTAATTATTAGTTTGGATGTCGATTCACTTTCACTTTATATTATTTAACGTTAGCTATTCGAAATATGCAAATATATATATAAATATATATACATATATATATATATATATATATATATATATATATATATATATATATATATATAATATTTCGAAAGATTCTTCGTTTAGTACAAATAAACCTTAAGCTAAGCAACTCAACAGGCTTCAGGGTTGAACCGTGTTGATTATTACTGCGCAGTAATAATCGACCCGGAAGCCTTTTGAGTTTAATGTTAACTCTTGTAATAGTAGTAATCTTACCTCTAAGTTTAATATATGTATATATTCATTTCATCTCTTAAGGGTGGATATAATATATGAAACGTGTCTCAATTGACGTTTTGAGACGATTTTTCTCAAAATAAAATTGAATTTTGTTTTTTGAATATCAAAAAATAAAGTTAACTGAACTTGTGGTTAATTACTACTGAAGATAGTAAATACCATAGAGCAGTCACGAAGAAATAATTTTGTATCTAAGCAAAGAAAAACGTCCAATCTATGATTTTGAAACTTATTAAAGATAATTAAGAAAGACATTTTTATACTCACCTTGAGATTTCACAACCACCAAAAAACATATAAATAATAAGCAATTCCTAAAGAAAGTCATTGTAATAGATTTGTATGTACTGTCCACTTCCAATAAACGAAGATGAGATACTAATTTTAACTATTTTGTGTGGTCTATCGAAAGGCGAGATTGTACTTGAATATATGCTAACGACGTATAATTATTCGTCAAAACTAAAGTAAGTTATTAATCCTGATGATGATACAGGTGGTTAAAATACAATGAAAATATATGGGATAGAGGAAAGAAATGTAAACTTTTTTTAATAAAGTCATAAAATACTATGAAAGTACACGGACCAATTATATTGTAGAAAATTCAATGAGTATTACTGATAATAATAGGTACCTACTCATTCGTGGTAAAATATTTATGATGTTTAAAAGAATAAATAAATATAAATATCTACATATCTCTTAATTTGATTTATTATCAACACCTTAGTAATAACAAATTGTTTTTTATAAATATTTTATTTTAAAGGGGAGGTTATTTTATGACTATATAATATATATTGATAAATTCTATTGCCTTATGGTTATTCAAGAGAAACTTTTTTTAATATTTAATATTATCACCGTAGCATATCCATGTCATTGCACAACATATGCTACAAACAACAGCAATTGAAATTTAATGCATATTTGTACTATATAGTAATAACAAAAAGTAGTAAAATGGGCTTTGTCATTTATATTATTTCACTTAAACATTAAAAGTTTAAAAATTAATTGACAAAATATCGAAATGCTATTAGAATATAAAACTGTCAGGTAGGTAAAGTGTCCTACACTGAACCAATTTTTGTATAGATCTTTAGTACTACTTTATGTTAATTGTAATATTTCAGAAGACTTATTAAACAGAAAGATAACATATTAATCCTTTATCTATATTGCTTTAATACTTAACAATTATTTTTATGTATATAAGATACTATTTACATAATAGCCTGAATGGTTCACTGTGTGCTATGTTGTGGACACAGTGAACCACTAGCCTGTACACAGTGAATCATATACCTAAATAAAACAAATATATAAACAAAGAGGTATTTCTCGTAAATTTACAAACAATTTGTAGTATATTTCGATGTTAAACATGTTATTAACGGGGGATAAAGGGGTAGAATGCGAATACATGGAGTTGATTCCAGTTTACTCCAACTAGCCTCTTCTACTCAAATCCGACTCTCACCTTCACGCTGGTGTCCCCTGTTAACCGAGCAACCTAGCTAGAGATCTGGTATCCAACCCGGGTGGAAAGTTGGGTCGGGACTGACGAGAGTGGGTGAAATGGCCCTCCGAAAAGGGGGTTTGGCGTTGGGTTAACTACCCAACCCGTTAAAACCCCATACTTACGAAATCGAAAGTCAAAAATGCCGGACGGAAATCTCAACGACGACCTATGCAACGAAATAAGGACCTAAATAATGGAAATAATGATCTTAATGTATTTACCTGGAACGTTCGCACACTTAACGAACCTGGAAACATCCGCAAACTGTGTGACATATTAGCACAATATAATGCTGATATTACTGCAATACAAGAAGTACGATGGACAGGCCATGGCATAATCCAAAAAGCAAACTACAATATATACTATAGTTGTCATAGAACCAGACATGAATTTGGGACAGCCTTTATAGTCAATAATAAAGTCAACCACTTGGTTATAGATTTTTAGTCGATAAATCTGCGAATGAGCTGCTTAAGGATCAGGGGCAAGTTTTTTATTATTAGCCTTATTAATGTACATGCCCCAACAAAGGACAAACAAGACGAAAAAAAAGACAATTTCTATGATGAATTAGAAAGAACATATGACAATTATCCCATAAATGACATTAAAATAGTAATCGGTGATCTAAACGCAAAAATCGGAAGGGAAGAAATATATCTATTACACACTGGTAAATATAGTCTCCATAATATTACTAATTCGAATGGACACCGAGCAGTCACCTTCACAGCCTCAAAGAACATGATCGTAGTAAGCACATGTTTTCTACACAAAAAAATAGATATGGGGACTTGGACCTCGCCTGATGGATTAACGAACAACCAAATTGATCATGTGATCATAGATGCTAGACACTTTTCCAACCTTATGGATGTCCACACCCATCGAGGCGCCAATATTGATTCAGATCATTTTCTAGTTGGCACAAGAATTCGGGCTAGAATCTCAAATGCGAAGAAGGAGAGAAGTACCAAAACAAGGAGCCTTAATATTGAACTCCTTAAAAACCCGCAAACGGTAGAAAGGCTTCAAAACTATATCGAAACTAAATACATAACTAAAGAGAATCTAACAATTAGTGAACAATGGGAAATGTGTAAAAATTACATTAAAGACGCAGCAAATAACATTCTAGGGCCGCAAAGACCACCACCACGCAATGAGTGGTTCGATGCTGAGTGCGAGGACATTACAAGAAAAAAGAACAATGCATATAAACTGATGCAGCAAAGAAGAACCCGAGAAAAAGAACAAAAATATAAAGATCTCAGAAGAGAAGAGAAGTACATCCATCGGAGAAAAATGTGAAATTATGAAAATAGAATATTGGAAGAACTTGAGGCATTAAAAAAGGAAAATCAAACAAGAAAATTCTATAAAAATCTAAACAAAGCAAGAAAAGAAGCAAGCAAGGATCAGACTATGTAAGGATAAGGAGGGGCATATACTCAATACAAAAAAAGGAGTATCGAAAAGGTGGGTGGAACACTATAAAGAACTACATACTATCGAAGTAGAAGATCCAAATCAACCACTCCCAGGAGCAAACAACAATACACCATTGGAGCTTCCATCAATTCAGGAAGTACGGGATGCAATAAAACACCTAAAAAATAATAAATTTCCAGGAAGTGATGGTATACTCGCGGAACTTATTAAATGTGGAGGTGCTACTCTGACTAATCATATATATAAAATCATACCGAGAGCCTGGAATGAGGAACAAATCCCAGAAGAGTGGTGTATTGAGATCGTTTGCCTGCTACACAAAAAGGGCGATGAATTAGAATGTAGAAACTATAGGGGAATAACCCTCCTTAATACAGCATACAAAATATTTTCGAGTATTTTATATGGTCGCCTGAGTGAATATTCAGAGGAGCTTCTTGGCGAATATCAAAGTGGTTCTGGTCGATCAACAACAGACCAGATCTTTGTGCTAAGGCAAATACTGGAAAAAACCAATGAATTCAATATCGACACATACCATCTTTTCGTAGATTTTAAATCGGCCTATGATAGTGTCCTAAGAAATAAATTGTATGAAGCCATGGATGAATTCCACATCCCCGATAAACTGCTATAATAATCCCCTATAAAAAAATGCTATTTTGGACTGAGTAGACATATGAGAAGCAGAAACTTAAGCCAAAAAACAAAAATAACCGTATACAAAACCCTTATACAACCAGTGTTGACATATGGGTCGGAGACATGGACCATTTCCAAGGCAGATGAAAATCTCCTGCTTATATTTGAACGAAGGATCCTGAGAAGAATATTTGGTGGCATCTGTGAAAAAGGTGTTTGGAGAAGGAGGTATAACTACGAGATATATCACAGACATAAACATCTATTTGGTGGTAAAGACGTAGTATCCTTTATAAAAATAGAAAGACTAAGATGGGCAGGACATCTGGCAAGATCACAGCGGAACAACCCTCCTAGAAGAATCCTTATGTCACAACCTGTGGGAAGTAAAAGTAGGGGTAGACCAAAACTCAGATGGAGGGATGGTGTAGATGAGGATGGTAGACAAATAGGCACAGCAAACTGGCAACAGTTGGCAATGGATAGAGCTGACTGGCGTAATAGACTTGGGAAGGTCGAGGCTCTTTTATAGGGCTGTAGCACCAATGATGATGATGACATGTTATTAATAAAACCAAACAAAATTATTTAACCTAACATAACATTCTTCTACATTTTGGATCTAATATGAAGAAAAGAAGAAATATTTTACTTAACATTAAAAAAGAAAAAGCGCAGTTACACATTACCGAACATGAGTCTGTAAAGTCTATTTTTAAAGAATAAAATGAAGTCTTGCTCCTTGAGGTGCTACCATGATCCAAAAGTTTTGGTAATATTATTTTCAAGTCACATTTTTAAACGGTAGATATATCAGGAATATCAGGCTTAATAAAACAATGCGGAAACGCTACGAAGAATGAAAAAAGATAAAAAATAATCAACACTATAAATAAAAAAAAATGAGCTACTTTGGTCACATACTGAGAAACGAGAAATACGAATTGATGCGGCTGGTCATACAAGGGAGGGTGGAAGGCAAAAGAGGACCGGGCAGAAGACGCACGTCCTGGCTGAAGAATCTGAGACAATGGAGTGGGAAACGTCAATAGAACTTTTCAGAGCGGCTGCAGATAGAGTCAAATGGGCCATGATGATCGCTAATGTCCTTAGGGATGGGACACGTTAAGAATAAGAATAAAACAATATTGTAATGAACTCTTCTTTCTCAAGAAACTAACATCGATTGTTAAAACTTTTGCAATGTAGTAAATTATATCCTCTTTTCCCTGGAGTTGTACCAAAACAAACTCTCCCTCAACAGGATCTCTCTTAATATGTCCCAACCCTTCTATAGCGCTTTGCATATTGTCCTCATCTGAAATTTCGTCTGACATAACATCATCACTTTTTAATATCATAGAACCATCAGATTCGGACTCGGAAGCGTCTTATAACACTTTTCTCACTCCTTTTTTGTCCTTGTTTGTTACATTTCTTTGTTTCTATTTTTCGCTTTCTGGTCATTTTTTCTCTTTCAATCTCTTCTTTTTCTAAAGTGTCCGTTGCTATGATACTTTTACCCTTTTTTTCTATTCTTTCTTAAAGTTTTCCTTGGTCGAGCTTTTAAAGGTGGGCTGAATTGTGCTGGTGGTGTAAATTCCTTGCTATTTCTTGTATTTGAGAGTCAACCTTTTCTATATCTTGACTATAATGAGTTTCATTGAATTGCGGACCGCGATATCCTTCCTCAACTTGTGGACCAACGACATCCTCATCTTGTAAATGATGAACGTCTTTAACTTGTAAACTGCCAACTTCCTCAATTTGGGGACAATCAGTTACTGTGCTCGGTAAAAAGTCAATTTCATTAAAAATCTTTTTATCAAAGGGATGTATTCCTATTTTTCTGAAACTATTTATTTGTTATCGATGTAGATGTCTTGGCCTTGAGATAATCGCCGATGAATTCTCCCACATCATAAATGGATACCAGTTTACCTGGATTTCTTATCATCCAAGAATCCATGCTAGCGTTGTAAAAACTTTTAAATGGTTTAAATAATCCCACATCAAGAGGTTTGTTTTTATGGGACGAATGGGGGAGGGGGAGGGTAACGTAAGAATTATAACACCTTTTGCTTTTAATAATTCTAAAAACTCTACAGACAGGTGTAATTCATGATTATCAAGTAAGTAAGTAATATAAGTAAAGAAGGATTGTCTGTTGAAGATGAAGTACATTTTATGAAATGTTTTAAGACTTCTTGGAACAATCCTCAATTCATCCAGCCGCTTGGAGTGGCCAAACCCAGCGTGCCTGTTGTAAGCTTATTAAGGGAAAGTGTCTACAAATCTTTTTCCTAGTAGTACTAACCAGACACATTTTTACATACGACACAATGGTAGACATTTGCTTGTAATTGGTAGATAAAACTTGTTAAAGTTTTCACATTTTCACGTCCAGTTACCGTAAAATATCTATTTTGCTGAACGTATTTTTTTACCTAAATTGGTTTATAGACTATAAAAGAGTTGTGTCCTTGCATATATCAAAGTACAACACAAAATTAGCGTCACAGTTAAGGTTGATTCTCATTATCCATCCAGACGGCGTCAGGCAACCGACCATCAGATGTCCGTCAATTTTATGTCAGGTTCGCACTATACAGCAGCTAACCATCAGTGTTTCAACAACTTTTGGACAAGTAGTACGGTTTGGCGTGATGTTTAAAAATTATTCACTTACCGGTTTAGCGTTATTGCTGTTTTGCTGGAAGAAGAGGATGAAGGGAAGGAGATATCTAAAAGGAAAGCTAGGAAGACGGGAAAAAGAAAAATATGGTTACATCAAAGTTTGATGGAAAGGAAAACTGAAGGGGAATTTTTCACATTATACAAATAATTATTAGATGGTGAAGTAAAATTTCATGAATACTTAAGGATGTCGAAATATCAAATTAAAGATTTGTTGTCAAAAGTTTTTAAAGAATATTTATTAAGAAAAAGAAATAATACATTTAGATAAGCGATAACTCCAGCTAAAAAATTGGCACTTGGTTTGAGGTAAGTTTATTTATAAAAAATAAGTACAAAAGGATCACATAATAATATATTGTATATATTCGAAATTAAGTTTTATAAAAAAAGTATAGGTATAATATATATATATATATATATATATATATATATATATATATATATATATATATATATTATATATATATATAGATATATATATATATATATATATATATATATATATATATATATATATATATATATATATATATATATATATATATATATATATATATATATATATATATAGCATCGAGAAAAGGAGTACGGCCGTCAATCCAATATAAATTAAGGATCACTCAGAAGAGTGGTGGGTTTTTTCGGTCAAAAGGTGGAGAAAAAAGACAAAGTTGATGGCTACTTCATCTATTTATTGAAGACGTTTCGCTTTCTTAATCAGAAAGCATCATCAGTTCATCTAAAAAGAACAATATGAAAAAACCACACTAGCATGGAAAATGCTGTTACATGTGTTACCTTGTAGATATATAGCAGTCAGTGATAACAAAGTTGTAAAGACACTTAAGTAAATGGACATTATACGATTATGATGTATAAACAATAAATTGAACTAGATAAGTTAACAATTTGTTCAAACTAAGCACAGCAAAAAGAACATGTGGTTTTGTTTTTTTTTATATAAATGTATAAGTTAAGAAACATTAAAAAAGAGAATGAAGAACTAAGAAAATCAAAGAAGCACTTTCAACCAATATAGCATTAGTTATGATTTAATTTTTACTTTAGGTAGCATTATTATATAAATTAATATTGAAATTGAATAATTTAATGTATAATGAAATTACCACTCCTGGCTTCATGAATGCTGCCGATAAAAAGGTGTTCAATTAAGACAATCACGCCATCAACGTAAAAGACAGTAAAACCTAGAGGTCATAAATTATGACAGAACAGCAAGGTGAAATACCAACCCTAATGATAGAGCGGTTTATTTAAATGATAGGGTGAGTTTGGGTGACAACCTGCTTGTAAGGAACCAGTAAATGAAAGGAAAGGTGGTTAATAACACCAAATTTCCCCCATTGATCGGCTAAGAAAAAACAAACAAAACAAGTGAGGTCAAACCAAAAACTCATATATGTATCGTCAACGTTGTGGATGGTTAATCAGCCACAGGTGAAGATCAATTATAATTTCCAACAGTGCAAGGTTCATAACTTGGAGCTGCAAATGAAAAAAAAAAATGATTCTATGAATCACATCAATTATATAACTGTATTGAACTATTTGATTAAAAACAGTTAATACAAATCTGTGTATATGCAACACGAGACTAGGTCAACAGTAATGCAAGTTGCATACGTGTAAGTTAATATAAGTAAGAAATATTTCTTGTGATATATTTTATATTAAAATTATTTTATATGTTAATAAATATATGTGAATATGCAACTAGTGACTATGTCAAAAGTTACATAAGTTTAAGTTAATATAAGTAAGAAATATTTCTTGGTTTTTTTATTTTATTTAAATTTATTATTTATATGTTGATATGTATTTAATTATTTAATAAGAAAATATGAAAATATGGTAAACCTGTACACCTTAAATGACAATGATAAAGTAAATAGCTTATTAAGCCTAATTCTGCAATAATAAAGCATGATATATTTTTGGCTCAAGTTATTGATGTCTGTTCTCTTGTTAAGAGCATTCGGGTGTTTAAGTATTGAACACATTTCCAAAAACTGTCTTTTGACGAGATTACGCTCTGTGCCAAGAATCTTAACTTCATTAAAGTCTATCTTATGCTTGGTATCATATATATCATATATGGTATATATATATATATATATATATATATATATATATATATATATATATATATATCATTACTCGACAATATCAGTGTGTGAACTTGAACATGATGACAGACTCAAGTCTGTCGTGGCTGATGAAAGTTGCTGATAAGTATTTATTTATTTATGGTTTCGCTAATACCATTCAGAAAAGCGTCTATTGCTATAGTGGTAGTGGGTTGCTCATTTTTGCTTATAATGTATTTCATCAAAGTGGTTGATGGTGATCCAATAATTTCAGAGTGAGATACTTTCGCTCTTCTCGATTTGTGTGCTGATGGACTTTTTTTTCTAAGCTGCCTCTTTACCAGAGACAGTCTTCTTAGTTCTCAGCTCTACAAAACTGGTCTCTCAGGCTGAACCATCTTTGTTTACAATCGTTTGCTAAAAAAACTTTTATTAATAACCTATATTAACAATTACTTATTAATTATACTTAATAAGAATTCTACAAATTCAAAGGTCGTTGTTTTTCAGGTTTTTAGCTACAGGGGACACAATGCGGTCATTAGCTTTTAGTTATAGATTGGGGCATTCAACAACTTGGTCTTTGATATAAGGTTGAATGGTCGAATAAATGAACTTTGAAAATTAAAGGCAGATATCGAGCACAGTTTTAATAATTAAATCTTGCCCAAGTATTTTCGCTCCTAGAGCATCTTCAGGGGCATCTGAAATAAGCCAAAAACGTTTTTTAAATGAAGAAATTGATTAATCTCGATAAAAACTCGAAGTTAATGGATTATAAAAAGTTTTTTGTGATTAACGTCGTTAATTTTGGGCTATCCAACAATTGCAGAATGTCATACACATAAAATTAAACATAAATTTGAACATAACACTAGACTAAACAAGGACAAACAGTTTAAAATTATTTAAAAAGCCGAAGCTACATTTTGGTCGGCAACAGGAGAGAGAATGGCTCCCGGTATTAACGGAAATGTTTAGGTGACATGTGACATACGACAGCTTGGATAGATAGTCACAATCATGTAGATGTGATCTGCACATTTTAATATTCTATGTAACTAAGCATTGACCGAAGATCCAACTGACACTACTCTAGGAAATTAACTGATGAAATATGACATATAGAATATTTTAACTAGATTGCATAATCCAGATCTTACACTTAAACCTGTCTATAATAATTAGGGTGCTAGTTTGAGAGCAATTGAAGTGGACGTAAAGTATGAATGCAAGAAATAGACTAAACAATCTATTAGACAGTGGGTGGTTGACTACAATAAAAGGGTCCACCAGACACTATCAATACTGTAGAAAAGAAGAAATCTGACTATGAAATTAAAATGCTAAAAATGAAAGCAATGTATAAATGAGGTATAATTTAAGTAGTTCAGTTAAACCCCCAGTCAATGGGAGAACTATAAAATTAATATGTAAAAGCGTTACTCAAGACCAACTGACCAACAGTGGAAGATGTTGAAATATACAACTGTGGAAATGGTATATCTAAATTACGCAGAGGTATGGAGAGTGTAATTAACGCCGACTATAGATTAATTGAACCTGAGCAAGCTAGTTTTGTAAATTATTGAAGAATAAAGTAGTAATGTTAAACAAAGTATGAAATTAATAAATTCTTAATGGGTATACTCAGTGCAGGAAGTCTAAACAGCCGAGCTTCCACTACGAGGTGAAACTGCAATAAAAATTTTAAAAATAGGTTTCAATTTAGTACAATTTAAATTAATTTGGGTATTCAGATAATGATGACATAGAAAGAAAACAATTAATCTTGTTCGGACATATTAAAAGAATGCCAGAGTACAGATGGCCTAGAAGAGTACTGGAATGGATCCCTCCTGAAAGAAGAAAGAGAGGACGACCACAGAGAAGTTGGCGCAATGATATTGATGAAGCAATGGCGGCAACAGACTTAGAAGAGGCAACTGCATATGACAGAAAAAGATGGAAATTGGGGGCGGAGAAGCGGCGACAGCCGTAATAAATCCGTTATTATATTATATTATATATATATATATATATATATATATATATATATATATATATATATATATTTATATATTAAGACAATGAGAGTTTCTATTTATTTCCTTTGTGATCTCCAAATCTTCTAATAAATCCAACTCCAAATATTTTTTTTTCTATTAATTTCATGTAAAATAGACGGTAAAATAGACGAACCAGTGTTGATGTTAAAATTGTGTTTACTAGATAATAAGTGTTAACCAAAACTTGAAGAGTTTGGTCTTTTCAAATGTTCTGAAATTCTAGTAGATATTTTTCTAATGGTTCTACCTACATAAGAGGCATCACAATCATCACACTTTAATTTATAAATACCACTTTTGTCAAGTGTGTTCATCCTATCTTTGGTGTTAATGAAAAAGTAACCTAAAGTGTGACTTGAAGGAAATTTTGATGGTTTCAATTGTAGAAGTAAAAAGTTTAGATATTTTATTGGAAATGTTGCTATTGGAAATCTATTGTTCTTATGGCACTTGCGGATATAGAATATAAATTCATTGCTGTTGATATAGGAGCTTATGCAAAGAATAGTGATGGGGGCATTTTTTGCAAATTCAAGTTTAGGTCACCGATTCCACAATATAATACAATGAATATTCCACCAGGAAGAACTATTCCAAACACTAATACTGAGATGCCATTTGTAATGCTCGGCGGCGAGGTCTTTCCATTGAAAACCTATTTATTACGACCTTATCCAGGATCGCAAATTAAAGAAGACGAAGCAAAAACAAATTTCAATTAAAGTTTTTAGTTGAGAATGTTTTCGGCATATTAGCTCAACGTTTTCAGGTATATAGTAGAATACTAAAGTCAAAACCTGAATATGCTGATAAAATCATTTTAACCACTTGTATTTAACATAATTACATAAGAGACGGTAATATTATATATTCCTCTAGGGCTGATGTATTAAATTCAAACTCAATTTAGAGATATTCCTCCGCAGGGAGGTACTGCTCAAAGAACAGCTTACGAAATACGAGAAACACTTAAAACTTTTTTCGCCTCTCCACAAGGGGCGGTAACTTGGGAAGTATGATATATCACAGTATGATCAGTCACACTATTTTAAAAAAATATTGCCAGCGATTAAATTAACATTATGTGGTTTCATTTAAAAGTGTGTAGTAAAATTTATGTAGGTACTTAGTAATATAATTTGTAGTTAAATTACTTTTAAAATTAATAAATTTGAAATGAGTAGTACAATCTTACAAGACTTACCTGGAACTCCCAATTCCTCACCGATTTTTTTCCATATTGTCTCCTTAATATGCTTGTCGCCGACGAACTGCATAATATTCTCACTATCCTCAAGACACGTCACCAATAGGTACCGACAATCAGTCCGATCGCATCAGTCAAAATATTTTACTCATGTGTAAACTGCGGTGACATTTTTGTTATTAACGATATTTATACTCATAGACGGTCCTTATTTCAATAACTACAGAAAATGGATCATCTTAGTCAAGACCTAGAGAATATCCTTAGTCTGTCAGATTATTTTTAAAACCTTATTAATTTTCTTCATGAAACCAGATTTTACCAGGAAATTTAGAAGACGACTTGTAATTTAGAATCTGAAATTTAGAATTAAGGTATGTATCTGTGAACGTAGAGTGAAAGTGGAGTATGAGGATCTGCTGGTACGAGGTGAACGGTAGTATGTTATACGGATGGCTCGAGAAAAGGGAAAACTGGGACAGGAATGGTCTCTGTGAATGGGGATTTTCCTTTACCCGACAGGAGTAGCTTTTTCCTTGGTGAACATATTACTGTTTTTCAGACGGATACATTGTGTAACTAGTCCGTCACTTGTAAAATTTACAACAAATATGTATTAATTAACAAAGTTAACATTATTTAAATGGTGTTTATCCTCATATTTAGTGACTTCCATCATGGGGATTTATTACTCCGAAAACGTTCTGTGATGTAATCCGTATATATATATATATATATATACATTTTAATTAAAAACTCTTATCCTCCAGATATGCTACATAGGATATTAAATATTAAAATATTTGTTAAAAAATATTTTAATTAAAAACTTTTATCCTCCAGATATGCTATATAGGATGCTTTTTTTTAATATTGTTAATATAAATAACTTAACACCATTTTTTGCTAAATCTCAAAACATTGTATCTAACAATCGGAACATCTATTATCATTCACTACCTTTTATACCATCATTAACACCTAAATTAATACAAACACTAAAGGTTATTGACAATATAAAAATAGCAACAAAGAACATCAAAACTATTTCATCTTTATATTTCAAAACTAAATATCCTATAGACAAATTTGAAAAAACGAATGTAGTATACAGCATAAGTTCTACTCAGTGTGAAGCTGAGTATGTTGGTGAGACCGGAAGAAATATATTAAATCGCATTATTTCTTACAAAAGTGATTGCAGAATTAAAAAAACCATCTTGTGCTTTGGCAGAGCATGTAATCGATAAAGACCATATTATGGATTTTGATAACATTAAAATTTTATGTAGTGAAAGTAATAAATTCAAAAGGACTTTTTTGGAAATGGTTTGTATTAGCAAAAGTGATAATAATTTAAACAAAAGATCAGAAATTCAAAATCAAAGCAAAATTTATAAGTATATTATTTCCTTATAATTTATATATGAAACTTGAAAAATATCACATTTTCATTTAATTTTCCATATATCTGTTACATTTTTTCAGACATCTATCAATGGTGAATAAATCTTCTTCTTTTTTGTTACTAAACAAAAAAGAATTTTTATATAAAATTTTATTTTTGGCAATATAATTGTCAAAAATTAAAATTTTAAGTTGGCATTTATGACATTGAGGCTTATTTGTAATTGGTCGCCACTTTAAATTATTTTAACTCTTTAATTGTTTTTGTGTTAAGAAAATGTTTTCAAAATTATATTAAAATTTCAGAGAAGCATTTATTAGATAAGGACATTTTTGTAATAATTTTTTTTTGAAATGTATTTGCAGCAATTTTATTAACCAAACTAATTTTATTTGGTGAGTTAACAAAAAATGTTTTTCTTTCTAGTTCAACTTTGTAAGATATTTTGTCTTTTTTAGCAGCTCTTGATAATAATTGTAAACACAATTGAAAGC
Source organism: Diabrotica undecimpunctata (assembly GCF_040954645.1). Classification (NCBI taxonomy): domain Eukaryota; kingdom Metazoa; phylum Arthropoda; class Insecta; order Coleoptera; family Chrysomelidae; genus Diabrotica; species Diabrotica undecimpunctata. The sequence continues at coordinate 49,566,625 of NC_092808.1, forward strand.
TCGAGATAATAAATAGTTAACCAATAGCCCCTTTTATTGACTCCAACCCATCCAAAACATTTATATGTATATATATATATATATATATATATATATATATATATATATATATATATATATATATATATGTATATATATATATATATATATATGATGTATATATATATATATATATATATATATATATATATATATATATACCTTTTATAAAAGTTTTTTTTAATAAAAAAAGAATTGTAGAAAGTTAGAAACTGATAAAAGAAAACTTTCGTCACTTTCTAGAAGTTTAAAAATCTTAGTTTGTTTTTCTCTGCTCTTTTTCCTACCTAACGAGACGGAAATTAACAGGAGTTATATGTTTTAGCTGGTTTTCCCTAAATAAATAAATAGGAACATCATATGCACCAGTCACCAAGTCACCTGGGAAAAATTTGGAACTTAAGTTAAGGCTTTGGTTTTTGAAATATCATTTCTACCAAGGATTGGGCTTGCTTACATCGAAGATGAAGTTCTCCTACACTTAAAGGTCTAACCGGAACCGGCAGGAATACTCCACTTCTTGCTTTTTAGTAATAGAATACTACTTTATACTAAAACTTTATGTAGTTAAATATTTATGTTTTTTTTTTGATAATTTCGTGTATACACATTTTTAGTTAATTATTTAACATTCAGTTTATAACCTTATCCTCAAGTCTTTTTTTTTAATAAAATCATTATAATCACTTCATTTAAAAATAATTATGTCATTCTATTTAATAATAATGTAGGTATTAGGGGATAATGTAATACCCCCGTTAACTCTCGTTGTAAGGTAATAGTGTACACTTTTAACCCGTGAGAGCCTTATAAATTTCTATTTAAACAGAATTGATACGTCTGGAATATTCTTTGTCAGAGTATATTTTCATTTTATTTATTATTATTTGTTAGATTGAACGCTGAAGTTACAATAATATTCTTTTTATCACCTTAGTAGACTATATATGTTCATTGTTATAGTTTATTTTTATGAACGAGAGAGTAATTAGCATAATTTTAACTGGTAGCTCCGACCACTCCATGGGCGTGCTCAAGATTAATTGAAAAATTACTTTGAATAATTGTAAAAAATAAATGAATTATTTCAGTGTTATAAAGTGTTATGTGTATGTAAACAAAAGTGACCTCTTTTATCACACACTATATTAGAACTGACTGGCCTACATTAAAAAGGGTTTTAAAAAATTCACATTTTTTTTAATTTTTAAAAATTACAAAAGAGAAAAAGAGTTTTTAAAACCGTCTAAGGTATGTTAAATAGATGAATAAAATTATTAATATAAAACTTACAGCTACTTGTTACAAATCCAAATCAGACTCAGAAGATGAACTTTCAGAACCAAGATTTATAATAACTGGCTCGATCATTTTATCAGTAATATTGTCCAGCTTCCACATTTTTTCCTCTTCTTTAATAGTGTGATTTACTGCCTTTTCCCAGTTTTCAGGTTTTACATTATTTACGGCCTTCAAAAACAACGGTATTTTTTCTTGAAACTTCACTCTTTATCTGTGCCCATACCAGTTCAATCGGGTTTAATTCACAATGATATGGTGGGGATCTAAGTACTGTCATTCCACGATTTTTGCCAATTTCATCAATTTCGTATTTTTTAAATTTTTCTTTATGCAGGGCACACAACGAATAAAGTTCCGTTCTTATAGATCCGGGATGGTACGTAATATTTTTTGAACTCAGCCAATTCTGCAAGTCTTTTTTTAACCACTTGGTTGTGGGTAGTCCTTCTATAAGTCTGGAGTGATAACTTGCATTATCCATTACTATTACACAGTTCTTAGGAAGAAGATCTATCATTTGTTCGAACCATTCTTGAAAGACATCAGCGTTCATGTCTTCATGGTAGTCACCGGTACGAGTTGATTCAAAAGTTATTAAACCACCTTCAACAAAACCGTCTGAACTGCCAATGTGTACTATTATCAGCCTGCGTCCCTTTCCTGATGGTGGGTTTAAACCAGTAGATAAGTTATTTACAAAAGCGTGCCTTTGACTTGTAACAGTTTCATCCTGCCAAAATTTATTTGGTGTATGACCCTCGTTGATCCATGTTTCATCAAGATAAAATATTTTTCTTTTTTGGTTTCTCATTTCCTTTATGGTTCTTAGAAAATGTCTTCTCCATATGACAATATCGCTTCTTTCTAATAAAATAGAGTTTCTGGGATTCTTTTTCCAGCGGAAGCCTATTTCCTTTAAAAGTTTCCATAACCCTTCTCATCTCGAACTGAGACAAGAACTTTATCCAATGTTGGAAATTCTTGTCTAAAGAAGAATTCATGCACTTTCCGTCGAAGTCCTTCTTTAAAATGATATTCTATTTGAAATTTTGGTTTCCCTGGAGCATTACGTGGCATTTGAAAACTACCACATTTCTCTTCTTTAATAACTCTGTAAATCGTAGATTTCCCAACACCAAGTGTACTGCTAACTAACTCAACGGTCTCATCAACACTTTCACATAAACGTTTGTCTGTAAATGATTTAAAACAATTAAATATTAATGTTTTTTCATTAACTGTTAGAGGACCTATTTTTCGGCGTTTACACGGCACTTCCAAATTTTCCATAACACTAGTATACACAATAAACTGCACCTTGCAACTGAAGTACCTACTTTTAGTGAACTGTTAAGAATTTTGAATACGCCACTTGGACCTTCCTATATACAAAATATAAATTTTCTGTGGAATAAGTTTAGAAGGTAATTATCTAGTCAATTACTGTCGTAGATTCCTGGAATTAAAGAATTAAATGTTTGATTGTTGAAACCCTTACTTCGTGGAATGCACTCATTTCAGATAAAATAAAACGTTTTATTTTATCTAAAGAATTAAACTTTATTTTGCAAATAGGCAAAGAATTAAACTTTATTTTGCAAATAGATAAAATAAAACGTTTTATTTTATCTAAAGAATTAAACTTTATTTTGCAAATAGGTAGGTACTTATTAAACTTTTATTGGTTATATATAACCAATAAAATAAACATCTTACATTTCTTGCAAATTCATTAGTACCTGTTAACCTCCATCACTCCGACACTGGCAACCTTATTTAGGGATTAGTAAGCCTCACAACTATTGTATTCTATTCTGCTCCAACCTTTATACCTGGTGGTCATACTCAATTTAAAATTGTTTTCCTATATACTTCTGTAAACTTGTTGACAAATATCTGTTTTTCATTGAGTCACCCGTATCAACAGTTTAGGGATTTGCATACATAATTTATTGTTTTATTACTCTCTCATACATAAAAATACACTATAGTGTTTTCATTTTTGCATTCTTATAATTATTTCTCTTTAACCCTTTCAGGCATGTTGGGTATAATTGTGCCGCTTTAAAGAAATTTACATTATATCAGTATTATACTTCGGCGTTTTGTGCCCAGAGAGCGCATGGATGGTTTTATTCTAAAAGAACATAATGTCAAAAGCAAAATGGCGGCGATTGCATTGTTCGTAAGAGGTAAGTGTACTTGTTTCTTCAAATATCAGTTTAAATAAAAGGTTTATATTCAATCGAGGTTTATTTTTTAATGCAATGTTGAAAATAATGTTAATTTTTACTAATTGTGAATATATTGTATTGAAATTTGATTTTTTCAAGTATAGATGTGTACCTCAAATTTTATGGACACAATTGTATCCAAAATGACTAAGTGTTATTTTTATTTTCAGATTAAAATGTCTCCAATAAAATATTTAAAGCAGAAGGAACTGCTAGGACAACTGTCCGACATAGAAGGATGTGTTAGTGATGACAGTGACTGCGAAGACGAAATGCAATTAAGACAAACAATTGGCCATATGATAGATGATGTCTCAGAAAATCAAAACGAAGGGGAGGATGAGGAAGATAATGAGAAAGAAAAGGAAGATGATGATGAACACGGCGAAAGCAATGGTAACTATGATAACTTCATCACTCTAAAAAAATGTGTAAAATGGTTACAGAATGTTCAATATCTAATACAATAACACGGGTGTCTAATGAAAACGATTCTGAGGAATATCCAGTTACATATTTTCTGAAATATTTCCCCAAAAGTTTATATGAAAATTTCGTTCAATACATGAATATGTATGCTTTGCAAACTGGAATTGAGGAGTTTGCTGTAAGAAGGAAGCAGCTCCATATTTGGACCGTTTTGGGTGGCAACATATGCCATAAGTAAAAAAAGTTGGCGGATTGACTGGTATAAGAACAATGCAGATCCGATAATAAATAAAGTAATAATTATACGTCTTTATGGATCTGCTTCCTTACTCATTTGGTGCAAGAAGAGTGCAGCTCCGGACCTGCATCTTTTTTGCACCAAACGATTGTGAATGTTCGGTGATTTTCGTGGAATATAAGTTCATCTTCTGTTGGCGCTGGGCCGGCAGGGTCCCGCAGGGCAGCTTATTTGTTTTGACTTGTTAGTAGCTATTATTACTGCGTGGCGTGCGTTTTCATGCGGTTTAATTGTTCGTGTAAAAATTTAACGTCGTGTAAAAATGGGTGAAACCGAGTCAGATCCGTTTAGCCCCAGTGAGTCAGACTATGAACCTACAAGCTCTGATGAAAGTTGTTTTAATAGTGATGTCGCAGGACCTTCAGGTAGGAGGAAGCCTCCAAAGAAGTAATGTAACTCTGTAAAAAAACAACACAAACTTCTTCTTCATGTGCCATCTTCTGTAAGAAGGTTGGCAACCATCATGGCAATTCGCACTTTCAATACCGCTGCTCTAAAGAAGTCAGCAGAAGTGCAGTTAAACCAAGCTCTCAAATTGTTTAACCAGAAGATGCGTCTTCTTCCGCGACTCCTTCTACCCTGTTTTCTTCCTTGCATTATTAATTGCAACAAATTATAACGCTCGCCCCTCATGACATGTCCCAGATATTGCAGTTTCGTGACTTTAATTGTATTTAAAACCTCTTTATCTTTTCCCATTCTTCTCAATACACATTCGTGACTCTATCCACCCAACTTATTCTTAATATCCTTCTGTAGGCCCATAAATCGAAGGCTTCTAATATGTCCGAAACATCTTTCTTTAATGGCCAAGCCTCCAACCTATAAAATAGTATGGAGAACACGTAGCATCTCAAAAGTCTTATATTTGAAGAAATTGAAATGTTCCTGCTGCAGAATACTTTTTTCAGTTCGTTGAAAGACTTTCTTGCCTGTCCTATTCTTGCCTTAATCTCTTCTGTGTACTCATTATTTTTGTTAATTATTGTACCCAGATATTTATATTTTTCAACTTTTTTAATTTGTTCTCCATCCATGTATTGTTATGTTTTCTTGGCGCTGTTGGGCTTTTGTAATTACAATAAATTGTGTCTTTTTTGTGTTTAGGTACAGTCCGTTTTCTTCACTGACTTCTACCACTCTGTCAACCATTTGTTGTAAATCCTCAAGACATTCCGCTAATAAAATAGTATCGTCGGCAAACCGTATATTATTGATTGGTCGGCCATTTACTTTTATTCCCATAGTTAGTTCTTCTAGGGCTTCCTGGATTATTTTCTCTGAATACAAATTGAACAAAGTAGGAGACAGGATACAGCTCTGCCTGACGCCCCTCTCAATCTGTATTTCATTTGAAAAGACGTTGTTCTCTTTTACCACAGCGATCTGATTATAATAGATAGCGCTAATGATCCTGATGTCTCTCATATCTAAGTTTCTCTTTACAAGTAATTCAATAAGACGGTTATGTCTGACCTTATTGAAGGCTTTATTGTAATCCAAGAAACACATATATACTTGATTCAAACTACTACTATTCAAAGAACTCGAAAAAAGACTAATGAAAGGTAAGACCACACTTGTTCCCACAAATACTTTATAAAGCTGGGTAAGCTATTCAAACGAGTTTGTGGACATGCTTTTGGTTCAATCCACGGCGTATCAAGGACACGTGTAGATCTCATTGCTCAAACTTTTCGTGACAGTGATATTGCAGCGCCACCTAGTAACAAAGGAAAGCATACAAATAAACCCAACCGAAAATCTAACACGTGAACATGCACATCCAGAGCTTTTCAAGGCGTGAATCGCAATATAGTAGAAACAAATCCCGTCGATTCTATTTATCTCCAGATCTAAGTATAAAGAAGAAGTACACTTTTATATGTATCATGAAACTACGGCTGGAAAGTCACCTAACGAGAAAATGTCATTTTTGTACCACTATATAAAAAATATACTCCCTAAAAATGTTAAAGTTTTATACCTTTTCTACGATAACGCTGCTGCGCAAAACAAAAACTCAGTAATGATTCAGTTTCTGTATTTGCTGGTGAGCAATATCTATATATGCAATATAGAGCAATAGATATCTACCTTCCGAGTTTTCATTTATTCCAAATCTTGAGAAACCTTGACAGCGACTTCTCAGTTTCTTCTGATATTCCTGTCTATTGCAATCCTATACCTGTCAAAAAAGCCAAATATGCAGATGTAATGCAGTTGGCAACACGATTCGTTCCTATGGACCAAATGGCTGTTTACACCCGTCTCACAAGTAATGCAGCCATGGCAGAGAACCAGAAAACCGAATCATCTGGAACGCATGATGACGACCAGCTAGATGAATGAAGGATATATTTGCCCGTGTGTTTAATGTTTTATTTTTATTTCTGAATGCTATTTTTTGACAAGAATCTGTTTCTTTTTACAGATTTTTTCGTATTTGTGTAGTAGTCTAACCATAGTGGTTTGATTGTTGTATCCGAATAAAAGAGTTTTTGTTAGGAATTTGTTTTTTTTTTCTCAAAAATGATGGTAAAGAAGCATTATTTTACGTGTTTGGTGCAAGAAAGATGCAGGTCCAACTTTTTTTAAATTATTTTCTTATTTTTTTTTTAAATATCTAGTTGAAAATAGTCTCAAGTATTGACTAAATCTGTTTGTCATTGATTGATATTATGTCTTTCGGGTTAAAATAAAAACTTTTATTAAAAAACAGTTTTTTTCAATTTCCCAACAATTATCAAATATGGAGCTACATCCTTCTTACAGCAAACTCCCCAATTGAAGAATTTGTATCATGTAACCTGCAAGAAATAAAATCGTTTTTTGGTCTTAGTATTCTAACAGGCTATCTAAAATTTTCAAGACTGCGAATGTATTGGGACAAATAATCAATTTTTTTTCCAGACACATTGACATTGATTCGTTTTTTCAAACGTCGCACCCACTTACATTGTGTTGACAATCTGGAACCCAGACGGGGCAACGACAAACTATGGAAAGTTCGACCTCTTTTTGAATCAGTACTAGAGATGTAGAAAACATACATATTCAATACATGTTCTTTGCAAACTGGAATTGAGAAATTTATACCATGTAAAGAATGTATTGGGACAAATCTATTCGTTTTTTCAAACTTCGCACTCACTTACATTGTGTGGACAATCTAAAACCTAGATAGGAGCAACGACAAACTACGGAAAGTTTGACCAGTTTTTGAATCAATCCTAAAGAAATGTAGAAGACTGTAGATAGAAACAAATGTTTGCATAGACAAACAAATCATGATCTTCAAAGGGAGATTGTCTATAAAGCAATACATCAGAAATAAACCTAATCCATGGAAAGTAAAACTGTATTTATTAGGCGGTGAAAGTGGATTGATTTACAATTTTCTAATCTATCAAGGTAATACCACAGAAGTAGAACCTACCTGTTTGAAATATGGACAGGGTGCAGCTATCATATTGCAATTATCAAAAGTACTTGAACCTAATAAGCATGTACTGTACTGTGACAATTATTTTACGGGCTATAACCTTTTACAAATTCTCAATCAAAAATCAATAACTAATGTAAAAGATTATCAAAAAACGAAAGAGGATCAACGAAAAAAATTATCTATTCTGATGGAATTGTAGTAACCAGATGATTAAATAACAAGCCAGTGATAATGATATCCAACTTCGTTGTTGGATACATGTCGAAGTTATACAAAGGTATAATAAGTCCATGGGTGGCATAGATAAAACAGATGCTCTTATTGCCTTTTACAGAACAAAAAATCGTTGCAAAAAGTAATCTGTTCGACTAATCTTTCATGCAGTTGATATGGTCCTAATAAACTATTGGTTATAGTATAAACGACACATGCATACTTTAGGAATCTCACGAAAAGATATCATGGACCTTCTCACTTTACGTTGAAAGTTGGTGAAGCCCTCATAAAAGTCAACTCTTTCAATAACCGAAAACGGGGAAGACCTTCAAGCATCTAGTCCAATAGTAGCTGAAAAACGCCAAAATATTGAAATTAGACCTCTTACTGAGGTGCAATTTGATAATATCGGATATTTTCCAGAGCACCCACACCTAACTTTACCTTTAAGATGCAAAAACAGATGGTTGTACAGGAAAATCAAGATTGAAATGTTAGAAGTCCAATGTCCATTTGTTCCTGAGAAAGAAATTGCTTTTTTACGTTTCATATGCGCTAGTATTTTGTGTTAGTACTTTTGGGTACAAATGAACCCATAATAAATTTTTTATATATACATTTTTTTTAATGTCAAAAAGTATTATATGAATTGTTTTAAGTACATTTTAGGCAAAAAGTATGTATTTTTCCGTTTGCTGAAAAAGAAAGCGGTGTTGAAAGGGTTAAAGTTAGGATATTGATTGTTTGAGAAAACTTGAGTGTTATATATATTTAAATTTAGGGATTTCATTATTATCATTAAACTAGTTTAATTGTACATATAGGTGAAGGGTAACACAGGCTAAGTTTACTTTGTATCTGTAAATATTAAAATTAAGTAGGTAATAAATTATATTAGTTTTAAAAAGTATTAGTTGATACCTTCCTGATGCCCATACATTCATTAGAGCCACTTCCTGACTACATTTTTCATATTCTCATCAATTTATATATTTTTATCTATTTTCCACCTTTATTCTCATTTAACTTTCTCTGAAGGGCATGCAAATTGGCCAAATCCTTCATTGAGTTTCAAGTGGTTATCTTCCAACATAGCCTGCTAGCCAACCTTCAAATTTGTTACAGTTATAAATTACTATTTTGATATATTTTATATGTATTATACTGCTCCATTCCAGGACCTTCATAGTTTCCACTTCTTGTTACATTACCATACACCCAGACTTTTTGTTACTATTGGCCCAGCAGAAAGCACCTGAGCATTGGTAAAAGCTGGAATTCAGGTTTATAATTATGGACTCGGATAGCCAATCAGGTCTGAAAGCTTTGTTAAATCTCATACCTATATTCTTGGCTAAGAGATCATTTGTATTTAATGAAACGGCCACTCGATATATTAATGATGAACATGTGGTAAAATAATCCTAACTTTTAACATAAAAAAGTTTAATGTAAAATATTTGCTTAAAGAAATATAGCTAAATACAAAGTATAAAAAATAAATAGTATAAATTTTAATTAAAAATTTTAATTTTTAAATATCGTCTAATGATTCAGCTACTAAGAAACTTTATCTAAGGTTCAATGTAAAATGCAATGTACTTGCCCTTAGTTTACATTTAAAATATAAAAAAATAAAAAGAACTACAATATTCTTATTAACTACAATAAAATATATCACATTTATTTTGCCTTACCAGCTTTTTTAATTCTTACAATGAACTGGTACGATTTTAGCATGTTATTTATAACTACAACAAATGATTCAAGCTTAGCACAATAATTAAATAAAGCTATATTAAATTAACGTCTAATATTATCTAATATCCAATCCATATAATGAGCCACCCTGGTATAAACTCCTGGGAAACCGTCTAAGCCACACTCACGGGGTCCAAAAGATACAACACCATGTTGTATGTAACGAGCGGAATCTCCAATCAATCTGGCAACCTGAAGTGGTCCTCCACTATCACCGGGACAAGCGTCTTCGTTATTTTTACCTCCAGCACAAATTTGCTTGTAGGTTAAGCGCGCTTTAGTACTTTGACCTTTGTATGCATCTCTACAACGATTTAAGGGAACTACTGGTATATCAACTTTTTGAAGTACATCAGTTTTTATTTCTGAAAATAAATAGATCAATAATTATTATCAACAATTATATATATATATATATATATATATATATATATATATATATATATATATATATATATATATATATATATATATATATATATATATATATATATATATTGTGACGATTGGGGTTTATAGAAAATAATTTATAAGTTATATACTACATAATATTAGATATTTGATTATTTTAAGAAGTTATATACTAGAGAATTTAATAAAAATATATTTATGTGAGGGCATTTTTAATAAATTAGCATATAATAATTGTAAAAAGTTGTATTTTAGTAATTATAATGTTGTAAATAGATTTAAGTGAGCCATGTGCATAGGCAACCAAAAATACTCTCGAAGTGATTGACAGATAGAAATTAATCATAATACGAATATAAAGTGGGGTTATAATAATATATTGTTTGAAATGTGTATTTTATTAAATTAGAGTGTTAGTTACTAGTTTGAATGTTTATTCTGATCTGAAAAGCCTAAATGTCAACAAAATTATTAATGGAACATTAACGAATTCTCCAGAGTGCAGAATTTGACCTGTGTTTATGTTGGAACATTCTGGAATAATGATTATGGCAGTGGATGGAACAGATATTTTTTCGAGAACATCCATATCGATTAAATAGAACAAAATTGGAACATGATCTCTTACCAGATGGTTCTAGAAATCCAAAAACATATAAATACCCGTGATTTGGATTCAAGATGGCAGTTTTGGAAGTTTTTAGTCTGAAGTCAAGCAGTCAAGAAGTTTTTAGTCAGAAGTCAGGCCAGTTCATTATGAAAGTTAATAGACACATTTAGTTAGTGAATAGTGAAGTAAATTGTTCAGAATTTTCAAGAAGTCAGTCAGAAAAGTTTAGTAAGAAATATGAAAGTTAGTTGGAGTCAGTGAATCAGGTACAAATAGTCGAATTGTTTAATATAGTGAGTTAAATGAAGATTAAAAATTATGCATATAATTAATGCACATTTATAATTATACACAAATAATTATTGAAGATTATAAAAGTATATTGGAAGAAATTAAATTATATTATGGTTGGAGATTAGTATAAATCAACTTATAATAATTGGATATTGGTATATTGAAAAGAAGAATAAATATAAATGCTGTTTGCTGGTTTGCTTGGTGGTATATAAATGCTGGTGAAGAAAAATATATCTTAAATTGGTAGAAGCTGATAATTGGAAAAAGAAATTTCACAAAAACAAGGATAACTGAAGTACGAAGACATTCAGTGGTGATTAGAATCTATATAGTGGAAAACAGTTCATTTAGGCATTCAGTGAAAGAAAGGTACAAAATTTTGTTAATATAATTTAGTTAATGTCATAACAATTTCAATTTTGAAGATAGTTTGTTTAAATTTTACATTGTCTATAGAATTTAATTAGTTTTATAAGAGTATCAATTTAAAGATAATTTATTTTAAATTTACATTGGCTAGGTTAGATATATATGTGTGTTCCATAATAGTTATAATAAAGATAATTTAAAAAAGTACTTACAAACTAATTCTTTGAGAACCGCGATAAAAACCCTATATTATTAAAAATACTCATTGCTCATCATTCATAACAAACAACACATCATAACAATATATATATATATATATATATATATATATATATATATATATATATATATATATATATATATATATAATATTCTGTTAAAATCTATTTTGGCCCTGAAACATGTCATATTTTAATTACTTAATTACTATTTAAATGGAAATAAGCCACAATTAAAGGTTAAAATTCGTTTATTGACGTTTCAATTTCCACTTCGGAAATCGTTCTCAAAATACAAACATTAGTAAATTAAACAATATTTGTTTTTTGTTACTTAGTGAAAAATTCTTCTAATAATTTAATTTTATCTGACTCATATAATGAATAATGAACATAGGGTTCAATGGAATGATTCAAATATAGTCCTAAAAGAAACGGATGGTAAAAAGAGAAAAATCAAAGAAGCGGCTCTAATTATGCTAAATGAGACCAATTGTGTCGCGAATTCCTCGGCAGAATGAAGTAGGATCTGGTTACCCATATTGAAAGAGGAAGTTAAGGAAAATACCAGTATTGGTAAGTCAGTAACATATAGAGAATACATCATTTATGTTTTTTTAAATACCAAACATATAAAATCGGAATTTGGTGTTTATTGAAGGTAAACTAAATGCACGATCAAATACTTACCATGTCGGGATAGTATTTTAGTAGGTCTTTGATTGTTTACAAGTCGAAATATTATGGATGTGTCTTGGAGAAAAAGTCAGACAGATAGACTTGTGTTAATAAAATATTATTCTGAAGCTATGTTATTGTGGCATCTTAATACAATTACTATTTTTGTTGAAAACAAGCCACAGTATAAGTTTCAAATAAGTTATTTTTAATGTTTTGATTTTCACTTTGGAAATCGTTGGCAGTGGAAAATGGAAAATGGAAATTAAAACCTTAAAAATAAACTTGTTTTAAACTTATATGGTGGCTTATTCCTAACAACAATAGTAATAACGTTAATAAAAAAGTGCAAATTATGCTAAAGGAAGAACTGGAATCCAAATCACACGTTTAACTTGCATGGTAAATGTAATGATTTATAATATTTATTTACAATTATTTCATAACTCCAATGTGCAGGGATACAGCTAATAGCAAATATCTGAGAGTAATGCTACACCAATATGGCGGATGTGGGCAGCATATACGGGAGGTAGCCCAGAAGGCAGTGAACAGTGCGGCTAGATACGATGGGGAGGGTGATGCCTAACATTGGGGGACAAAAGTCAGTGACCTTACACAATGTTGTGCAATCAATCATCCTTTACGCGGCACCAGTCTGAAGTGGGGCGGTAGAAATACCGACCTACAAGGGGCTCATGATACGAGTAGACAGAACGAGTCTAATGCAAGTAGCATGCGCCTAAAGGACTGTATCTGCGGCGGCCTTGTAGACTATCATGGAATGTGCCCTTTACATGTGTTAGTAGTAGAAAGAAGACATCTGTATGAGAGAAGAGAGCATTTGACAACAGCCATAAGAATGGAAGAAAGGGAAAGATCAATGGAAAGATGGCAAGAAGAGTGGAACGACGCAGAAGATGTTGCCCAGCGGTCTAAGATGCTGATCCTAAACCTAAGGGGCTGGGTGAAATATGGAGACAGGCGACTTTATTATTTCCTGATGCAAGGTTTAAAGGACATGGGTGTTTTAGGGCGTATTTTCATAGGTTCAGAAAGACAGATATAAATAAATGCCTATACTGCGAATACTCCGACACTGTTAGTCACACAATTCTGGATTGTAATAGATGGACAGTGAAGGGAAACAGAATATACAGCGAAATAGGTATGAACCCTGTGACTGCGAGGGAGATATTCGTGAAGATGTCGGGAAGTAAGGAGGGATGGACTAGTGTACACAATTACATCCGAGCGGTCATTAGAGTTAAAGAAGAAACGACAAACACCAGCCGGACCAAAGATAGAGATAAGATCTAGATAAGAGAAGGAAGTACTCCGAACGTGTCGCCAGCCGCAGAGCGGACATCCCACTTTCAGAGTACGGTACGTGCGACAGTCAATTGCGCACAAATAGGAGTGGGTGGTTTTAATTGGTAGGCAGGATAACAGGAAGGCAGGGGGAGTGCAGGATCTCCTTCTAGGGGGAAATGGGCTTGGATGTACTCTTCTAACCTGAATCCAATAAACGCAATCCTCCGAAGAGAAAAAGAAACTTGTATTGTATGGAACACGTATGATAGCAGAGCACAACAAAACGAAAACATTTGGTGCTTGAGAAATAACGAATTTTAAATATTTTTGTCTCCTAAAATGTTTTTTTTTCATAGTAGTTTTTTTTTGAATCGATTTTATAATTTTAACTTCACTCGAAAAGATATACACAAAGACACCTATAATTCACCAGGCATACTTACAGTAAATATTATAGATCATATTATTGTAGATTCAACACACCAATTAAATCTAATAAACTTCCGTACCGGGATAGGAGCAAATCCGGATTCTGATCACTACTGGGTCGAAAGTAATAAATAAAATAATAAAAAAAGGAAATATGTTTTAAACATGAACGATACAATGTAGAAGGACTCAAAGATACCAACAAAAATAAAGAATAAAATAGAAACATCAATCTAGAAAACAGATTAAAACATGAAAACATAAATAAAGAGTGGGAAGGGTGCAAAAACATCATGAAAGAAACAGCTGAAGAATTACTAGGCATTAAGGTAAACAGATAAGAACAAGAACGAATGACTGTTTTGATAAAGAATGTCAGATTGTAACAGAAAAAAAAGCAGAGCATATTTATTGATGCAACAGAGGCACAAAACTGGGAAAGCAGTGGAGGTATATAAATAACTACTAAAAAAGAAAAGAAAATACACTTAGAAATAAGAGAGAAAATATGAACAAAGAACTTCAAAAACTACAAGAACTTAGTAAGTCAACAGAGAAAGCAAATAAAAGCAGAAAAGAATGGAGCAAAAGATGTGAAGAGATAAGCAGGGTTATATATTGACAGAACAGCAAGAAAAATTAAGAAGATAGAATTTATGAATGCGACCGAAAATAATTTAGATTATATTAATATACTAGATTTGGTTTCGAAAATTAGTCTACGATTTTATTATCAAATGTCGCTAGATTGCGTCTATACAAAGCCATGTTAGAGTTGCTTCCTAATACAGAAAAGATTTATTTCACGTTCAGAGCGTTTGCGAAAGCCGTTCTGATGACGCCTATTGGGCCGAAATACGTGTAAACGGATGCGCAAGCTCCCTGTACGTGAAATAAAATCTTAACTGTCTTTTCCTTTTTAATATCCTAGACTTTTAATTATGTGTTCTTATTTTATTAAAATAAATTATCCGCTACTGACACGCTTATTGGTAAGGGTCATAAAGACAGCTAAACGATACGACAAACTTAAGTGATCACGCGTATGAGCCACTTTATTTTTTTAGTTGCTGAAGTATAACAAATTGTTTTTTTCCCTAAATAAATAAAATAATAAATACATAAATAACACATATTTTATAATTATATCTCTTAAATTAACAAAGAATTTCATAAATATAACTAATAACTATAACTAAATCAAATCTAGTCTCACAAACAATAATATCAAATTAATTTTCCCAATAACAACAACAAGAAAAAACTTCCTGACTGTCTCTTCAAGACAAATCCTTAATATTTCGATGTACAAAAAGTCAAAGACCTACAGCAAATATTATAGCATAAACAAGCATTTTATACATGAGAAGCTGAGTATCAAAGACGGACTACTCCATTTTGTACTTTTTTCAGGAAAGCTGAAAAACTGTAGCGCCTTATATTCTCTACATCCAATTGTGGTTTTTTTTATGAATATACTTCTAGTATCTCTGAATACTTCTGAATAACGAAAATGTAAATGTATTTATGGTTTATTCCCTAAAATCAATTAAGAAAATGGAGTTCGCCGATTTTGCAACCAAGCTCTGGAGCTGTCCGTTTTTGAACCCAATGTCGACCATTTTAAAATTGGAGTTGTCTGATTTTAAAACTACATATTAATAAATAAGACTACCTTCAAATTCAGAACAATACATCGGAAAACTTCTACTGGGTATTATTTCTATTACATTAATTAACATGTTTTAAAGCAGGTGTTACTGAACAAAAAAATAGGCTCCATCATAAATCTTTATTTAAAAAATTAAATTGCTTTTAAGTAATAATTTAAGTAAGATCATTACAATACAGTAAGGACTAAGTCGTACTGAATTTTATCCCGCAGGTCCTCACATTCGCAGGATTCACCATAGTCATCCTCTTCTTGATTGATAGCATCAATTTCAGCAGTTGCTATATCTGATAAGCTGATAGATGTACCACTGGTAACATCAGAATACCAACGCAAACGTTCCAACTCTTCCCAATTATTTCCAAAATGTTTTGTGAGAAGAGTCTTTACGTCAGCTATTTTCTTCGGATTTACTGAACAACCCAAAGTAATTGGAGCTGGATTATTTTGAGCAATAACTTTTCCTTTTTTTGTGATCGAAAACAGCTTGCCAGTGTCGGAATTGTATGCCAGCTCTCCTGCAACTAACACGTTAGTTTTAGCTTTATTGCGAACAAAACGGAAACGTTTGCACTTGGAAACGGCAAAGTGAACACCCTTTGCGGTTTTTAAAAGTTTTTTAGCTTCATCTTTCCAATTTAGCGCAGTCCAATTCTCACCCAGTTTTTTTACTTTTCCATATTTGGAAGACACCTCCAAGTACTCTGACACTTCTATTATCGTTGTCAGTTTTGTAAACTCTTTCTCCAGAATACCAAAAACTCTGTCCGATGGAAGAAAAGAGTGACCAGGTACCGAGAATACAAGTTCTAAATAGTTAGCAATTGGCAACCTTTTTTATTACTACTTCGTTATGACACGTAATTGTTTCAGCATTTTGATCTAACTTCTCCAGGAGACCTGAAGATGACCAGAAAAGTGTAGTGGTCTAAAGCGTTACTCCTAAGTTAATTAAATAGATTGTGAATAAGTCTATTATTTATTTCTACAAACCTGTTTGAAATGGACTCACATGTGCAACCAATTCGTTAACATAATTATCTCTTGAATAAGTGTAAGCATGCATTTAATATATTTTAAAACCAACCTGCCCAAGCGTCTGTATATCCCCATCCAGTAACTGTTACTCTACGAAATTCATCCAATCGATGCTCACCAAGAGGCAAACAAACTGGTCTGGCGTTTTCTAAAATAAAATATTAATGTAGCAGTGTAACAAAAAAAAATCAAGTTTCAAATCATACGTTATTACTGGATTTTACTGTATAATTTTTTTGTGAAGTAGTTTTATTTAATTAACAAAATACGAATGGAAATAGGAAATGCAAAATCAATAATATTATATAAACCATGTATTCAGACTGTATTACAAGAAGTAGCGATTAGGTGTGGTAAACAGCAAACCTAATATGCTGTGTAAAGCCCCGGATAAATAAATAAATAATCAGACCAATTTTCATGTTAATCTATTCATGAAATTATTTATTTATGTAATCACAGAAATTCTTCTTCTAGTGCGTATCCATTATCGAATGTTAACAATCATTTTAGCAATTGTAATTTAATCGTTGCTGCTCAAAATAATCTCGTGCTGGATATTGTATTTCAGGTTTTTAAGTTCTATAGCCAGGATATTCTTTTTCTGACGATGTCTCTTTTATTTGGAACTTTTCCTTGCAGAAAAAATTTTAATAATTTATATTTGCTTACTTTTCTGATTCTGTTACCCAAATATTCTAAATTTCTACGTTTTACTGTTTTCATTTTTTCTCCTTCTTAAATAAATTTTTAGAGTACTCCGATATTTGATATTGTGTCCATCCATGAGATTTTAATTATTCTTTTAAGTCCACGTATTGAATGCTTCCAGCCTTTTTATTATTTCCTTAGTCAAGGTTCAAGACTCTGCTCTGGATAGAGAATATGTATGTAGTGTTACGTTGCATACCCTTAATTGCTGCCCTGCACTTTGGCGAAGTCGACAATTATCCTTTCACTATCCATGTTCTAGTCCCCCGGTAAGGTTCAATAACGTCCCGTTTTTCTTATATAAGCCCGCTGAGATGACTTTTGATTATTAGTATTGACGAATTCTTTTGTAAGCGATAATAGTATCAACGACTTGTTTTGTAAGCGATATCCGCGTGTATTTTAAGCGATACTTATTAATGTAATTAGAATTTATAATATTTTTAATTTAGTGAGTTTGATTTTAGAGTTGTAATAAAGTTAGTTAAACCACGTTTTCGTTACTTAATCTCTGAACCCAAAGAAAAACGTAACAACTGGTATTAGAAGTGTCTAATTAAGTGAAAAGATATTATTTTTGAGATTTTTTATGGTCAAAACAAGAAGTGAGACCAACATGAAGAAAACTCTATATAATAGCTGTAATGAAACAACGTCGAAGAGAAGAAAAAGAAGCTGGAGGGGAACGCCATTTGGAAGAAAAAGAAGCTGGAAAGAAAGGTCATCTAGAAGAAAAGAAAGCTGAAGAGAGACGTCGTCAAGAAGAAAAAGAAGCTTAAGAGAGAAGTCGTTGTAAAAAAAGGAAGCTGAGAGAGACGTTGTGTCATCAGGAAGAAAGAGAGTTGCTCATGAGTCTTTGAAATAGAGGCCTCTTAAAAATATAGAGACCTAAAAAGTGAGTGAGAAAGATATGAAAAAAGAAATCGAAAAGACAAAAGAAAACATGAAAAAAGAAATTGAAATTACAAGAAGTCTACTACCGAAAAGACATAATGAGGTAACGAGAACACGTAAAAATATCCGCCTAGAAATTAAAAAGACCAACCAACTGAGAGTTGAATTGTGGGTGAGAAGTGATTTGCTCCCTATCCACCAAATAGTTAAGCCTCCTAAGTGGTATAGGGGCGGTACTTTCCCAAGTACAGAAGCAGCAAAATTTTAGGAGAAGCAGAAAGAAACTACTGTGTCACCGGGAAAGAGTTATTAGCAGTAGCCAAAGCACTAGCATATTCCCATTCGTTCCTCTATGGCAGAAGATTCTTGATAAGAACCGACCATTCAACCTTGAAATGGCTTCTCAATAAAACTTGTATGCTGAATAGGACATCTTTTATTCCAAGAACTTTCATAAAACCAAATTGTGTTTAAATTGATCTTCTAAATATACATACAAATTCGTTTTTCCCGCAGTCTAAATTTTATTCATTGGTATTATTTATTAATAATATATTACTCACCAACATTTAAATTCATCCTTGCCACCCTTAAAAGTCCAATATCGTTTGCAATTATGTTAGGATTATACTGAGGATGGGGAATAATTTCTTCTATCGCCAAATTTTGAACAGGATCTTTAATACATTTGGTTATTCGGTTTTGGTCTTCAACACAGTCTATTATACTACTGGTATTATATTCTCCCACTCTTACATCCAACCTAAAAAGCAAATATAACAATAATCTTAAACTACTGTGGCATTTTATTTTGTAATATTGATTTCTGTCGATAGTGTTGTGTATTTTAATTAAAAGACACTTAATTAAAAGAACTTTATTTTATCAAGATAACATAACCCAGTCCTTGGCGTTCTTCTTCTTCTTCTTATTCTTTTTTTGGGCTATGTTCTAGACAATTTACCCAGTTTACTTCGAGGGTAGACACTTTTTGTCTTGCTTCAGCAATCAGTGTCTACCTACACTTATATTCTTCCTTTGTTTGTTTTAGGTTATTCTACATGTATACTTGTGCTGGTTTTATTTTTCTTCACAGGCTAAAATATTAGTAATACAACACAACAAAGGTATAAACTTTTCTCGCTCGGGGGTAGCGTCCAAGATTTGCACACACCAGAAATGCTACCAACGGATAAGGTAGAAGCACCCAGGACTGAAAGAAGGAATATCATAGTTTATAATTTAATATTAAAGGTAGAAATAAAGTTGCATAAGGTGCTTATTGTATTTTCATTAATATTTGTGAGAATTGTACAAATATTTATGGGGGTGGGAAGTTTAGTTTTAGCTAATTCGGCATACAAGTCAAAGTGTGGGTTTTGATTTAAGTGACATTCTAATAAAATATGGTTTAAGCCTCCCACTTGGCCACATTCGCAATAAGGATCATCTTTGACTCCAATTCTAAATAGATGAAGAGGGGATGAGCAATGGCCCGTTCTCATACGGATGATTGTAGTTAAATATCTCCTACTGATATATGCGAATTTATTGAACCATGGTAGTGTGTGGATTCGTTTATTAATTTTGGCATAGAATGAATTACTTGTGCCATATCCTTCGTACCATTCAGCTGCCCAATTAGACCAAATCTCTCTTTTCAAGTAGGGTGTAAAATTTGAAAACTCTAGCTTGATATTCATGGGAATATTCAGGGAACGACCTATATTGGCAAGTTGGTCGGCCTTGTAGTTTCCAGTGATACCAGTGTGTCCTGGGATCCATGCTAGTAAGATTTTGATATTATTGTTCCTTGCTAGGATAATTCCTGTTTTCGTTAAATACGATATATGTTCTGTGTCTTTAGAAAACCCTGTTTTTTTAATTTTTTGTAGTGCACTTTTGGAGTCAGAAAAGATAATGGCTTCTGTGATATTTTGTTCCCGTATAATTTGGACTGCATGATTGATCGCAGTAACCTCTGCTGTACATATTTGGGTATGATTGGGTAGTTTAGATGAAAATGAATAGTTTATATCTGGGGAAAAAACACCAAATCCCGCATTTCCCATTGTGTCCGTTGAGCCATCTGTAAAGAATTTTTTGTATGAATGGAATTTTTTGACTAAGTTCACAAAATTCATAAGATTGAATTCATTTTTTGTAATATTTTCATTCAGAATTCCTAATGGTTGAAGTTGTAGTTCCAAGTCATATTCATGGCAAGGAAGAAGTTTACTGGAATATAGGTTCTGCAAATAAGGTTGGATTTTTCTGATAGTTGCTATCAATATGGGTTTTTCCTTATTTCTCCAGCATTTATTGTCCATATTACAAAGTGCTTCTAATTCAATGATTGATTGAATGACAGGGTTGTTTTTAATGCTTAGGTTTTTTAGCAAAAATTTTGTGGTGAGCCATTCTCTTCTGTATTTTAATGGCAGTTCTCCAGACTCTGATAACAAGGCTTGGATTGGAGTTGACTTCATGCATCCTGTGATAATCCGAATACTTTGGTAGTGCATCTGATCTAGTTTCTTCAATATTTATTTAGGGCACGTAGATAGAAATTGACCCCCATAGTTTAAATGACTTAGGATAAGTGCTTCATGGATCAGTTTTAATATTTTTGGGTCAATGCCCCACCATGTTCCACACAAGGCACGCATTACATTCAGTGCTTTACCTATTTTGACTTCCAGCTGGTTAATGTGTGCCTTCCATTTAAGGTTCTTCTGTAAAACCATTCCTAGGTATTTAATTTTATCTACCCACTCTATATGTTGACTCTTACAACTGATATTTCCAGGCATTATTTTGGTATTACCCCTTGTAAACAAGATAGCTTTAGATTTGCCCACAGAGATGTTCAAATTATGATTGTCCAGCCAGGCCTCAAGATTGACTAAATATTTGTTTAATTTTGATATCATATTTTTAACATTCACTCCCTTGACTAGAATTACAAAATCGTCAGCATACTGTATGACTTTAGCATTTTTGGGGAACACTTTGTGTATTGAGTAGGTATATATGTTAAATAGCATTGGACTTAATGGTGATCCTTGTGTGAGTCCAGTGCTAGTGGTATTTGGGCCATGTACTAACCCAGAGTTATCTTTGACAAACAGTTCTCTGCATCTTAAAAAGTCATATATGAGGTTAGCTAAATCATGTGGTATATCCAAATGTATTAATGTAGAGTACAGTTTGTCAATATTAACATTATCATATGCTGAATGGATATCCAAGAATATTCCTATTGTACATTCATTATTACTAAATGATTTTTGGATTTCAGATGTCAAAAAGGATAGACATTCTAAACATCCTTTACCCCTTCTAAAACCTAGCTGCAATGGTCTGAGGATTCCCTTATTTTCTATACGCCATTCCAACCTATTTTTGATCATTGATTCTAAAACTTTACCTACACAAGAGGTGAGGGCAATAGGTCTATAGTTAGTTGCAGTGAGTTTATCTTTCATAGGTTTTAGGATTGGAATTATTAATGACTGTTTCCATTCAATCGGAATGGTCCCTGTACTTAAGCATTTGTTAAAAATTTGTAATAATAGTAATGATCCTGAATGAGGTAGATTTCTAATCATAGAGTATGAAATTAAGTCAAGTCCCGTAGCAGATTCCTTTTTAGAATTGATTATGAATTTGAATTCATTAAAGGTAAAAGGGGAACTTGTATTGCTAGTTTGTATACTTTGTTGATATAACTGTATACTGGGAGGAGCCAAGGAATTCAGTATCTCTTGTGCCATATTAGGATCAGGAAGGGAGTTAATTGGGCTATTACCATATCCAGCTATTTTCCTAACTTTATCCCATATTGTCTTGATTGGCGAGTTCCTATTAAGGCCTTCTGCAAATTTCCTAAAATTATTCTTTCTTTTTTCTTTAAGGAATCTTCTAGCTATAGCACATTTGTTTTTTACTATTAAATAATTTTATAAGTTGGGTGTTGATTGGAATTGCTTTGTTGCCTTAATTCTGTCTTTAATGACTTCAGCGCAAGATTCGTCCCACCATGGGATATGATACTGTTTATTAACATTTGATTTGTACAATGGGATGGACAACTGTGCAGCTTCATTTATTAGATCTGCAAATGATCGGTAGTTCTCCCCTGGAAATGATGTAAATGATGACTCTAATACTGAGGTATATTGGTTCCAATTAGCTTTTTTGAAGTTTCTGTTATTCCTTGGTGGCATGTGGATGGTAATGTTTTGGACACCAATTTTGCACATTGTGGGTAGGTGATCACTAAATCCTAGGTCAGGAATTATTTGCCATGATGATCTGGTAGCAATATTCTTAGATGTTATTGTTAGATCCACAGCTGATGATCTTTTTGGAGGTGGTGCTATTCTGGTATATGAACCATCATTTAAAAAAACTAGTTCCAGCTCATCTAACGTTTGGAAGATGTTTCTCCCATTGGAATTATTACAAGGGCTACCCCAAGCCTCATGCTTGGCGTTCAGGTCTCCCATTATTATTACTGGTTTGTTGATTTCCTGGATCAGTTTTATCCATTTTTATTTAGATATGGTATTTGCATTAGGGACATAGGCATTAAGTAGGTTAATTTGGAATTTAGGTAGGAAGATTGCTTGCAGTTGAGAGTTGTTATTAAATTTATTACATACAGATATTTCATAAAATTCTACTTCATTCCTAATAAGGATGGCTATACCACCATATGAATCATCTCTATCATCTCTAATTACTTGATAGCCCTTGCATCTGATTATATGGTTATTATTTAACCATGTTTCATTTAGCAATAATATGTCAGGATTGTATTCTTTGATAATTATTTTTAAGTTATCCACATTAGCATTATATGATCTCATATTCCATTGTATTATAGTCAAAGGAGTGAAAGCTTTATTTTTTATTTTTATTTTGGGCTTAGTATTCTGAAGCATCAGATACTGTCCCATCTTCCATTAACTCATAGGTTATGTTATTTATTGAGCTGCTTTTAATTGTTTTATATTGTGATACATTAGATGAGTTAGGGTATAAGTTTCTTAGCAAGTTGTTTACAAAAGATCGTACCATCTCTTTATGTTGTGGTGGTAGTAATGACATTGCATGGAAGATTCCATGTTCAGTTTCCTTATTTGCACTGTAACCTTTTGATGTTGATGGCATTGATTGAGAATTTGTTGCCCAGTTCAATCTTCCCTCCGGATTAATTAATTGAGCACTATGTTGTTTTTTGTCATATTCTGTCATGTTTGGTTTCCTTCTTTTGGTGGGTTGAGATTTGACGATTTGGTTATATTTTGGTATACTTGTGTCATTCTTTATGGCTTCTATTCTTCTTTCTGTGATATCTATTATATTATTAGGCTTGGATTCTGTATGCAAGACAGGAAAATTCTCTTCGTTCAAAGAGTATTCCCTGTTTTCATTTTTTGGTATTTGCATGTTTGCTTCATAATATGAGATGTTAGAGAAAGACATTAGGGCTTTTATTTCTTTTTGCCGTTGGAATTCTTTACATTTTTTATCTTTAGAGATATGATCATGATTTTTACAGTGTATGCAGTATGTTTCACAATTCGAGGCTTCCCCGTGTTGGTTTTTTCCACAGTTCTGGCACTTTGGGTTCCCTCTGCATTGATTATTACTGTGACCATATAACAGGCAGTTTCCACACATTAGGACTGGGCTGACATATGGAATAACCTTTATGGGTAATCCATACACCAGCACCTCCCTGGGCAGTGCTTTTCCTGTAAATGTTACGCATATGGTGGTTGTTGGTACATAGTTTTGTTCTTTTCCCTCTTCGATAATTCTCCTATTTAGTCTTTTTATGTCAATTACTTTACAGGATACTAATTTTGTTTCGATTGCATTTTTAATTTCTACTTCAGATATTTCTTTACATATGTTCCTTATTATACCCTTACATGTGACATTGTGATTTGGGATAAAGACATCATATTGTAAACTTTCCCATCTCTTATCATTCACAAATAGATTTGCCGATTTAAAATCTTTAAAAACAACACCTAACCGGTTTTTCCCTTTACGGTTAAATTTAATAATTTGCTGTAGGTTTAGGTTAAATATTGTTTTAGCAATACTTAAGATGTAAAAATTCCCTATATTTTTGTCTTTTCCCTGTACATATACTTCGAAAGGACCGGAATCATATATATTATATTGGTTATTAATTTTTTTTCCACTTAAATCAGGCGGGGGGTCAGGAGGTTTATCAGGATCGAGGTTAGTGTTAGTGGTCTCCATTTTCGGCTGGAGGAACCGTGTCGTGTATTTTATTACTATTAAGTATGTATGCGGTAGGATCGGGTTACAAACAAAGGATTATTAGTAATAGCCTTATTATCTATAAATACCTTGAGTTTTTCTGCAATAGATGTTTCAACCGCCGTCATAACTGCTTAACCTAATTCTTCTTCTGGTCGCCGCACACAACATATCGTCTGCATACTGCAGAAACTGACCAAGTCAAAAATTACTGTTTTCGAGAAATTAAAGTTTGAATTGAAAGTTTTATATAAAATTGATTGCAATTTTGATATCCTGTGTATTAAAAACGTTGGTTTCTAACCACCATATTATTTAAACATTTAGAACTTTAAATATGTAATTATAAAAAAATGTACTTGGTCACTTTTTCTTGTAAAAAAAAGTTAGAAATTTGACTTGATCAAATTCAAAAAATATAATCAACACCTTATTAGGAAATGATATTTATTAACTATGGTCAGTACATAAAACAAAATCAATACAAACTAATGTTTGTATTTTGAGAACGATTTCCGAAGTGGAAATTGAAACGTCAATAAACGTACTTTAACCTTTAATTGTGGCTTATTCCCATTTAAATAGTAATTAATTTAACATGCCACAAGAAATAGCTTCAGAACAAAAATATACAGAAATATATTAAATCAAAAGTTGGAAAATAAACAATTTAATAATAATGAATAACATTACACTCACATACAAAGGTGTCTCCAGTAGGCAGCAACAGAAGCCATTGGATACCAAATCCAGAATCAAAGAAAACTTCCATATTGGTTTGACGAAGAAATAGAACAAGAAATAAAGAAGAAAAGAGACCAATATCAAAAATTCTTAAATACAATGAATATAACGGATAAAATAATCTACAAGGAGTCTCAAGCTAAAGTACGAAAAATGATATGTCGGAAGAAAATTGAAGCATGGCAACAAAAGTGTAACATGATAAATTCACATCTAGAAGGACGAAGAAGCACAGAAAGTGGGAGAGTCTTAAAATCTTTACGATAAGATAAGAAGAGAGACATAGTGTCAACTATAAAAATGAATGACTGGGACCAATATTTTGAGAAACTCCCAAGGGAAGATAGACCACAATTTAAAGACAGCAACGAAACACAAAATATAAATATTTTAACTTCGCCCATACGAATAACAACGAAAGAAGTGAAAGATGTATGTAGTTTTTAAAAAATAACAAAGCACCGGGTCCAGGTAACATCCTTGCAGTTATTTAAACACGGTACAATTAAACTGTATACAAGTTTAGCCAAACTGTTCCAAAACTGCATTAATGGAATGACAACCCCAGAGGAGTGGAAGACATCATTCATATCCACTATACACAAAAAAGGCAAAAGGGATGAATGTGACAATTACAGAGGCATTGCCGTCGTGACAAACTCGGTCAGTAGAATATACGGAAAAGTAATTAAAAATAGAATAGAAAGCGAATATAAAGACTTAGAGGCTGAGGAACAGGCAGGATTTAGGGCAGGTAGATCTACTGTTGACCATTTGTTTTGCGTTACACAGATTATTGAAAAGAAAATAGCCGTTAATCAAGAAGTATATTTATTGTATGTAGACCTACGAAAGGCTTGTGATAGCGTACCACATTATAAATTATGAGAAGCGTTAGAGAAAACAAACATAAGCATGAATTTAATAAATGCGACGAAGAAACTGTACCCTAATGCTAACTCAAAGGTAAAGATTGGAAATAATCTGTCAAATGGATTCCAAATGAATTAAGGCCTTAAGAAGGGCTGCTGTCTCTCCCCGACATTATTTAAAAATTATCTAGAACAGGCTCTAAAACTGTGGAAGCGCAAATGTAGAAATATGGAAATGCCGATTACCAACAATAACATATACAATTCGTCATTTGCAGATGATCAACTAGTGATAGCACAAGAATATGAAGATATTGAGTATATGACTCGAAAATTAAATGGAAACTTGAAATCAATATCCAAAAAACCGAGTATATGTGTATCGGCGGGAAACAACAGGATCTCATATTGGAAGATGGAGAAGTTATCAAATATTGCAACACATATAAATATTTAGGTATATTCATCACAAAAGAAGGCAACATAGACGACAGAATTGAGGAGAAAAACAACCAAGCAAGAAGAGCAATTTCCCTTCTCAATAGTATCCTTTGGGATCAATCAATCTCTAATAATAACAAGCACAAGATATATTATACAATCATTAAAAGTATAATTACCTACAGTAGTGAAGTATGGCAAATAAAGGAAAGATACAAGAGAAAACTTGAAGCAACGGAAATGGATTTCTAAAGACGTTCAGCTGGAAAATCGAGACTAGAAAGAGTAACGAACAACAGAATAGGAGAAATTATGAAAGTAAAACATACAATACTAGACGATATTGGTACCCAATAACTCAGATGGTACGGTTATGTACAGAGAATGTCTGAAGAAAGTCTCCCAAAACACGTCTTAATGTGGACCCCTCACGGTAGAAAAAAAAGAGGAAGACCCCACCTTAGTTGGAGAGAAGGCATCATAGAGAAATGAAAGACAGAAACATAGAAGAAGACTTATGGATGAATCTAGAGGAGTGGTAACTGGGTATCGAAAGACGTAGGAGAACGTTTTAAACCGATCTATATATAGGTATATTAAATTATACTTTATTGCTGGATAGAAAAAGTAGATTTTAGCAGGCTCGATGGAAACAAGTTGAATTCTCATGTCTGTTTAGGTATCTAGCCTATTACTGCATTTAATTTTTTTAACTGTATATACTGAAAATTGAGTTTCACAGAACGGCAGTACAGCAGAGTACGTGGGAACAGCAAAAAAACATTCCGTCTCTGTGGTTAATTGTGGATATTCATTACGAATCGTGCACCAAAAATTGTTTAGTGAAATATTTTTGAACAATGATTACATGCTTGTATACGATCTCATTTAAAAAAATTATTAATAGATCTAATTTAACGTATTTTCAGATTTATTTAGATTAAAAGAAAAAACATTAAGATTCAAATGTCGTTCGCAGATCACTGATATATTGTATCAATTTTGAAAAATTTCTGTATCGTTAAGAATAATGTGACTAAGGAACTCACTTAACAATGAAATCCTTTAAGTTTGTTTTATACCAAAACTAGTAATCCAAAAATTTAATTAGCTTTTAAAACGGTTATCTGGTTGTTAGCATTGTTGTAATACTGACAAAGGCGGAACCCAAGGCATGAATACAAAAGGCAATAAAACTAATCAACAAGAAAAACCAATCAACAGAGAATTTCAACCATCTATTTTGCTCAGCTTGTGCTACCAGATTCCATACAGCACCAAGTCATAATCAACCGTTCATTATATCGCTGCCTTAGAACAGAACTAGTCTATGTCCAAAATTAACTGTTTGCTGTTTTTTTTTGACCAAAACTTTCCTTGTTACAGTGGATACTTACTGCAGAAATATTATAAGTCCAGGTTTAAAATTATTTAAGCATTTCAAATAATATTGAAGTAGTCTATGTCCATTATCTTAATTTTGTTGGTGCAGAACTAGTGTATGTCAACATCTATTAGTTCTCTTCTCATCTTTGACTTGATTTAAATTAAATATACTGCATGCAGAACTAGCCTATTTGGAGATAGACCAGTTCTACACTCACCAGATCGTGGCAGCACTAGTCTATTTTGTGTAAACATAGGTTAGTTTGTGTTATTTGTATCTTAAAATCAACAGTAAAAATTGTACTCTAAAAACAATATTTTTCCTGTTTGAGAATTCAAACAATCATATTGAGTCGTGAGAAGTCTATGGTGGCACTGTCACAACAATGTAAGTATTAGTAATATTAGTATAATTTTAATAGTTCCTGTTTATACAATTAAATAGTTTAATTTCATTAACTTCAGTTTTAGGTCATGTAGGTTACTTTTATAATTACATTTTAGCAAAAAGTAATTTTTGTTATTGGCCTATACCTTAGAATTTTATTATAGATAATGTAGAGGAGAAGCCTATTATGCACTCGACAGTAAGGATTTATAAAATTGATGACTGCACTAATGATATTGACGATAAGGATGATGAAGAGACCTCGACAAGTAGAAGTAGAAAACAATCACGCAGATCCATGTCTTATTTCTATTATCTTTGTACTTCTGAAAAGAAGGAAAGAGTTTGTAAAATGTTTTTCTTGAACACATTATGTCTTTCACGTTAAATGATAAAAACTGCATTTTGCAAAAGAGATAAAATACTGAATACAGTTGGCGAAGATCAAATTAATAGAAAAAAATGTGCTACAAAATTATCTGACAAAATAAAACAGTCAGTGATGGATCATATGTTTACAAGGGTAGAAAGCCATTATTGCCGAAAAGATACACAGAGACAATATTTAGATTCAAATCCAAATATTACAAAAATGTATGATTTATATAAAGAAGACTATGAATAAAAATATTCAACAATTCGCGAAGTTGTCAATGTATAGATCTTTATTTAACACAAATTTTAACCTTGTATTCTTCAAAACAAAAAAGGATTTGTGTGACCTATGCGAAAAACATAAAAACAGCAATGAAGAAGAGATAAATGAAATGAAAGATTTAATTTAAGACTATTTAAAGAACAAGATGCTTGCAAGAGAAACAAGAAAAATCAAAGAAGGGATGTGAAAATGATTATACCTATTTTGCAGCAGTTTCTGATATGTAACAAGTTCTTCATACCCCCCATTTAGATGTATATCAGTTATATTATCGTAGAGAGCTTTCTGTTTACAATCCTATTTAGAAAAAGGTTATTGCTACATGTGGGATAAGACAAAAGGACCGAGAGGATCCAATGAAGTAGCTTCCTGTGTTAAAAAAATTAATAGAAGAAAAGGCTCTGGAAGCAAAACAAGAAATGTGTTTTTTTTCTGACAACTGTGGGGGACAAAATCCCAACAGAAATGCTGTATAAAGATCTGGCTGCTAAACATAAAATTAAAATTTTCGACTTTTTCTTGGAAAAGGGACATACCCAAAACAAAGGTGATATATATATATATATATATATATATATATATATATATATATATATATATATATATATATATATATATATATATATAGTATACATAATAATGTTGAGAGGGCTTCAAAAAATGTTGTTATATACGTGCCAAGTCAGTGGTACCTTATTGTATGAACAGCATGCAGAAATATTTCAATCACTGAAATGGATGAATTTCACGATTTTGTTGAATTCAGAAAACATACTTGTAACGAAATGGACAAAAATGAAAATGAAGAAAACGTCAAGTGACAGAAGGTACGTGTTACTGTTGCTGTACCCATTGTTGTTTTTATCAAATACAATTATGATGATCTGAATTTTATCAGAGTTAATACTGAGCATAGGACAAGAAGAAAAACTTTGTCAGTACATAATAACCTGCAAATGTTGAATGCTAAAAGTTTCCATATTAGTACAAACAAATTAGAGGACTTGAAATATCTATGTAAATGATTGGTCACTCCGACCGTGTACCATGACTTCTATTTGAATTTAAAGTCACGAGGGAACTTAATTTAAGAAATTACTGTTTTTATAATTTATTTTGTAATCAGTGACATGCAACTGCGTGTTTTTTGGTAAAAATGAAGAATATTGTTAGTGTATAACGAGCATAAGTCCAGATAAGCTACTTCTGGACTAATAATTCTAATGCAGCACTAGTATATATCCACCCAATTTGTTATTAAAATAATGAAACAAAAAAAAACTAGCTTTATAGTAATATAAAAGTTTCTGAATGAATTAAAAAGTATGCACAAAGTAAACGTTAATGTTTAAAAAACAAAATAATGGAAAACCAAAATTCTAAAAAACTTCAAATTGCTCTCCCGAAAAGTTGTGATTTCGGACATAGACTAGTTCTGTTCTAAAGCAGCGATATATAAACCACATACGTATCACCCATAGCTACCGCATGTTATCAGAACAGCCCCCTTGATGTCCCAATGTGACATAATATTCACAGTTAAACATATCCTTTTAGACTTCAAATGCTATACAAACCAAAAGCAAAAAAAATGGCATTAACATCAACCTAAAATTCTACTTACAACGAATTTAATAAAAACAATAAATTATCTAAAAGAATTATCATACTTAAAATATAAGCATACCTAAATATGTATACCATAAATTGTAATTATTATTTTCTTTTGTAAAATGTAAAAATGTACTAACGCGTATTTTGTTCACACTACTAATAATTAATTAAAGAGTTGATGCGACATTATGTATCTTGTATCCAATTGAATGTATCCAATCAGTTACTAACAATTAGTTGTTACTAAGGGAAGAACGTTGTTGATCAGATTTTTCCATTTAAATGAACATTTTTAATAAAACTTGTAACGTTTTAAACGTCAGAGGTTTGTTATTTTTTTTGTTTTTTTTTATAATTATATTATTCCAATTTCTATCGATTTTATTTATTTATTAACTTTTCTCTTTTATTTTACTATTTTTATTCTAAAAATAGTTGGCGCTCAAATAATTGATGTTTTATTTATAAAATATTCTGTCGAAATTTTAATTTTCATTTTCACTTATTATTTTAATTCCTTTATTTGGACCTCATTATGTTGTATCAGTGAAACATAAAATTTCCATGCCACACTTCAGTAGAACAAAGTATATGTGTTAGTTGGCAACTCTGCTTTGTCATGTCACTTCAATTTTGTAGAGGTGGATTATTGTTTTTAGAATGTCTTTTGCTTATTTAAGCTGGATTTTCAGTTAAAAATTAATTTATGTTGTTAAATTTTTTCTGGGATTTTTTTGGCCTGAATAAATTTGTCCTGTTGGTGAAACCTCATTGTGATAGTCAGAGTGATGACAACTGCAGCAGCATAGCAGATATGCAGAACCGAATAGCTGCTTAGGACCACAACGGGCTCTATCCCAGCATCTCCACCAACCTGAAAGCTACTCATCAGAACGTTATCAGACGTTATCCTGTGAAGCCAACATCAGAAGCAATCAGCAGGTCAACCACATAAAGCCATAAGTATCATGTCAAATTTTTTTTTGTAAAGCTGTAGGCAAGATTAGCTTTGATTTTACTTTGATATTAAAATTTCAATTTGATATTTTTAATGTATAATAAATATGATTAGTTAATATCTTAATTTATTTGTCCTAGTCAAACTTATTTTTCAGATTTATTTCTAAGATAAACCGTTCTTACACCTGAGAGACTGAGCTGGACGAGGCTAACAAGTGACTCCCAAAGAAAGTTGTGAGTTTTATTTTTTTACATTGGCCTAGAACTTTCGGAGGTAGTTATATTGTTACCCATTGGTACACAGCTTTTCTGATGGGTCGTTGGATGGTTACAAACTTATTTATGAAAAGACAAAATATTATAGAATTGCAATAGAAAGATTGAATAATTTTTTGAAGCTTTTTGTAGTAAACTTGTGTATGTTGTTTGTATGTAACTTATTTATATTACAAGTGGCGACTCCTTCCGATACGTTTTAGTAATACTATAGAATAGTTATTGGAATTACTTACAGTGGTGCCTCTAAACGTGTTAGGCAATGGGCGGCTGTAAGTATATATCTATTATTAATGATGGTTCCACCACACTTAAACTCTGCACCTGTCTCTGTAAAAAAATAAAAATTAATAATGTGCCCGTAATTAAATTTTAGCGTTAAGATTCTAATATCAAGTATTTTGTGATTATTTTATTATGTTAATTAGTTTATTCCAAATAACAAAACAAATAACAATACAGTATAAATATCAGAGTACAAAATAAATTTAAATAATAAATTTTCGTTACTTAAGTCACTTTAAAAGTCACTTAAGTCACAGCTATTAAAAGATCAACACACAGAACATAGTGTAAAGCGGTATATACAGAACAATTTGAATACCGTTATTCAATCGGATGTAATGGACCAGGAGCTATAAAAGTTACATACAGTTTCAAAAGACATACGAGAGAAATTTCTCAAACCACCAAAAATGAAGAAGAAATCGTGGATGACAAATGAGATTCTAGATATAATGGAAGAGAGGCGAAAATTCAAAGATCAAGACATGTCATTATACAAAAGAATCGATAAAAAGATCAAAAAAGCTATTAGAATAGCTAAGGATACACATCTACGAAAACAGTGTGAGGAAATACAGCAATTGCATCATAAACACGATTCGTTTAATATGCACAAAAAAGTTAAAGAAGCCGCAGGCTTATACAAACCTAGAAGAGTTGGGTGTTTGGCAGATAACCAAGGCAAACCACTGTTAACTGTGGAAGAAAAACTAGACACTTGGAAGAATTATGTAGAAGTAACTTTTGCAGATGAAAGTCAGAATACCATTGAAGACACTGAGTGCCAAACAGGACCCCCGATTACCATTGAAGAAGTCACGTCAGCTATTAAAAGAACTAAAGATGGTAAAGCGGTAGAGCCTGACGAGTTTTGTGCAGAATTCCCAAAACTTATGGATGAACAGGGAATAAAATGGATAACAACTGTATTTAACAACATATACGTAACTGGAAAAATACCCCAAAGCTGGTTAAAGTCGACCTTCGTGACCATACCAAAAAAAGTAAATGCCAAGACATGCGAAGACTACAGAACAATTAGCCTAATGAGCCACTTACTTAAAACAAAACGTTCTTGAAAGTGATACACGGCAGAATATAAAAAATGTGAAGAACAAGTATCATGGACGCAGTTTGGATTCTGCGCTTCCTTAGGCACCCGAGAGGGTCTATTCGCTGTCCAAGTGCTTATGCAAAGTTGCAAGGATGTTAACTGTGATGTGTATACTTGTTTTATCGACGACAAAAAGGCATTTGATAGAGTAAAGCATGATAAACTTATAAACATCTTAAAAGAAGTGGGGTTAGATGATAGGGACTTATAAGAATCATCTATAATTTATATTACAACCAAACAGCCAATATTAAAGTGGATGACCAATTGACAGAGGCAGTCTCCATAGATAGAGGAGTGAGGCAAGGATGCATTCTGTCTCCGGTGTTATTTAATATATACTCTGAATATATCTTCGAGCAAGCGCTAGGCGAACCACAAGAAGGCGTATTAGTCAACGGAATACGTCTAAACAACATTAGATATGCCGACGACGCAGTAGTTTTTGCAGATAGTCTGGACGGTTTACAAAGAATAATGTCGCGTATATCAGATATAAGTAGAGAACACGGACTTGATCTTAATACGAAGAAAACAAAGTACATGGTAATCAGTAATCGCGAAATATTAAATACACAGCTTTTGGTTAACCAACATCCAATTGACATAGTGGACAGCTACACATACCTTGGTACCAACATTAACAGCCAATGGGATCACTCCAGTGAAATAAAACAACGCCTAGGAAAAGCGAGATCGGCGTTCATAATGATGAAGTCTCTTTTCAGAAGTCACGATTTACCACTTGCTACCAAAATCTCTCTTATTAGATGCTTTGTATTTTCTACGTTATTATACGGAGTAGAGGCCTGGACACTTTCCGAAACTTATTTAAGAAAACTCGAGGCATTCGAGATATGGTGTTACAGACGTATTTTAAGAATTTCATGGGTGGATTGTGTGACTAATGTTGAGGTCCTACGTAGAATAGGCAAGGAATGCGAGATTATTAACACCATCAAAGAGCGCAAACTAGAATATCTTGGCCATGTTATGAGGAATGAACAGAGATACGGCTTGTTGCAACTTATTCTTCAGGGCTAGGTATTTGGAAAGAGAGGACCAGGGAGAAGAAGAATATCTTGGCTTCAAAACCTGAGAAATTGGTTTAATACATCGACAACCGGACTATTTAGAATAGCAGCAAGCAAAGTTAGGACAGCCATGTTGATCGCCAACATCCGGAACGGATAGGCAGCGTAAGAAGAAGAAGAAGTCACTTTGTAGACATACTAAATACGGTATGATCCAGAATATACATTAGTACCGGCTAGTATCTAATTATCGGGATGATAATATGAGTCGCCTATTCAAATGATTGGCCTCAAAGTTGCCAATCTGCACCTTGAACAATTTTACAGGAACCACCAAATTCTGTAGTAGCTTTATTTGCCTAATTATTATTATAATTTTTTAAAAATAATATGTAATTAGGATTTTGTTTCAACACATTTTTTATAGTCTGTCAAGTAACTAATGAGAAAATTCAAAAAGAAAAATGAACATTGGCGATTGTGATATTAATATACTAACACTGTAACTTTGGTTATTTTGATACAAACTTCGCTACCTCCAAGTCATTTGAAATAAGTCTGGTTAAATCAAAAGTCATTATTGTCCAAAATAACTTTATTTTAATGAAGTTACACAGATAATGCAATATTTTTTTCACTTTGTGGACCACAGAATGAGTCTTCGTAGTTAGGTACGCTTGGTAGATACATATTCTGTAAAGGTGCTCTGCAGTATTCCAACCTTGGATTTTGGAGCCAAGTGTCTCCAAAATAAATTTCAAGCAAATTCTTGACGTCTTTTAACTTCTCCCGACTGACGTTTTGTATATTGTTGGTTCTAAGTATGGTAGAATTGAGACGAGATAACCTTTCTTTAATTTTGGTTAAGCTTTGAAACTCCAGTTGAAGTGTTGAAATTTGGATGACTCTTCACCACAATATCTCCAGGTTTTTTGATAGATCCCTTTAGAGAAAGTCGTTTACATTCTCTTAGTTTAAAATACCACCTCCTTGGAGCTTTAAGGAAGCTATCAGCCTCGGTCTCCCATTCGAAAAAGTTAAAATCTTGCTACAACAGTAGTATATTCTTTCATTTTATTATAATATTTTTTAACAGAATAATATCTCCATTGTCTCTATATTTACTGGAGCTCGCTTTCATAACCATGTCAAGCACATTTTGGCCGCCACACTTGTCACACACAAGTCTCACAATAGTTACCTTTGAAAAATCTGTTTGTAGAGGCTACATGAATAAAATATTTCCTGTATTGGTCCTCGGTCCAGCCATAGCCGAATGAGTTCTGAGGCCCAAATGCAGCCTTTGGGTAATCCCTGAACGACAGTGAGATTATGTAAATAAAGTTGCCTGCTGTAATATGTCTGCTGGTCTGGAACTTTTGGCAAGGACAGGTTTTTCTGAAGGTCGAAGGAGAAAGTTATTATATTGCTATTTTGTTCCTTCAGTAAATTATAGAATGCCCTATCTCGTAGCTTGTGGATTCTTTTTTGACATAAATTAGCTTTCTCACCTCCTTCAGATCGTTTAGTTTTTTTCCTTTAGCGATAAACATGTGGAACACATATCTGTACGTGGTGTAGGAAAGCGGAAACGTTAGAGTTGCTTCTTAAGACAGAAAAGATTTATTTTTACTTTCAGAGCGACTGTGAATAGCCGTTCTGAAAAGCCCTTTTAGGGATGTCGTGGAATGCAATTTTTAGATTCCCCATGTCTCTATTAACATCTTAATCAACGTCTGTTTTGCCTTGCAATTCTTAGAAGGTATAGATTAATGCAAAAATCTGAATTTGGTTTCGAAAATTAGTTTACAGATTTTAAATGTTAAGAATTTGTAAATAACCAAGCACAAAGTGAATCGGCCATGTTTCTCGTTTACGATATTCAGGTCACATGAATGAAAGTCTCCTGATTGGCTCTTTAAAACATAGGTTGTTTTGATACGGAAATCTCCCAAAACATAGGTTACTTTAAAACGGAAGGCAAACTTTGTGATATTTTTTAGGCATGATTTTAGCTATTTTAATACTGAACGTTACTACCAGTCGATAGGTATAAATCAGACGAATCAAGGGCAGTATATATCTCAAAACTGGAAAAATGTAGCTCTGACGATTTTGATACTAGGCGACTCATATGTAATAGGTAATATAGATACACCTGTGTTCATAACGATCACGCAGATTTTGAAATATATTCTGAACATGCTTGAGTCCTAAAAAACGAGACGATCTTCTGATGTAATTCAGCTGTAATTTTGGGCAGATCTGGATAGCTGAAAATTTTCTCCTTTACCATTATCTAGATGTAAGCATCAAGATGTATCAAATCGAGGGAATATGATGGGTAGAAAAAATCAGTGCCACGAAACATGATTAATTTTGGAAAGATTTTTTACAGCATAGTCACATACTGTCGAGCTGTGTGAATGGTCGTTCCATCTTGTTGGAATCAGTGTCTATTCATCAGAATTTTTATGACATGATAAAACCTTCGTAAATGCTGTGAATAAATGGTCTAAACATCATGTCCTCACAACGTTCTATCATATGTATTAAAACTAGTTCAAAAAGTTATGAAAATAGATCATCAGCTGATAAAAAAGGAAATGTGAAAAAGGTGTAACGACTGATGTGTTAACTTAATCTGATTATGAGGCTATGACAAAATAAAAAGTAATCTATACTTTATATTTAATAATTGTTTTTCAGATAAATGTTCTTTTTTTCTAAATGGGACTTATTCGAATAAATTTATTCGAAAATATAAAACTATTAAAAATATCTTTAATTTTAATGTAACTAACTCCACCCAGTGACGTAGCATGGGTGACAGCCAGGGCGGTAATCGATGGTATCACCACAATGTTTTAAATAATGAAAAAAATAAGAATTGTGGATAATGAAATTGCAGTAAATAGTATAAAACAGGTTATTTAGTTTTTGTTTTACATCATGTGAATGAATTAAAATATTTGTTTTCTAGCTTTCAGAGAGCAAACTCTGAAATTACATCTATATTTATATTTGTGTTGCTTCGTTTTCGATAGGTAATAAACCAAGATTATTAAGCCTTGTTTGCGCCATTGTTGCTCGCAGGTAATTCTTCATTCATTTTAGCTTACTTAAAACTTTTCTCACATAAAGCAACCGATACACAAATGGTCATAAACAATTTTAATCTTTTTTTTCTTCTTCTTTTTATATAGACATGACTCTGTCTGTTTTTCAATGGGCCTCCAGTAAGTTGTCATTCCATCGTTTGCGTGGTCTTCCTATTGGGAAACCGTCTCTTGCCGTCTTTACTACTCTATTTGTTGCCATTCGGCTTATATAATCGTTCCATTCTACTCTTCTATTTCTTACCCAGTTTTTGATGTTCTCCACCTTGCATATATGTCGCATATCTGTACTTCTAGCTCTGTCCCATAGTGTCTTACCATCAATTTTTCTAAGTGTTTTCATCTCTGCTGTTTCTAACATCCTTTTTGTTCTCTCTGTGTCAGGTCTTGTTTCTGCCGCGTATGTCATTATTGGTCTGATGATTGTTTTGTAAATTCTGCCTTTCGTTTCTTTCCCGATATTTTTATTTCTTCATATTGTTTCGTTTAGGCAGCCTGCGGCTCTGTTTGCTCTATTCACTTGATCTTCCACTTCGGTTTCGAGCTT
Source organism: Diabrotica undecimpunctata (assembly GCF_040954645.1). Lineage (NCBI taxonomy): Eukaryota > Metazoa > Arthropoda > Insecta > Coleoptera > Chrysomelidae > Diabrotica > Diabrotica undecimpunctata. The sequence goes on from NC_092808.1 coordinate 49,604,737, forward strand.
TCCGTAGCTAGATAATGTAATGCCTAGATATTTAAACTCCATCACTTGTTCTATTATCTGACCTTCCAGCTCCAATTTACATCTTAATAAATTTGCTGTTATAACCATGCATTTTGTCTTTGTTGGGGAAATAAACATGTTAAATTTTCTGGCGGTTATATTAAATTGGTGCAGCATACGTTGTAAATCATCTTCACTTTGAGAGAGTAGTATTGCGTCGTCTGCATAGCAGATTATTTTAAGTTGTTTTTCTCCCATTTGGTATCCTTTTTTAGTTCTTACTTTTTTTAATGTTTCGTCCATAATCAGGTTGAACAATAGAGGACTCAGGGAATCTCCCTGTCTTATCCCATTGCCAGCTTCAATAGGGTCGGTTAGTTCTTCTTCTACTTTTATTGTGTTGTTTTGGTAGATATTTTCGATCGTTTTGATTATTCCCAGAGGTATGTCTCTTGCATTTAGTAAGTGGATAACGTCTTTTAATTTGACCCTGTCAAATGCCTTTTTAAGGTCCACGAAACATAGATATGCCACTTTGTTGTATTCTAATGACTTCTCTTGCACTTGCCTCATTATAAATATAGCATCGGTGCATGATCTTCCTGACCTAAAACCTTGTTGTTCTTCTGCTAGTGTTATAATTTTATTCAATTTATTTGTTATCACTTTGGTTGTTAATTTGAGTGTTGTGTTTAATAAATTAATTCCTCTGTAATTTTCCGGGTCCGATTTGTCTCCCTTTTTGAAGAGAGGTATTAGGATGCTTGATTTTCATTCTTGAGGAATTCTGTTTTGTTCCATTATTTTTTGAATTAGTTTTAGTAGTTGTTTGGTCAGATCTGGTCCTCCATACTTTAGGACTTCGTTCGGTATTCTGTCCTCTCCTAGTGATTTTCTATTTTTTAATTTTGTTAATGCTTCCTTTACCTCTTCCTCCTCAATATTTATTTCTTCGTTTGTCGTCACATCTGGTGTTGGTGGTTCATCATCTTCACCTTTAGCAAACAGGGATCGAAAGTAGTCTACCCAAGTTTCCTTCTGAATGTGTTTCGTTTTTATAAGTTCGTTCATTTCTTTTCTTTGTCCTCTGATCATTCTCCATATTTCTTTTTGTGTTCCGTAGAAATCGTGTTCCATCTGTTTTGAGAAACTCTGCCAGTGTTCCTTTTTTATTTGTCTAACCAAACTGTTCATTTCATTTCTGATTCGTTTATAGTGGTTGTATGCCTGTTGTATTTGTTGTGTTCTGTATTGTAAAAAGGCTTTCTTCTTTTCTTCACATTTTTTCTTCACCTCCTCTCTAAACCATGGTGTTTTCCTTTTTAATATGTTAGTGTTTGTTACTTTTCTAAACAATTTTAATGCGACCATTAAATTTAGGAGGGATTCCATGAAATCCTATTCCACAATGAATTTTAAAAAGTCTACAGCTAACCATTAGAGGCTGTAATATTATCCGCTTGTAATATGTCTTCTGAGCTTTGGTATTTCTAGCAGGAGGTCTGTTTCTAATACCTCTTCATGGTAAAACTCACAAAATGTTGAAACAGCTAATTTCTACAATTTACTGTCCACGAAAAGCACAGTGTGTGCCTGCACAACCTGGAACAATGAAGACTCATCATGAATGGACTTTGATCTGGTTTCGAGTTCAACCCTGAATCTTTCAAAACATTCCAACATATTCTTTTGAAGTTCGGTACGAAGTGTGATTTCTGTATCGTCAGCTAACTCACCATCTATTCGTTTTTTATGTCGAATTCGTCTTTCGGTGGGAATGTCGTAATCCTCAAATTTTTTCGTGGCAAAATACATATATTGCTTCATTTATAATATAAACACGCTCTTCTTTAATATAATGCGAAGTGCTTCTATTTTGATCGCTGATTGATCAACGGTTATGCCTTTATTTTGCAATTGAATCTGACAAAAATTTATTTCTCTAAGTACATCATCCGAAAAAAAAAGATAAAAGAAAGGTGAATTTACACAGGTTGTGTGCAGTACCTCGGGTATTTAAATTTTCTTGTTGATGACCTAATTCATCAATTGTAGTAACAGCACTATTAAAATGTTCTTCTGCCAATACTTTAACTACAGCATCGTGAGAACTCCAACGCGTTGTAGAAAGTCGTTTAACATATGCTTTACTGTGTTTAATAAGTACTTATAAGAGGGTGTTCACAAAATAATATCGAATTCTATTTTATATTCTATATTTCAAAATATAAAGATGGAAATACAACGTGAAATACCATATTTCTCCTCAATATTTGCAGTTTACGATCTCTGTGCTAGGGCACACTAGATTTAAAAACACTTCGGACGCAGCTAGAAAAGGTACGGTAAGGGTCGTGGTAATGTTACTATGGAGTGGTCTCACGAAGTTGTGTTGGAATTTTGATCATTGTATAAATTACCTAACCTAATAAAAATTTTACCGCCAACACTGATGGCGTACAACAGACTTATAACTCAATACTCGCCATAGAAATGGTCCGACTACCTTTTGGGTAGGTCAAAAGCATTTATCAAACAGCAAATATTTACTTATTTCATAGTAACGTGGGATGACAACTCTCTTTTCTGATCGTTAGAGCCGATTTTCTGTTTCTCTTTGCCGACGTAAGCGAAGAGCGCCATTTCACGAGCTGTCTGATTCCGGCTTTAGACATATCTAATTCCAAAAAAGGCTCATCAAAAAATCAAGCTTCTATCTCTCTCTTTCTAATATAAATTGTTTATACCTTTGGATAGCCTTTTGAACCGTTAGGTTTAAGACATTTCTATATTACAAGAGCTCTTATATTTGTATTCAACAACCTCTCTCAATTATGACATTCTTCATGTTATACACTCTCTCAATTATGACATTCTTTATATTTCTCCTATTGTGTAGATACTAATTTCATCTACAGCACTGCAAATCGACATATTTGCCGTTATGGCGCTGATGAAAATTCTAGAGCTATCCACGAATCATATACTTAACTGCCATTAAAATTAAACATATTTAAGGAGATTGTATTATTACGAGGGTCATTCTTTTTGCAAAAAAAATTTAAACGGGGAGGAACATCTAGAATTATTAGGAGACACGGTTGTCCTATTTTGACAGATATAATAGAAAATGATGATTGAAAAAGGTACACAAAAGATAATTTTTTTGATCAAATGCACTATAACAGTGCACCTTCACTTTATAGTATAAACGTCAGGAGGTACCTTTATGAACGGTTTCCTAGGCAATGGATTGGATAGAGGATTTATTGAATGGCCAGCAAGATTACCGTTTTAGCTTCTCTGGACTTCTTCCTATGTGGTTACTGAACTTACTGTGAGTAACCCCCGAAATGTTTCAATGACTAAATGGTTTTGAATTATGAATATTTACGAGGCATGTTTTTTAAGTAAGTACAGCGCTGGTTACCTACATCTCTTGTCTACGCACTGACGCCATTACAATCTGATTATTCATTGTATACTTGTTTACTCCAGTGTTTAAGATGCCTCCAACAATTGTGAGTCACGCTGATTGTGAAGTACGGGCTGTTATACGATTTCTTAGTGCTAAAGGCGTAAAACCGATCGATATTCATCGTGAGATCGTTGAAGTTTACGGACAAAACATTATGAGTGATGGAATGGTAAGGAAATGGGTAAGAGCATTTAAAGATGGCCGCACAAATGTGCATGATGAAGAACGGAGTGAGCGTCCTTCGGTCGTTAATGAAAATTTGGTGCAGAAAGTGGACGAAAAGGTGAGAGAAAACAGACGCTTTACAATTTCATCATTGTCCGACTGCTTTCCTCAGTATTCTCGTAGTGTTTTGTATCGCATTGTTACCGAGAACTTGAATTACCGGATTGTGTTTACGTTGGATTCCAAAAATATTGACGGATCTGCACAAAACCCAACGTTTAGGCAGTGCATTGACTTTCCTTGAGCGGTACCACAGTGAAGGTGAAGATTTTTTAGACCAAATTGTTACTGGTAACGAAACGTGGGTGGCCTACGTCACACCAGAATCGAAACAACAATCCATGGAATGGCGACATTCATCATCACCCAAAAGAGTGAAGTTTAAGCAAACAATTTCTGCCCGGAAAATCATGTGCACAGTTTTTTAGGACAGAAAAGGAGTATTGCTAGTGGAGTTTCTGACTCGTAATGAGACAATCAATGCAGCGTCTTATTGTGAGACATTGAAAAATCTGCGTCGTGCAATCCAGAACAAAAGACGTGGCAAGTTGAGTAAGGGTATCGTTTTGCTGCATGACAATGGCCGTCCACATGTGGCTAATCAGACCAAAGATCTCATCAAATCATTTAAATGGGAAACTCTAGATCATCCTCCATACAGCCCTGATCTGGCGCCCAGCGACTACCATTTGTTCCAGCACTTGAAGAAACACCTGGGCGGTCAGCGTCTTCAAGACGATAACGCAGTCAAAACATTTGTGATGCAGTGGTTAACAAGTCGGGCGGCAGAATTTTATCAAGAGGGTATTCAAAAACTGGTGCCACGTTATGACAAGTGCCTCAATATTCATGGAAATTATGTAGAAAAGTAGATTAAGGTACAGGCTTTCATGTAAAAATAAAATTATTGCCATATCTTTGCACGTCTTTTTTTAATTCCAAAACGGTACTTACTTAAAAAACACGCCTCGTATAATTTATATAAAATTTAGTTTATTTTCTTTACTTTAGAACAGAGTTATTATGGAAAAAAATAATGAATGCTTGATTTGAATATGTTATATTGAGACTTTAAGATGAAACAGAAAAAGAATATCACCTATTGGTAAGAAGTTCATATAAGATGAATTAAATATAGAAAATAATTGGAAAAAATAAAGATGTAATAATAATTATTAAGTGCATTGATTGCTTAACACAAGAGACTTGTGTTAAGATTTTAAGCGTTTCAGCCATAGTAAAATGTTGATTTCAACAAGAAAAAAGAAGAGACTAATCTGATCAGATGTCGTCCTGCCATACAGTTCTACGTAGAATGTAAGACGTAAGCCATACATGCTTTTAATTTGGTTATTTTTATGGAAGAATGGTTTTAATGGAAAAATTTATTGTTAATAAATTAATTATATTCAAAAATGAGCATTGCAGAATTTATGTGTTAGTTAGCTTATAATTTAGTACAACCACCAAAAGACAAATCACTTCCAATAAAATTAGTACATTCTTCTTCTTGATGTTCCTATCCATCAGGAATATTTGCGATCATCATGGCAATCTTTATCTTATATGAAGCAACGCGAAAAAACTGCACAGATGTGTTGAAGTAGGTTAAGAGGTTGTTTAACAGGGATGTTCAGCTTTTTCACTTTGGATGAGCTTTGTATTCTTTGCGTTTACATTGAGTTCATATTGTTGACTGTAAAACGTGATTTTGTTTATATGAACTTGTAGGTCTTCTCGATTGCCATCAAATACTATGGTGTCATCTACATAATATGATGTTGTTTAGCCGGTACCCGTTTAGTAGAATGCCTTATGGAGTTTTGTGCAAAGCTTCGATAAATAGTTTTTTAGAGTAGAGATTGAAGGTTGAGACAAACTATTGCATACTTTTTCAAAACCCAAAAGACCTGGAAGAAAATGACGAAAGCCATGTAGAGGCTGTGTTAGGTATTAAAATCTTCAGGTTTAAACTACCGTAAAATGGATAAAACAGTTCTTCGGATTGTCTTCTTGTTCCAATTACTCTGACAAACCTGGATACTGTTTGTCTTGTTTTAATAAGACACGTATTTAATTAGGAGAAGCAAAAATTACTAAATAATTTAAAAGTGGACCGTATTTTATTTTATTAAAATATGTTTTGCTTTAATATCCTTTGTTAATTGTATCCAATTACCTCCCAAATAAAATTTGTTAAGCTTTGTTCTACACGAGACACTAGAAGCATGTTATGTTTGAGATAAAAGTAGAGTAGTACTTTTACAATATTGTACTCTATACAGGGTGTTTCAGAAAAAAGGTAACCCCGTCTCTAGGGTAGGTAAAAAACTGAAAAATAATTGGGGTTTGCTTAGTAAAAAATTTTTGTAACGCCATCCGTTTTAGAGATACAGGGCGTTGAAGAAAAAAAAAATTACGCATTTTTTACGATTTTGCCGAAACTACTGGCAACATTGTAATGAAATTTTATACGAATATATTTTGGAAGCTGATACATCCCATGAATTTGTTTTTATATCTGATTCTCATAGAGGGCGCTAGTTACACGGATCGTACTAAGAATTAGTCAATATAACTTTTTTAAGAGTATAATTATTAATCAAAATTTCAAGTAAACTTAAACATCATTCAATTTTATACGAAAAATGTAAAACTCGATACTGTGTACCGTTTTCTTAATATTTTGATTTGAAAATTATGAAGTAATAATTGATGCTGTAGTAATGATAAAGTTCTAATAGGTATACCTCTATTTTCTCCAAGTGTGCCATAAAAATCTGACATTTATTGATTGTTATGACGATAAATCAACAATAATTAGAGTTTTAAAACCTTGTTATTTGTAAAATCAAATCAAAATGTACTCAAATGTTGAATACACTGACATGTTATTAACCTTAGGCGAATGTTTAGGATGTTCTAGTGCAGTTGTGACACGTTATGCAGAAAAGTTTCCTAGCAAAAACTTACCAAGTAAAAAAACATTTAGAGCCATTGAACGACGTTGTCGAGAAACTGGGAATGTGAGACCAAATAAAATAAATTCTGGTAGACCAAGAACAACAATCAAAGAACTACTTAAATTGACAAAGAAACATGATGTCAACATAATTATGGGAGATTTTAATTCCAAAATAGGGAAGGGCAGCTTTGAAGACGTAGTTGGACCCTATGGTCTTGGAACAAGGAACGAAAGGGGCGACCGACTTATACAATTTTGTCAAGAAGAAAACATGAGAGTTACCAACACATGGTTCCAACTCCACCCCCGTCGCCTTTATACTTGGAAATCTCCAGCCGATAGAGCTCAGAACATAATAAGAAATCAAATAGACTTCATTCTTATCAACGGTAGATTCAGCACAACTGTCAAAAGAGCTTGCACATACCCTGGAGCAGATGTCCCTTCTGACCACGTACTATTAGTGGCCGTCATAAAGATCGCTCTTTCATGCAAGAACAAGCCTGAAACTCAACAACATATAGCACTGGACAAACCGAAAGACCCAATGATACAAGCAGAAATAAGCAATGAAATAAACGCACAAATTCAAATATTGACGACAAACATTGCCGAAGATCTAACACCAACATGGAATACGATTACAAGTGCTGTAACAGACATCATGAAAAACAACTTAGGGTACAAACGAAATAACAAGAGGCAAAAATGGATGACAGACGAAATACTATTACTAATGGAAGAACGACGAAGACACAAGAATAAACAAGATGGCAGCAATATGTATGAAAACATTAACAGGCAAATAAAAGCAAAAATAAGAATAGCAAAAAATGAATGGCTTAAGCAACAATGTATCGATCTAGAACATTTACAACGACAGCACGACGACCGTAATTTACATAAAAAGCTTAAGGAGACTGCTGGAATATACAGAAAACGAAGACCAACCACCATAGTTAATCAGGATAACCAGATAGTGCTGGGTGAAAAGGAAAAAAAAAATTGATATATGGGAAAATTATATCCAGGAGCTCTTCCATGACGAAAGACCCATGAGTGAAGTTTATACAGACGACCAGCTGACTGGCCCTTCAATCACCAAAGAGGAGATAGAAAAGGCAATATTCAATTCAAAAAACAATAAGGCACCTGGACCAGATGAAATCCCGTCAGAAATACTCAAATTACTAGATGAAAGGGGAATTTCAGCACTACACAAAATATTTAACTTAATTTATGAAACTGGCTACTATCCTCAACAGTGGTTACGCTCTACCTTTATTCCCCTGCCCAAGAAAGTCAATGCAAAAAGATGTGAGGATCACAGACTCATTAGCCTGATGAGTCACACTTTAAAGATATTCTTTAAAATACTACATCAAAGAGTATACAAAAAATGTGAATGGGACATCAGTGACTCCCAGTTCGGGTTTAGGCAAGGTTTAGGAACACGAGAAGCAATAGTAGCAACACAGGTGCTGGTCCAAAATTGTTACGATCAGAAGAAGGATGTGTTCCTATGCTTTTTAGATTACCAAAAAGCGTTTGATCGTGTCCAACACCACAAGTTAATGCAGATCCTCAAGAAAGTTGATATAGACCAAAAAGACATAAGATGCATTGAAAACTTGTACTGGCATCAAACGGCACAGTTAAAAATAGGCAATTCTATATCCAAACCCATACATATAAGAAGGGACGTTCGACAGGGATGTGTGCTTTCCCCTCTTTTATTTAACATTTATTCGGAAGCCATATTTCAAGAGTCTCTGGAGGATGCAAAGATGGGAATCAAAGTGAATGGAGTACTGATCAACAACATACGATATGCTGATGATGGTGTCTTAATTTGTGACAACATAGTCGATCTTCAACAACTTGTCACTATAATCGGAGAATACAGTAAGCGAATGGGATTAGAGATTAATACCAAAAAAACCAAATTTATGATCATCTCCAGAAACTCGGATGCACTTGAAAACTCCACCATAACACTGAATACTAAGTCCATTGAAAGAGTGAGTAAATTTAAATACCTGGGATCGTGGCTTTTTGAAGACTGGGCATCGGACAGGGAAGTAAAATGTCGCATTGAGCAAGCTCGACAAGCTTTCGTAAAATTCAAGAAGGTACTGACTTGTTCAGAGTTCGATCTTCAACTGAGACTAAGGTTTACTAAGTGCTACGTGTGGTCAGTGCTGCTATATGGCGTAGAGGGCTGGACACTCAAAACGAGGGATATAAACAGATTAGAAGCTTTCGAAATGTGGCTCTATCGCCGTATCCTAAAAATACCATGGACAGCGAAAATCACAAATATAGATGTCCTTAAAAGAATAAACCAAGAACGCCAACTTTTCGAAACCATCAAGAAAAGGAAAACGGCGTATCTAGGTCACATCATGCGAAATGAAAAATACCAGTTCCTCCAACTTATAATCGAGGGTAAAATTGAAGGCAAGAGTTAATGGGACGCAAGAAAATGTCCTGGCTCCGAAACATAAGGCAATGGACAGGGATTAACGACATACAATCTCTGATACATATTGCAAGAAATAGAGAATTAATGGAAAATGTGATCGCTAACATCCATTAGTGGATTTGCATCTAAAGAAGAAAAAGAACAACAAGAACAATTAATAAAGAAAATATTATTTTACATTTACTTGATCAAGATCCAACAGTTAGCGTAAGGAATATAGCAAGACAAACAAATACTTCTTCTTCAAGTACTTGGCGGATACTGAAAGAACAGCAATTACATCCTTATCATTACAGACAAGTCCAAGAGCTCTTGCCAGATGATCTACTGGTTAGAGTGGATTTTTGTGAAACATTGCAACAAAGGACAGCCCACAATCCAAATTTTTTAAAATGCATTCTTTTTACGGACGAGGCCACCTTTACGCGACAAGGTATGTTTAAGTCCCATAATGTACACTACTGGTGTGATGAGAATCCACGAGTCAAAAGGGTATCACATTACCAACACTCATTTAAAGTTAATGTTTGGGCAGCAACTTTAGGTAACAAATTAATAGGTTATCATATTCTACCTGGAAATTTAAATGGTGATATGTATCTTGATTTTTTAAACAATTCCTTATTCGGGATATTAGAAGATTTAACGCTAAATGTGTATGTATGTATGTAATATATGTATGTAAACTGAATGTATCAGCTTCCAAAACATATTCTATAAAATTTCATTACAATGTTGCCAGTAGTTTCGGCAAAATCGTAAAAAATGCGTAAATTTTTTTTTGCTTCAACGCCCTGTATCTTGAAAACGGATGGCGTTACAAAAATTTTTTACCAAGTAAACCCTAATTATTTTTCAGTTTTTTACCTACCCTAGAGACGGGGTTATCTTTTTTTGAAACACTCATTTTTACTTTGGTGTACTAGAGTAGAAATTAAGTATTTTACCTTACCAATAATACCTTAAGTAATACCTTAATAGTTAGATAATTTCTATATCAACAAATTTATCTTACTTGTTCTATATCTTAGTAAAGCCATCCAAGGGAATTCGTTTAAATCAGCATCTTGGCCCTTTCTAATTTTAAAACTTAGGTCTAGGTAACCACAGTCAGGCGGTAACAAATTTAAGTTTCTATGATTTGAGACATCTGGTGGGTCTTGTTGCACTTCTACGGTCGAACCATCTTGAACTATTATAGGCCCTTGTGGACAGCAAACATTGGCTATGTTGTAGGCAAAGCTGTAAAAATAGGATATTTAAACATAAAAAATGAATTAAAATACAAAACTTCTTCATACATTTGTAATCATTGCCCTCTTCCTTTTCTATAAATTTGAGTTACAAATAAAATCTCGCTTTAGAAAGCTGAATAAGTTAAGAAGCCACATACCATAATATTATATCCGTGTGACAAGGACATCTGCACGTAAATTATAAGTGACGCAACGTGGAATGAAAAGACCGTTCTTGGACATAACGTTGAGAGATAGAGTGAGAAACAGAGAAATTCGTAGAAGTTCGTAGAAGCAGAAACTCGTAGAATTTTTTTGTTTCTCCCAGGTATAAAGAGTGTTATAAAACACATAGCTAAAATTAAACGGAATTGAGCAAAACACTCTGGAGTGGAAAAGAGGATATGTACCTACTGTATTGCAACAGCGCAAGATAAATCTGAATGAAAGTTTTTAGAGGAGGAATATGCTTAGCAGTGGATAAGTTGATGGTGATTATACCATATATCTACGTGAATGGTTCGGGTGTAGTTCGATTGAACTTTTTAGGCGCGCTGCTAACAAAGTCGCAGTGGCCATGATGATTTCCAATCTCCGCTAGGAGTGGCACGAGAAGAAAAAGAAGAAGATACCATATATGTATGTAAAATCTGTACACACACAAACTTGGTAATCCCAGCTTCGTGAATACGGATAGACTCGCAACCTCTGGACGAATTTTTACAAGCCCGTGTATCTAGCATTAGAAGAGACCCCGTGAAACAGACTAGTCCAGGAGTGACTAAGGTCTCGTGTCATATATGTAAGTGAAACACAGTAAAAGCCTTCCCAGGTACTGCTTTCTTTGCCATTATATAGCAGTCAGCCGGCGTCCCTGGTAACGATACTAAATAACGGTCAATCCTTCCAACACCAAGCGGGAATGAGAATAAGTTCAAGATGAACAACTCTCATCAAACACGGTTTTTTTCAGAGCTATTTCTTATGATAATCTCGAGGTAATTACCGATGACAAGAAAAAAAAAACATCGTGTCTCTTATGTGTAAAACCTCTAAATACGACATCTTGTGCGTCCAGGAAACTCACCGCGACCAAAAGCAGAGACGACACGAAAGCGTTATTTTTACGAAAAGAGGCCTAACTGTCAAAATAACCGACAGCGCAAACCAGGACCGCGTAGAAATCCTCTCCGTCGAAGTCGACAATTGCACAGTCATCTTTGTGTTCCTCCAGGAACGAGATTTGTGTTTCATCCATCAAAAAACTTCTAACCCGCCAGTCCGCACTTAGCCGTAGATGACTTTAACAGACATCACACAGCATAGGGCTATGCAGAAACGGACAATTGCGGCGAGCCATGGAACAATAAGCGAAATGGCCTTTGTAAGTGGGGTAATTAACGGATATTGCACAAGGACGATCTACGATCATATGCCAAAATCACTGCATTACTCAGTCAGTCGTAACTTACACGTAATAGAAAAAAACGATAGAAGTCACGTTTTGACGTAGGTTCAATTTTAAAAAATTAAATGGGACAGATAAGCTTCCGAGATAGATCGCACGTTGGGAAATTTCGAAGCTGCCCCAGCAAATTACGATGCTTTTGTCGAAATAGTTCGAAAATCCTCCCGAAGACGAATTCCTAGGGACTGTAGGCAACGGTACGTCCTGGGCCTTAACGACGATGACCGCGATTTACACACTAAATATCAGAGACTGTTCGAAACCCACGCCTTCAGCGAGGAAGCCATAGAATTCAGAGAGTAACTTATAAATACCATGAGTGAGAAGAGGTAGCGAAAATAAATAGATACGTTGAAGAAAATCTATATGATATATAGCAATAACTGTGACTAAAAAGCTTGTGACAACCTCTAGGGAAGTTACATTAGACCAAACCGCCCATCAACTACTTGTCAATAGGAAACTCAGCCGGAGATCACGTCCGGAAAGATAGAAAATGCTGTAAGTTAACAAGACCTTACAATATAATAGTTTGAATTTGGTAGAAAAGGAATGTATAATATTGAAAACCAAATCTTCTTCTTTTTCTTTTTATATAGACATGACTCTGTCTGTTTTTCAATGTGCCTCCAGTAAGTTGTCATTCCATCGTTTGCGTGGTCTTCTTACTGATCGTCTTCCTATTGGGGAACCGTCTCTTGCCGTCTTTACTACTCTATCATTCGGCTTATATGATCGTTCCATTCTACTCTTCTATTTCTTACCCAGTTTTTGATGTTCTCCACCTTGCATCTATGTCGTATATCTGTACTTTTAGCTCTGTCCCATAGTGTCTTACCATCAATTTTTCTAAGTGTTTTTATCTCTGCTGTTTCTAACATCCTTTTTGTTCTCTCTGTGTCACGTCTTGTTTCTGTCGCGTATGTCATTATTGGTCTGATGACTGTTTTGTAAATTCTGCCTGTCGTTTCTTTCCCGATATTTTTATTTCTCCATATTGTTTCGTTTAGGCAGCCTGTGGCTCTGTTTGCTCTATTCACTTGATCTTACACTTCGGTTTCGAGCTTTCCGTAGCTAGATAATGTGATGCCTAGATATTTAAACTCCATCACTTGTTCTATTATCTGACCTTCCAGCTCCAATTTACATCTTAGTAAATTTGCTGTTATAACCATGCATTTTGTCTTTGTTGGGGAAATTAACATGCTGACGGTTATATTAAATTGGTGCAGCATACGTTGTAAATCATCTTCACTTTGAGAGAGTAGTATTGCGTCGTCGGCATAGCAGATTATTTTAAGTTGTTTTTCTCCCATTTGGTATCCTTTTTTAGTTCTTACTTTTTTTATTATTTCGTCCATAATCAGGTTGAACAATAGAGGACTCTGTCTTATCCCATTGCCAGCTTCAATAGGGTCGGTTAGTTCTTCTTCTAGTTTTATTGTGTTGTTTTGGTAGATATTTTCGATCGTTTTGATTATTCCTAGAGGTATGTCTCTTGCATTCAGTAAGTGGATAACGTCTTTTAATTTGACCCGGTCAAATGCCTTTTTAAGGTCCACGAAACATAGATATGCCGGTTTGTTGTATTCTAATGACTTCTCTTGCACTTGCCTCATTATAAATATAGCGTCGGTGCATGATCTTCCTGACCTAAAACCTTGTTGTTCTTCTGCTAGTGTTATAATTTCATTCAATTTATTTGTTATCACTTTGGTTGTTAATTTGAGTGTTGTGTTTAATAAATTAATTCCTCTGTAATTTTCCGGGTCCGATTTGTCTCCCTTTTTGAAGAGAGGTATTAGAATGCTTGATCTCCATTCTTGAGGAATTCTGTTTTGTTCCATTATTTTTTGAATTAGTTTTAGTAGTTGTTTGGTCAGATCTGGTCCTCCATACTTTAGGAGTTCGTTGGGTATTCTGTCCTCTCCTGGTGATTTTCTATTTTTTAATTTCCTTAATGCTTCCTTTACCTCTTCCTCCTCAATATTTATTTCTTCGTTTGTCGTCACCTCTGGTGTTGGTGGTTCATCATCGTCACCTTTAGCAAACAGGGATCGAAAGTAGTCTACCCACGTTTCTTTCTGAATGTGTTTCGTTTTTATTAGTTCGTTCATCTCTTTTCTTTGTCCTCTGATCATTCTCCATATTTCTTTTTGTGTTCCGTAGAAATCGTGTTCCATCTGTTTTGAGAAACTCTGTCAGTGTTCCTTTTTTATTTGTCTAACCAAAGTGTTCGTTTCATTTCTGATTCGTTTATAGTGGTTTTATGCCTGTTGTGTTTGTTGTGTTCTGTATTGTAAAAAGGCTTTCTTCTTTTCTTCACATTTTGTTCTCACTTCCTCTCTAAACCATGGTGTGTTCCTTTTTGATATGTTAGTGTTTGTTACTTTCCTCTCTCCGAGTGATTCTGTTGCTGCGTTAATTATATTATTTTTGAGTTTTTCCCAGCTTTCCTCGATGTTATCGTTTTCTAATATTTTATTCCCAACGATCTTCTCTTATATTCTTTTCCTGTATAAGTATTCTGTCGATTCCGTATTTAGTCCTTCGACTTTGATTTTTGTTTGTGTTGGCGCCGCTCTCTTGGGTGGGAAGTATTTCAGGATTATTCTTATTTTACATAATACTAGGCTATGGTCGCTACCTACATCTGTTGAGTTGAGGCATCTTACGTCGATTATTTTTGATGGATGTATATCTCTGTTGGTTAGTGAAACATTGAAAACAAAATGTTCGAGAATATTGTTTTTAACGAAACTATATATAAACAACCTACAACACACAACACACGTACTACCTAATATAATAACTCATCTCCAAACAAAATACTCTATGGATACTATGTTTATGCAAATAAAATGTTAAAAGTTGTTCCATGAGATGTAATGTTAAGGTCAACTTCAAGAATAAACTTGTACCTACTCACCTACAGTAATATGCGTTTAATTGTTTAGTAACGCTTGGAGTCAATGGTCTTTTTACGGTTCGTAGAGCATCTATCATCGGTCTACATTGCCTAACGGGTATACAGTTACCAGTCTCACCAGTTGGAGTCTGACAACCTTGATTAGCATTATCCCAAAATCCTAAAATTTTAAAATATTTTAAGAAACATATATGTTAGAAATAATTTAGAAACTATGAATTTTGATCTTCGTCGAAACACAAAAAAAAATACTATAATAGTATGATATATTTTATGTTTATGGATGATAGTAATTACTAATGTCATAATCATTTAAATTTAACTAACAGCAATTAAGACACATACTTTGTTTCTAACCAAAATAAAAGCAATTGAACTTCGTAAGTCCTGGGTTTTCACCAAAATCACCGGAAATAGAACTGAAAGTCGATATATGAACTTTTCTTGTAACTTTGCCTCAATTGGTATACGATTTCACTAATTATGACTCATCTCTGCCAAATTTCCGGTCATAACTTATTGATATATCACATGTACTATATCTGCGACTACAATGTGGCACTTCCAGTTATGTACAACTTCTTAATTGGAAGTGAATAAACGGCCACTATACTACTCGCGAAGTTGATCGAAGTTCAGTGAGTACGAGAGTGTAGACAGGTACTTTAGGCTACTTCGCTTCGCCTCGTTCTACTTCCGTTCTGTGTCGGTTTCTCGCGTCCGTGTCAAAGGGACCGAAGTTGGAATACGAAGATTCACACTACATTACTCGACTTCACGAGTATGTAGAGAGTCACCTCGCCTCGATTAACTTCACTTCGACACTTCGTCCGAAGAACTTCGATCGAGAGTGTAGACGGCGTTATATGTATATATAAAAACGAAAACTAAATATTTTTCCGTCTGGTAGGCGCGTTAAATAATCTGCAACAAACTTGAGTTTGGTAATATGACTCATGCGCAGTGAATCGTGTTTACTAGTGTTACCATGAAAACGACCAGTGTGCTGTTTGCCAGTGTCGTAGTTTGAGACGTAGGTACCATAGAGAATGTTGATTTGATAGTGTTAAATGTTTTGTTAATTTTTTTTTCGATTAGTGCTTAATATACTGCTAGTAGTAATTAGTATGTTATTAAGTCATTTAGTGTATCTATAAAAAGGGTCAGGCTAGAGAATGTCATCTAGGACTAGAGAACCACAATAGATCTGGAGAGGTCGGAATGGAATAGGCCAAAAGGCCACCCCTCTAAATCTATCTATCTAGAATATGTACGATGTGTCTACGAGGACTTGATAAAAGCAAACTGCTTCAGTTGCTTTCATCAAGTCCTCGTAGACACATCGTCTTAGGACCAGCAACTTCATGTGGAGTCATAAGTCGCCATGTTACCAAATCCACTGGCAACTTTAACATCATAATATTTAATACCACATAATGTAAAGTAAATTTAAACAAACAATTTTTAACGGGTTTTTACCCACATATTTAGTGGTTCAATACATGTATACTTAGACACTGATGATGGAATATGGACTCCGAAAACGTTTTGTAATATAGCCCGATTGGGTTTTTAAATTATATACCTTTTTTATAAAGGATTTTTATAGTCACCGATCTCAATATGGATTATGTTAGTAAATAGGATTAACGTGCATTTTGTTTCTCGATATTTTTATCCAGTAACGTTTAACATTGGTAATTATAGGGATAGGATTCTAGCAGCGACAGGTATAAGTAAAAGTACCTTAGCCAAAATAATAAAAGAAGGTAGACAAGTCAATAAAAATGAAGCGCCTAGGTAGTTCATCTTCTTCTGGAAGTCCAAAAAGTAAACGAGGGTCTCGTGCTAAAAAAATTAATTGAGCAGTCGACAAATAAAAACAATTAAAAATATTATAAGCGACTTCTACACTATTGAGAAAAGATCACTTACAATTAATGGTAAATAGTTAAGTTAAGTAAAAAAATTAGTTAGTGTAAAATTGATATAATTCTTTTATCGTAAAAAAAAGAGTAAGTAAAATTATAAAAGAATTATTTGTACCTATTTAGAACGAAAACAAAATTTCTCATAAAAACACTGATCTAGATATATTTTTAAGAAAAAAAGTGGCAACTACCAAGACGATATAAACCACCTTAATTTTATGAAGTGGGTCAGAAGTCAGCTCTTGCCTAACTTACCCTAAATTTGGATCCTGGTAGTTAATACTGCATCCTATCATAATGTGCTAATGGAAAAAAATGTGACGTCTGCTAGCCGTAGAGATATTATTGTAAAGTGGTTATAGGAAAAAAATATTCCTTTTCAACAAGCACCAACCAAACCGGAGTTTCGCTTGCCTCACTATCATCCGGAGTTAAGCACTATCGAAAAAATATAGACTTTGATAAAAGGTAGAATGGCAATTCTTAATACAACATTTAATATAATAAATGAGGTTAAAAATATAGCAAAAACAAAATTTTCAGAAGTATTAATGAAAGAGATTGGGCTAATATATACAATCACGTACAAAAAACGTTAATTATACTTGGGTTTTCTGGGGGTAAATGGGTTATCCTAAGAAAGCCTTTCTAAAGATGAAGATAGTGATTCAAATTCAAGAATAGAGATCTTAGAATCATACGAGGAATCATAACTAAGGCTTTCCTATTTTGACAAATAAATATATTATTTAATTAGTTAAAATAAACTACTAACCTATTTTTTGATTGTTGAAAGCCTTTTATTTAAATAAATTGTAACGATTTAGGAATTTGTAATTTATTAAAAATGACTATGTACTAATATTTTACTCATTATTTTATCGTGTGGAACTAACTATAATTTTCATAATGATTAAAAACTATAATAATAAAAATTGTCAAATTCATTCTTCACTTTAATTGAATATATTTATAAAAAAATATTTTAAATCTACCTGTTTCTGCCCGCCAGTAAACCTGCGCGTAATACTACGTCAAATTCCCAAATTTGTTGCACTTCTGTATTTTGTCTGATTTGTATCACTTGTATTATTTCGGCGACTTTAAAACAGTACTTCCAATTGCAAGTCTGGATCCAGAAGTCCAGGACAAATTTCTCACCTTCAAAACATTTTTGGGTGCTTTCATTAGACAACTCATTTGTCATTATATCTGTCCTAATAACGGATGAGTTGTGTTGACGTAAGGACAGACAGACGTGGATAATTCAAGGTTTTCACATTTGAATGTTGTCTCTTCTTCTTAGTCGTTAACCTGATGCAGGTATCGTGATATCATGAAGCTATTAGCTAAATTTCCCAATGTTCCTCCACGTTTTTCTATCTTCTGCCATTCTAGCACATTCTGACAATGGAGCGTCAATGGTAGCAACAATATGGTCCGTGTATCGTGTGGGAGATCTACCTCTATTTCTTCTGCCTTCTACTTTTCCCTGGATGGTAAGTTTTTCAAGACCATTTCTTCGAAGCACATGTCCAAAATAGCTTATTATTTGTTCTGATATTTGTGTTCTTAGTCTTTTCTTTATGTTTAGTTGGTCCAGTATGGATTCATTTGTTCTTCGGGCCACCCATGGTATTCTCAGCATTCGTCTCCAGCAGTACATCTCAAATACATCTATGTTCTTTTTGTCTTTCTCAGTAAGGGTCCAGCATTCCAATGCATAAGTAAAAACAGGAAAAACTAGACTTCTTACTAGTCTCATTTTTGTATCGGTAATTATTTCATGGGTTTTCCAAATTTTTGTTAATTTTGCCATAGCGCTTTTTGCGATTGCTGACCGCCGCTTTATTTCTTCAGTACAGCCTCCTTTGTTGGTTATTAATGAGCCCAGATACACAAATTTATCTACAACAGCGATATTGTTTATCATGACCAGATGATTTTAATTATTGTTAGCTCTGTCAATTATCATGATTCTCGTTTTATCTCTGTTTATTTTAAGGCCCATCGTTAAGCTTACGTCTTCTATCCGTTGTAGCAGGTGAATCAATTCAGCTTCAGAACTAGCGAGGATAGTAGTATCATCTGCATATCTCAAGTTGCAAATCTTCTTCCTGCCAATGGTAATGCCACCGTTCCAGTCCTCAGTAGCTTTCCGCATTATCCATTCACCATAGATGTTAAATAGAATTGGGCTTAGTATGCAGCCTTGTCTCACGCCCTTTGTGACCCTGAAACTATCGGTTAGTTCCCCATTTATTCTAACTCTGGCATAATTGTTATTGTACAGGCTTTTAATTAGCAGTATCAGATGATTGGGGACTCCCATTTCAGACAAAACCTGCCACATTTTACTCCAGTTGACCAAATCGAAAGCTTTACTATAATCTATGAAGCACAAATATGTTGTGATGTTGAATTCTCTGGATTTTTCTACAATTTGCCGTACGTTTAAAATTTGTTCTCTAGTACCACGTCCGGGGACGAAACCTGCTTGTTTCTCCGCAATGTTAGGTAGTAAAAAGGGCTTTATCCTTTCGAGAATTATGTGTAAGAGTATCTTACTGCAATGCGCAATTAGAGCAATTGTGCGATAGTTGCTACATAAATCTTTCGCTCCCTTTTTATGTATGGGAATATAATAGTGATTGTGTCCAGTCCTCAGGCCATTTACCTGTCTCCCACATTCTTTGACAAATTTGATGTATTATATCCACTCCAACGTCATCTAGGGCCCAAATCATTTCAATAGGTATGTTATCTGGACCGGCAGCTTTCTGACTTTTTTGCCTCATAATTGCTGCTTCAACTTCACTTTTGAGTACGTCAGGTTCCGTCAAAAAACTGGCATCTTCTTGTTGTGATGGGGCGTCTGTGTTTTCCTCCATCATCAGTCGTCCACAGTATTCTTTCCATCTGTGTATTTTTATGTTTATTCCAGACTCAGAGTTTCCATGGCGTGCCTGGTTTCTCACAACATCATGGCCGGTAGCCCATTTCACACCATCAGCCCCGGACGCTGATTGGCGCCAATTGCTAGTTGGATCGCTCGGCATACTGATATGTTTAGAGGTCATCTTTCATGATAGTTCTTGGGGCAAAGTCCTTCTGCGTGGTAGAAAATAGTTGAATGTTGTAAAATGGGTGAAATAACCCAAGAAACAATAGGTACAATTAAAATGGAGTTTTATGTCTTTGGACATGTAACATTGATAAACAATAACCTTAGAATAAACTAGGTAAATAGGTAATGATGCTAAATTCAAATTTATACTTAGTTTACAGGAAAACTACATACTTCTAGTCAGAAAGCAACCGCAACATTCAATGTTAGTCATTTCCTCTTCTCCTCTCTTCTTCTTCTTGATTTCATGTTTGTTACACTTCAGTGTAACATCATGATTTACAGCAAGTATGGATATAATTTCTTCAGTTTATGTGTTAGCTGGTAATCCCCTGATTACCGTTTGGGAATGAAATATTTCTCCAATTGCGATCTATTGCATTGGGCTACTTTTGTTGTATTCTTCAAGATATCGGTCATTTTGCTGTAATGCTTTAGAACTTTTGTCTCTATTAGAGGTCTCCCTCCTGTTGTTAAAGATTTTTTTCTTCGTAATGCTCTTCTTAATCTCGGACAGGGTTACATACATGATCTTAAAAATAAATTAACAAACCAGAATATAAAGATTGTCTATTTTTATGCTCTAAATGAAAAAGCAACTGATGACGAAAAAAAAATACTTTTTACGAAGATCTTAAAAAAAGCTACAAACAATAAAGAATATAAAATAATATTAATTGGAGATTTGAACGCCAAAATTAGATGAAAGGTATTGAAGAACTCGTTGTGGCTACAGAAAGTGTAGGTTTAAATATAAATATCTCGAAAACAAAAATCATGACCAATTTGGTACCCAACCAGAACATCAGTATTGGTGGGAAAGAAATAGAACTCGTAGATAGATATAAATACCTGGGACATGAAATTATGATTGGCAGGGATAACCAGACTCATGAACTGAGGAGAAGAATCGGCCTTGGGTGGGCAGCATTTGGAAAACTGAGAGAAACTTTTAAAAGTGAGCTGCCCACATGCCTAAAGAGAAAGGTATTTGATCAGTGCGTCCTCCAAGTCTTGACGTACGGAGCAGAAACACTTACCTTAACAAAAGCAGCAGCTACCAAACTGAGAGTCACGCAGAGAAGAATGGAGCGGTCCATGTTAGGAATAACTCTGCGAGACAGAATAACCAACGAAGACATCAGGAGAAGAACCAGAATGACTGACATCATCGAGAAGATAGCCAGACTAAAATGGAGATGGGCAGGACACATAGCCAGAATGACAGATGGGCGATGGACAAAGAGGTTATTGGAATGGAGGCCAAGGGAAGACAAGAGAAGCGTCGGTCGACCACCTACAAGATGGACTGACGATTTAAGAAGACTCAATAAAAACTGGATAAGAGCGGCGCAAGATAGACGGGGTTGGAAACATGAGGAAGAGGCCTATGTTCAGCAGTGGACTCTTGAGGCTGGATGATGATTGAAGACTCTGAAAAGAACATTGGAAATTTCGGATTCGGCACAAGAGGAGAAAAATTTATGGATATCCTGAAACAAGAAAACATATATGCTATAAATACTTGTTACAAAAACAAACTTAACACAAAGTGGACATGTATTGCACCTAACGGAACTACCAGAAATGAAACAGACCATTTTCTCCATCAACTAAAGAATTTTTTTGAAGAACGCACAACAATAAACAACATAACAATTGGTAGTGACCATGGTATAGTTCAAGCAAAAATAGATATAAACATGAAAGAAGCGAGAAAAAGGATCTTTAAAAAAACAACGCAATAATGCAAATAAATGTCCTTAAAGTAAGAACAAATAGAGAGGAAGTCCGAAAGGTCTTAGCAAGTAAATTCGAATCAAATCCTTCACATTATCAAGAACAAATTAACATTAACAAAAACATAAAAAAACCTTGTCTAAGCCGGACTACAGGTCGCAAAGAAAACTAGAACTAATGAAGACAAGATAAGCAACTAAACTTAACAACTAATGAAGGAAAGAAGACAACTACTAGCGGAAAACAAACGAAATTCTTAAGCCTACGTAGAACTTAACACAATTAGAAAAAAACTAAAACATTGAAATTCATTGAAAATAACAGATGTCTAAAATGTCTAAGATCAGCACTGGGTATCTAAAAAATTATCAAAATTAAAGAGACCAATAATAAGGAACAGAAGGACAAACATAAAATAACAAAGATAGTTGAATACTTCAAAAGAACGTCAAAAGAAAAATACAAAACGTGGGATCAGAGGTACTACCAAATATACAGGGATTTGAAATAGAAAGAGCCTCAAAAGAGCTAAAAAATAATAAAGCTTAAACGAGGGTATAATTACCGAGCTCTTGAAAATAAGCAAGACAGTAACAATCCCTATACTAACAGAGGTATTTAATAGATGTCTCCTAAAGACTGGAAAGAGAGTCTAGTAATAATATTACACAAAAAGAGAACAAATATGACCTAAGTAATTAAAGGCCTATTTCGTTGCTCAGTCAAATATACAAACTATCTATGAGAATTATTACTTATTATTAAGAATACCGATAAACAAGGTAAACGAATACCAACTACCCGTATTTCTTGCTTTCGTAGACTACGAAAAGGCATTTGATTGAATCGAGATGTAGGCCGTGGAACAAGCTATTAATCATTGTAGAATAGATTTGAGATATAGGCAACTAATATATAATATATATATATATATATATATATATATATATATATATATATATATATATATATATATGAAAACGGAAGTATGATATGTACAACTAGATGAAAATACAAATCCCGTCTCCATTGAAAGAGACTAGAGACTGATATCTCTAAAGCTTTTTAATCTAGCCCAGAAGACGTCTTCAAAACTACAAATTGGTCAGCATATAGCAGGAACTTGCAAATAGCTCCTAATACGTCTAAAAATGGATGTGACAAAAACAAAAACAATGTAAAACAATTAGATAGAATAAGTTCAGGAATATATCTACCTAGGTAAATTTCTCAAAATTGACAAAGAGAGCCAAAGTGCGGAAATCACTAGAGGAGCAAAATTGGTATGGGCAGGATTTGGAAAACTTAGTTGGATTCTTAAGAACCGTAAAATACCTCAATACTTGAAGAGTAAAGTGTCCAGCCAGTGCATATGTATTTCCTATCAAGACATATGGATTCAAACCTGAAATCCATGTATCCATATCCATATTCACAACAGACAGTAAAATGGAAAGAACAATTTTTAGGTATACGACTGTCAGATAAAAAGAGGAACGACTAGGTAAGATCAAAAACAAAAGTCGAAGATATCACAAGAAAAATTGCAAAACTCAAATGGAGCTTTGCAGGTCACACTGCTGGACAAAAGTCCCCACAATACAATATTGGAGACCTTATAAAAGTAGACGACCAAAAGGAAGACAACAGATGAGATGGGTAGATGACATAAAAAGAATACCAAAAACAAATTGGAAGTATGTTGCACAGGATAGACATCAATGGGATAGTTGGGAGAGGCCTATGTTCCAAAAAGGACGATGGAAGGCAAAGAAGACTGATCTTATTTTTCGCATCTTTGAAAATTGCACCAGTGCTAATCACTGATTGTAATTTAGTCGGTGGTTATATAGTAGCTTTTCTACTTTTATTGGTTTGGATTTATTCGTTATCATCTTCTCGTTTGTGTCGTTTTTCTTGTGATGTAGATGGCTCGCTTGCGTCCATTAATTCTTCACTTGCTTCTGCGGGAAAGTCTTCACTTTATTTTTTCTACTTGCTTGCCGGCTTAGTCGACTGCGATGCTCATGTTTCGTTATTTTTATTTATAGGTTTCTTAACTATCTTTGTTGGTTCCGAAACTTTTGTTTCTTGAGTATTTTTCTTTATTCTCCATTATTACTTATGTGTCAATATTTTAGTCGTGTTGTTCACTTTTGTGGTATTTTTCTCACTTCTTTTAAGTTGTTAGTAAGTTTTACTCTTGAGTCATTATACCTCAGTTAAATTACGATTTAATCTGAAAATGGCTGTATCTCGAGAACTCAGTTCCTCCCCATGAGTCAATATATCGTGCAATAAGGTGGTGTCATTTTTCATTCTGAATCCAAAAGTGACTATTACGTGTATAAATTAAATTGTTTATTCTTTATTTCATTAACGCTACATTATTTATTTATTTGTTTACAATTTTAATTATCTCATTAAAAAATCATAAACAATTTTTGTATTTAAAAATAGTGATATAAACAAATTAAAAATAGAATTAAGAAATATTTTACAACAATAAAAAATAATCGGTAAAACTGAATATTTGTATATTCAAAAACATATTTTTGGCTAATGTTTAAGCACCTTTATTAATAGTAGATATGTCTGACGTATATAGTTTATGACGTAAGGAAATTTTTAGACCATAAACAACGTATTTTTTTAATAAAAGAGAAATCTCAAAGTCGAAGTATTTTTAAAACTTAAATTAATAATATTACGGTATTCCCGAGAAATCTTAAAACATCATCTAATTAATTTTATTTAATGCAATTTGGTGTCCAGTATCGACCAGGTAAGAGGTATTGTAAGTTTATTATAAGTTCATTTGTTTGATTTCGCGATATAAAAAGCAATCACAACTCCAGTTAAACAAAATATTGATCCATCTATTTAGTTGAATTCCGTTCCTAACTATTAAAGTCCCATCGAACAAGGCATGGCATGAGTTTATAAGTAGCAAATGTACAAAGCAAAATTTTTGTACCCCAAATTTTCCAGAAACACTGTTTATAATAAATTTATAAATTGAAGCCATTACATGTTTTAAAGCACTTACCTACAGATCATCATACATGTGTGCCCTAATTTCGCCCCCACCTTCTCCCACTAATTATGAACAATAATAAACAAATCCCTTAACTAAGTCAGTTTAAGATAATTTTCTTAAATCAATGGTTGCCATTTTGACAACTTTTAAAAAGATTCATAGCAACATACTGACTGACAGAAGCACTTTCTAATAAGGTATCAAATAATCGCTACATATAAATGCAAACTATCCCCCATTGACAAGCCGACCATTAACTATTGACTTAACACTTAAAAATTATCCCAAATCAACTACAAATTCCATAATAATTAAACATCTATTTATGGAAATTCTAGATCACTATCCTAACTATTTGCAATTCTTTACCGACGCCTCTAAATCTCCCGATAGTCACGCTGCTGTCTACTACTGTAAAGGAAATTCTTATAGCATATCGATACCTTTCCACTATCGACCAATTCTTATAACAAACTGAAGTATACTAACAGGAGAGGCTACAGCTATTTGAAAGCCCTAATCTTCTTCGAAAAGAGTAGAACGATGAAGTGCATTATTGCAACAGACTCATTAAATGCATTACTGGAATTGAAACAAATATATACCAACAACCCTATTATACAGAAAATAAAAAACGAACTAGAAACATTCCAATCATTAAGAAAGGAAGCGGTTTTTATTTGGGTACCTTCACATACAGGTATTTACGGAAATGAAAAAGCAGATCAACTGGCAAACAAAAGTCGAATGAACTTAAAGCATACTGCAAAATTGAAAACATATCCGTACACCGATCTAAAGAACCTGGTTAAAATCAACTGTACTAATACATGGCAAAATTATTGAGAAAAATTAGGTACAAAATTAAATGATATCCTGGAGACTCCTTCAGACAGAAGAAACCAAGTTATTATTAACCGTCTAAGAATTGGCCATACTGGCTTAACACACAAATACCTAATAACAAAAGATCCACTACCTATCTGCTCCAGCTGCTCTAACCCACTGACTGTCAAACTTATCTTGCTTGATTGTCCTCAATTCATGGAAAAAAGAAGATCCTAAGGATTCACAGATGATGATCTCAAAACAGTTCTCACCAAAAAAATTTCAACAGTGTTAAGCTATTTAAAAGACATCAAGTTATTCAATTGTATTTAATGTAATATTTCTTGTATTTGTTATATCCACTAATAACCCTATGCGGTTGATGTGGTTTTTTGTTTAAATAAAAAAAGGTATCAAATAGCATATAATGTAATTTGAATGCAGTCTCTTAATATTGTTCTGAAGCTATTTTCTTGTGGCATTTTAAATTAATTACTATTTAAATGGGAATAAGCCACAATTAAAGGTTAAAATACGTTTATTGACGTTTCAATTTTCACTTCGGAAATCGTTCCGATTTCCGAATTCCAAAATAGTTAGAATCTGGGACACTTATGTGCAACAACTGTTTAATGATGACCGTCCTAGTAAGTATACACTGAGCAATGATGATACTGGCCCTTCTATTCTAAAATCAGAAGTGGAGAATGCTATAAAGGGTCTTAAAAATAACAAAAGACCAGGCAACGATAACGTATACGGGGAAGTATTGAAAATGCTGTGCGAAACAAACAGTCAATTTCTAGACTCACTCGTTAGAACTCGTCTTTAACAATATTTATAACAGCGGGGAGTTTCCTGAAGACTGGCTAGAGTCAACTTTTGTTGCCATACCGAAAAAACCAAAAGCAAAGTCTTGTGATCAACATCGGATTATAAGTCTAATTAACCACATTTCGAAGGCATACACCAAGGTTATTTACAACAGAATAAGCAAAAAATGCGAGTATAACATTGGAGATTCGCAGTTTGGGTTTCGGAATTCTCTTGGGACAAGAGAAGCACTTTTTAGTCTACAGGTACTCATCCAGCGCTGCAAAGATATGAACAAAGATGTGTACATATGCTTTATAGACTACGCAAACGCATTCGATAACGTAAAGCACGAAAAGATAATTGAAGTTCTCCATAAGATCGGAGTCGACTACAGAGACATTCGAACAATAGCGAGTCTCTATTGGGGCCAAACAGCTAAAGTGAAAGTAGGATCTACATTGACCAATAAAATTGAGATCAAGAAAGGGGTACGACAGGGCTGTATCTTGTCTCCTATTGTCTTTAATATATACTCAGAAGAAGTATTTAAGACAGCGCTGGAGGAAAGCACAGAAGGCATAAAGATAAATGAAGAAATAATTAATAACATAAGGTATGCTGATGACACTGTGATTCTAGCAAGTAGCATGGACGAACTGAGTTGCCTAATGAGTAAGATACAAAAAACAAGTGCACAATACGGACTCAGACTAAATATCACAAAAACCAAATGGATGTTAGTAAGCAAAACCCAACAACCACCACAGCAACTGATATTAGACAATGAAAGAATTGAACACGTGGATTCGTACATCTACTTGGGAACAACAGTTAACTCAAATTGGGATCAAGCGAAGGAAATACGTATAAGAGTAGAAAAGACAAGAGCATCGTTCACTAGCATGAAGCAAATTTTCACCTCTAAAAGCCTCACCCTACCTCTCAAAATTCGACTTCTGAAATGTTATGTATTCCCGGTTTTGTTATATGGAATGGAGGCGTGGACAATGACCGCAACATTGATGAAAAAAGTAGAGGCCTTCGAAATGTGGGCTTACCGACGTATATTACGTATATCCTGGACTGAGCACGTGACCATCGAAGAGGTACTACGCCGGATAGGTAAAGAGAGAGAGGTAGGAATAAGTATAAAGAAAAGAAAGTTGGAATACTTGGGTCACGTTATGAGACATAATAAATATAGGGTACTACAACTGATCGTTCAAGGGAAAATAGATAGCAGAAGGGGTCCAGGGAGGAGAAGACACTCGTGGCTCCAAAACTTGCGGCAATGGTTCGGATTATCATCTGCTGAACTATTCAGATCTGCCGTAAACAAAGTCAGAATAGCCATGTTGATTGCCAACGTTTGGAACGGACAAGGCACATGAAGAAGAAGAAGAATAAACGTATTTTAACCTTTAATTGTGGCTTATTCCCATTTAAATAGTAATTAATTGAATGCAGTCGTCAGAGATGAAAATGCCACTGAACCTCTAAAAATCATACGAACAAGCTGAATTTTGTTAAGAATGTCAATCATAGCACAAAAAAGATGCAAAAAAGCTTGCTGCTCCTACTCTCGGGCTTTTCCCTAAAACCGAATTTGATTGGGCTCGAAAAATGAAAATTCTACAGCGACCTTGCGAACTTTTAGTATCGATAACCAGATCTTTCTGTATTGATAATATTTACTATTAATTTCCTTTAAAACTTTTGATCTTTTAATTTGACACATTTTTTTTATCCCAAATATGCTAGCATATCTGAGATATATTATTTTTCTGTTTCTAATGTAAGATTAATGCTCTTTTACCCTAAGAGTTAGAGGTATTGAAGTTTCACCCAGATAAAAATTGTCACATGGTTCTTTGTTTTTTCTTGTAACACTGTTTGATTTTTTTTTGGATAAAATAAATCTCAGTATGTTAGTTGTTTTAAATATTGTAATGTTGGACTTACTTTTTATAATTTTTCTAACACATAATACGAATGTCAGGCAATACATTTGCTAAAAAGCTTACGACAGTAACACCTATAATACGAAGAAGATGTAGAGACCGACCGCGAATTAGGTGGTTAGATAGAGTTGAGACCGACTTAGGGATACTAGAGATCAGAAGATGGCAACACGCTCCCAGAAACCGAACAGAATGGCGACTAATCAGCAGTACAGGATACACAGAGGATTGTCGAGCCAAAGATGATAATAATAATTTTTTGGATAAACCTTTTATGTATGGTATTCTTGTTCTTTATGAATCCCTTTTTGTAAGTGTTTCAGGATGTCTCAGTAAAAGGGGACTTTTAAATGGAACTAAATGGACTATAAATTGGAAAAAAGTAAATTTTTAAATATTAAACAAAAAAAAACTATTATATATATGGTCACAATTTTTTCTATTAATTGTTAAGAAGGATTAGAGGTATAGAAAAAAAAATTTTTGACACCAAGTTTAATTGTTTTTCACCACGGTAGAGGGCGTTTTCCAAAAAATGCATTTTAATGTGGGGGACACGTTTCTGTCCCCCTTTAACAATTTTTTTTTTAAATTTCAAATGGATTTAATTCTTTTGACTTAATACTAATAAATAAACCTTTAAAAAGTAATCTTTTTAAATTTCAAGGCTTTTATATGTTGTTTTATAAAAAGTTAGAAAAAACGCCTGGTTTGGAGGTGAATTTACCTCCGTATTAAAGAAATAGGGTGGTTTTTTTTTAACTTTTATTTATTACTAATATTATTTATTTAGTAGTCGAATATATGAAGTATCAAAAAAAATTTGGTTTACTGGGATTTATTATTATAGCAGATTTTGAGAAAATGTCTCCCAATTTTTAAAAATGTGATTTAAAAAAAACACGCGTTTAAAGTATTTTTACTATAATTTTATGTAATAAAATAACCATATTTTTTTACCTTTAATCAACGATTTCTGCTAAATATTGTGTGCTCTCACTGTCCAGTGAAAGTCGATCAAAGCTTTTTTTCATAACTTTTCACTCTTTTGATGTCTCGCTGCTCTTTCTATTAGCTTGAGCAATATGAGTTTCGTCGATATTTTTCGACTAATTCGTTGCTATTTCACCAATTTTTATTCCAATTTTTATTTTTATCCATTTTGTCCGAGGAACTGAGTAATTTAGAATTGTTTTCTGCAGTAAGCTGATTGCATTTGAAATTTATTTTCATATTTTTTGGAGTAAACATATCCAGAAATAAAAATTTTTCTTTGCTATTGTGAATTTGCTCGATTCTTCTTTACAGTTGATGTGCAATATGGTATACAATCAGTGGCGGATCCAAGGGGGGGGGGGTCACGGGGGTCATGACCACCCCCAAAACAAAATTAAATATCAATCAAATAATCCTAAAAAAAAATTTAAAACCCATCAACCTTATAAGCAGGAAGTCAAGAGTTGAAATGATTTAAACTCATTTATTGTAGGGGTAAGTGTAGAATTATACGGAAGCCTTTTTAAATTGCTCTTTAAAAAAATCAACAATTCTGAATACAGTAATACCTCGACTAACAACCTGACTTCCGCGAATTCAGAGTTACGTAAGTTTCAAATTTTGACAATTCGTCATTTGAGTGCCAGAGAATTTGTTCGATTATCGATGAGATAGAATTACCGCCCACACATTATTGCTCATTCAATGTACCTGACATGACTTTTCGCACGAAATCAGCACATTTTTATTTTTTATTAGGTATTTCTTATCTTCAGTTTTGTCTACGAATTGTTTGTTTGTAATTTGAATATGTATTATAATTGTTGAGACTGTATGCTACATTTTATAATTTATCTATAATAAATATCAAAGTGAATATTGTTGTTGCATTAGCTCTGTCTGATACGTTAGTGAATACAAATAAAGGAACTGCGGGCTGCTGTCCAAGGTATTTGTGAAACTGTGAAATAGTAGTTTGTCTTAGTGATGTGTTAGGTACAACTGTATCACTTAGTCGTCTTCTTCATTCACCAAAATTAGATTTTAAGTAGGCTACTGAGGCTATATAGAGGACACTAAATGCATTCTTCAAAATAAAAGATCAAATGTTGAATCTGTTTTTAGCAAACTTTACTATGAAGTAAACAAATAGCTGAACAATTAGACATTGAATTAAAGATGCCTCGTATATTTTCTCGTCAAACCTTTCGTCAAAACCAATCTGCTAACTCTTGCGAAGAATATTTCCGAAGATCTATTTATTTACCCCTTTTAGACAATATCTTAACTTCCACCTTTCAGGATATTATTGGACCAACTACTTTCTGCATATTTCACAGTAGAATAAGAGTTTTCACTGTGGATTCCAAAGTGAAAAAGAGTCGTGCAAAATAATGGAAAATGTTCTAAAATATAATCAGGAAAACTTCCTGATTATATTTTAGAAGTATTAGAAAACTGCGATATTCATCCTATGTATCCAAATATCAGAATATTTCTGCAAATATTAATTACACTGCCAGTCAGTGCAGCAACAACAGAGCGTTCTACGCGTAAGCGTCTGAGTCTAATCGTTAACTGGTTTAGCACTCATCAATGTGTATCCTACAATTTCTCTAGATGTTGATGTAATCATAGAGTGATTTGCTAAATCGGATAGACGAAAAGAATACATTTTTATAAAATTATATAATATTTACTTTTCTTATAGTATTTTTATTCACTAAACTTTTATTTACCACTCGTTGTCGGCTGTTGCTGACGATTCGTGCACTTATAGCCTAATATGCCTAATTATAGAAATAACTATTCCTTAATTATATTATGTTTTTTGTTGAATAAATTAATTTAAATAAAATGCTGTGTACACTTATTCTTAAGGTTTCTTCTTCATTACGGAAGGGTGGCTATAGCTACAGCCAATTGGTCTCTATCTTGAGCTGTTTTTAATATCGAATGTGTGTCCATGCCTGTCCAGTCTCTTACATTCTTCAGCCAGGATTATTTTTTTCTTCCTGGACCTCTGTTTCCTTCTACTTTCCCTTCCATTATGAGTCGTTATATTTTGAGTTATATTTTTCTTCTCTGAGAATATGTCCTAGATAACGCATTTTTCTGTTATTTACAATATTTAGGA
Source organism: Diabrotica undecimpunctata (assembly GCF_040954645.1). Classification (NCBI taxonomy): domain Eukaryota; kingdom Metazoa; phylum Arthropoda; class Insecta; order Coleoptera; family Chrysomelidae; genus Diabrotica; species Diabrotica undecimpunctata. Next base: position 49,636,098 of record NC_092808.1, read on the forward strand.
GTTCTCCCTCAGTCCTTATTCTTCTCAGTAGCTCGTTATTGGTGACGTGCTCTGTCCACGAAATCTTCAGCAATCTTCGAAAAACACACATTTCATAGGCTTCTATACGCCTCATACTTGTAATTCCGAGAGTCCATGTTTCTACTCCGTATAGTAATAAGGAATAAATGAATGTTGTTACAAATTGCAATCGGATATCCAACGATAAGATAGAGTTTATTAGGAATATTAAATACATTCATTAATGTTTACACTTATTGCATTTAAATTACTTAACTTTGGTTTATACTTATGTATCCTCGGTTTGTTCTTGATTTTGTAGCTATGGGATAGGTGGGTTTAAATTAATTGTCTTTAAAATACCTAGTTTAAATTGACAGTCCTTGATTTTTCAGTATTTATATTTTAATAACTTTCCTTTGGTTTAATAACCTTATACACTTGATTTTAATAAGTATGTGGGTTTAAATTATTTTTTTTTGTTTAGGTTTAAGACCCCTACCCTTCTATGCACCCGTAGGGTATTTGGGTTTTAATAACTTTTCATTGGTTTAATATCGCCTAAAATAATTATTAAGAAAATGGTTCCCTTATATTAGGCACAAATCATATCAATCGTAAAGGTGCAAAAATCTAAATCCTATATCAAAATCACCCTCAAGACCCATGACCGCCAATTCTCGACAAAAAATTTCTGGGGATCAGCCACTGAAAGGTGCAAAAATCTAAATCCTGTATCGAAATCACCCTCAAGACCAATGACCCCCTGACAAAAATTTCTAGATCCGCCACTGTATACAATTAGGTGTATTCTTCTCCACCATATTGTGGTGATATCAATAATTATTCATGAATTGATTTTAGAAGTTGGAAATTGCAACGTAAAAAGTTATAATTTATAATTTATTGTAGTTTATTCATATGTGTAAAATATTCAGTGAAAAACATGCCACAAGAAAATAGTTTCAAAACAAATATCAATGTGTTTAACTCATTCCACGATTACTTTGACTTAATAACATTAATAGTTTTTCTACATTATTCATGACATTTGATTATTTTTCTTTTTCAAGCATTAATAGTGTGTTTACCAACCATGCTAATAATTATTGATTTTTTATGATTTTTGAGTATTAAGCATTCTTTTTCGGGTGCCATGTCGGTGGAATCATCGATTAATTTTTAAAAATATCACAGGTCAATTTAGCCTGCTTTAAATAACTAACTTTAGCAACAACTGCGATAGAACTAGGCGGTTGCTCAACTTGAACGCTGTTCAATTTGTTGAGTCCTTACGTCTACAAATTAAAATACTAAACTATTATACACCTAAGCTGCTCTAAGTGCGTTAAACTGTATTGTATTTTGTAGATTTCAAATGTAGAACTCGCAGGAACAAAGATTTTAAAAAAAGATAATAATAGTCTCCCGTTTTATAAAAAAAGATATGTTAGCTAAATTAATAGCATTTTTTCTCTCCATCTTAGTATTAAAAAATAATAATTATTGACTAGAATTGGTACACCTAAACTGGTACATAAACTGTATAAGGCTTGAAGTATTTTACGTATCTCTTATAATTTATTATGTTTTGATATTTTTACATTAAAGAACATGTTATCAAGTGATATTAATCTTTAGAGTGGTATTGGGAAGGAGTGTAGGAGTAGAAATAGGTTTCAGAAATAAGTGGACAATGACAATGTACTAGAGAGGTTCAGAGGGGACACAATAAAAGATTTCGGGGAACAGCTGATAAAAATCTGATACCACTGTAAACAAGAAATCACAAAAAGGATTTTACTGACACAAGGAATAACATAAGGTATAAACATAAGAAATTTAAAAACACTTGTTTAAGAATTTGTTAATTAAGGTGCCAATTTGTTTAGACAATGAGTTTGCCCCTCTTAATTATTGTTCTGAAGTGTTTAAAAAAATATCTTGATTAAGTAAAGACAGATTATTTGATGTCGATTAAACAAATTCGTTGTTTCTTCTGTGCCAGTTGTATTATGTTTTATGGCATATGTGTCACCGTTTTCTGAAAGTAGAACTTGAAAATCCAAAAGAAGGTCGTCTTTATTAGAAATGGACGCTAATGTTAGCCCGTTGGGTGTTTCACCAATGGACTGCCTATAGCTTTTGGAATATAGAAATTTATTGGTGGTGGATGCGGGATAGGAGTTATCTATGAGAATGGACTTCAGTAGATTGAGAGATTCTTCTTTGTAAACCGGGAGTGTCAACGCGTGTACTCTATATAAAGAAAATCACCAAAAATTAAATAAACGAACAATAGTACTCGCATTATAGTTTTTCTTGTGTTTTTTCATACAATCTAATAAAATAATTGTAAAAAAATAGTTATGTTTTCACATCTAAAAGAAAATCGATTTTAGAAGTCTTTTCCTCCAAATAAATTTTGATTAACAATAAAATTTACAATAACAAATATTAAATGAACAAATATTACTAAATTAGATTTTAGTACAATTTACGGAAATAAGTGTCAATTTATTATTTTATGTCATACTAGTTTATTATTTTGTTTTTTGTGTTGTTTGTAAAAATACAAACAAAAAGATAATAAGGTTTCCACAGCGTAGCAACATAACACGGACGATAGAATGTCTACTAGTAAATATATTGTCAAAATAAAATCGAATTTTCGGATTTTTTAGAACATATTTATTTGTAGATGCAATAATGAACTAGTAAAACATAAAAGTTTGTATACACCGCGGGTATTAATAGATGTATATGCCCTCGGGCGATATATAAATAACTATTATGTGTCAATTTATTCCACCTACTTTTATTCATTTGTAATCTTCCTATAGTATTTAAAGCTAAAGAAACCTACTAAGAGCGTAGGCGCAAAATTACGGGTCATGCTTTTTAAATGCATTCATTTTTTTTTTCGAATCCTGAGAAAACAAGTATTTTTGAAAAATTTAAACGCAGAATAAAACAATACATTATTACTGAGTGCCGAAAATCTCTCAAATCTTCTATAATGTTTATTTTAATAAGTTACAGGGGTGAAAAATAAAATAAAATTTAGTGTGATTTTTAATTTAAAATATCTCATTCAAAAACACTTTTTGTTTATTGTAAAGGACTTTCGGCCCTCGGTAATAATGTAATCTTCCATTCTGCGTTTAACTTTTTAAAAAATATTTGTTAGTTTTCTCGGGATTTGAAAAAAATTAATGCATTTAAAAAGCATTGGCCTGAAATTTTCCGCCTACACTTTCATTTTTACATCTTTTCGCTGGAATAGGCTAAGACCTTACTATTATGTAGAAAATTTCTCTAACGACTGCCTCCATTTATTTCATAAATAGTTGACGACATCCTGTTAAGAATTTTAAATGGCCTTTTTCTTATTAAATCTAGTTTGTTTCGATTAAGACGGTTAGCCATTTAGACATAAACTAAGCCCCCAACTTTAAATTCATACCTATATTTGCTTCTTCCGATCAACTCTAAATTTATTGTTATTGTGATCACTCTGTGAATTTTAAAATGCCAAAATTCTGATCTAAGCCAAATCTTGGGGTTGTTTAAAATCTGAGGTCTAAATTGATGATTGTTCTCCAGTATGCAGAAAAAGTGGAGAGAATTTAGTTACACTATGTGTTATCCGGTTGTATTCGTCTGTGCATTCAATTATGATTTTGGACCATAGATGTCGTGGTTTCTCGTTAATCTTCTAGCGGATGCGATTTACCAGTGTTTAGTTGAGGCACTTATTTAATCCACAATCAAAGTTATGCTACAGCTGCATATGAAGTATTTGAACTCATTTAAATTAATGGCTGTATAACAATCAGCAAGGAGAACTTTCACCTTATTCTTCTCAAAAATAGGGCGTAAGAACCTAATTAGATCTTTAGCTTGTTGGCCTTAAAAGGACATGTATATGCAAACCTAGAGACATAATCTGCAAAAGATGAAGATCACGTTTAGGTGAGTTGTTTTCTGCAAACCCACCAATAGCGTCAACCAAAATGATTTCATATTTCATAAACGACCAATGTCTTGGCTTCTTCTTGATTGGTTTTTCTTGCAGATATCACATTGGTTACAAAATTCTGCTATAACTGCATCCATATGTTTAAAATAATAAAAAGATCGTATCTTTACTATCGTATGAAAAATTCCAATGTGGCCATATTCAGTGGCCCTGGATTTTAATCAGTTTACAAAAGAACTGATAAAAATTTTGTTCAATTTTTGAAAATATTTACAAGTTTACAAGCTAAATCCGCTTTCAGATGCACGGTGGACCACTTTTAACAGGAATAGTTGCTGGTTTTTTTAACGGTAACATAGACTATGGATGAAAAAAGTATCTAATAATATTTTATAGGTGAGTCAATTCTTTGAGTAACATATCCCACAGGTATATGAATTATATCCTAATCTAATCGGACTACAATGACAACAGACTACACTAAAATGTCTACACCTTTTGGACTAATAATTTTTATCGACCAGAGAAACGGATGATAAAAACCGCACTGGATCGAAGGATTTCGTTAAATTCGACAAAAGCACTCTTCTTGTGATGGCCTTTGTGACTGTAATAGTGGGAAGGAAAAAAAATATAATCTCTACAAAGAGACCATTTAAGTACTAATAATTTGCTAGTATTAGGATCCATACCAATTACTACAATAGCCGGAGAATCAATACAAATAGTTCTCAAAAAATACAATGAATTGGAAGAATACTTATGCAAAGACAATTTTGCTGAAGTCAATAGCGCATTATGTTGATTGAATACTTATTGATTGTTTCGTTGATTAAATTTTATCTTAATTATTATTTTTGTTAGGAATAAGCCACAATATAAGTTTAAAATAAGTTTATTTTTAACGTTTCGATTTTTACTTTGGAAATCATTCTCAAAATACAAACATTGATAAATTAAATTCAATTCTCAAAAAGAAGCTCGGTGATCATGTTTAATAAGTGTCTAAAGTGCATCCTTCATCTCTTTAGGTAATCTTTGAAGTACGACCAGTTTTAACTTTTGTTTCAACATTTCTCAATTTTTAAACTGTGAAATTATATTTCTCACTGATCCTTGAAGAATACTTAAATTTTGAGTAATTTATTGTCCAGAAAAACCTTTGTTACAGACCGCAGCAATGGAATTTCCTAAATCGTTTAATAAACACTATCAACGAAAGATTTTGACAACTACCTCATAAATTTTTTTACGGCATATTTAATAAAATAATTAATTATAATTAATAAAAAATTATACAAGAGATTTTATTGGATAAGTATTTATCACGGATTGGGTGATGGTCTAATTAATTTGCGCCAGACATTGTTTCTTCTTTTTGTTTATTTTATAATTACTGTAGTAGATAAAAGTATGAGATATTGTTGATTAATTGGCAAAACCACATTGTATCAAATAAAATTATTCATGTTCGTTTTATTTATAATAGTTAAATAAATTCTAATTCTGAAAAATACAATTGTGTTGCGTATTGGTTTTGGTCCAATTCATATGTGTCTGGGTTCGTGGTTTCTATCTATGAGTATGTCTTAAAAGATAAAAACCAAGAAAATTTTAATAAACACATGTCGATATAGGTATTCCCCTATTTTACGGAAACTTATACCGAAAATCATTATACTGAGAAGTGGTATTTCCACACCTTGCTAAATGTATTACTAACGAAGTATGACTGATTGTGACAAATACTATATTTCACTGTTTATATTAACGTTTTTTTATATCCAATGTTGTCTAACATATACAGGGTGCCTCAATAAGAATGGGACATAAAATAATTGAAAAATATCTACATCAAAAAAAGACGTGTCAAAACTGAAGGGTGTTAAAGTTGTACATTAAAAAACTATTATCGATTATATGTTTTTATTACTTAGCATAACTTTCCTGGAGAGTCGTTTTTGATCGTTGATATCCACAAGAACAGATGTATTTGTTCTTCTGGCTGTTCAAGATATTCGAAGCATTTAATATTCGTGCAAGATTCATCTTAGTAATTGATATTCTATCCGAAAGTGATAATAAAACTCAATATCGACGTAATGCAGTATTGGCTTCAGCAAACTTCTCTATGAATAAGTATTCTTACAATTCATTGGATTTTTTGAGAAATATTTCTATCTAGTTTATCTAAAACTAAACCTAATAATGAACAATAAAGAACCATTTTACTTATAAAATACCTTGTAAATGCGATCATTTTTATCTACGTGAAACATCAAGACCATTAAAGATTAGAGTAAGTAAACATCAATCTTGTATCAAAAATATAAAATTTGATAGATCTCAACTCTGTAAACATGCATGGTAAAATTAACATAGGGTTCAATGGAAAGATTCAAGTATAGTCCTGAAAGAAATATATAGCAAAAAAGAGAAAAATCAAAGAAGTAGCTCTGATTATGCTAAATGAGATCAATTCAGTCGCAAATTCCTTGGCAGAGTGCAGTTTGATCAGTTTACCCATATGGAAAGAGAAAATCAATAAAAAGAAAATACCCCTATTAGTAAGTCAATAACATATCTAGGATACATCATTTATGTTTTTAAAAAACATACACATAATATCAGAGTTTGGTGAAGACCAAATACTTAACATGTCGGGATAGTATCATGAGGTTTTTTCCTCGTGATTTACTATGGAATCACTTACGTTAGAATTTTACTATCACCTTTGTATTTGGTTGACTTTTTGAAGGTGTATCACATGCTGTGATTTTTTTTACGGGTATTTTTAAGTTAATGTTGATTTCATCGAATCGATTTCATCTCAATCGAATGAACTATCTTACAATAAAGTCGTCCCAGGAAGGCAACTCAACAATATTGGCAATATAATTTTAAAGTCGTCTACTTTAAAATGTCTAATATGTGTCTGAATTCCCATTATAAAAGAGTTGCATAAAATAAACTTTATTAATGTTTGTATTCTGAGAATGATTACCGAAGTGAAAATCGAAACGTCAACAATAAACTTATTTTAAACTTATATTGTGGCTTATTCCCAACGAAAATAGTAATTGCGATAAAATTTAATTAACGAAACAATCAATAAATATCCAATCAACTTAATGCACTATTGACTTCAGCAAAATTGTCTTTGCAAAAGTATTCTTTCAATTCATTGAATCCTCCTCACTCCACGTAGTGTGTGATCGCGGGAAGTGTGTGGTGGCGCGATCTGTCGTTACAGTCGTTTCAGTCGTTTTTATTTTATTACCTCTGCGCTATCCACCGCTCAGTCCGTAGCTCGCGATAGGAAAGCTATGCTTCCAATAAAAGTTATCTTCAGGGACACAAAACTAAGATAATCCCGTGAGGTAATCTGCTCATCATTTTCACGATATTAGTCCACATTTGACCTTCAAGAGTAAACCTTTCAAGAGATATGTTGTTTGCAGACTTAAGAAAAAAGAAAGGAGACACTATATTGGTGCTCTGATTGTTATGTGCCATATTTTAAGTTGTACCACACTGTTAAAATTTGTAATTTTCTTCGGTAACAATAATAATTATGAGTGTTTTGAATAAAAAAAAACTTTATCCTTCATTTACTGTGTTTTTAACTTTTGCCGTTCTATACGTCTAAATTAAGGACAGCAGCTGTGTGGTTGGAAATTTACTAGAATAAAAGGAACTTATTCAGACAATAAAAAAAGAATCAGACAAGACATCAGGGACAACAGAACCGAAAAAATCGAAAATATTATACAGAAAAACAAGAACATGAAAGTGTTTAAAACTCTAAATATCAAAGGTCAAAAACAAATAGAACAGATGAAAGACAAAAATAGAACCAATATAAATGACAAAAACCAGATAATAAATATATTGTTGAATATTACTATCTATACTCATCCAACGTACCAAAACTTAAAAAGCCTCAATATAGAACGAAGAATATTAAATGTCAGCCTGAAACACTACCAGAATTATAACAATAATATACTGAAAAAATTGTTTTCAAAACTTCCACAAAATTTATTATAATGTCTTATCACTACTATAAGATATTATAATAAATTTTGTGGAAGTTTTGAAAAGAAAACTTTCAGTGTTTTATTGTTATATAAAATGAATGTCTATCAAGTAACGGTCGAATCCTTCACTACCAGAAATTACAAACGAGGAAGATAAAAATGGCTTAAAAGATTAAAAACAAACAACTTCGGAAGACGACGGAATCGCAAAAGAGATAATAACAGCTGAAACTACTTTGGCAATTAATATCTTAATGGACAGGTACCTCGTTAGGGTTGGTTTTCCAACCTCTTGGCAAAATGCGCAGGTAGGTACTTTTACTAAACAAAATGAACACAAATTCGTAAATTACAGATCAATAAGCCTGGTACCACATCCGTGCAAATTGCTTACTATAATAATTACCAACAGACTATCAAAAAAGTTCGATAGTTACCAGCTTGTTGAAAAAGGGGGATTTTGAAAAGGTTATAGTACCATAAAACGCCTACAGACAACATGGACACTTATCAAAAAGTGTAACGAATACAATGAACCTCTTCATTTTGCATTTGTGGATTATAATAAATAAGGCATTCGATTCCATAGAACTCTGGGTCGTATTAGAAGAAATGAATAACACAAGGATTGATTTCAGATATATAATATTCCTAAACTACATATACGACAATGCAACTATACAAATATACGTGGCAGAAGATCTCACAACAACCAAAATAAGAACGGAAAAAAAAGTTAGGCAGGAAAACACTGTCTCTCCAAAATGATTTACTCTTGCATTAGAAGATGTGTTCAAGAAGTTAATTGGGAACACCGCCAAAGGATTAAGATTAAAATCTCAATTTTAAGAATTTTTAGATGGCAGAATTTTAAGTTATCTAAAATTTGCTGATGAGATAGTACCCATAAGGAACAATACAGAGGAACTACTCTACATAGGCAGCTGTAGGTCGACTCAGTGTTGTTTTGAAAAACAAAACGATACAAATAAATTTAAAGAAAAGAATATTCAACATATGTATTCTACCAGTTATGGCCTATGGATTGAAGATCATGACACTTACAGAGTTATCAGCGAATATATTAAGAAAAACACAGAAGGCCATCGAACGAGCTATGCTAGGAGTTTCTATAAGAGAAAATATACGAAATGAGGACGTACCAAGCAGGAAGAAGTTAGCAAATGTAATTGAAACAATTTTGCAAATGAAATGGAGCTGAATACGACACGTGGTACGACAAAACAACGAAAGGTGGACGAAAACATTGTACATTGAAGACCACGCGATCACAGTCATGGTAGAGGTACACCACAAAAACGTTATCTAGACATCAAAGCAAAAAGGGGGAAAACTAGCACCAAATAACACAGAACAGGGAGAAGCCGAGAACTCATAGGGAGGCCTTTGTTCAGCAGTGAATGTGAAAGACTAAACTAAAGAAGAAAAAGAGATATGTCTGGAGCAGTTTGGTATCGAATTACCGTTCTGAAAATTTGGTCTGTACTGATCAAGATGGGTTTATTCGCACCTGATAATTTCTTGTAGGAAACCTACACTGTTCACACATCAATTTTTTATCAATCAGCAGAGAAAGGCTTAGTCCACAAAAATTTAATATATTTACTGACAGAATTGAATTCAGTGACAAGCTTGTTGATTTTAAAAAGATGTGTTTTATTTCATTAAACAGTTTTTATGTTTTCGAATACCTTTAAATCTGAAATGGACAAGGCGAAAAGCTCGGGTTTGTACGGAAAGATATTCCTATGAGATTTTTTTGCATATTCACTTTCATAAAATACCCTAAAATAAGGTTCAAGAGGTTTCCTATGCGAAAAGTTGATAACATTTTTTTAAACAAATCGTAATAATGAATTTTTTTTTATTTGTTGGCCATTCTGAACAAATAAGTCTCCTGTAATTTTTCTGATAGTTTTCGAGTTATAAACAATTTAAAACTAAAAATAAACGTAAAATTACGATTTTCAAGGCTTAAAAACATAACTAAAAAATATTTTTGAATTTACCGAGAACCTAAATTCAAGTTCAGATCTTGTTTTATATCGGTTCTTTGAGCCTTGTTTTCTTTTACAATGGGTAGGATGCTAACCTGGCCCATCAACACTCCTCTTTTATCCGGGCTTGGGATCGGCTGTGAGCATTAACGCAGCTTCTGAGCTACTCGATCCACCCAGTCATCGCGCTCATACCCTCTAGGCAGAGTTTTTTTGATAATATCAGCAGACAGAACCAAATGTATGACAACATCTAAATACCCACTGCGATGTGAAATCGAAATTGATGGGAAAATAATAAAGCAGGAAGCAAGGTTTACATATCTGGGAATAGATATAACTAGTTACTGAGATGTTGAATAAGAAGTAAAACAACAAAGCTTAAAAGCAAGTAAAGCGGTGGGATCTCTTAATGACACCATCTGGAAGAACAAACATTTAAGACAAGACACAAAAACAAGAATCAATAAAGCAGCAATTAGACCTATATTAACATACACGGCGGAGAGAAGACCTGACACATCTAAAACGAGACGGCTACTAGAAACAACAGAGATGAAAATACTCCGACAAATATCAGGAAAAAGTCTGTTGGATAGGGAGAGAAGCGAAAACATAAGAAAAGCATGCAATATAGAAGACATAAATGGATGGGTGACAAAACGGAAACAGTAGGGGAACGAATACATCAGTAGAATGGCAGAGGATAGGATAGTATGAATAGCATGAGATAAGTCACCAAATTGACGAAGAAGTATTGTCAGACCCAGAAAAAGATGGTGCGACAATTTAAACAATTTCGGAGGCTAAAATTAAAGAAGAAACAGGCTTTAAAGCCTACATACAAAAAGGAAGAAGAAGAAGATCTTATTATCATTTCTCTAAATCATTTTTTGCTTATTTAATTTTAAAACATTGTTTTTTAATTGTTAATGAATATGACAGGGCGGACGATCGGGCTGCGGCGTATATAAGAGAGAACAAGATCTATGGCACACATTTTTGCTGGTTTAAATTTTCATTGTACAAATGAGCACCCGCCCTACTATGCGCGGTTCATTAACAACTAAAAACAATGCTTTAAAATAAAACAAGCCCAGAATTTTTAGCGGGAATTAATAGAAGAAGTCTTGAACTATAATATGGGCAGTTACAACATTTTTTGTTCATAACGATCTAAAAAACCTAAAAAAATTGAACCTAATGAAACTCGTATGGCAGGGCGGGCATTCATTTGTATAATGAGAATTTAATCCCGAATTACTTATCGGGAAATGATAGAACAAGGTTTGAACTTGAATATAGGTCCTTGGTGAATTCAAAAATAACATTTTTTAGTTGTGTTTTTAAGTCATCAAAATCGTAATTTTGCGTTTTTTTTTCAGTTTTAAATTGCTTATAACTTGAAAACGATCAAGTTTACAGAAAAATTACATGAGACCCATTTTGTTCAAAATCGACCAAATGATTTAAAAAAAATTGTCAGGACCGAAAAAATTGATTATTACCATTTGTTTAAAAAAATTATATAAAAAAATTTGCGAAAAACAGCTTTACGCCTGAGCGACCTCTTGATTCTTATTTTGGTGTATCTCATGAAAGTAATTATGCAAAAAAATTTCATATGAATATTTTTCCGAACGAACCCGAGCTTTTCGTCTTGTAAAATTTAAAACTACTACTGAAAAATATAATAACTAAAATTTGTCTCAACTGACGTTTTGGAAGCAAGCCTCTATGTATATGGTCAAAGCACTGTTCTAAATTAAAAAGAAAGGTTGCTGATATTAATTAGTTAATTATTACTACAAATAGTAAATAATGTAGAGCAATATTTTGAAAAACGCCAAGTCTATTTAAAAGAAGACTGCTAGCACTAACCATACAAAAAGCAATCACAGTCTGATATATGGAACATAAATATGATCGGTAGAACAATAAGCTTTTACAACCGGTGATTTTTAATGGTACAATGGTACAAGTTTTACAGCCAATAATCGGGAATTATTTCTGCCTGGAGTTTCGTCAACGAACGAGCAAAACAGTATCAAAGACGATCTCGATTTAATCCTCTTGATTTAATTAAGAAAATTGTCTATATATTAAAACTTATTTAAAATAATTAAAAAGTTAAGAAATTTTTATACTCACCTTGGGATTTAACAACTACCAAACAACACATAAATAGTAAGGAATTCCCAAATAAAGCCATTGCACTGGATGAAATTGCAAAAAATAGGTAGACTCTATACTACTTAACGGTACTATCTGCTATTGTACGGTCCACTTCCAATAACCGAAGCTAAGATACTAACTACTAACTCTAACTGTGTCTGTCGAAAGGCGAGCTTATACTTGAATATGTTAATGACGTAAAATACAAGTCTTCGTTAAAACTAAACAAGTTAATAACTCGATGATTAAACATTACAGGTGGTTAAACTGCAATAAAAAGGATCTGAGAGACAGATGATTTTTAAAAGAAATGTGAAGTTTTTTTTAATAAATTCATAAAATACTATGACAGTACAAGGAATAGTTATATTGTAGAAAATTCAATGAGTAATAATGAAAATAATACTCATTCGTGATAAAATATTTATTATGTTTAAAAGAATAAATAAATATAAATACATATTAGTCTAGTAACTCATGGACTGCATGGATTTTAGATTAATGATAATTTGTACTTTAATACAAATTCTCAACCCTTTGAAACCACTGCTCATGATGTAAATAACGTCAAAAAAATTTACGATGTAAAATGCTTAACTTATAAACTAAAATCAATTCATTCATCGCTTGTTAATACTCCAGTCACTGTGGAGGAAAAGAGGTCAATACCTCTAAATTTTTTATAACTGAATCGATTTTGCTAATAATTTGGAATTAGGCTTATCTTACCTCCCTCTTCAAAAGCTATATATGCGATAGGTGAGCTTTTCATTTTTAAGGGGTGAAATCACCCCTTATTGAAAATAATGAAAAAAATTTATATTAAAGCATTTTATGGATTTAAATCGTGTTAAATTAGGTAATTGAAATATTGTCAATTATATTAATGGTTATTGTGTACATTGTCAACCCTTAAATAATCTTAAAAACCACCCCTTTTAATAAAAATAATTGTAAAAAATCAGGTTCAAACGCTTTTGTAGTACATTTATATCATCTACAATGTAATTCTCTGCTTATATAAAATAATTTTAGTTGATTGCAACATTTCAACCCTTAAAAACTACCCCCTATGTCAAAATATATAAAAAAAAACCTTTTAAACAACTTCAAAAGTTTTTAATGTACATTTATATTCAAAAATTCCGTTCTTATCAATAAAATATTTTTTGATGATTGCTTATTTTCAACCCTTAAAAACCACATCTATGCTCACGAAACAAATTCCCCTTTAATAAATGTCTAAATAAAAAAATTAAGTATACTCATGATGTTTTTATTGTAAAAAATTATGCATGAAAATACTTTACATTAGAAAGTATACAAAATGTATTTACAAAAATAAAAATTATTTACAATATATCAAATTATTCATTGTCTGAAGAGCATGTTCCACACGTAGCATTGCAAAATAGACCTAGTCTACGACAGCCACACGCTGAGCCGCAACCCTTTTTGCAATTGCAAAAAATCATTTTCAATAGTTCTTCTGGTGCAGGTGAACTTTTCATTTTTATTGGTTGTAAAATATCATCACTCTTGAACCATCCCCAATCCGTTATATCAATTTCTTTGTTTCCAAGCCATATCTGAGTTTGTAAATAAACTCTTTTGATATGCTCATCCAGGGCACTTGCAGTTGGTCCAAGAGATGATAATTTAATTGCACTATTTTTAGTTGTGGCTTTAATAAAGGATTCGTACGGCATTTGTTCAAGTAATGATGAATAATCTTCGACCTTATTCACTTTGTTCATGTCGGTGTCTTTCGCAAGGCCATACAGCAAAATTGTACAGTATCTCCCAGCTTCTAAAATGTCTTCGAGATCTGAAGTACTCCTGTCATTGCCACTCATTGGCGGCTTGCCCACGCAACTTCAAAGGAGTATCGCTTCTCTGTGTTCGTTAGTTCTCTGAAACAAATGTTCAGTTTAGAGGTGCCTATATTATATACATAACATTTATACATAGATGTATGTATGTATGTATTATATACATATTTGTTTGAATATTAGTGTGTCTGCTACCAGTTTTTCGAATATACTTGAATAAAGCATTTATATATACAGAAAATAAGTTGATGCTCCAAAATATAAATAACATGCTCCAATATTTTTTTAGAATAACTCCGTTAATTTTTAAGCTACAGTGTCCATTAAAAAATATTTTGAAGGTCATTTCAAAAGCTACAAGACTAAGTAGATTAAAATATGTTAAAATTCTTTCTTTTTAAATAGTAAAGGGCCAAAGTGCTGATTACAGGTGTGTCAGCCGCTGTATCTCAAACTTCAATTGGCTATATCTCTATTATTTTTCGAGCTACAACAAAAATAAAAAAACCAAAATTTTTGTTATGAAAAAAACTACATTTTAGTATTTTTCACGTATCTCTTATAGTTTTAGATTTATTTTGAAAAAAAGGAAATTTTTAGATAATTAAAAAAAAAGATTTTTTTATTTAAACATGATTTTTTTTAAAAATACGCATTTTAAAAAGGTAAACTTTTAAAACTTATAAATAACACTAAAATAAAATGAATTGTAGAAGATATACGTTTAATTTCAATTCTGATCGAAACAGTGTTACTTATACTGCTCGTTTTTTTTTAAACGCTAGAGTAATTCAAATTCTTTCCTTCGTATTTCGCTTTGTTTTAAGCGAAATGGCGTTTAACATAGCTCATTTTAAAGGTTTTTTCTAGCTCTTTAAATGCATCGAGCTCATTTTAAAGGTTTTTTCTAGCTCTTTTATTTGATGTTAAATGCATCGAGTATATTATCCCAAAAATAAAAAGTCATCTTCAAACAATTATAAATCCTTTATAGTACTTATAAGTATTGTACTTATAAAACTTAATAAAAAAACAGTCTCTTTGTTTTTTTATAAGCTTTATTTTTGTTCATTATAGATTTTTCAATAAAACGCTTTGTTTTTGAGTTATTCGTACAAAATCATTGGAAAACATGTTCTTTTTTGCGAAAAGTTTACTTTTTCAAGTGCGTATAACTCAAAAAGTATTGATTTAGCGAAAAAAATTTATATGACATTTTTTGTTTAGAATTTTATTCCCTATCAATTCCCGGGGTTATTTTGAGTGTAAAAAGTTCAACCCCCTAAATGGGGTGCCAACCACCCCAGGGGTAGAAGCACATATCGGCACCATATAACTTATGTTTTTTGAGTAATTTACTATCCACTGTAAAAATTTCAGATAAATCGGTGCAGTTATAAAAAATTTAAAGGGAAAATGCCACAGTAACTGGACTATTAAATGATGTTTCATTAGTTTCAATTACCTCTCGAAAGCATCCCTTTATGCAAAATAGTGAAAATGTACTGGCCTTCAACTTTCGTTGAAGTTTTTTAACCTTCGGGTAGTGGCGCTATAGCTTCTTACAAGTTTAGTTGCCCCGGTCTCATAGACCAGGTGTGTCTAAAAAGTAAAAATATGGGATTTTTCTTTTTTATTGTGTAGGAATTTAGAATAGGTAAATATATTAAGACGTTTTAGTAAATCACTACATCACTAGAGTTGTTAGAAAATTTATATGGGCCATCGGGTTGGGATCCCACGTAGACTTCCATTTTTGAAGTGTAAAATACTTTTGAATCACAAACTGCAAATATCTTAAGTCCGTATTTATTAGGTTTTGAGGGAATGTACTGACGGAACGAACATTTCCATCTGAAAGCAGGGAGCACCTCATCTTCTTCTTCTTCTTAAAGTGCCCTCTTCTCAATGGAGGTTGGCTACTACAATTTTAAACTCTTCTCTATCTTCAGCTGTTCTTATTAGCTGTTCAAAATTTAGCCCTGTCCATTGTCGGATGTTTCTGAGCCACGATAGTCTTTTCCTTCCTAGGCCTCTCTTTCCCTCGATTTTTCCTTTCACTATAAGTTGGGCATATTGGTACTTATTAGCTTACTAGCTTTTACTGTGTTAAAAAGTTCTCTTTCCTTGCCTATTCTATGCAGCACTTCTTCGTTTGAGGTATGCGATGTCCATGAAATTTTGAGTATTTTCCGGTAGATCCACATTTCAAAGGCCTTCAATTTATTTACGGGTAATGTTTTAAGGGTCCACGTTTCAACTGCATATAGAAGAGTCGACCAGACGTAGCATTTTGATAAACGTAGTCGAATTTTATTCGAGAATCACAAAGCAGTTTTTTTATTTTTTTCGAAAGATTTTCTGGCCTGTTCTATTCTCGATCTTATTTCTAGATCAGGATTTAGGCTGCTATCGATCCAACATCCCAGGTACTTAAATCTATTGACCTGTTCTAAAATGTGCCCATTTATTGTGCAAGGTTGAGGTACGTTTTAGTTTTTTCGGATTGACATCACTTTGGTTTTTTTAGTGTTTGGTACCTCATGCACCTCATCAATGGTAAGAGATGATGAATGATTATAATTATTTTGACATTTTTTTACGAAATGGTCAAACACCATACGAATGGGGGCTAGCTTGTCAATTTTTGATCGCTCTGCACGTGTTTCCTTATCATCAAACCTAATGTAACGAAGAAGAAATCGGAACCTTTGTAGAGTAATCGTAAGATAAAAAATTTCTATACCATAACCATCTCTCCTTGAAACATCTTCTGCACTGGCACGATTACAGTGACCTAGCCCAGATAAATACAAGAGTCCTATAAAAGCACGGATTTTCATTTCATCAGTGAGATTAGCATTTCATTTTCGCGAATAGTTTTCTTGGATGGAGGCTATGTATTTATGTGTATTTTCTACAATGATACCCATTATCGTGCCATCCAAAAAATAATTCCAAATTCCGACAGCGTCCTTTAAATTTTTAGTACTTGTTGTAGGCCCTGGTAAGCGAATTATTATGTGATCCTGTCTTGTTCTAGTGGTTCTTGGTGTTGGAGGATGCTTCTTCCAGTGAGTTGTACGGTTCTTGCCTAAAACAATAAAAATTTAGCATGACTTGCTAATACATATTCTAGTTTTTTAACATACCTATATAGAAAAGACGGGCAGACTGACGAACCGCAACTGTTTCATATGCATCTGATATCTCCTGTTCTGATTCACTATCGTGATTTATAACTTTCTTAATTTACTATTCCTCTTCCTCTGATTCATCTTCGCATGCCACTGATTCAATATCACTATTATGTAGTCCTACTTCTTCTAAAAGTTTCTGCAAGTAAGCTTGCCCATGCTCGTAATCCCCCATTGCTAAAATCTAACAATATTTTAATTAGAATTAGAGAAATGTACAAGAGCTTACCTCGGAATATTTTTGTATCGATATTAGTGGCGCCGGTCTAAGACACCTGAAAGCTCGTTTACTATAGCACACTATTACACTGTAATGCTCACACGACGACTAACCTTCAGTCACAACGGTACATAAAGGTACTGAAACGTTCGATTCCTTACAATAACTTGTTTAATACCAACATCAAAAAATAGTCTACCCGTTCTCTCACACAGTGACGCCACTACCCAAAGGTTAATTGTGCCTGTTTCAATTATGGAGGATGAGGAAGCTGTTTGTTCTGATTCTCATTCGACATTAGTTACTGAAACAATATTATATTAAGAAACTTGGGTATTAATTTTTGTTTCTAACACAACTACATATTTTATTTTCTAAATTAAATTTAAAATGGTTTCAATATTGTACTATTTTATTTTCTTAATCATTTTTAAATCAGCTTTAATAGTTCTGTTCTTCTAATTTATCTATTCTACTAGTAATTTGATTTAGCTCTAACTTAAAATTTTATATACAGTCTCATTGCCAAAATTGGACATTAAAGTATGTTACAAGAACTTCATAACAGCCTTTTAGGAGGACATAAAGTTTGACAGAGTTGCCAAACTCCGAAATAAGAGCACAATATTATACTAAATGAATATCATACAAGAGACAGATTATACTAAATGAATTACCGCCAAGATTTAGAAGATTGTCGTGTTAAAATGGCACAATATCTTTCCGGGAGATATTCAAGGTCCACTTCCGATGACATAGAAAGGGAACAAATACTTAATGGTGGCAATGGATTATTTTTCAAAATGACCTGAAATTGTACCCCTTTCTAATCAAAAAGTGACTAGAGGGGCAGAAGCATTCATAACACACGTCGTATTAAGACATGAAGTTTCTTTAGAGTTATATGCTAATCAAGGATGAAATTTTAAATCAGAATTATGGCAAGAATTAATGAAAATCTTACATAATAAAACTGTTTGTCAATACCTTTAAATGTTCGTCGCTGATAATCAAAAAAATTGGAATACTTATATATACACCGGTATTTAGGCGGTACGCCCTTCCGGTAGGGATCTATGGAGGAGTATCGCCGAGCCGCAAGCCCTTATCTCTTGCCATACTGCTCCACCATAGGCCGATCAGAGACCAGCATATTCTAGTCTAAGCCGCAGATTCACTTAGAATTTTAAACTGCAGCTTCTTCTTCTTCTTCGCGTGACTAGGATTACTCCTATTTGTCTGCCTCTTATTCTGTTTCAGTCGTTGTTGACTGTATATTATCTTTCCACCTTTTTGGCGGCCTTCCAACGGGTCTTCTGCTATACGTCTTGTTGTTTTTACAGATGTTCGCTAATCTATCTGGTCCCATTCGGTTTACATGTTCGTTCCAGTTTTTTTTCTTGTTTTTATCCACCTGTTAATATTTTGAATTTTGCATTGTTCGCGTATACTTCTGTTAGTTTGTCTGTCTCTTAATGATATGCCCGCTATTGATCTTAATACTTTCATTTCGATATTGTTGATTTGTTGTTTCGTCTTTCTTGTATCGGTCCTTGTCTCCGCTGCATATGTTAAGATTGGTCTTACTGTTGTCTTGTATACTTTCATTTTGCTTTCCGTGGTCAGATATTTGCTTCTCCATATGGTTTCTCGGCGGCAACCACTTACTCTTGCCGCTTTTGATGCTTGCCTTGTGGTCTCTGTTCTTATATCCCTATCACTAGTGATCTCTACTTCTAGGTAATTGAATTTCATTACTTGTTCTACAATTTTGTCGTCTATTTCTAGTTTGCATCTACGCGGCTCTTTACTAATCACTATCCATTTAGTTTTTTCTACTGATATTCTCATATTAAGTTTGTTTGCTCTGATATTGAAGGTGTGGAGCTGCCTTTGTAGGTTATTTTCGTTATCAGCAATTAGTACTGTATCATCGACATAGCATAGTATCGTGATTTTATGCACTCCCATGTGGTATCCGTGTCGTTTTCCTACTTCGTGAATTATTTGATTCATCACCATATTGAATAACAATGGGCTGAGCGAGTCTCCTTGGCGGATTCCTCCTAAACCTAAACTGCTGCGTTAGCCTTTTTGTTTTCTGTACACCGAGCTGGGGATCGAACTCACATCCACTGAACCACTCGCAGTGAAGTGAATGAGAACCGGCCGCCCAGCCCGCTTGGCTATCTGACCGACTTTGTACTTTAATAATGACCGACTTTATACTTTATACTTTAATACTTTAATTCCTCTATTCCTGTTAGCCTACAGAAGTTCCCAACATGAAGCAACTGGTTATTCTCTATCATGATGATCACCGGAAGAGAAATGAACTTTCCTTAAGATCTTTTTTTCGGTAGATTGTCTCCCTGCGAAGAAGAATGTTCACCCCTGACGTACATTGAAAATTTAAAAGAAAAATTGGAAAAATTCTGCAAACTTACTCGTAAAAGTTTGAACCTTCAAAGTGATAAATTCAAGGCTAGACTCGATATGCATGCTACTGGTACAACTTTCGAAAGAGATGACCCAGTATAGTTATACAATCCCACACGCAAAAAAACTTCAACGCAACTGGGAAGGCCCATACACTGTCTTGCAGAAAATAAACGAAATTAGTTTTCAGCTAGAAGAAAACAAAAGATAGTTCATATCGAGAAACTAGCTCTATACCGTGAAACTGATTTACCCTGTTGGCTTCAATCAATCGTTATAATGATGTTGGCAGATAAAGCAGGTATGTTGATAAATAAATTGTCTTTTCTACAATAGTTTGTTAAATAAACTATAATAATTAAAATATTTTAATTTCCCATCTCACTAAATTAAAGACCTACGATCAGCACCGCATGCCTTCTTCATACTGTTTCGTATCTTCTACGCCTGTCAGTTATTTTACATTTAACTATTCAAACCGAACTATTCTTAAAACAATTTGTCTTTGTCTTCTCAAATAGAAGCACGCCAGTCAAAACCCCATCTTTGGCTTCTCAACTAGAAGCAAGTAAATCCTTTTCACGCTTTTCAAATAGAAGCAGATTTCAATTTACTTTATTTTTATTAAATAGTTACCTCAGTTAAATTCAGTGTTAGTGCATCAGCAGTGTTGCGACAGTTTCATCTATAAAAGTATTAGCACGATCATATCCTTGTTCTCGTTACTTACTTTTAGGTATATTTTTTCATTTATGGATTTAATAATTTGGCTAGACATTGCTAAAGCTTTAACTTCATAAAATCCTAAATATGACAATTTAATGATGAGCGCCTTTAGAATTTCGTTTCCGTCTTTCTCGATCATATAATAACGGTAAAGTTCACACATTTGATCTGTTTTTGAAATATCTATTACTTAATGTAACATGCTTCATTTGTCGTCAAATTCAATTTTATTTCTTAAAAATATTTTGAATTTATTTTTACATAGACATTCCATTTTTATGGAAGCAGTAGCCACGTTCAATTTTCGTCGCTATAAATTGACAAATATTCTGGTTTTTGAATTCAGTTGTATTTGAACTAACAAGGCGTTGGTAAGTATTGTATTTAGATTGTTTTATGGTAATAACGATTTTTGTTTTTCTCTTATAGGGAAACGCAGTAAGGTCCAGGACGAATGTCTATGTTTTTCAGATGGGCCGTTTAAGTTGCCTTGATGTTATTTCTTTTTGGATCTTACCTAATGCCGGTAAATTTTGGATTTTGGATATTGGATGTTGAGATACTTTTAGATTATTTAATCCTATATGAGAACTTTTTTTATGGTTGTTCCGGATATTCCTGTATCAAGGGTAATTCTTAGTATTTGAATGGTATGGGTTTCTTAGTATGGATTGAAGACCGTCTATATGGTTTTCTACGACCTATCTACCGCTGGAAACATGGCAAGATTCAACCTTAAGTACAACCTCAAATATAATTTTAGTTCAGGTACCGAATACATTGTTGAGTTGAGTTTTCGAGTGATCAGGCAAAAAATTATCTGATAATTGTTTGTCTGATTCTTTTCATTGTCAAAGGTTCAATAAAATAAAACTTTTAACTTATTTATGAAATATGTGAAAAGATTTTGTTAATTAAGAATGTAAATTTCTCTTCATAACTACCACACACATGAAAATAATCTAGGAACCTATATTAATACTTTAATGCATGTTTAAAATTTCCTCAATTATTCCTCTTAGAAAATTACTTTCACGCCACCTATGTCCATAGACTTTGCTAGACCCATTAAGAATAACCATTAAGCAACGAGTGATTTGTCACGCCTGTTCGCAACAACGAAATAGCTCACAGTATGTTGTCCTTGCTCTTAATATCTTTCGTTAGTTAAATAGAAACTCTTCCTCTTAATAAAGAAGTTAAGTCCTATTGTCGAACAACCCAGCTTACTTTCTAAGAAAAGCTGAGATGTGACTCTTCTATGAAATAATCTTCTCACTCAGGAGAAAGTAGAAATTATAGAAAATAAGACCACACCGGACTTGTCAATTAAGTACCATTTTCGCTTGGCACTCTTCGTTTCACTTCAGCAAATACTCCCACTCTTTTTTATCCCTAGCTGGTCTAAATATTGAAAATCGAATTCATTTTCTTTGCGGTTCTTGTTGCATGTGGTTGTCTTTATCAAACGGCGGTAAGTGTAATTTCAATTTACCATTATGAATCTATCTTTTCGTTTCCTCCATCCATTCAGTTCAATATATTCTATTCCAGTCTAGTCTATTGTGAGGATTGACCTGATATATTACCTGTACCTACATTGATTTGATGATTTATGTGCTGATTGAATCCACGGTAATTTAGTACCTTGCTTAAATCATCTACGCTGCTGGAGACGTCCCAATACACCTATACCTGCCGCCGACTGTAACTACAATATCGATTCTTCAATTGTAAGTAGCCGAGATTTTTATGATTCAACGATCATCTTTTCTCCGGTGCTACCTAAATCGTTGGGAATTGATTGATGACTTAAGTTCAACGCCTTTAATTTATTTCTTCTTCTTCTTCTTAGTCGTTAACCTGATGCAGGTATCGTGATATCATGAAGATATTAGTTAAATTTCCCAATGTTCCTCCAAGTTGTTCTATCTTCTGTCATTCTAGCACATTCTGACAATGGAGCGCCAATGGTAGCAACAATATGGTCCGTGTATCGTGTGGGAGATCTACCTCTACTTCTTTTGCCTTCTACTTTTCCCTGGATGGTAAGTTTTTCAAGACCATTTCTTCGAAGGACATGTCCAAAATAGCTTATTATTTGTTCTGATATTTGTGTTCTTAGTCTTTTCTTTATGTTTAGCTGGTCCAGTATGGATTCATTTGTTCTTCGGGCCACCCATGGTATTCTCAGCATTCGTCTCCAGCAGTACATCTCAAATACATCTATGTTCTTTTTGTCTTTCTCAGTAAGGGTCCAGCATTCCGATGCATAAGTAAAAACTGGAAAAACTAGACTTCTTACTAGTCTCATTTTTGTATCGGTAGTTATTACATGGCTTTTCCAAATTTTTGTTAATTTTGCCATAGCGCTTTTTGCGATTGCTGACCGCCGCTTTATTTCTTCAGTACAGCCTCCTTTGTTGGTTATTAATGAGCCCAGGTACACAAATTTATCTACAACAGCGATATTGTTTATCATGACCAGATGATTTTGATTGTTGTTAGCTCTGTCAATTATCATGATTCTCGTTTTATCTCTATTTATTTTAAGGCCCATCGTTAAGCTTACGTCTTCTATCCGTTGTAGCAGGTGAATCAATTCAGCTTCAGAACTAGCGAGGATAGTAGTATCATCTGCATATCTCAAGTTGCAAATCTTTTTCCCGCCAATGGTGATGCCACCGTTCCAGTCCTCAGTAGCTTTCCGCATTATCCATTCACCATAGATGTTAAATAGAATTGGGCTTAGTATGCAGCCTTGTCTCACGCCCTTTGTGACCCTGAAACTATCGGTTAGTTCCCCATTTATTCTAACTCTGGCATATTTGTTATTGTACAGGCTTTTGATTAGCAGTATCAGATGATTGGGGACTCCCATTTCAGACAAAACCTGCCACATTTTACTCCAGTTGACCAAATCGAAAGCTTTACTATAATCTATGAAGCACAAATATGTTGTGATGTTAATTTATTTATGGTTTGTTTATTTTGAATCCAATCGAACGAACTATTAATAGCAAAAATTTACGGTATGTATATGCATACGATGTATGATCAGATTTGTTTTATATGTAGTTTATATTTACTATAGATTTTATACACATATTTTTGAGGTGATCACCATCAAACATTTCAGTAATTTCATATTTACGTATTCTCAAGGTGTAAAAATCACTCGTTTGTTTTATTTCAAGTAATATCAAATATTGACATATATATATACAGCTATAATATTCCTTGCCTTTTTCTTATTCTTGAGGATACTAAATTATTTATAATTATTTTTCAGAAAATATTATTCGTTGTATTTAATAATAAATTGTACAGTAATTTATTTCTTGCTATTTAACTGTTCAATAAAATTTTTATAGAGCATTTACTCTAACTATACCTCTATATAACCCTGTTGATGATCTATTTGCCTTTTATTTTTTTTATTATGTATATATTTATTTCATGTGTATGGTGTATCTCTTTCAGACATTGATTGATATTACGATTTGATTTATTATATAAACAATGTATATGTGGCGAAATGTCAAGTGTGTACCGCGTAACCATAATAGTTTTCTCTCACGGTTTATTTTATTCTCGAGTGATCATCCTAACCGTACCTTAACTTTCTCGATATCTTATATTATATGTCGTAGGTTTCCCTGTTGCTTCAAAAATAGGGTGGTGCCCAATTAACTTCCCTTCTCTTTATCTTCTAATTTCTCTTCTCTTTATCTTCAGTACTTTACTACTAACTAATTCTTTGTATTTGAGCTGCAAAGAACCCCGACCAAGATACCTCTACCAGACTGAAGCCCGAGCCTAGTGCCGTTCCCTGAGTAACCTCTACTTCTTTCATAAAGAGGGTACAAGCTGTAAATCAATGTTAGCTGCAAATACAAAAATAAATTTATGTTGTTAATCTTTTTTGTTGTTTTGTCGATTATTGTACAAACTAGGATGGTAATGTTAATAAGAATGGTTATAAAAAATTTAATAAAACTTAAATATGCGTTTTTTTTATAAGATAAAATAAAAAGCGATATTTCTTTATTGGTACTTGATTTTCAATGTCTATGTGGAATATTATTTAGTTTTGCGATTGCCAATAAAGGTGAGACATCGTTTAAATCGCGAAACGCAGTGGCGTGCTATCAGCATGTTTCAAGCTGGAAGAAGTCAAAGAGACGTTGCTGAGGTCCTTTACACAAACATAAGTGTAATTATTCGTTAGTGGTTAAGGTGTAAAAAAACTGGTAATGTTGCTAAACGTCATACATGCCGTACAATGATAAACAACCAGCTTAAAGACTGTTTTATTAGGTTGCAAGCTTTGAGAGATCACCCTGTAACTGCATCAAAATTACAAATGACGCTGCAAGAGACCCACCAGGTGTTTGTAAGTGGCCAAAACATTAGAAATAGACTGCATTAAGTAGGGTTAAATGCTCAAAGACCTGTGAGAGTGCCTGTGTTATCAAGAGGAAATCGGGCTCCTCGACTTCAGTGGGCACAAGATCACGAAAATTGGGTTAGACGTGAGTGGGCCTCTACTTTGCTCACAGGAGAATCCCCGATTTAGATTTGAACCAGATACAAGACGGGCAAGAATTTATAGATGATCTGGCAATGCTGAACAATTGGCCACCGTACAAGAGGTTCATAGACAGCAAGGCGGCTATATAATGGTATGAAGTGGCATCACTCTTGGTGGAAGAACCAATCTCGTTTGCTTGCACCAGTTTCTAGAGGCAACAGACTACCGCGATATTATTCTCAAACCTATTGTTGCACCCTTTGCATAGTCCTCAAGCTGGTCCTCAATTTCAATTAATGCACGACAATGGGCGTCCGCGGACTGCCAGGGTCGTGCGAACGTTCCTCGAAGATAATGAAATTGAGGTTTTACCATGGCCTGCATAATCGCCAAATTTAAACCCAATTGAGCTTGTATGGTGCATATTGCGTATACGCATTTTGCAACAAAATATTACATTCACTACAAGACAGCAACTGCTCGAGGGCCTTTTAATGGAGTTGAACAGAATACAGCAGCAAGACATTGACCATCTGATCATGAATTTGCCTTACAGATGTAGAACAGTGATCAACAACCATTGAGGTAATACAGTATACTAACTTAACCTAACGACTACTTTGTTGGGAGTTGAGGTGCAACAAATTAGTTTTTTTATTTGCATTGTTTGATTTATAGAGTTCTCTTTAAATTTTCTTAAGAGCGAAATCTTGAGATAACTTTAACAAATAATGTTTATTTTATATTCGGGACACTATAAATTTTTGTTAAAAGCAGTCGCAATAAATTATTTCAATTCATTCTGTAATCTCGCATTTTGTTTTTATCCCCTAGATTATTTTGATGTGTGTATTTCTTTTATATTTCAAAAATACTGAAATTTAAAATTAGATTTTGGTAATAAACTCTTTAATTTTTATGAAGGTATACTATATTATTTTTATGACATTACAATTTAGTTTACCCCAGGATGTATTTTGTTCAAGAGTGATCCATTAATCATAAATATTATTTCTTTTATTTGTCTTTTGTCTTAAGATCGAGTTAAATATAAGATGAGTTAAATACATGGAGGTATTCGTAGGTTAATAATTTATTGGTTGGTGGATTCCTTTTTGAACCTCTGAAAGGAAGAAGCAATTTCCCTAGGAGAATACTCCCCGTGGAGATTAAGGGTTTTCAATAAATTGAATTTTTATTACCCAGAGTGTCGTGTTTTAGTAGAACTTTAAGTACTATCCTAATAATTACGAGTAAAGTTTTTTTTACGTAACATATCTTAAGTGGTATCGAATATGATAGAGTAAAATATTGCAGCGTTTAATCCATTTATGAGTCAAGAGAGTTAGAGCCAGAACAGAAATGAGCTTATCTTATTTTTTATTTTTGGACTTAAGGATCTTAAAATTTTAGTAAGAATAAGGATCTTTTTTACTTAAGATCGGATCGTATTTTGCTAATAATTATTCTACAATACTCAAAAGCACTGGGATCGTTGCTATCTGACTTTTCTCTGTGATTCATATTGAAAGCGGTAGGGTAACATCAAAGACCTCTTGTTCTTTATATATTGTTCTATGTTACCGCCACTGTTGATGCTTAAGACAAGAATTTAGGTGAATTTTCGATGTCTGGTGTCTTTCTATAATATGTATTATAAGTTTCCAGTCGTTTTTGTACTTTTTTAGATGCTAGTTTTTGTGAATAAGCAACATAGTTCACAATAATCATTTTGAAGTATACACATTTTATATACACAAAAAAATCAGCAAGAAATTCTACTTTTTTAGAAGAGTAGCAAAAAATATATCATTAGTATAGTATTTCAGTAATCCAATCGTATTTTGATTATTGTGCATCAGGCTTATATATGTTCAACCTAAATAAAATGGGACAACTTCAGAAATTACAAAATCGTGGTATGCGTATAATATTATGAATGGGCCGATTCACACCAATAAATTTTATGCTGAATACATTGAACTGGTTTTCGGTATATCATAGATTTCATTATATTGAAATCTATGATAATGCCTAATTAGCCCAGTCTGGTTAAAAAAAAAGGTGGAAAAATGTTTCGCAGATTTCTGAAGCTTTTAAGACATAGGTGGGGGATACTAGATGATGAATAGATGAAAAGATACTTCTAGTTTTACCTTGCGTTTTTTTAAGCAATAATTTATGGTCACAATTTGATTTTTTGTCTATAAATTTTATCTCTTATATTTTAAATAAACAATATTTATGTCATTTTTTTATGTCAAGAATATCTTTATTTTCCCGTTTTTTTAATTAAAATTGATAAATAATTTACAGAGATATTTGCAAAAAAACAGTTTTTTTGCACTAATTTATAAATTATATTAATTTTTTTATTAACAAAATAAAATGGTATTAATACATTTAAACATCAAGGAATTACCATCTTTTAGATTTGTGCGAAATTTCCTCCCGATCAGTCAAATATTTTATAAGTTATTTAATTTGTTTATCCCTAAGGCTAATTATTTAAACTATTGAGCTTGCCCTATGCATGATGCTAGACACATTCAGCAAATTTCATAGGATTCTTTAAGACTTAGACTATCTCAGAAGTTAAATGCATATTGAGTTTTCATCGAAATTATTTACAAAATAAACGTTTGAAAAAGGGGTATGTTTTTTGCTTATAAACAATTGTAATAACTTCTATATTTTTCAAGCTACAGACTTGTACGTACAACCATTGGATAGCTGGTAAAAAAGCTCACATTAAAAAATAAAAAACCTTCTATGACCAATAGGAACGAAGTTAGTGACTATTTTTAAAAAAATCATATCTCCATTGTTTATAAACATTAAGAAGTAAAATTTGCACAAATTTTGAATGAAAATCTAAACTTTATATTGAAACTTATAGCTATAAAATTTATCTAATTTTTCGAAACGACGGTACTTTCGAAAGATCGACATAGGAAAGTGGAGAGGATATCTGTTTCAGCTCCGTTTTTTTTTCGGCATTGGAACTTCAAATTGCAACACGTAGGTAAAATTTACATTATCTCGGCGTCCTTTGCAGCTGCAAGCCTCTTTTTTTTATTCTGGGGTAGCTCGTCGAAATATGAATAACTACATAGTTTTCACTGGCTGTAAAATATGGGAAAACTCGGAAAAATTGAGTCCATTTGAAATTCACCCTAAATACTTACTTTTTTTTAATTTGCCCGAATAGTCTGTCGCAGTATTAATAATGATGACATAATTTTCACCCCCATAAATCTCGGAAAATCCCGGAAAATCAACATATGTTTTTTCATTTTATATCAATGATGTAATAATACTTATATATTTTATAAATTAAATTTCAGGTAATTTGTTACACATTATATTATTATATTCCTTATATTAATTATAATTGTTTGTATTTTTTAGAATTAACAATATCGATTTTTATTCTATTTTTCTTACAAATATGATATACAATATTAATCTAATCTGCCTTACTGCTTTGATAAAATAAGTCGATTTTTTCATCACTTGCCTCATTAAATTTTGCAATGTTTATTGAACTTTACTTTTTTTATTTTCTTTACATACATTGGTTTAAAATTTAAAATTTGGTTCATTTATTCGACTTCACTGTCAGGCCTAAACCTTTTTGTTGCAGTTTGTTTGTCTTCACTTATTAAGTCAATCTTTCCATACATTAACATATTAATGGGCGATCTTAATGCCAAGGTGGGTCAAGGTAAGGTAGGAGAACAAGTAGGAAAATATGGGCTTGGAAACAGAAATCACAGAGGAGATCGATTGATTCAATTTTGCCAAAGTGAAGACTTCGTAATAACAAATACCTTTTTCAAATTACCTCCTCGACCGTTATATACATGGACATCTCCACAACATACCAAAGAAAAAATAGTGAGAAATCAAATAGACTACATTATGATAGCAAGGAGGTATCATAATGCTGTTAAATCTACTAAGACGTACCCAGGAGCTGATATAGGCTCAGATCATAACCCGGTAGTTACTGTGATAGAGGCGAGACCAAAAAAGATTAGAAGACCACACAGAAAGGCACTAGATTTAAATAAACTTAGAAACAAAAATATACGACAAGAAACAGGAGAAGAAATAAATGAACACCTCCGTTCAGTGCAGCAACAAATTAACGATACAAACAACGTTAACCAAAAATTAAAGTACATAAATACAGCTATACAAACAGCAGGAAAGAAACATCTTACAAAAACAACAACAAAGAATAAGGGGTGGATGACACAAGATAAATTTATATTTAAATGGGAATAAGCCACAATTAAAGGTTAAAATACGTTTATTGACGTTTCAATTTCCACTTCGGAAATCGTTCTCAAAATACAAACATTAGTTGATATACTAGACTTGATGGAACAAAGAAGAAAGATGAATAATTACCCAGACAAATACAAAGAAATAAATAAACACATAAAAAAGAGAATAAAAAAAGCCAAAGAGGAGTGGATTAAAGAACAATGTGAAGAAATGGAAACCTATGAGAAAAAGTACGATGCGTTCAATATGCACAAAAAAGTAAAAGAGATAACAGGAAGCATAAAGAAATGCCAAATAGGTAAAGTTAAAGACAAAGATGGAAATCTTATTGTAGATCTAGAGAATAAAATAAAAAGATGGACAGAATACCTGAATGAATTATTTGAAGACGATAGAAACAACTTAACTCAGATAATCAATGCAACTGGGCCAGACATATTGAAAGAAGAAGTAGAATACGCAATAAGAAACGCTAAAAATGGAAAAGCAAATGGACCTGATAAAATTCCTACAGAACTGTTGAAGCTTTTGAATGATAAATCCGTAACCATAATATTAAATTTTGCAGCGAGGAGCTAAAACAGTTTCCCCTCCACTTTCCTATGTCGATGTTTCGAAAGTAACTTCGTTTCGAAAGGTTTTAAGTTTCGAAAAATTGGATGAATTTTATAGCTATAAAATTCAATATAAAGTTTAGATTTTCATTCAAAATTTGTGCAAATTTTACTTCTTAATGTTTATAAACAATGGAGATATAATTAACAAAAAAATTATCGCTAACTTCGTTCCTATTGTTCATAGAAGGTTTAATTTTTTGTTAAATGTGAGTTTTTTTATCAGCTATCTAATGGTTGTACGTACAAGTCTGTAGCTTGAAAAATGTAGAAGTTATTACAATTATTTATAAGTAAAAAACATACCCCTTTTTCAAACGTTTATTTTGTAAATAATTTCGATAAAAACGCAATATGCATTTAACTTCTGAGATAGTTTATGTCTTAAAGAATCCTATGAAATTTGTTAAATGTGTCTAGCATCATTCATAGGGCAAGTTCAATGGTTTAAATAATTAGTCCCAGGGATAAACAAAGTGAATAACTTTTAAACTATTTGACCGATCGGGGGGAAATTTCGCACAAATTTAAAGGACGGTAATTCCTTAATGTTGAAATGTATTAGCAACATTTTATTTTGTTAATAAAAAAATTAATTGAATTTATAAATTAGTGCAAAAAAACTGCTTTTTTGCAAATATCTCCGTAAATTATTTATCAATTTTAATTGAAAAAACGGGAAAATAAAGATATTCTTGATATAACAAAATGGTATAAATATTGTTTATTTAAATTAAAAGGGAAAAAACTTATAGATAAAAAATCAAATTCTGACCATAAATTGTTGTTTAAAAAAAACGCAAGGTAAAAATAGGAGTATCTATTTATCTATTCGTCATCTAGTAACCCCCACCTATGTCTTAGAAGCTTCAGATATCTGCGAAACATTTTGCCGTGAAATCGATGATTTTTGTATAACCAGACTGGGCTAAATGCATTAAAAGATTGTAGGACAGATAAAAGTTTTAAAAATAAGTTTAAGATTTTCCTTAAAAATATAAAGTAATATTTGAATTAGCAGAGAACGTGCACAATATTTTATTTATTTTTATTAATTTTTGTAGACTTTTTTTAGTCGTTGAACTTGTTGTTTGAATTGATTGCGATTTGTTATTGATTTTGAGAATAAATTAAAAGTTTCCTTAGGAATATATAGCGATATTCGTACTGACAGTAAACGTACACAATATTGTTGTATATTTTTATTAACTTTTTTGTTGTTAAACATTTTATTGATTTCAAGTTGTTATTGTTATTTTCTTTTGTTTATATATAAAAACGTTATTGAAGTTAGAACTTGTTTTGTATATTAGGTTCATCATCATCATCCAGCCTTCATTTATCACGTCCACTGCTGGAGATAGGCCTCTCCTAAACTCCTAAATTATTTGCGATTGTGTGCTCTTTGTTGCCAATTTTTGGTGATACGCATAATGTCCTCAGCTCAACGTGTAAGTGGTCTTCCTCTACTACGTTTGTCTGATCTTGGCCTCGAATTCGTGATTTTACTTGTCCATCGTGAGTCATGTACTCTCGCTACATGGCCTGCCCAGTTCCATTTTAGTTCCGCTATGCATTCCACAACATCAGCAATACTTGTCTTTCTTCGCAGATCTCTGTTTCTTATTCGGTCCCGCAACGTCACTCCCAGCATAGACCGTTCCATTCGTCTCTGTGTCACTCTCAATTTTGAAGCCGTACTCTTGGTTAGAGTCATAGTTTTCGCCCCATAGGTCATGACCGGGCTAGTATATTAGGTTACCTATTTGAAATAAAGATATATCTATAAAAAAAGTATTAAAGCAAAGGATAGTGTTGTGAATTTATTAATTGTTATGTCTTTAATTTATAATGTCTTTACTAATTTATTATCTTGTTCCTACTTTAATTTATTAAAAGGCACGATAATTTATATAAGTTTATTTATCACTACATATACAATAATTTATTAGTAGGCGAGCGTAACAATAATATCACGAGCGCGAATCTTCTTTATTAACTGTCCCTTCCAAATAAAGTTCCGTTATTATATACCAGTGCCGTTATCTCGAATAGTCTAAAACCTTCGATGGCGAAACGGTAAAGGCAAACTGGATTTCCCTCGCATCGCTTCTGGAAGGTCGCTCAGGTAAATCGAGGCCTCTCGTAAACTCTACAACATATTAGATTAAAAACATGTTTTAAAGGTTAAAACTATGACTCATATTTTTACGTAACATTGCCCCCCTCTCAAAAGATGGTTCCTCCTGGAACCTTGTTGGGACTAGAACTGGAACGGTATGCTGGTATCGGCAACTGGACCCTCTTTTACAACTTCCAGTTGTATAAAAATGACAAGGGACGGTTTTCTCTCCGCACCAGTAACTATGCGGATTGCAACAGACTAACACCTGGACTTCGGTGTCTTTAAAGATCTCCTCCACCATATTTCGGATAACCCTCCAATCTAATTGGCGGCACTCCAACTTTGGCATGGCTAACTTTTGCACGTCGGACTCTAGTACGTGCCCTCTCAATTGAAGTAAGGCTTCCCATACATCTCGGTAGGTAGGTTGGTCACGGGCAGTGTCTTTTGTTACCAGGTAGAAAAGGTAACGTGATGCATCTTGGAGTTTCAAGGTTTTACCGGGAGCTGGCACTTGGCATTGAAGTTCTGCAACTCGACCAAACTTCCTTCGAAAGACGGATGCCAACCCTGGTGCGTCTTTGATACTGGCCGGGATGGTAAGGGCCAGCGAGTAGTCATCGGGGAGCTCGAGTAGATCTTGCTTTTCTTCAGTGGTAACACCATGTCTCGCTTTACCGGTACCTCCATAGGCACCCATGAATTCCTCAAACGTGAGGTCAAACACATCTTGGACTTGGTTTACTTCCACTTCTTCATCTACGTCGTGGTCACCTTCGAAAGATGCCAACCGGTTATGGTGTACTATCATCGGCTTTCCCCTCGGAATCTTGCTTATTCGGTAGATGACATCGTTGATCTTCTCCATGATGAGGTATGGACCTTCCCAAAACTGCTGCAATTTGGGAGAACAACCTTTTCGCTTCTTGGGATTATACAGCCATACTTTGTCGTTCTTCTTAAAGCAACCCTTTTCGGCTTGTGTATCGTACCGTTTCTTCATTCGGTCGCTAGCGATCTGAAGGTGGGAACGGACCAACTCATGTACATCGTCCATTCTTCTTCGTAATTCGATCACATAAGCTTCACCTGCTACATCTTCTCCAGGTCGACACCCAAATTCTAGATCACAAGGTAGTCGCATTTCGCGTCCGAATAGGACTCTGGCTGGTGTCTGGCCCGTTGATTCGTTAACAGCAGATCTGTAGGCCATTGTGAAGAACGGAAGGTATTGGTCCCAGTCTCGCTGATGATCGGACACCATCTTTGTCAAATACTTGCCAACTGTCCTATTCATTCGTTCTACCATACCATCCGATTGCGGATGATACGCGGTAGTTCTTGTTTTCTTCATGCCTAGTCTATCACATATTCCTTGGAATAGATCACTTTCGAAGTTCCTGCCTTGGTCACTATGGATCTCCAAAGGCACTCCAAATCGGCTGATATATTCTTGGATCAACTTATCTGCAACGGTGGCGGCCTTCTGGTCTGGAAGTGCGTAAATCTCGACCCACTTAGTGAAGTAATCCATTACTACCAACATGTACTTGCCCCCATTTTCACTTTCTGGAAATGGCCCTGCAATGTCCAAAGCTATTCTTTCAAACGGGCTTCCAACATTATATTGTCTCATAGGAGCTCTCCTTTTCCGGTGAGGCCCGTTACTCGTAGCACAAATAGTACATTTCTTACACCAGTCTTTTACGTCGTCGGAACTGTTCATCCAATAAAACCGTTCCCGAATTCGCTGAAGGGTTTTCCTTACACCAAAATGCCCTCCCGATGGACTGTCGTGTAACTGACGAAGTACTTCGGCTATTCTGCTCTTTGGGATCACCAACTGTCTTCTCTTCTCTGAACCGTCATCATTTTCCAGGACTCGTTTAAGCAAGCCATCTTCGATGATAAATGAGTCCCACTGGGCCCAATACGTCTTAACTACTGAGCATAGGTTTGATATTTCCTGCCAAGGTGGTCGACGGTTTTCCTCTTTCCATTTTCGGATTTTCTGTATAACTGGATCTCTCTCTTGTTCTTCCCTTATCTTAGTAGGCGTCCAGTCGTCGTTGACAATCGTCGTTCTTAGCACTGCTGCTTCCTTGGATTCCGTTTTGTTGCAGTGGGGACACTCTGCTGGGCATGGCCGTCTGGAAAGAGAATCAGCGTTTCTGTGGCTAACTCCGGCTCGGTGCTCAATCTTAAAATCGTATTCTTGGAGTCGTTCGATCCACCTGGCTATCTGACCCTCTGGATTCTTAAACTGCATCAACCACTTAAGGGCGGCATGGTCGGTTCGGATTAAAAACTTCCTTCCATAGAGGTATTGATAGAAGTGCTCTACTGATTTCACTACTGCCAGAAGTTCTCTTCTCGTGACGCAATAATTCCGCTCAGGTTTTGAAAGAACTTTACTAAAATATCCGAGGACTCGTTCCTGTCCTCCTTGAATCTGAGACAGCACTCCTCCAATTCCCACATTACTTGCATCTGTATCTAAGATGAACTCTCCTTCTGGCAGTGGATACCCTAAAATTGGTGCTGTTATTAAATGCTTTTTCAACGTTTCAAAGGCATTTTGGCAGTCTATATCCCAGCGGTATTCTCTTGCTTCCTCTGTAAGTCGCGTTAATGGCTTAGCGATATCTGCAAACTTCTTAATAAACCTCCGGTAGTAAGTACATAGTCCAAGAAAACTTCTCACTTGATGTTTGTCAGTTGGTTTTGGCCATTCCTTAATGGAATCGATTTTTCCCTTATCCACGGCCACTCCTTCTTTACTGACTATATGACCCAGATAATTGACTTTACCTTGAAATAGCTGGCACTTCTTGGGGTTTAGCATCAATTGGGCAGCTTTAAGTCGATTAAAAACGTTTTCTAAATTCCTCAAATGATCTTCGAATGTCTCCCCCAAGACGATTATGTCATCTAAATAAACCAGGCATGTTTTCCAAGATAACCCTCTCAACACATTTTCCATAAGCCTCTCAAATGTCGCAGGAGCATTACAAAGGCCAAATGGCATAACGTTGAATTGCCACAATCCAGATCCTGTGGTGAAGGCTGTCTTTTCTTTATCGACTGGGTCCATTTCTACCTGCCAGTATCCAGACTTCAAATCTAAAGTAGAAAACAATTTACTTCCAGCCAATGTGTCCAATGTGTCATCGATCCGAGGCAGAGGATAACTATCTTTCTTGGTAACGTTGTTCAGCAAACGGTAATCCACACAGAACCTCGTCGTTCCGTCTTTCTTCTTAACCAGGACCACCGGAGAGACCCATGGACTCGTAGAAGGTTCTATCACCCCGTCTTTCTTCATTTCCTGAACAATCGTTTCAGCTTCCTCTCTCTTCGCCTGTGGTAATCGTCGAGCTGTTTGACGAATTGGCTTAGCATTACCAGTATCAATTTTATGCTTAACAACGGTAGTTCTTCCCGTCTTTCCTCCTTTCGGTACGAAAATATCACGATACTGCCGAAGAAATTCCCTTAATTTCCTTTTCTCCATCTGATTTAGAGACTGTCCTGCAACTGCAACCATTTGGTCGAATTTGTCGTTGGAATTATCAGATGTTGTCGCCTGACGGATTATGGATGTCACAGGTACACAAGTTCCTACCTTTGTCTCTTTCTTGATGGTCACTGGGTAGTCGTTGACATTGATAAGTCTCACAGGAATTTCTTTGGCCGAAGTCACCAATTCCTTTCCAATTATGATTCCACGGCCAACCTCATCGTCGTGGTTCCAAGGCTCCATCATAACAGGTGTCCCTTCGTCTACAATTCCCTGTAGTCGCGCTACTATGATCGTTTCGCTTCTCGCAGGCACGACTGTATCTTCTGTAATGGCTGCTTGCACAGTGTTGTCATTATGTGGATGGAGAAATACCTCCTCGTTGCCAACCTTGATTACCTTATTCTTAAAATCCAATTGGAATCCATGCATATTCATTACGTCCATTCCTAATATAACATCCTCTTCGATGTCAGCAACTATAACAGTATGGACGAACTTTTCTGCTCCAACTCCCAATTGTACCTGGATTTCTCCATGAATGTTGGCATTTTCACCTGTAGCGGTCCGAAGTCGCAACCTCGTTGGTAACAGTTTCTTACGGCTGTTTATAACTGTTGGACGTATAATGGTTCTGGTCGCTCCGGTATCCACCAACAACGTATGTCTTTTACCATTTATTTCTCCATCTACATATACACTATCTTCACGACATTTCAAAGAAGCTATTAGTATGAGAGGGTCTTTGGAAGAGTTCCGGGTCGAAGCTGCCTCCCTAAGGTTGACTCGTTCTGGTTTTCCTGATGGTGAGTTTCTTGATTTTATGGTCTTCTTTTTCTTGCATGTCATGCTTTTCATCAAATTAAAGAGCTGGTCAAGTTTATCTTCGTCTCCTTCCTCTTTTACAGTCCTAACTTTACTGTACCCGCCAGAGGCCTGCGTAGCTGACTCGTATTCGAGGGCGGCGGATAAGACATCAACCAGCGTTTTGTGACGAGCTAATCGCAGTGTTCTCTGCATTTCATGATCACGAAGACCATCAATAAACGTTTGAACGGCCAATTTTTCCATCATGTCTTCGGGAGCTGTTGGATAAGCATATCGTACTAATCTGGCAATATCTACCTCATATTCTTGAAGAGCCTCATCTTTCTTCTGTCTACGATTTTTAAGCTGCGACTGATATACATGCTCCAAATGTTCGTGGCCATATCGCATATTTAACCTCTTCTTCAGTTGTTCGAAATCATCGGTCTCCTCTACGGCTATGGTCTGAAGCACATCTAAGGCATCTCCTCGAAGAGCGATAGTCAGGTTTACAGCCTTTTCTTTTTCAGACCATCCATTTGCTCTTGCGGCTGATTCGAACTGTTTCATGTAGTTGTTCCATGATGATTTTCCGTCGAAAGTTGGGACTTTAACATGAATAGAACCTCCACTTCCTTCAAATTTCGGCCGTGTCTCCAACTTAAATTTCGTCTCGTCTTCTTTTATCTCCACTGTAATCGGATTGTTACCTCTCTCTGCTGTCCCTGTTTCCTCCATCTTCTTTTCCATCTCTTTCCATATCTTTTCTTCGAAGGCTAACATATCGGCAGCAACTTGGTTTTTTAATGAAGATATTCTATCGTCCAGGGCAGACATCTCAGAAGTGACTTTAGAGATTTCCGAAGAGATGTTAGCAGAGACTTTGCTTTCCAGCGAAGAAATCTCGTTAGAAACTTTGCTTTCTAAAGAAGCGATGTCGCCGGATACTTTGTTCTCCAATGATGCGATGTCGCCGGAAACTTTGGCTACATCACCAGAAACTTTGGCTACATCAGAAGAAACTTTCGAAATCGACGAGAGGACAGCATCATGCTTGTCTTCAAATATATAAGTTTCTGGATCTAGTCCTTCTTCTAGCAAAGCGTTCTTTAGTCGTTGGACTAACTCAGCCTTTTTTCCGGTAGAAGCTAATTCTCTGTCTTCGAGATGTCTTCTTAAATTCGTCACTGTGAGCTCATAAATCGTAGCCATTTTCACAATTTATTTTACGTATTCACTTGTATTATTATTATAAGTCTAATTTATGTTCGATCTCACTCTGACACCATTTGTTGTGAATTTATTAATTGTTATGTCTTTAATTTATAATGTCTTTACTAATTTATTATCTTGTTCCTACTTTAATTTATTAAAAGGCACGATAATTTATATAAGTTTATTTATCACTACATATACAATAATTTATTAGTAGGCGAGCGTAACAATAATATCACGAGCGCGAATCTTCTTTATTAACTGTCCCTTCCAAATAAAGTTCCGTTATTATATACCAGTGCCGTTATCTCGAATAGTCTAAAACCTTCGATGGCGAAACGGTAAAGGCAAACTGGATTTCCCTCGCATCGCTTCTGGAAGGTCGCTCAGGTAAATCGAGGCCTCTCGTAAACTCTACAACATATTAGATTAAAAACATGTTTTAAAGGTTAAAACTATGACTCATATTTTTACGTAACAATAGCCATCTACAAGTTTTACATCAGACTTGGAAACAATTTTTCTCGGTAAGATCTATTATCACTGCCTTTTAAAAAAGGACCCTCATTTTTGTAATGTCGCTTTTGATCACGAACTGTTTCACTTGATCATTTAGTTCTTTAAAATTACTCTTATCAGTAATATATAGTGAAGATGCAATATCTTTCACACTAAAATATGATTGCCTTTAATTTTCTAGCACCTTGTTGTGGTTATTCTGGATATACACAGGCATCGGGTGCTGCATCTGCTATACTGTTACATTTATCTAAGTCTAATTCTTTACTTTCAAAGCACTGTTCACTGGTTATTTTTCGTACTACATGACTACATGACGTAGTCAAGACCGCTTC
The DNA here is from genome assembly GCF_040954645.1 of Diabrotica undecimpunctata. NCBI lineage: Eukaryota > Metazoa > Arthropoda > Insecta > Coleoptera > Chrysomelidae > Diabrotica > Diabrotica undecimpunctata. The sequence goes on from NC_092808.1 coordinate 49,674,692, forward strand.
TTCGCGCAACATTTGAATGTAATTGTATAGGAAAGACATTTAATTTTAAGTGCTTTTATATAATTTGGCTAATTTAATTATAGTAATTATAAGGAGATGATAAAATTATGTTATTATAATATTTAATCATAAATTATAAAAAAATTATAAAATAAATTTATTGATTTTTAGTACAGTTATTTTGTTAACATAGATATCCTTTATAAAACAAGTTTTAATTATCTTTTATTACACGTAGGTACAGGTTAATCAACTTATACTCCAGAGTTTGATATTTCAGAGGTTTAAAAAGATATAAAAAGTGGTAATGAAGGTACACAAAATTACAAGTACACACAAGTCTCAGACACAGGCGCGCCTTACTCGTAATTTTATACGCGCTCATCTGGGATACGGGCGCCGGTTAAATTTTACCCATCAAATTTTTTAAGCCCTTGCGAAGTGGATATTTGTATAAAGAGACATATGTAAGCATATATCTAAATTATTTTTCTATTATAAAATAGATGACTCAGTCAGTATTGAGTTACTTTAAAATATATTTATTATCTCATAACTTGCAATTTGCAGTCGTCACCATTGATAACCGATATTATTGTCGAACTTTTGTTTTTATACAAGCCTTCTGTCTTGCAGGTGTAAAGTCGTCTGAAGTCTATATTTATTGTGTTTTGCGTATGAAATAATTTGTGTCTTATTTTCATGTTATTATATTGTTTGGTAAGTAAATTTTGCATATAATAATCGGCGGGTTATAGTAATGTGTATATTTTTTATTTTACTAAATTTAAAAATAAATCAATCTAAAATACCATATTCAATTATAAATCAGATTTTTTTTTATTGTAATCGATTTTGTTTTTATTTCAATAAAACTGTTAGGAAATGAGTGATAGTGAATCAAAATACGCAAATCTACTACCATTTACATATACAAAAAGAGTGCATATATTATTAGTATATGTATGAAAACAAAAATAAATATTTCGCCTGAACTCCCAGGAAAAGTAAAGGTTTTACGCTACTAAAAATATATTTTTTATTCAATTATAACCAAAACAAAACATTTAAAAAAAATTCGATCATTTTTTGACCATAATTTCAAAATTAATGTGTACATTAAGCTGCAATAATAGGTTCGAGCGGTCTTGACTACGTCACACTCCTGTGCCAGCTGTCAAATGTCATGCGTAATATCATACCTTGTATTCATTGTACCATGACCTCTAGCGTCACAAGCTCGTCCGCGCCACCTAAGTACGGCACGGCAGCAACAAGGAGAAGAAGGAACCATTAGATGCGTTCTAAAATGTATCTTTTACTTATGAATGCGTTTAAATCTTAATTATTTTTTTGAATTTGTATATGATTTTGGTTGTGTCTAATTAATTTTAAATATATTTAAATTTAAATATTTAAATTTATATTTTTTACTAAATTTTCTTAAACATGCTAAGTCACTTCTCAGTTCGCAACCTCTCGAGCTGGGTGCTCGTAGCATTTGGACAGTCCTACCACCTTATAGAATGCCACTGCTTACTAATAAAATATTTGTTATAAATAGTGTATTTTAAAGAGGAGTTTATTTTGTGACTACATTTATTGATTGTTTTTATTCTAATTTTTAATTTTGGATATTTTATCGTATACTGCCTTATAGTCATTCAATCGAAACTTGTTTTAACATTTAATATTATTTATTTTTTTGCCGTAGCATATTTGTGCCATTGTAGAAAATAGGCTATGTACAACCGCAGTTGATATTTAGTTTTTATTTTTACTATATATTAATGACAAAAGGTATTAAGCCGGGCTTTATCATTTAAATTATTTCACTTAAACATGAAAAACTAATTGACAAAAAAACGAAACGCTTTTATAAAACATTTAGATGCACTAAATATTAGTTCACTACAGTCTTATACTCTGTTTTAACGTTAAACACTGGCATTATATTAAGCGGATGTAATCTTGCCTGGATAAATGCATGCCATCTTAACAGACCGCAATCAGCTTCCAAAGCCTCACTGATAACTTTCACAAATATTTTAGTTACTTTTACCTGACAAAGAATGTTGGAAATTCTAGAAATAATAACATTATTTATCATCTTGGAATTTTAGATACGTTGGAAAGTTCCTCATGACTCATCAATGGTGCCTCGGTCACATTTATTTAATTCAAATAAATTACCTCCACGTAATTTTAAACCCCAAAGTTGATTTTGACTTGTACAAACGTCCGTATACAACGAGACAAAGGTTTTCCTCTTTTCTCTTTCAGTTGTCATAATGATGTTAATTTGGGATTTATTGAGCCCTGTTGATAGGCGCGCCACGTATTCGATAATAGGTTTCATTACTGAGGTTAAGACTTTATCCATGAAGCTTTAGTTACTTCATCATCATCATTTTGGCTTTACAACCCTGTGTGGGTTCTAGCCTCCCCAAGAATTTTTTTCCAGTCGTCCCTATCCATCGCCTTCCTCCGCCAAGGACGTATTTCCATATTTCTCATATCTTGATCTATGTTATCTAGGAATCTTGTTCTGGGTATTCCTCTTCGTCTTTGACCAATAGGTCTATCAAGGAGCGTTTTTCTAGCTGGGTCGGTTTGCTCCATCCGCATTACATGGCCTACCCACCTCAGACGTTCTATCTTAATGTGTTTTACGATATCTGGTTCCTGGTATATACTATAGAGTTCGAAGTTGTATCGTCTTCTCCAGACACCATTTTCATTTACCGCTCCATAGATTCGCCTTAGTATTTTTCTTTCGAAACATCCTAACATGTTTTCATTGCTTTTTGTTAAAGACCAGGTTTCTGAACCATATGTTACAGTTTTACTTTTGTATTTCTTGATATAACTGTAGATTTAAAAAGGAGATTAAGCCCAAAATAGCATCTAATAGCCGTGCAAATTCTGCGGTTTATGTCTGCGGTAGTGTCATTTTCAGTATTGACGAGCGTTCCCAGGTATACAAATTTGTTAACTGCTTCGATGACGTCGTTTTCTATAACAAGTGGCCGTAGTATTTGTGGTTGCGTACCTATTTTCATGTATTTCGTTTTATAGGTGTTTATTATTAAACCCATTTTTGTAGCCGCTTCCTTTAGTGCTACGTACGCCTCTCGTGCTGCGTTTTCCGTTCTCCCAACAATATTGATATCATCAGCATATGTTAGGATTTGCACAGATTTGTTATATATTGAACCGGTAGTTGTAATTTGTGACGTACGTATTACTTTTTCCAGAGCTAGATTGAATAGTATACAGGAGAGTAGGTCTCCCTCTCTCATGCTACAAAAGGATTGCGAGGTCATAAAGCACATCAAAACAAGAAAGCTGGAATATTTAGGCCACATTACCAGAGGTGCGAAATATGAGATATTAAGGCTCATGATGCAAGGTAAAATCAATGGTAAAAGATCCATAGGAAGACGAAGAATTTCCTGGCTGAGAAACCTAAGAGAGTGGTATAGTTGCAGCTCAGTAGATCTTTTTAGAGCAGCCGCCAATAAGGTACCGATAGCTGTGATGATAGCCAACCTCCGATAGGAGAAGGAACTACAAAAAGATGAAGAGTGGGTCTCCCTGACGTAGCCCGTTATTTGTTTTAAAAGATTCAGAGAGTTCCCCCTGGATTCGTACTCTGCATTCAACTTTTTCAAGGGTTAGTTTGGTTAGACTTACCAACTGATTTGGTACTCCTAGGTCTATCATTGCTCTAAACAATTCTCTTTTATTTACGAAGTCGTAGGCTGCCTTGTAGTCTATAAATATGTGGTGCGTGTCTACACCATATTCCAGTGTTTTCTCTAGAATTTGTCTTAGGGTTGAAATCTGATGAATTGTTGATTTACCACCTCTGAAACCAGCCTGGTATTGTCCTATTATTCGCTCTGCATATAGTGCCATACGATGGCATAGTATATTGGAGAATATTTTAAACGCTGCATTTAGGAGCGTAATTCCTCGATGGTTAGAGCATTCAAAGATATCTCCATTTTTGTGTATGGTGCAAAGTATTCCAATATTCCAGTCATTGGGAAGGGACTTCTGTATCCATATTTCTTTTATAAGCTGCTGTAGCGCTTTTATGATATCGTGGCCACGTTCTTTATATAATTCCGCTGGGAGATTATCTATTCCGGGTGATTTGTTTCTGACTAGTTTGTTTACAGCGTCTTTAACTTCCAGGATCGTTGGTGGATCCTCCTCCCTCTCGTCTGCTCCACTTACCTCACAGCTTTCGTCTTCCGGGTTTTCTTCTTCTTCCTCTATATTAAGTATCTGGATAAAATATTCCGTCCCTCGGTTTAGTACGTCTGTTCTTGTTGTTAATAGATCGCCATCTAAACATTGATTTGTGTTTGCCTTGAATTCTTTTCTGTTGATGTTAACTTTCTTATAGAATGTTCTAAATTCTTTGTCTCTGTTGAGGTTTGTTATATATTGAAGTTCCTTTTTTAAGTGGTTTCGTTTCTTCATTCTGTTTATTTTCTTTTCTTCTCTTTTTTTTTGTCTGGTAATTCTCTATACTTGTTTTAGTTCGGCGGGTAAGCATTTTTGCATAGGTTTCATTTTTTTTCTGTGTTGCGTCTTTGCATTCATCGTCAAACCAGTGATTTTTTTGGGTACAAGTTTCTGTTCCTATTTCATCTTGTGCTGCTGACTCAATATCTCCCTTTATCCTGTTCCAGTAGGAGTCTATATCTCTCTGGTCTTCTTCGCCTAGACTTTGATTCCTTAATCTATTGGTAATATTTTCCCAGTACTGTTTTGCAACAGTTGCATCTCTCAGCTTCTGTACATTCCATTTCTTTATATTTGTTTCTTTTTCTTTGTTGGAGTTTGAAATTCTAGCCCTTAGTGTTGAGATCACTAAACAATGGTCTGAGTCTATTTTTGCGCCTCTATACCTTCTGCAGTTTGTTATGTCCGTTCCGTGTCTTGAATCTATTAAGATATGATCAGCTAAGTTTATCAGTCGTAATCCATTATCGCTACTGATGTTGTGTAGGTTATGCCTTCCTATAGTCGGCATAAAAACTTGCTCTCGTCCCATTCTTGCATTCATGACACCTAGCACTATCTTGATGTCATTTCTGGGGCATCTTCTGTAGGCTTGTTTTAGGCCTTCGAAAAACTGTTCTTTAATATCTTTTAGTTTGTCGTCGGTCGGGGCATGTGCATTAATTAAACTGTAATTAAGTAATTTACCTTTTAAGCCTAAATAGCACATTCTTTGACTGTAGGCTTTAAAATCAATAACTAGGCCTTTTGTTCTTTGGTTTACTATAAATCCAACTCCATTTATGTGTTGGTTTTCATTGCAGCTGTACTATATGAAGTGAGTTCTCTTGTGAAGAATGCCTGTTCCCGTCCATCGCATTTCCTGCAGTGCCAAAACACCTACTCTGTACATGTTTACTATGTCTAGTAGAGATGCGAGTGCTCCAGCTCGGTACAGGGTTCGAGTGTTCCATATTCCTTATCTTAATTCCATTTTTCGTTTGCAGTGTCGTCGTCGTAAGTTCCGTCCGGCTAATAGTTCTTGAGGTTCCGTAACATATGATTTTTAGAGGAAGAGGTTGTTAGCCTCTAGCCTAATCCCCAACCTGGAGGGCCAGGGACTCTTTTGGGTTGCCATACCAGTCTGTCTTGGTTTACGGATGGTATTTTATTTCCCACGTACCCGCCAGTCCTAGGACTGGTTAGGACGTTCCCCTATCCACCAACTGGGGACGCGTCCGATGGGCGACAGACAACATCCACACGGCTTTAGTTACTTATCCTCCTCAAAAAAATTACGAGATAAATTAGGGTGTCTGAAGAGCATTACATAAATGTGTTCTAGTTGGATTTAGCATGAATCTTTATTTGGTGCGCTAACTCAAGAGTGAGTTAGTTTTGGCCCATCTGAACTTTACCGAATACAGAGAGCTTCCTCTCTTAGTGTGGTAAAGAAATACTTCGAAAGTTTTATCAATCTTCAGTGTAAATACAATGTGGTGAAGTTTATATTGTAACTCACATAGACGGAAATACCTCTCATAGAAAATATACCAGAACTAGCAGGTTTTCAGTCGGTTCAGGTGTGGAAACATATAGGTAATCTAATAACAATTTTCAATGTGCACTCTTGACTGATTTTCCTTTATTTAATATGATCTGCATGTTTCAGAACAAATTTCAATTAAATAAAGGTATTACGCGCTAAAATCTATTTTACTAACTGCATCACGCAGATTCCATTTAATGATTTGAGACCGTATTAAGGAAAGTCTCTATAAATCTTCCGAATATTTTCCTATATGTTTTAATATTGTTGACCCAGTCGTGGTACGATCCGGATACTCTAAAAGACGACAAAATGGTAGTTCATTTGCATGCAATTGGCAAATAAAACATTAAAAAAGTTTTTATCTTTTCACGTTCAGGCAATTATTTCAAGTTAATTTATAGGTAAAAAGGTTGCATCCTTGTATATATCAACGTACAACACAAAATTGGTGTCACAGTTAAATTGCAAACAGATCGCATCAGTCAATGCTCATATGTAAACTGCGGTAGCATTTTATCTGTTAAAGATTTACTCATAGACTGTCCTTATTTCAACAACTACAGAAAAAAGAATCGCCTTATTAATTTTCTCTATGAAACCAGATTTTACCAGAAAATTTAGAATATGAAAAATATTAATTAAATTTAATATCGTTTATTTGTATCGATTGTAATGTAACTGTATATTCCTGCCATGTAATGTTGTACAATTGTTCTCTCTCTCTCTCTCTCTCTCTCTCTCTCTCTCTCTCTCTCTCTCTCTCTCTCTCTCTCTCTCTCTTCGTCTTAGGGATCTTCGTCGTGATATTCAGCATTGAACCTGTCCCTAATTAATAAGATAAATACGTAATAATAAGGATAGTACGTCCTTTTAATTGTTGGAGATGAACTTTACAGGAAAGCCGTTTGCTTGCCTTTAGTTTATTTAAAATTAAATTATTTGTCTGGTGGTCGGTCCACGGAATTCGTAACATTCTCCTCTAACAGAACATTTTAGTGGCGTCTATCTTTCTTCTTTCCGCTTGTCGTAGGGTCCAAGAGATTTACATTCGTATATCAGTATTGGGAATATTTAGTAGTTGATTAACCTCATTTTTAGAGTTCGTGAAATTTGAGAGTCCTTACATATTTTGGCCATCTTTCCTACGGCGACTTTTGGTAGATCGCATCTACGTTTTATTTCTTTCTGTAGTGACTCTGTATTTGTGATCAATGATCCCAGATATAAGTATGAGCTCACAACCTGAAACCGGTCAATCGTGGTTATTTGGTAATGATCTTTGTCTTTCATATGTTTAACTGCAGACCAAATTTACTTTTATTTTCAACCAGTCGTATGAGATCAATTTACTCTTCTTGACTACTTGCAAGAATAGCTCTGCCGTCTGCAAAACGAAGGTTGTTGATTTTTCTGTCATATATGTGTTGGTATAGTTAAGTTATAAGCGAAATTAAGTGGTTGTGGTGCTCATACTCCTTTTAGTGTCTCCCATAGGTGTTGCCATTTAACCCTGTCGAACGCTTAACGATAATCCATAAAACAAATATATAGTGGAATATTATGGATATGGGTATCTCTACCCATTTTAAAATCTGGTTTTCTCTTGAGGTATTTCTCTTTGTAGGAAAATTTTCAGTCTCTCATTAATTAAATGTAGCATTATCTTGCTGGCATGTGAGATAAGGAAGATGGTACTATAACTATTGTTGCATTTATGAAAGCTGTCTTTTTCTGATTTCTTCGGGGAATTGGTGAACAACTTAATGGCGTTGATCATCTTTATATACATCCCAGCAATATAATCTGCCATATTTTCTTTGATGGTTCTCAGGGTTGCTGTGCCGTCTTTAATGGCCCAAGTTCTGACATTAAAGTCTCTTGTTTTGTAGCGTATTTTCTAAATAGATCTCTCGGATGATTGTTTTGATCGTGGCTCTCAATTTCTTTACATATTTTGTGATAGTATTGTTTTCTTTCAACCTTGCATCTTCTTTTTTTTTTCTTCCTCTTTAAAAGCAATACTGCTTGTTAATTGGCGGATTAATACCTTTATGGTAGGTTGTCACTCCATCTTTTGCGCGGTCATCCGATACTTCTGCCGATTGGTGACTTCTCTTGCTATTTTGACGACACGGGTCTCCTTCATTCTGCTTATGTGGTTATTTCATTCTTTTCTCCTATTTTGTGTTCTTTCATTCCATTCATTTATCCACTCTAAGTTGCATTTTCTTTTAATATCTTCACTTCTCTTTCCATCTCTCCATAAATTTTTGACTTCATCTCAGTATTAATGTGTCTGTTTTGCCATATAGTGCTATTAAGACATCTTTCGCCATATAGTGCCAGTCTGTTTGCTTTTTGTACTTGATCTCTCACTTCTTTGTGCAGGTCTCCATAACTAGACAATGTAATTTCCAGGTATTTTATTTCTATTACTTGTTCAATAATGATGCCATCAATTTCTATTTTACATCTGGTTGTTTCTTTGCTTACTACTATTGTTTTAGTTTTCTGAGATAATATTGTCATATTAAATTCTTTTGCACTTATGGACCAGTCTTTGCAGACTATCTTCATCTTGGGCTATCAATATTGCATCGTCTGCGTAACAGAGTATTTTTATTTATTTGTTTCCTATTCTGTATCTCCTTCCTTTGTTAACGCTTTTGATGATTTTATCCATGATCAAATTGAAAAGCATGGAGCTTAGTGAATCCCCTTGTCTTATTCCGCTCCCTATGTCTTAAGGTTCTGTAAGCTGTCCATCTATTCTGACTTCCATTTTGTTGTTTTGGTAGATGTTTTCGATAGTTTTTATAATATTTACGTGAAATTCTCTATTATACAGAAGATGGATCACATCTTTTAGTCTTACTATGTCAAACGCTTTCTATTGACCTAAGTCAATCAGATCCAGAAATGCTGGTCTATTATACTCTAGTGATTTCTCAGTAATTTGCTTTATAACGAATATTGCATGTGTACACGATCTTCCACTACGAAAACCCTGTTGTTCATCTGCTAAACTTATAATCTGATTTATTAGCACTTGTAAAATTTTAGTTGTAAGTTTTAGCGTAGAATTTTATAAGGTCATACCTATGTAGTTTTCTGTCTGTTTTTTGTCTCCTTTTTAAATAGTAGAATTAGTTTACTAGTTCTCTATTCTTCCGGAATTTTATTGTGTTTTACAATTTTATTAATGTTGTTAATTTTTTTGTCATTGTTGCTCCACAATATTTCAGTAATTAATTTTTAATAAAATCCTTTATAAAAAGGTATATAAAAACCCAGTCGGGCTATGTTAAATAGACAAAACGTTTTCGGAATAAGTATTCCATCATCAGTGTCAGGTTAATACATGAATGTAGCCACTAAATATGGGGGTAAAAACCCTTTAAAAATTACTAAATGAAATTTAGTTTACATTATGTCTTGTTTAAAATTAATTATTATTATATATTATATAATTAAAACAAAAATATATAATAACTTTAGCATACCTATTGTTAAGGACACTCAATAATTCAATTTTATTTCTTATTATAATTTAGTTAGGAGGAATATATACCACAAATATGATCGGCCTAAGACTTAACATCGTTTCTGCTGAGTGTGCGATGAAATCGTTCGGTTAACACGTTCCGTCCGGATGGCATACATGTGAGCCACATGGTGCCTTCACCAATGTGCGGACGGCGCGCATGTATGCCATTTATTATACACAATTTTATTAATAAATAAGTTTCAATTCTTTATAGATTCTTGATTCAATTCTTTATAGATTCAATGCTGCTTTATAGATTCTTGTTTTTGTGTCTTGTCTTAGGTGTTTGTTTTTTCCAGATTGGATCATTAAGAGATCCGGTCGCTTTACTTGCTTTTAAGCTTTGTTGTCGTACTTCTTCTTCAACATCTCCGTAACTAGTTATATCTATTCCCAGATATCTAAACCTTGCTTCCTGCTGTTATTATTTTCCCATCAATTTCGATTTTAAATCGTAGTGGGTATTTAAATGTTGACATACATTTGATTTTTTCTCCAGATATTATCATTTTGTATATCTTGGCTGTTGTATTGAAGATGTGTATTAATCTTTGGAGTTCGTCTTCTGTCTCGGCAATTAATGCGTCGTCGTCTGCATAACATAATATTTTGATTTGTTTGTTCGTCGTGTTCTTAAATATTAAATAATATTACATTTCTATACATATTCATCATCGACTTATTCTTCCATTCTTTCTATTTCTCATTAGTAGTCCCTCTAAAATATAAATATAGAAATAGAAATTTTAAAAATATAATTAAAAGAAGAAAATTGGAATACCTATCTCGGACATATTACACGTGGAGAGAAATACACCTTGCTCCAACTGATTATGCAGGGAAAGATCCAAGGAAAGAGAAGCATAGGGAGGCGTAGAATGTCGTGGCTGCGCAACCTGAGAGAGTGGTACGGATGTACATCAAATGAACTTTTCAGAGCAGCCGTCTCAAAAGTCCCAATAGTTAGGATGATTGCCGACCTCCGCCGCGGAGATGGCACTTGAAGAAGAAGTCCCTTCTACATCAACGAAAACTAACTACTCACCTCATAATAATTTCCACCTGACTAATCCAGTTATTTCACCTTATTTCATTAATGATCTTCTTTTTCTTCTCAATTCCCTGAGTGGTTTAACTTAACTAGGTACCTACAATTCTCACTGCATACTCATAATTCTCTTTAATTTCGATTTCCTACTTCAACAATACTCTATGATCATCTCTTACTATGTAAGTTCACAATCAATTGCCTTTAAATTTATTATAAAATATTTTTCATTAGATGCTCATGACATTTCATAAAACAACAGATAGGGAATTTATTTTCCATTCATTGGGTTTAACATCACAATTTGTCAGAAAACTAATAATTTTATATGCAATCATATATGAGTTTACAATCTTACGTTAAACTGACACATCTCTACTTCAGGAATCATTAAGTTCCTTTTTCATTATTACTTTTTCAATTCTACCATTTTCAAACAAAATTTAACTTTACAATTGTACATTACATTACCAACTTATACTATTGACTATTTATACCTCATTATATTTCTACCAGTACCACTTTCTATCTCATGACTCCTGTAACATTGATACAAAAATAAAATATCACCTTTTATTTATAAAATATTAACATTCTCTTATTATCAATAATCTTACACACTTTTTCAACCAATTCAAAACATTTATATTACAGCAAATGCAATTCAATTTTCCCTCAGACATATACAACCAATTTTACATCTTACCTGTAGTTAAAACTCCAACACATTTTCCTCATTTTACTTAATACGTCTTTAACTTTACTTTGTTCACATAAGATAATTAATTATAAATCCCTCATCGTTGGTCTATAAGATAAATCTGCTCTTTCCACATGTTATTATTCGACCGACCATCTCACTCTTAATTCACTTTCAATCATCATGTAGTGAATTCCTTCTTTCCTTTTCTAATGGCATATAATAAATATATTATCTTCAATTTAAACCCAAACACTGTTTGGTTTTGCGGTTAGTTATGCAAGTACTTCAAAAGTCAGGAATCTAAATCAAACTGCTGTATCTAACGGTGAAAATTTTAAATTCGCCTTTTTCTTAACTTAGTAGGATTATTTACTTCTTTTAGGTTCACTGAAGATGAACTGATTAGTCCCAAAAAGGTTCTGAACTTTTTATAATCCATTTTGATTTTTAATTTAATTACTACGTACAACAGAAGTTTTTACTTTGATGTTCGAGTTTTTTAGATAACAAAAAGTCATCCAGAGTTGAAAATGGACCCATATGCAATTCAATATACCTAAACATAATTTCGAAATTCTGGTATATGGATGGCTCTAAAAACGATGAAGGGGATGGAACTAGAGTATACGGAGAAAACCAATGCTATGTCTTAGTAAAATCTTGGTAATCACTCCACTATCTTCCTAGCTGAAATAAATGCTAAGGAGATATGCCTGCAGGATTTAATAAAGGGAACCTGCAGGACCGTTCTATAAAAATATATCAGATAGCCAGGTGGTATTAAAGGTACTGGAATCGAATCGGATTGACTTAAAGTTAGTTTGGAACTGTCTTTAAAATCTGATTCAGATCGGAAAAATAACAAAGTAAGTTTACTCTGGGAGCCTGGACATACTGGTGTTAAAGAAAACGAAAAAGCGGACTTACTTGCCAGGGGAGGTCCAAAAAAACATTCATAAGACCAGAAAGATTCGTTGACCTAGCAAGAAGCGCAGATAAAGAACGATATTAGATTAAGTGGAACGGATGAAACGTAACCACTGGTATAAACAAATAGGTTTCATGCGGTATTTTATACATGAATCTTCGAAGAAGAAATCGAAAGATCTACTGGATATAAATATAAATAGTCTGCGATTACTGTAGCTCTCCTAACCAGATACTGTCGCCCTATGGCCACATGAATAATATCAGACTGACCAAAAAAACCAATTGCAGATTTTTTTAGGCTGCATTATCTTAAGCCTCGTAGAAGTAAAGAAGTATCACCAAAGGCTATAAAAGACTTTTTTAAAAAGGCTGACCTACAAGGGATGTGTTACTCACAGGACACTCACTGAAGCTATGGAGAAAAAACTGGAAGCCTTCGAGATGTGCCTATACAGAAGAATCCTGAGGATATCATGGACGGACAAGATAACCACCGAGACTGTACTACGAAGAATGGGGAAAGAAAGAGAAGTGATGTAGACGATTAAAAGGAGAAAGTTAGAATATCTCGGACACATAATGAGAAGCGGCACTAAATACAGATTACTAAAAATAATCCTCCAATGCAAAGTATTCGGAAAGCGAGGAATTTCGAGAAGAAGAATATCATGGTTACTGAAATCTCCACAACAACAACTAATCTTTTTAAAGCATCAGTTAATAAAATAATTATAGCCAGATTGATCGCCAATATTCGAAACGAATAGGTTCCAAAAGAAGAATTACAAGGGATGTGACACAAGAGACCTCTTAGGTCGAACGAAAGGGTGGTTAAGCGTCCACTCATATTGAACCTGACCTAACTTAACCTTTTTTTTGGAATGAGGTGGAAAAAGATGTCCCTAGTACTGTTAAATTTAACCAGAAGGCAGTACCACATGAAAACAGCACAGAGTCCACACGGAATACGCGTCCCCATCGTGCCCCCCTGTCAGATCGCCTACCAATCAAAACCACCCCCTTTTCGACGCTGAACATCCGTGGATGAGTTCATTAGAGAAATATATAGGGATATCCTGCGCAGTCTGGAAGGGTGTTCTTGTACAAGGTCTTGGGGCTTGTGCTACGATGCATACTTAATAACGGCATGCATCTAGGGGAGGGTCTGGTTTCTTTTCGAAAGGAAAAGGGGAAGTGGTTCGGAAGACTGATATTGTAGAATGAAGAAGAATAGAAAGAGGAAGAAGAACAAAGAGAAAAGTTTACAATTGTGTCTCTGGTTACCGTTTATATGGAAGCTGGTTCCTACCGAAACGAGATTGGGACATATCGGTTTTTCGCAGTAGTTTCCGCACAATTTTTACTACTGTTGTATATATAATAATTATCCTAATATGTGTGACATATAATATCCGGTGTACCTACCCGCCCTGGGTACATTTAGGCAAAGTAAAAGAGAAGTAGGAACAAAAGTTTTTTGTAGGTAACAGGTTTATCTGCTATTCAAAGTAGAAAAAGAGTGAGATAAAGTTATTTATAGGTATCCCCTTGTGTGGAAGTATGGTGTTTTTTTCATAATCTCCGTTATGCTGTCTGTTCTGATTTCGAAATTCTTCTTGTTAATCATAGCCATCTGTATGTTGTTTGGTGTTGTCAACCCTATGCTGTTACTTTGCTGTTACTGTTTTCTTGATAGCGTATGTGTAAGACCTGAAAGATCCACGTCCGGTCAGAAATTGTGTAAAATAATAATTCACTCATTTAAACTTACAGTTTTACCAAGCCACCACATCAGGGATTAGCGTTTTGGTCCATTGAGCTTTCGTAGTCTGTGCCACCCATTCCCTTTGCCATTTTGTTAGTAGTTGCTCTCATACGGACGCTCTTACCCGGGGTAAGTGACCGTTTCAATTATCGTATAACATCTGCCGTTCTTTGGCTAAGAGGTGAATGGGAAGTGCCCGAGATTGTCTGTAGGGCCAGGGTAGAAGTGGTTCGGTACGCACTCGTAACTGTGAGAAGGGGTTTACTCTGTGCTAAATCAATGCCTAGATATTTAACACAGTTGGTTGATTTTAGTTCATTACTACCTAGTTGGAATATCAAATTTGTCTAGGCTCTCGGGGCTTTCAGGGTGGCCACTTCTGTCTTGTTACCTGCAAGTTTCAGGTCGTTATTCGTCATCCACCTATTTACTTTACTGAAGCAGTCATTTACAGTGTCTACGATTTCCCATATCACCTGTTACTAATATAACTAGGTCGTCGGTATAGGCTATTGCTATCTTTACCGTAATCGATGTCTAGTATCTCATTATATCTTGACGGTAACCTCATTATAACAGCCCAGTATATGATGTCCCAGTTGGCAGAGTTAAAGGCATTCTTCACATCAAACATTACTAAAATCGCCCATCTTTCCCTTGTGGTATTGACAGTGTCTGTGATATGTTTAACCGCATCTGCAGCTGATTTTGCTTTTCTAAATCCGTATTGTCTAGTTCAGATGACGCATTTTTTCCTCAACTCGTCTTCAAAGCGATTTTTGACAAGATTCTCGTAGAGTTTCCCTAAACAGTAAAATAGACAAATCGGCTGATATGCGCTGGCTTCGTCCGGATCTTTTCCGGGTTTAGGTATAACGGTAAGTCTCGCGAGCTTGAGCTGATCGGGGAATTCTTGTCTTGTCAACAGCTGATTAAGGATTTCTCTTACTGGTTCTGGTTGTAATGTAGTAAATAGTTTTATCGCCTCGGATGGACCAAACTCTGGTCCAGGAGATTTACCTACTTTGATGGAATCTGCGGTAAGCCTCGTAGTAGTGTCACCGAAGGCTATAATTCTTCTTCTTCTTCAGTGCCTTATCCGGTCCGGATGTTGGCGATCATCAAGGCTATCATGGTTTTGTTGACTGCTCTGCGAAACAGCTCCGCTGAGGTCATCCCAAACCATTGTCGGAGATTTTTCAACCACGAGATACGACGGCGTCCCGGTCCTCTTCTGCCAAATACTTTACCCTGCATAACAAGTTGAAGAATTCGATATTTTTCTTCGTTCCGCATCACGTGGCCAAGGCTATAATAGACTTTGTTAAAAAGGCTAGCCTACAAGGGATGTGATACGTAAGACCTTAGGTCGAATGAAAGGGTGGTTAAGCGCTCACTCATATTGAACCTGACCTAACTTAACCTACGCATATGTTAGTTCTGAATCTTATTATGATTATGTTAAAATGTATTAAGTAAATGGGAGAAAGGGGTAATAAAGATAAATTTTCAGAATATAAGTACTGTTTATTTAAAGATAAATAACAGAGCGAAATAATAAATATCTACATCAATTTTTACAGAAAATCTTTTCTACAAAAAACTTTACTGATACGCAGTATGTATAACAAAATATTTACAAGTTTACACCACTATTTACACATTCGAGTAATTTTTTAACAAATCACAATGTTTAAAAATCTACCGAGTACAAGATACAGTATTGCTAAGAGGGTAGGATTCAGTCGTTTCAGTCTAGTACGTATTAGGACCGATGAGTCTATAATCGATGAATTCATGGGTGGTTTATGTTTCGGTGTTGATCTCTTAGAAATTTTATTTTTAAAGTACATCTTCTACACTGAATACTACTTATAAAAAAAGATATGTTAAACTGTGTGAAAAAAATTAAATGTGTGTAAAAATCGCATGCCACATATCTTAGCTAGCTTAAAACTATGTCATCTGTAAAAGGTAGACACTAAAAAATTTAGGCTGCTTGGACATATTTTTCGATGTATTTTGCAATAAATACGTTTTATATTTGAATCATTTACAGATTAAATTGACTTATTTTTAGACGAATAGGTATATAAAAAGTATTTCTTAAATAAGTGTTACAAAATTCATAAAATATAGTTACTAAAAAAATAAAAGATCCTAGCTTAACTAGGAACTAACTTTAGGTAAGCAAAATAAAGTAGGATTATTTATTGACAAAAAAGCATGCCGACAAAATAGTATCTATACAGGCAATAGTTGCAGACAAATCATAAAAATCAATAAAGTACATGCATTAACTTGTATATTGATGAATTAGTAGACAGATTTTACGAATATCTTTTCGCAACCATAAACAGAAATAAAACTCAACCTACGACCATCTTCGGAGATTCTAATGCAAATGCAAATAATGCAAAAATTTCGAATCAATAAATGAGATTATTTACTTTACGAAAAAACATACCTTTATTAGCACCAAATGAATCGTTTTTTTTTTCAATACCAAATAATAAAAGAAACTATAACAAGAATATAGAGAACTCCAGAAAACTAAATAAAAAAGAGTCTAAAAAAATTCCAGAAACAGAAGACTTAAATGTTTTAAACAAAGCCATAATCTACATAATAGGGAAACCACAGGAAAATATTGTTCTAACAGAAACAAGCAAGAGAAAATCAGTTTCTATTCTAGATAGAAAATGGAACATCGAAGAACACTTTGAGAAAATTACATAAACAACAAACACACATAAACAAACACAAGCTGAATGAACTACACTCAAAAATATCTAGAGCAATAAGAAGTAACAAACGGCAACACCAACGCTACGAAGTAATAGGAGCAATATTACAAATTACGTTGCAAAAGATTGGGAAGCGTTTAACGAATTGATCGCCAAACTTCGTTAATAAGAAGTACAAAAGTTCTCACAAAAAAAAAACAGGCAAATGAGAAAATGGAAATATTCCAACTCAACCGGAAGAAAATAGTAACATTAAATAGATATAAATTAATAGAAATTGTAGAAGAATAATACAAAAAATAATATAGAAATAAACCTCCCCACCCTAACATAAACAAAAAAAAGCAAGATCAAGTTAGAATAATAATATAATCATATACACTACCCCAGGGGGACTGACGGCTTTACGTGTCCTCCGAAGCACGGTGAACGGCTCGTATCATTTTTAGAAATGAAAGTGTCGTTGTTGTTACCGAGAATCGAATTTTATCCACTGAGCTATGCCCATTCACAGCGAAATGAAGTCAAAAAACCTATCCTAATGACTAAAGAATGACCTAAAGAAAATCAAATTCAATCGGACAACGAAAGAGGCTGTGATAGTAACAGACGCCATAAAACTTAGAGACCTAGTAATAAATGAATAAAAAAGTATATAACTTATGCCGATATTATCACGAGATTCGAACAAAGTGGAATAAAGCAGATACTTTTCCGTTATACAAAAGGAAGATGGAGTAACCTCTAGAATTATAAACTAATGAATCATTGTAACTAAGTATATTATAAGTCAAACTTTTAACGCCCGATAGTACAAGCACGTTTCCGCTTAAGTTAGAGGACGAACGAGCATCTGATAGGGTTTAAGATAAAAATAGAGAACACCATAGAATCTCTCTTGTGGTCTCTTGTGTGTCTCTTGTGCTAATTTTTGTAAACTTTAATAACACATTTACCACGAAGAAAATGCGCACGTTATTGACAGCCTTATAACAGTGTAGAATTGACCACTAGTTTTCTGTAGAAAGGTAATGTCAAATTTGTTCCTCAGTAAAAAATATATTCTTATAATAGAAGAGAAATAGAATAGAACAACAAAACGTGTGAAATTCTCAGTAGGACAACTTTTGGTTGGGCGGTCAATGGTAGACTCACAAATGTTTAAAGATACATATTGGATATTCGAATTAACTTAAGAAACACTCTTTTTCTATCGGTTTCGATAGATATAGGTGTGAGATACGAGGTTATGCTATCGTCGTTATTATTTAAGATATTCTTTGAACATATCTTCGTGCAAGCTATGGAAGAACAAAAGGAAGACATATTAGTCGACGGAGTGCATCTAAATAGCATTAGATGACGCAGTTTTTTGGTAGACAATTCACAGGATTTACAAACAATAATACTATCCTTTGGTAATAATTCATAGGTAAGTCAAAATCAGAATTCATAGAGATGAAATTGATCTCGTGGAGTCATGATTTATGTACGGACTATAGGCTTGTCTTAGAGCTGAAATCCTTTTAAATACTTAGGGTGTTACAGGCGCATCTTAAGAACGACATGTGTGTACCTGGTGGCTACTGTTGAGGTTGTGCATAGAATGGGGGGAGAAATGCGAGATCATTCATACAATCAAATAGGGTGAATTAGAATATTTGCCGATTTACGAGAAATCAGCAAATACATGGCTTTTTGCAAACTCGTTCTTTAGGCAAATGTGTATGATGATAGAAATGAGCCAGGTAAAAGAAGAATTTATTGGTTTCAAAACTTGAGAAAATACTGTCTACATGTCTACAACCAGACTATCCTGAATACATTTCTACAAAGTTAAGGTAGCCATGTTGTTAGCCAATATCCGGAACGAAAGAGAAAGATGAAAAAAGAAAAAGTTTAAAAAAATTAGCTCATACCTACTACAAATTCTTCAGTATAGGGCGAATGATATCCACAGAAAGACAAAGGGTCTAAGAAATAGAGAAGGTGGAAAAACTGAAATGTAGGTAAGTCCGGCATCTGACAAAAGAAAATGCACGATATTAATTAATTTAAAAAATGCTTTCGATATAATCATGTGATCTAAAGCGATTAAAGAATGGAGCAGCTCGGCATAATAACGACACTAAGGAAAGTGTTCATGAGTGAGTTTTAAGAACACCGCCAAGAGGATAAGATTCAACTGAACAATCCATAAGAAGATTAAAATAAACAAAAATGTAAAAACAGAACAGTCTAACTCCACAACACTGTTCAATCTCACTGTTTAAACAATAGTCAGGAAGGCAAACCCCGTGGACAAAAATATTTTCGCAGGTCAGCTTTAAATATCATTTGTAGATGATTGACCACTTTACTGAAATTATCCATACATAGCCCCTAGAAAAACTAGACAAAGAAATTCATTATTCTCATCTAATATAACGATTTCAATCAACAATATTACTTGTGGCTGTAGTAATTGAAAAGAAATATACTAGACTATTTCAACCTCAAATATTGCTAAAACTGTATACTATACACATATACATAATAAACCCTTTTCTTCACAGAAGATAATGGTCATATGACATGGCAATTAAACAATTAGGTATAAGTAGTATTAGTTTTCTTCTAATTTTAAGATGAAGCTGTTTATCAATCATTCATTTATACAATCAACACTGGAACATAAAACCTATTTTATATACCAGCACCTTCTTTTAGTAAATAATCGAAAGTGTTCAGTCTAAAGGTACACTATATACAATCCTCAACAATGCGTGGCATTTCACAATATTTTAATTCTTAGCTAAAATGGTGCCAAATGTAAATTATGTCATTTATTCCAATGAAAATGTAATGCAAAAGATTGCATAACTCCTAAACCTATACGAACAACATCTTTGATGCACAAAATATAAATTTTCAGTTAAGATCATCAGCTAATATTCTCTTTTTAAATGAAAAATTTTATAAAAGTACATGCCAATACCAATGTCTTTAAAAACATTTCTCTAATTATCTTTAGATGTATTGCGTATGTATATTGGAATAAATGATTAAGTTTATGGCACTGCTTAAGTTGTTTTATTGATCTTAAAATTGTCTACCTTACATAACTATACATCCATGTAGACGGAAACATTCGTTTTTGCAGTTTAATTAGTGCGAGGGATTTAAAATACATTTTAAGACAATAAAACACTCCCTTATAATAACTACATAACATATATTAAGCTGTACATAAATTTTACAAAAACAACAGTGTAAAAATAAAAAGTTGGTAATAGATTAACAACCAAAAGAAAGAATTTGTCGAAAGAAATATACTCAATAATATACAAAAAGAATTGAAGAATGTTTTAATTAAAATTTTGTATAATTTTTATTAAAATAAAGTAGATATCTAATATATCTTGATTTCTTTTAGATTTCCATAAAAAGCATTTCTTCTCGATCATCAAAAGATGGACGTTCTTCATAATAGAAGTTTACTTTTACAAATAATTACCAGTTTTGGACCATATTGTTTCTTGAAATTTTAAGATTCTTCTTTTATAACACGCTTCATATAACTTAGTTATATGTTAATTTTTAGATTTATAAATGCTTTTATCTTTAACTATACTACACAATTTTTTCATATAATTTTAAAGAAAATTTGTCTATATTATAGGCAAGAAAATGAAGCACAACCCCTTAAAAAAGATATGCCTAAAAGACAATTACTGAAATAAACTACTTTAGCTAATTTAAATGATAGAATTCGGTAAAAACATACACTACTTTTTCCTTTTTATCTATAGGCTCCTAAAATCTGTTTCTTCTTCGATATTAGCCTCCTGCATTATGTAAATTACATTATCTTTTCCTTTAATGTATTGAAAATGTGCGTTAATCTTTGGAGATCATCTCCGGTCTCGGAAACTGTGTGTTATTCTTTGTAGATGATCCTCTGTCACGAAAAGAAAAAAGAAATAGAAAACTGCAATTAAAAAAAATCATAAAGGCTGTTTAGATAGTTTAATTTTGTAGTTCGATAAAAGATGGCGCTATTAGGTTCGTAGCGTTATTGTTCTAAAGATACAATACTGTAGGATGAACACGTGTGACGTGTATAAATATCCACGATGATTATAGCGAACATACAGGATATGATTAATATTTAGTTAAAGTCCTAGAGACTTGATTAAGAAGTATGGGAAATATTTTGACTGCTGTGAAGTTTTGGAATAGAACATAAACACATTCAAACTTGATTTTCTCAGCAACCTTTAGAGCTTTTTAGAAATAAAAAAATAATAATTATACGTCTCTTTTTATCACTATAAATGAAATTTAGGTCTACCATCAATATTAATATAAGCAAGAGGCTAAGGAATAATAACCAATCACGAAGTTAGTTATGGTCCAGAAATTGACCAAAAAAGTATTCACCTAGCTCAAAAACTACCTCAAAACGCAGTAAAGTAGGAATTGTTGCGATATTCTTCGTATTTATCTGAATTCTAGATATTCTCACATTCGTGTGTAGGAAATTCTTTTAAGGATGACTGTTTCCATGGCACTCTGGGATACTCTTAAATTTTCCGCTGTCTTTTTTGTTAATGTTATTGTCTACGCTTATGTCATTACTGGTAACACGCATTGTTTATATACTTCTCTTCAGACATATGGATATATTACCTTTAAATATCTTCCGTAATTTTCCAAAAACAGTCCAACCCAAATCTATTCTACGCTATATGTCATGCGTTTAGTTGTTCTTTCTAATTTGTATTTCGTGCTAAAGTCAAAAAGTCTATTCTGACGTTCTGTGCGAGTATTAGATTTATCATTATTTGAGTTTTGGTTCTATTTAGTCAACTTCCAATGAGGCTTTTAATATTTCGTCAATCTCTTTTACATCAGCGATGTTGTCTGTGATCAGAATGATGTCGTCTGGGAATCTAAGGTGAATTAACCTTTTGCCGTTCATAATGATGCCTTTGTTTTTAGAAAACAATGATTTCATCCCTTATTGATGACATTTATAAAAAGTTTTGGCGAAATGGTATCCCCTTGTCTAACTCCTCTGCCTACTTTAATTTTACCTGTTGCGTTATGAAGTTTTACAGTTGAGTTATGGTGGAATTATTGTTCACGTATTCTATAAGCGTTGTATCTGAAATATATGTTACATTGTTCCAGTGCTGCTATTATTGATGATAGTTTTACCATATCAAATGCTTTATGGAAATAGATAAACACCAAGGTCAATGGTTTATTACATTCCGCAGACATTTTTATCTGGACTTTATTTGCTTGAAGATGATCATTTGTTCCGTAACTTTTCTTGAAATCTGCTTGGCGACCACAAGCTGGTAAATATCGCAGAGGTCGACCACCGATGCGTTGGAGCGACGACGTAAAAAGAATTGCTGGGAACTGGAATATGACAGCTCAGAATCGAGATATTTTTGCTTAAATCTATGCCTTCTATAAATTGCAAGGCAAAACAGACGATGAAAAGATAAAAAGACCGACAAGGGGAATCTAAAAATTGAATGGTTTCGTCAACCAAGAAATCCTTGGATTTCTACTTTGTTGTTTTATTTTCAGATGTCGCTGTAGCGTCTTTATTGCAGTTGTTTTATTATTGCTTTTCTTGACGGAAAATATTTGATTTTTCTTTTTTAGAGGTTCTGCATCAGTCGCTCTGGTGAATCATGGTAGGATAAAATGCGTATAAGCGAATATACAGAGGCACTATACGTGAAATAAAATCGACGTTTCTTTATTTCTATTTAGTTTTTATTAGTACAAGAAACCAGTTCACCAAGGGTTCTTGCTTAGATGAGTAGATATGTTGTGAAATCCAGTTTTTAGATTTTCCATGTCGTTCTTTCTATCTTTTGATCGTCTGTTTTGTCTTGCAATTTATACAAGACGCAGATTTAAGCAAAAATCTGAAGTTTGTTTTCTTCAACCAAGAAATCTTCGGATTTTTACTTTTTGGTTTTAAAATTATTGTGGTTTATTCCCAAAACATAATACTCATTTTACATTTATACTCCCCTTTTGACGTAGATGATAAATCCGTTATTAAAATTACTTTAGCAGTATTACGATATAATTAGTATTACGACCCAATGAAAACTTCAAAGTGGATAATGATATGGAAAAGTCACTAAAAATCTCTTAAAAATTTAGAATTTTCTTTCTTTCATTATTAATCTATCAATTTTAGTGTTAAAACATTTTTAAAATACCAATTTCTTTCATTTCGACTTACACTCACGATGCCGGAAAAATCGGCATTAGGTACAAGCTATGTTTTTATGTGATAGTTTTTAAATAAGGACAAAAATATTTATGCTAACATTAGATCTTACACTTCTTTCCACATTTGTACATGAAAATACAGATTTTTATTTACGTATTACACTGATTGTTCAGTTAAAGTACAAAAAATTACATTCATCCATTTATATTATGCTTGCTACAACTGTTTGTATGTACAATATTTTCAAGTAGGTACTTATAATTTTGAACAAATAGTATAATCTTTCATTGCAAAAAAATAGTCTTTTTACACATATGAAATCAATCAATCGATAATTTCGGTATTTCGGCGAAGAAAATATAAATCGCCGTTACATAAAATGATTAAAAAGACTATTATATTAAAATCAGACCTTCAATATCAGTATCACACATTCTAAAATTTTCCTTTTAAATTTCAAACTGCCACAAAAGTCCATGTTTAAAAATAAAAATCGACAAAAATCTAGTAAAGTATGTACCAAAGAAGGACCAAATCAATTAATGTTTTTATTTTCCCCTTTTCCATGTTCTTCTTAATGTCCCAAAGTTAGATTTGTGCAAAAGCAGCTCCTCTGCATAGCTGTCTCCAGAACGCAACCTAAGCCGCAGTATTGTACAGCTTTAGAGGATAAGAAATGTCCTTAACTTTTAGATTTAAAATAAATTTTATTATTG
The DNA here is from genome assembly GCF_040954645.1 of Diabrotica undecimpunctata. Taxonomy (NCBI): domain Eukaryota; kingdom Metazoa; phylum Arthropoda; class Insecta; order Coleoptera; family Chrysomelidae; genus Diabrotica; species Diabrotica undecimpunctata. The sequence goes on from NC_092808.1 coordinate 49,698,468, forward strand.
TAAAGTAATAATATATTTCATTTGCTTAATAACACTTTACTGAACAAAAAGGAACCATGAATAGGTATTAAAGAAAGAGTATACTTTAATTTTAACCGATAAACAAGGCTAAGAAAATACTTATATCCAGATATTGTCAATGATATAATTGATGAACTACAAAATGGCAAACAAAAATTAGATAAGAAAATATTAACACGCAAGAAGAAAATACTATTTTTCATGCACAGGTAACATATCTTTCTGCATATGTTTTTATACGATGCATTAAAAATGAAGATTACATTATTCACAAAACTAGTTGGTATTAAATATTGCTTTAACAAATTACTATAATGGACAAATTCGACCTCTAGTCAAAACTCCTAATGAAGCAGAACTATGTATTAAAATATGTTAAATAGGATCGATTAAGAAATAAACCAAGATACACTATTATATAAAGTTTCATGGTCTTACAGTTTTTATAATTCACAAACTCGTTTTAATAATGTTTAAACAATATACAAAAGGAACAAAAACCTATTTAGAAGTCTAACTCAACATTGATTTTCCTTAATACCATTTAAAACGAGCTTCGTAAGTTAATATTATGCTTCCTACTAGGACACCGCGCTATTGAACAGGAAGACGTTGGTCAATCTAATCTGAGCATATCGATTTCTAAAACTAGGACTAGTAAAACGTAGCATTCATATCTGATATGCAGTTCTCATAGACGGGCCGTTCCGACTCGGAGATATGCTCGATGAACTAAAAATAAATGCTGAAGTCGGCGTACCCTCACTTAAGCCGTTTATTAACCTGCGGGTTATGAGCCAAAGGACGGGGGTTATTGGAAGGTCCGGCTTCAGCATACAAACAGGACGATTCGCTACATGAGCAGGTAGTATCATGGCTACTGGTACATGAGTGTCTATCTTCACAGTCGGCGTCTTCGTTATCCCAATTATGTTGGTTAAACCAAATCTTAGTATCACAGCTGTGGGGAATATTGTTACAATAACCTCTACTGTTTGATCTATGACCGGAACTACCGCTAGCTAAAGAGCAGTGAGCATCACAGTTATTGCAAGAACGAGCTCTGGCATGTTGAATTTTACCGCATTGATTAGGAACGTGGACAGAGTAACATCCGTACCCCCCAGCACTTCCACAAGTACTACCACCGCCTCTTGGTGGAGGTACTGGGGGATTTTCTCGGGGACAATCTGGAGGAGGGTGGTCTGGTGGAGGAGGAATTATCTCAGACCAGTTTGGAGGGGGCAAAATCATTGTTGTAGCGTACGGGGTAGGACTTTCCAAATTTTTCTTGCAATTATAAAATGTGGATAAATTTTTGGTGTCAACTTCAGCATAATCTGCAGGTTGTGCTAAAGGAATAGAAGAATCCTTGTCACAATCGGTAGCTTTCCATCCCCTGTCAATCCACAGACTTTCTTTTGCATTCAACTGAGAAGCATTTACTACGGGGACATTTAGATGTCCCAATTGTTTACTCAATGACTGTCTTCTTTTTAAGTATAGCAGCACTCCAATACCTAACAGCAATAATAATACAAGAACTGCGAGAAGTGCAACAAACCAGGTCTGGCGAACTAACGGTACAAATGGACCTAATGTTCTAGGACTTTGCGCTCTTGGTGCAGTGAGCAAGGGTACAGGGTTAGAATATGGACCTTGACCAGCAATTGTAAGTGCTGCCACTTTTGCTGTATACGAACCACCAGCTGTAAGATTGCTAATTAATATAGAAGTCGTGGAAGCATTCATAGTCATTGATCTTACAATATTTCCCTTAATCTGAATTTTATAACCAGTAACTATTCCGTTACAATGTTGGGGTGGAGGAGGCGACCATCGTACCCAACCTGCGGTGTCATTAAAAACTCCAGCCGTTATGCTATCTGGCGGTGCAGAAGGAACATCCTCTAACGTCTGGGCTATTCTTGAATTCGATGGTTGACCCTCTACCGATTTATAGAACGGCGAAATAAAGAATTCATACTTGGTAAATTTCTTTAAATTTGCTACTACATAAGATTTTGCTTCAACATCTAATACTGTTAGTATGTTGTAATTGTGAGATCCTCCTGATAATTCTCTAAACCTAATGTAGTGACCTTCTACATAGTCATTATCAGAAAAATTCCAAATCAGTTTGACGGAACTGGAAGATTGAGGTTTTGCTTCCTTCAACTCAATTAATTTAGTGCTAAGTGTAGCTCTAGCAGTGTCTAACTCTGAGCTAGGTAACGATCTTGAATTAGCTAAGGTTCTAGCAATTTTTGATACTGGACTAGCTGGAGATAATCCGTGAGCATTTTCTGCTCTTACTATAAATACATATGAACTATCTGGTTTCAGCTCGTGAACTACCATATAGGGATTCTGGATTCGATGGGCAGCTATAACCCACCCAGTCTGTAAATCTGGACTCCAATATTCAACAGTATATCCTACTAAAGTATTTTCGTCGTCTTCACTATCCCATGACAAGCTTATACTTGACTCGGTGGAATTTAAGATTCTTGGAATGCTTGGAGCTTTTGGAAATGTAGACGGATCCGGACTGCGATGTAGTGGAATTGAGGTTCCTTCGACAACATTGAGGGATGCTGACCAAGAACTTTCGCCACTTTCGGATGTGGCTGAGCACGTGTATTGGCCAGAGTCATCTAATCTGAGATCTAAAACAGAAAAGCAGTTTGTTGTATAAACATTATATATTTGTTAAAAATAAAGTAGAAATATGTAGTAATAAATAAAGTCAAAACAAAGTAGAAGAAAAACAAAGTGGTTATAGACCAATCCCTTCCTCTATAGACAAATTGGCTGCTTAATAAGGGAAGGCAAGGTAAAATGAAACAGAAACGTAGCCACAAATTTTCGTGGCTACGATATATAAAGAACTAAACGGACATAAATAACATTGGCGAGGTTTTGAATGCCACAAAAGATAGACGTCTGGCCTTAAGATAATTCGCCAAAGCGCTATAGGTGCATGGCATTATAAGAAGAAGATATAAGAAAAACATATAGATTTTTATCTCGTAAAACAAATTATACACATTCATAATATATTCATTAATTTATTTAAATAAGCTTATTGATAATAATAAGCTCGTTATATATAATTCTATAAAACTTCAACATCCCCTCAAAATATATCCACCTAGTTAGCATCAATGGACGTAACACCTGATGACACATTTCGAAACATAAACTAGTTACAGGAATCATGACATCCAGATTAGACATACTCAAAGTAGTTTTCAACATGCAATGGAAAATAACATCACACGAACAAAAGAGGTCTTATAATTCTAGAAGAACTAAAAGAAATCATAAAAGGAAAAAACAGAAATAAAAGAACATAACAAATAACAAAAAGGATCGAATACAAAATCTATGGTGATGAACTATCAGAAGATATACGAAGGAATGTACTTCAAACCTCAATCAAAAGTGTATGCAATAGCAAAAGAACTAGCTAAACACATACGGACAAAATCAACACATGTCAGATGAATAAACCATAGAAATGGCAAACAAAACTATTCACAGTAAAGGAAGAAGACAAGTCTAGTAGAAGTAGCAAAAATAATAAGAAATTTACAAGAAAATAGAGCACCATGAATGGTGCAACTATTCTACATACACAAATTCTGACTAGAATATGCATATTTCCGAACAACTGGAAACATGCAAAAATTATTCCTCTACTACAACCAAAAAAGGACGTAAGAAGAACAAAAAGTTACAGGCCAATATCGCCAGGAATCGGTTAGAAAAATATTGGAAAGAATCATATAAAAAAGACTACAAGCATGCAGAAATAAGATGAGTCATCCAGGAAGATCAATTCGGTTTTAGAAAAGAAAGGAATTGTGAACTACAATTAGCAAGACTTGCCAGTGATGAAAAAATCGACTTTAACAGAGAGAAAAGAACAGAAAAGGCCACATTGGACATAGAAAAAGTCTACGACACAGTTTTAAAAACAGCCATAATTTACAAAATGGAAAAAGCTAGGTTACCTCAGACTGAGTCAACAGAATATGTGATACATATTTGATTACTTGATAGAATTTTTCAGATTTCAGCTGATAAAAAGATGTCCAGGATATAAGCAGTTCAAGAAGGGATGCTTCAGGACATCATTTTATCACCGATACTCTATAATATTTGTGTTTCAGATTTGAAACATGACACAGTGAGATGGTACAGTAATTTACACCTCAGCTTAAGACAACGGGAAGATCTTCGAGAGGCTTGAAAACCACCTAGAGAGAATTTCAGACTACACAAACAAACGTAAAATAAAGATCAACACAGAGACGACCCAATTTATTATCTTTACATAGCAGACTATACCAATCAGAGAAGAAATAACGATGAGAGGAAATAAAATCCGGTCAGAAGAAGTCTTTAAGTTCCTAGGAGTCCATCTCAATAGAAGATTAAACTTTACCAAATACACCCAGAAAGTCAAGAAAAAGACATTAGTGGCGAAGAGATTGATTCAACCTTACATCTACAGGGCCAGTCGTTTATCGCAGATGAAAAAGATTCAATTATATCAGGCCTACGTTAGAGTGGTACTGGAAGAAGCTTGTAAGAACAGACGAAATGCTACAGCTTAAAAATTACAGATAAGCAGCGAAGTAGGTACGGTCCCAAAAATAATACCTACAGACACAGACGTCTAGAAGCCTAACAGCATAGATAATCAGGTACCCGAAGAGAATGCGATTCCCACCAAGTACGCGGTGTTGGAGGGACAAAGGAGAAACAGAATGTTGGGAGAATAAGAAAGAAGACTAAAATGTATTGTAAATACTATTTGACATGTACATTCTATTTTTATGTAGATATGACTCTAATCTGTTTTTCAATGTGCCTCTAATAAGTTGTCATTGTATCGTTTTCGTGGTCTTAGTACTGATCGTCTTCCTATTGGGGAACCATCTCTTGCCGTCTGTACTACTATTTGTTTGTCATTCGATGCTTGCATCTTGTTCTTCTATTTCTTACTATATCTATACCTGTGTTTTTATCTCTGCTATTTCTAACATCATTTTTGTTTTGTCTGAGTCAGGTCGTGTTTCTGCCGCGTATGTCATTTTTGGTCTGATGACTGTTTTGTAAATTCTGCCTTTCATTTCTTTTCCGATATTTTTATTTCTCCATATTGTTTTATTCAGGCAACCTACGGGTCTGTTTGCTCAATTCACTTGATCTTCCACTTCTGTTTAGAGCTTTCCGTAGCTAGATAATGTGATACCTATGTAGATATTTTAACTCCATCACTTCTATTATCTGACCTTCCAGCTCCAATTTACATCTTAGTAAATTTGCTGTTATAAGCATACATTTTGTCATTTTTTGGGGAAATTAACATGTTCAATTTTCTGGCGGTTATATTTACTTGGTGCAGCACACGTCGTAAATCATCATTACTTTGAGAGAGATTGCATCGTCTGCATAGCAGATTATTTAAAGTTCTTTTTTACCATTTGGTATCCTTTTTTAGTTCTTATTTTTTTTAGTATTTTATCCATAATCAGTTTGAACAATAAAAGACTCAGGAAATCCCCTTGATTTATCTCATCGCCAGCTTTAATGGGGTCGGTTAGTCCTTCTTCTACTTTTACTTTTATTATGTTGTTTTGGTAGATATTTTCGATCGGTTTGATTATTCCTAGAGTTATCTCGCTTACGTATAGTGTGGAAACGTCCTTTATTTTGATCTCTAGTCAAAAGCCTTCTTAAGGTCCACAAAACCTAGATATGCCGGTTTTTATATTCTAAAGATTTTTCTTGCACTGTCATCATTATAAATATAGCGTCGGTGCATGATTTTACCGATCTAAAACCTTGTTTTTCTGTTAGTGTTATAATTTTATTCAGTTTATTTGTTATCACTTTAGTTGTTAATTTTAGTGTTGTGTTTAATAAATTAATTCCCTTGTAGTTTTGCGAATCCGATTTGTCTCCCTTTTTAGAGAGGTATTAGGAAGCTTGATATCCATTCTTGAGGAATTAATGAGGTTTTAATAATTGTTTTGGTCAGATCTAGTCCTCCGTACTGTAGGAGTTCGTTCGGAATTCTGTGCCCTCTGGTGATTTTCTATTTTTTAATTTCCTTAATGCTTCCTTTACCTCTTTCTCCTCAATATTTATTTCTTCGTTTGTCATCATCTCTGGTGTTGGTGGTTTATTATCGACACCTTTAGCAAATAAGAATCGAAAGTAGTCATTCTTTATATTTCTTTTTATGTTCCGTAGAAGTCGTTTTTCATATTTGGAACTCTCTGTTTTGAGAAACTCTGTCAGTGTTCCCATTTTATTTGTCTAAACTAGGTATTCGTTTGATTTCTCATCCGTTTATAGTGGTTGTACGTACTTTAAACGTTTTTATGTTTGTTTTTTATATTTGATTTTTTATTTGACTTAACAACAGAAACGGTCAGTATACAGAATGAACTGTTCTATCTAGCTTTGAATATATCATACGATAGCTATATGTAGGAAGGGTATATATTTTAACAAACAAATGATTAAAATTTGTCGAAGGTGACGATGACGTTAAGATTACGTCTCTCAGACGAGGCGTCATAAATATATCCATAATTAAAAAGAGCGGTAAATGAGATTTGTCTAGAAATAAATATGCACAATACAAAAAAATATAACACAGATAACATACGAAGGTCTAAAGAGAATTAAAGCTAATCATCACATATCTAGGATTCAAATTAAATATTATGCAACGAAAACAGAAATTAACAAAAAAAAATTAAGAACAACAAAGCTATGTCTCGCTGAATAATATATTAAATTCCAAAATTATTCGCCGAAATTCTAAGATTAAGATTCAACCAATATTAGACTAATAGTATCTAGGTTTTTGAAAAAAAAATTCTAAGGAAGATTTTCAAAATCAATGAAAGATAAATGTTTATGTTTCGATAAATATTGAGCATGGAGGATGATGCCCGACTACCAAGAAAACAATAAAATACCAGATAAAATAATAAAAAGGACACGCACAGTTTAATAAACTTCTGATCTTAATGGGGAAAGGCCCACGATCGGTAACGTTGGAGGTAAACATTAGAGAATCGAAGTGTAAGTAGAAGTCTACTAAGAACTAAACGTCTCATTTCTCGTGTTAAAATCTCCATAAATAAATTAGCAGATAGATCTGATACCTCTTCGTGATACGTCTTGGATTTGCTATGGTTTTTATCGTTTGTATTGTTTGTATTCTTATTACGGTGGTATTTCCTTTCAAGATAATACAGGAAAGTCTACGGTAAAAACGAATACTTTTGACGGTTGGAATGTGGAAATTCCGAAATGCCAGGAAACCGGATATGCATATGGCAGATGTTCATAATACCAACTTAAAAATGAAGAAAAAGAATATTTCATGTTGTAAATTATGTTAAGGATGTGAACTACTTTTTTTTTAATGAAAATCGTCTCTACCTTGAAAATGGGCATTATCGAAAGCCTTAAACAAATCTAAATATTAATTTTGAGTATATATGTTGGTCCATAATTGTTTGGCTAGTAAATCAGTATTGTTCGACCTCCCTCCCCCAATCATCGTTGTTCTTAATAAATAAAATACAATTAAACAATAAATCTGAAAGTTTGAAACATCTCTTTTTTTCGTGTTCCAATTAAAATTTCGAGTGTCCGTGAATATTACTGTTGAATGGTGCTCATAACAATTCAAATTACACGGAAAACTTCGTTAGGCCTGGTGGAAATGTACACAACACTCATTTTAACTGTAGTTATAAGGTTATTACCGTAAATGCCCCGGAGAATTAGTCAATTTTATATGTTTCAACGTTCATCATTTGGTGTTTTGTAGTTAATGGAAATGGGAAAATATATGAAAATAACTTTTTGGTTATTTACATTTGAAATGACGCTCACAAGTTGTTAGGGACCGAATCATATAGGATACAACGGGCATATAGTTCGGTAAAAGTTTTCTAAAATAAGGATATGTTACTTTGATGAGTTGTGAGATATATTTTATGCATTTATATACAATGTTAAGAACTGAATATAAAATAATTGATGATTTCAGAGTATAGATTCTATTTATATTTCTATTAAACCTTGAAGCCTAAGATTGCTTTTAAAACTGATATACAACATATTGCACATAAACATACAGACATACAGAGCAGCACTTTATATCACTTACAAAGTTAACAACATTGTATCTAATAAGAAAAAGAAATGTTAAGACTAAATAGTAAATCTCAATAAGGAAAACAGGGTCAACGTTTACCAAATTAAAAAAAAAGTAGACAAATCTGGCGTATTCGATTGTATCTAGCATAACATCTACAGTAGAAGCCAAAGTTATAATGCAGTGCAAGTAAGATAGGCAATGTATTTCTTACGGCAGAACGACCGATCACGTTGCCGGTTTGCCCCGAGCGGCGCATCACAATTATTAAGTATGTTCCAACTCATGGGAATAAAGATAGCTCAGTAGTGGACTCAGAAGGGATTGTATTCAAAATATTAAATATATTAACAGAGAAGAGTGGCGAATGGGTATCGGAAAACTGTGTAGAACCTTTTAAAAACAATAAATATATACACTCATATGTTTATTTTGTTAATATATATTATAAATTTGCAAAACATTAAGTACTTACCATCAACATCCAAGGTACCTGTGCCGCTTAAGGTATATCTAGAAGGTAGATTGCTTCCAAACAGGGCTTTCCCATCTTTTAGCCACCGAATTTTCGGAGCTTCTCCTTCAGGACTAGAAGCTCGACAGTGAAGTGTCACCATGCTATGTAGTGGTAAAGTTTGATTTGCGGGTCCTATTTGGATGATGGGTGGAGGTAAGTCGGCTACTGATGTTACCTAAAAAATATTAAAATTTATTAGAAAACACATTGATGTCATGTTTTGTTTTCTTCTCCTTCGTTTGGCAGTAGTAGCTCAGCGACCAAGCCAGTGACCGTCTAAGCCAGAGCGCTCGAGTTCGATTCTCAGAACCAACAACGGCATTTTCATTTATAAAAATGATAAACGATACTAGTTATCTGAAACAGAGTCAAAGATGCAACTGGCGCCGGAAAATTCGGAAAAGATATCCTCGTAGAAAATGCCATACGATATAATTATGTATTCTTCTTCATAGTTTTTCTTTCCTTTTCATAGCTTTTTATTTATTTGGCGTAATATTTTATTTTTATCCAATTCCCTCTTTTATATATCATACATTTGATTTTTGCTTGATGTGTTTATTTTGCTACAGAGAACAATTTGGCCAAACAGCAATTTTCGTCACTTGTTGTCTTATCTTTATCTTAACATCCAGATTGTGCGATGTGCGATCTCTTTTCCAGTCTTAGTCATCGAATCACATCATATGAGTAGAAAATAATGGTTATCTTTTGTATCTGTTTTGTATACTATGCTTTCAGTGCTACTTACAATGCTTACTTTATCGTTACATATATTTACATATTTTACATATTTTCTTTCGTTTTACATAGTTTCCCCACAAAAATATTGGAGTTGCTGTCTTAGGTGATTTAATTTCTTTCTTTATCATCCTCTCTTCCTATCGCTGTATATCTCTCTCTCTTTCTCTCTCCTTTCTATCTTGCTTTGTAAAGTCTAAGGTGTCAAAATTCCGATACGTTACATTTTGTGGAAATTTCAATTTCAAATCATTTTAAATTTCAATAAACATTTTCTCATCAGTCATTTCGTAGAACACCCACTTGTCTATTCTGACTTGCATTAAGGCCTATCAGTATTTACTGTAATACCGTAATAAACCTTTTTAAAAGTTATTGTTCGATTACCAGAATATAATTCTATATTAGAACATCTCTCGCTGTTTTGACTAAGGTTGCCGGTAATATAGTGCCGTCGGTAGGATGCAGTAGGATCTGGTTATCCATATTAAAAGAGGAAGTTAATAAAAGGAAAATACCAGTATTAGTAAGTCAATAACATATCGAGGATACATCATTTATGTTTTTTAAATAACAAACAAAAAATCCAAATTTGGTGTTTATTGAGAGTAAACTAAATGTAAGACCAAATACTTATTAGGTCGGGATAGTATTATGAGGCTTTTTTCCTGGTTTTTCCTCACGATTTACTATGGAATCACTAACGGGAGAATTTTAATCTCATCATGGCATGTGGTTGTCTTTTTAAAGACAAATTATAAGGATATTCCCGAGTTAAAGTTGAGATCATGTAATCGAATGAACTATCTTAAAATAAAGTCGTCCCAGGAACGCAACTCAGCTATATTGGCAATATCATTTTAAAGTCGTCTATAAATGAGACAGATAAAATTAAATTATTAGAAGAAATTTTCACCAAGTAACTCTAAAACAAAAATTTGTTTAATTTATTAATGTTTGTATTTTGATAACGATTTTCGAAGTGGAAATTGAAACGTCAATAAACTTATTTTAACCTTAAATTGTGGCTTATTCCGAATAAAATAGTATCTACTTTAAAATGCCACAAGAAAATAGCTTCAGAACAATATTAACATGCTATTAAATAATATTTTTGCTGTTTCCTGTATGTCTCTTGTTTACCAAATTTTATTTAAGGTATTGAATGCACCTTGTGACTTCGTTTTTATCGCCTGTTTATCCTTTCTTCACCGCTTTGTTTTCCATAATTAATTCTAAATATGTATATTTGTCCATTTTTTAAATTTCCATTTATCTTTATTTTAGTATTTTGGTACTTATTGCTTTTTAGGATTTTAATTTCCCTACTTGTATTCGGGGACAAATATTGTCGAAGTAATTTGTCAACCAAACAAGTTGCATCTATATTTGCATATAGATTTGGTGCTCAATTAGCATGCGAATTTAAGCTGCAAATTCTAGGTCTTCTAATTGGCAATACAATTTTGTCCAATACTAATGACAATTGGAGACCTATGTGATTCTCACGATCAATAAATATTATGTAGAGGTTTGTTTTTGAAAAGTTTTTATTAACTGTCTTTTAATAAAATTAGTCTAGATCTATTTTATATCGTGTCTAATCAATGTTTAAATATTTTCATCGCCTATTTCGACACATTTTTAAACGTGATTGTTTTCGTTCACCTTGCTTCTTTAATCTGATTTACTTAGATTTACTTAGTGAGTTCCATTAAACATTCCAAGATGCCAAATTATTGTTTTCTTTTTAGAATTATCCATAATTTCTTAAAAATAGCTTAATTTCTGGCAATTCTCATTTGGAAAACTATATAAGATTTATTCTTAAGTAATTTTACAACTGTGTATTATAAATAAGTATAAGTTTACCTGAAGAAAAGCTCTAACGCTATTAGAACCAGCCACGCTCAAAGCATTGCAAACCAAGAATCCAGCATCCTCTCTTTGGACACCTTGAATCCTGAGGGTTCCATGAGCATTAACATGCATGTGACCATTTGAATTGTCTGAGAACATGAGAATCTGGGAACCTTCCTTACTCCAAAACACTGATGGTGGTGGATTTCCAGTTGCTGAACAGTGAAATTCTACTACACCGTTAAGACTAACTTTCTGATCCTTAGGACGTTCTATGAAAGTTGGAGGAGCTAAAAATGCATTAAATAATGTTTTAGTGTACGTGATTATTTTTAAATACATCAGGTATGTATGTATGTTTGTGTTTTTAAAAACGATTACGGGTACTTTAAGTTAGTTGATGATTTGTATTGTGAAATAAAAGAAAACGATAATTCTAAGACTTTATGAAGTCTAAGACTTCAAGAGACATTTAAATTATCACTCACACTACAACATAAATATCAAAAGTAAATCATAAAACCACTATATGATAGAGCTCAAAACGCCTGCTTCAACGAAATCGAAAATGCATCTTAGGAAGAAAAACGTGCTAACCAAGATCTTGACCAAAAAATGATTATTCATCGTCATTTGTAAACCAAAAAATACACACCAGAAATCAAAGAGCTGCATTTATAAAATACCTTGTAAACAATTTTTAGGTGGAAGAAACTTCAAGATAAAGAAGTATTAGGATAAAAGATCATGGATCATACATCAAAAACAGAGAATTTGACAGATTCCAGATATGCAATAAAGCAAATGTAGAAAAATGTGTAGCAAACTCATCAACAGAATATAGCAGACTCTGGTTATCGATACTGAAAGAAGTCAGCAATAAGAATATACCAACTACAAGTTAAAATTTGATATCAATCCTGAGGGTTAAACATCATCCTCAGAATTTCAAGTCAATTGCAAGTTAACATAATTCCTTAATTACAAAAATATTTAGTTCTAAGGTTGCTGTAAGGTGATAGTTTAAAAACTCTCTAAAATAATTTATAGTTCTCAAACACAACTGTAATAGATTACATCCAAATCAAATCTTATTTATCAGAAAGTGATATAAAAAAGGCCAGATACATAGTTATAAAAACAAACAAAAATGACTTGAAAGTTTCCTAAGTGAACAGTGGTATAAAAAAGGCCAGATATATGGTTATAAAAACAAAAAAAAATTACTTGAAAGTTTTCTACGTGAAGAGGTCACCTAAAAATTTATGTTCTATTACACAATTCCATTAAAAATGATTAAAAAATCCGTATTAAAAAATTTATTCATATTAAGTTTAATTTTATGGGAAAATAAAAACTGGTCATATTTATAAACTTGCATATAAATTTAAGTTTAATATCAGATAATACACCGAAACTACCGGACCATTAAAATGATATACTTTAAATATACAGAGCAGTATAGCAATGAAAACCGAACTATAAAAATAATAAATGCAGAAGCTATAAACGAGAATCTTCAAAAGAAATGTTAGCAGACACATTTTGGTCATGTAACTACTAAACGGTTGGGTCTATTAGGATAATTTTATTAAGAGAGCAATAAAAAGTGCATTAAATTATAAATTTTTATTAAAAATTTGAATGTTATTACTACTTTTAAAGTGGTTTTATTGATGAGAGGTTATTTTAATTTACTAAATTGGTTTTTAAAAGGAAAATTTATTTACAGTCGGTTAAAACAAACGAAATTAAAAATTGAAATGGATAAAAGTAGAAATAAAAATTGAAATGGATAAAAGTATCTTTAGTTCTATATATCTGTTACTAAAGTGAATAAGTGGTAAATCGATTTTTTGCCAAAATGGGTTGCAATAATGAGGACAGATTGACTTCTCAGATGTAAATAAGTTAAGGTTAAGTTGTATCGGAACTTTAGCCAAGGTTATAATTATTATCTGTGTATTTTTGGCCATCTTTGAAATTGATGTACTATTTACATTAAGTTAACTTAACTAAGAACATAAAATAATGTCTTAGAAAATGAATAGTTAAATTGATCTGCTTAGTTATGAACAATAAAATTGTCTTTTGTGCTTAACAGATTAAGTTGAGTTGATCTCTTTTAGTCAACTGTGCACTGTGCATGACTGGTCAACTATAATATAGTTATTATATGACGACATTTTCTGTCTACTTTACAATTTAAAGTAGATATCTTCAGATGAGCTGCAGCGTAGTTTATATACTAGTCATTAGATGGCATTGAATGTACGATTGTTGAATTTTTAAAGAACACTATTCGGGGAAGTACAAGCTCATATCATTATCGAGGTAAAATTCAGAGTTTACATTTATTTTTATTTTTGCTATATGACTGATAACATTAGTTCTTCATAGTATTTCTGCATTGTGTTTAAAAGATGAATTTCTGATCAACATTTTTACGAGAATTAAAACAAAATTATTTACATCCTGGATATTAAAGCTCTTCAGATGAAGAAACTTCCAACCTTAAGCAGACAAAAAAAACAAATCTGTGCTAAGAAGAAAACAATGGAAGCAATTCATGTAACACTGAGTTGTCGAGGTAAGAACTTATAATGATGAAAAAGATATTAAAAAAGGGAGATCGAGACGTCAGAGCTGAATGCAAAAAATCGAGAAATTTAGGAAAATCATATATAACCGAAACAGGAACAAAAATTTTCGAAAGAGCAATGAGTATTTTAAAATCATGCAGAATGAAATGCAATGACAGGATAATAAAAAATGATAAAAATTTTGCTTCGAAAATTCTTGGAATTTAAGAAGTAGAAATAAAAGGAGCAGTTACGTTGGTTCTTTGATAGAAATAAAGGAGAAAAAAACCAAAAAAATGTTGCTTGTTCCATTTAAGAATTGACAAACAAACAGTGAAAGTATGCAGAGATTGTTTTCAAAAAATATTGGGTAAAACAAAAGGTTTTGTCCGATAAATACATAATAGAAAAAAAAAATAACAATTCTGCGTGATATTAGACAATGGTGTAGTTCCACAGTAGAAGAACTATTTCGTGCAGCTTTCGCGATAGAGAGAGGAAAGGTTTCAGGAAATTGTAAACATGATGACGGCCAACGTCTGAATACGGACAGGGTATCTAAAGAAGAAGATTATTGTTTTCTTCGAGTAACTTTTCGTAAATCTTTTAGGAACTTTTTTTATGTTGTATTTAATCTGTCGCGCTATGTGTCCGGTCTATTAACACTTAAATATAGCCACTAATTATGTTGTTTAACTTGATATGTTGTTTAGAAATTGCTTGAAGATTTCAAGACTGTATATAAGCTGCCCTACATTGCCACCACTCTGTATCCACATAAGAACTCTGGTTTTTTGCCAACTGTATATTCTGCTCAATCTAGATATTTCTTTTCCAATATTTAAGTATAAACCCTTATTTGATTTATTCGATTTTAGTTAATAATTAATAATGAGTAGTGGCATAATTTATTAATAATATGTCTCCCAAGCTACCCCGTATATTACGTTGTCCATCTTGCATCATGTCTTCGTATAGTTGTTGCATATCTATTCTCATTAAATCTCATTTTAGGTAGTTCTACTCTTAATTTTGTTTCACGTAAATCAAGAACGTCATACTATACGTGTTGTAGTTCTTCTGAGAGCCTTTTAATATGATGTAGGGACCGCAAAGTTCTTTTGTACCTTTTAAAATTTACCTTAGTGCAATCTATATAAATAAAAATGAATTTCCGAAATGTTTGTAAGCGTACTTCAGAACGACTGTACCAAATTAAATAATAGTTCTTTTTTTGTTGTATTTGCCATTATCAGGAGAAGGTTTATCTAAAAGATAATTTTCAAAAAATTGTACGAAAAGACATAAAAACAGTTTTTCCATCATTTTAAATCGCAATTGCAAAAGAAGATTTGATTAACAAAATAAATGTCAGTATTATTAGAGTGACATAACGACATAGCTGTATTTGGTATTGCGGCAAAGAAATACTATGAAGTGTCAACATATCAAATGGGAAGATATGTCAATGAGGCGGTTTGGGAATCCCTTCATTTTCAATACACAAACGTCATCCTACTTTTGTTAGTTTAGCTGTTTACCTAGTGGATGGATACTTTATTTCACGAGAGAAAACGCAACACAATGAGCTGAACCATCACCAACGAGTCAACGACAACGTTGAAATGTTACTTTTTCTTAAAGGGAGACATGAAATTATTATATATTGTTATATTATGTAGTTTTTAAGATCAGGAATAAGTCAAAAATTGTTAATTAAAATGAAATATGATAAAATAGAGTAAAATAAAATAAAATAATATAAAATTAAATAAAATTAAAATAAAATAAATATGTCTATATTTTTTCCAGACATAATTCTGAATGGCCAACTTAAGACAAACAGTTCTCTCCTCCTCAACTTATTCAGTTAAAGACTATAAAGTGTAAATAGATACCAAAAATAGACTTACTTGAGGACGGCACTCTGGCCGCAACGGCTGTAGTCTTAATATTTTCAAACAAATTTTGTGGAAGTGTTGAAAACAAACGTTTGCAGTATTTTATTGTTAGATAAAATGAATTTCTATCAAGTAACAGTTGAATCTATCACTTAATATTCTGTTTCTTTGTGGCTTTATGAAAGGGAACAAGTTACAACAGTTTAGTACTGAAGCATTTGCCGAAATAGTTCGTATAAATTTTCTACAATTGACTTAACAACAAAACATATTGTGTACGATACTTTGATAGAAGCTGTGAACATTGGATGTGAACAAGGATCAGATCGCAGTAGCCGTAGTGTTGTCTTCATCTGGTAGATCTGCAACTTTATTAGTGGGTGGATGAATTGCGAATTTTGTCTTAAAATTACCATTAAACATACAAATGAATGACACACCAGATTGCAACATCGTCAAGAATAGAAAGATTTCGAAGGCGAAGAGACAAATTAATCGTTTGGTATAAATGTACATTGGCCCACAAAAGGTCATTACAGGAACTGGACAGGACTTTGCAGATATTCGAGACAATCAAAAACATTTTTGATGAAGCCATGATTCTATTGTCAGACTGAATTATTTCCCAATTAACTTCTACTAACATCATCCAATTTGCTGCGGCATTTGACGCTACATTGACAAGACAATTGACAAGATCAAAATGCAATTGTGTTCTCGAAGCCGTTGTTAGATATAGAAATAAGAAAGTCGCTATTAACACCTCAATCGTATTTATTTCATTACCATATTACTTAACAATCTCAAAAGTTTATTCATAAAAAGTGCCTATTGAACACCAATGGTATTAAAACCGATTTTAATCCAGTTTCGTGGATAGAGTAAAAAACAACTTACACGTTTTATATTAAATAGAAAAGAAGTTAGAGATTGTTATAATCGCATTAACAAGGGAAAACAAAAGGTAGTGTGAATACATAATAATGTAATAAAATAAAATATTGTTCAATTTATTGCTAAATGGGCAATTCTTTAGTAAAAGATAGATAATGTACAAAAATCAGTCCGGATTTCTAAGGATTTAAAATATTTTCAATCACTTTATTAAAACGTGTATTGAATTATTCAAACATTTTTTAATTCTATTTGCATTATACTTACAGTTGACAACCAAAGACGCTCTGGCAGAAATAGTCCCTACCAAGTTTTCCGCATCGCAAATGTACAACCCCTCGTCGGTTGTTTGTACGTTGTCGATAAGCAGAGATTTGTCATCCATAATCCTAGCTCTTCCTATAGGCATTTTTCCATCTTCTCTACGCCACAATACGTTTGGGGTCGGGTCCCCTTCCACTGAGCATTCAAAAACTACCTTTTGACCGGTTAAAGCCACTATATCCTGAGGTTCCTTATTAAATAGCGGTTTCACTGAAAAAAGCAATTTGTCTGTCAGTCGACGTGAATACATAAGGAGGTTTTTTTATGGGGTACATAATAAAACATTTTATAAACATTTGGATTTATGGTTAAGTATTATTATTTACTAAAATTTCATTTTTCCACAACTTTTTTCCAGAATGGAAGAAAAATATATAACCTTTTTATGAATGCTACTAAAATCAAATTTACATATTATGCTGTATTATTTGGTATAAAAATCAAATCTCTAAAACCAAGTGCAAGATATATATGTACAGAGACTATACAATATTTGCAGAAATATTTGAAGTTCCACTGGAGAAATAAGTAAAAATGAACGATTATCACAAACATGGGTTAGTAAAATATTTATTGTATACTGCAACAAATTTAAGTTTGGGAATATGACTCATAACTCGACGATGCGCAGTGTTAGTAGTAATTAGTGCATTATTAAGTCATTTAATGTATCATAGTGTGTTTAGTTTATTTATTAATAATAGTTATTTAACAATATTGCTCCTAAAAAATAGGAACAAAAAAACCATCATACTTCTGAACAGATACTCTTCAAATCATCTTGAACAAATTACAGGTGGCGAAAATCCAAAGACAATAGGAGTGTTCTAATAAAAAGTTATGATATTCGTTTAAAATAAACAGAATATTTAAAGCAGCTAATTCAATTTCAATCTGAGGGTAGAACCATAATTTATACCGATGAAAGAAATATAGGTATATACAGCAGCCATACTACACCATATCACTGGGCAGATCAAAGTGGACAAATTTTAAAGAAACCGATTTTTAAGGGCAAACGGCTGATTATTGTTCATTCTCTAGGAGAGACTGGATTTTTACCTAACGCTGTGTGCGTTAATGTGCGTGTGAATTTTTAAATCAGGTACATGTTTATAATTAAAAAGTCAATTGTTATAACAATAACAGTAATGTAAACCATAATTACTTTTAAAGTTTCATATTAAATCAAATCTATTGTTGAGAAAAATGTCGTAAAAAGCTTATTAACGACTGTCTACTAAACTAATAACGAGGTAGGTCGTTTGGCAAAAAGTTTTTGATAAAACAACATTTAGTAAAAATAATAATATACTGTGATTATTTTAATTAATTGGCCGAAATATCTTCTCAAATAATTCATACGATAATTTTATGACATTTTTTCCACCTGCTTATGTATTATGTTACGAGCTTAAACATCATGGACAATAAAGTTCTTCGCTTGTCCCCTATCATCCGGAGTTAAACCCTATTGAAAAAATCTGTGTCTTGGTAAAAGATAGAATGGCCACTTATAATACAACATTTAATATAAATGATGTTGAAAATATAGCAAAAACAAAATTTTCAGAAGTGTTAATGTAAACACGTGCAAAAATATAAAAACATTTAAATCGAAAAAGAACATTTGTTAGACACTACGCTGGACCACTTACGCAATTTGTTGTTAATACTGGTTTATCTTTTTAATGTAAAATCGATTTACAGAAAACCTTTCCGAGGATTTTCGATAGAATTTTGCGAAGAATCGTAACTAAGACATTCTTGTTAAGACAAATAAATATATTATTTAATTAGTTAAAATAAACTACTCATTTATTTTTTTTTGTATTATTGAAACCCTTCCTTCGTGATTATGTTAATAAATTGTGGAATTTTATTTAAAATATGTTATTTATTGAAGTACTATTTTACTCATTATTTTTCGAGTGCTACTAACTATAAACTTCATAATGATTAAAAACTATGAAAATAAAAATTAACAAATTCATTCTTAACTTAATTGAATATATTTATAAAAAACTATTTTGAATGTACCTGTTTCCGCGCGCCACTGGTAGTAACAGTCTGCCCACCTGCGCTAAACACTACGTCACATTCCCAAACTTAAATTTGTTGCACTCTTAGACAGTTTGCAGAAGATGAGCTATTAGAATAGTTATAGTGCAAACACTCCTGACCACGGCGCAGTAGCCGAAATTTGGTTTGCAATAGAACCTTTTTGCCTTTACGTGAATTTTGACTCCACCTTCGCGCAGCTCCATGGTCAGGAGTGTTTGCACTATCTTTACTATCGACAATTTATATTTAAACTCAAAATTGGTAGAATCTATTTTTTGAGTACGACAGAAAGAAGCTATGACCCATTTAATGATATATTTAGGTAATCTTAGTCAGAAGTTAAATAGTCCTAATTGTGTAAAACAACACTTATTTTTGTTAGCCCTTGTATTACCAGATTTAGATGTGGTAGACTCAATCTCATGCTTATTGTATTAAGTCTTTGAGTTCAAAATATTTTTGTGTATAGTGCACTAGATGGTTTAAAAATAGTGAGTTAAGAAATAAGATCTGTGTTTATGAATTTTATTACATAGGGAAGATAAAATTTTCCTAAAAAATTTTAAGAGAACATAAATAACTGCCGTTATATCGGCAGTTATCGCTAAGAATGAAAATAACACCAAAACATTTGCTACAGGAAATCACCGAGAAAAAATTCAATGTAGAATCACTGTGGAATGACTCTACAAGAGAAATGTACCAAAGGAGGCTAGCACAGAAGATATAGCTGAAACAAATAGACAACATCAAAGATATAAACGCGAGCTGGGAGAAAATTAAAAACAACATTGAAGAATCAGCAACGGAAGCTCTAGGAAAACGCAAAGTCATACTGAATAAAAGAAACAACAACAATACACCATGGTTTAGAAAAGAAATAAAACAGCAATGTAAAGAGAAACAAGAGGCCTACACGAAGTAAAAAACATCAAATACTCCAGAATCCCGAGACACCTATAGAAAAATACGAAATGAAACAAAGCAGTTGGTACGAAGAACAAAAAATAAATACTGGGGATAGTTTACAAAAAGGATGGAAAGCGACTTCTACGGTACACAAAATCAAATATGGAGATTCATAAGAAACCAACGGAAAGAAATGACAGAATTGAAGAAATACAATAACATACCAGCAAACGAATGGGAAAGATACCTGACGGATGTAGAAACAGCATAATGATACCAATGTTTAAGAAAGGTGAGAGGAGATCAAGAAAACCCCAACAGTTATAGAGGTAAAAATCTACTGAACACCGCACTTAAACTTACCACAAAAGTCCTAACCAACAAATTCAATAAATTAACAAATGTATCACATGAACAACAAGGATTCAGATCCGGAACATCCTACGTAGGTGCCGTATTTGTACTAAGACACATTACAGAAAAAGATATCGAGTATAATAAACCAGCATATCTATATTTTATAGACCTGACAAAGGCTGTCGATCGCATCCAAGTAGAAGACGTCTTACACCTACTGTATAAAAAAAATACCAATCAATATTGTACAATCCATCGAAAACGGCAAAGATAAATGAAAAATTAACACAGTGTATACCAGTACAAAGCGAAGTCAGACAGAGTGAATCGTTAAGCCTACTTCTCTTTAATATAATAATGGACGAAATAATGTAAGCAGCACGTAAAGGTTATGGTTACAGAATGGGGAACAAAGAAATCCAAATATTATGTTATGCAGACGACGCCGCATTAATCGCCGAGACAGAAAGCGAGCTCCAAAGATTAATACACATCTTCAATACAACAGCCACCAAATACAATATGATAATATCAGCAGAAAAAAACAAATGTATGACAACATCTAAATATCCACTACGATGTAAATGCGAAATTGATGGAAAAATAATAAAGCAGGAAGCAAGGTTTAGATATCTGAAAAAAGATATAACTAGTTACGGAGATGTTGAAGAAGAAGTACGACAACAAAGCTTAAAAGCAAGTAAAGTGGCGGAATCTCTTAATGACACAATCTGGAAGAACAAACACCTAAGACAAGACATAAAAACAAGAATCTATAAAACAGCAGTTAGACCTATATTAAAATACACGGCAGAGACAAGATCAGACACATCTAAAACGAGACGACTACTAGAAACAACATAGATGAAAATACTCCAACGAATATCAGGAAAAAGTCTGTTGGACAGGGAGAGAAGCGAAAACAAATATAAAGAGCATGCAATATAGAAGACATAAATGGATAGGTGACAAAACGGAAACAGGAGTGGAACGACCACATTAGTTAAATGGCACATGGATAGGATAGTACGAATAGCACGAGATAAGTCACCAAATGGACGAAGAAGTAATGGCAGACCAAGAAAAAGATGGTGCGATAATTTAAATAATTTGGGAGGGTGGTAATATTGAAGAAGAAACAGGCTTTAAAGTCAACATACAAGAAGGAAGAAGAACGATAAATTGGTAAATACGTATTTCTGACTATTTGGTTGTCATCAGTACGGTGCAGCCAAGTTAGAATAGGAAATAATTAACTTGAAAAAGGGTCACCAAAGAGACAATAATGTTAGAAGACCTTTTTATGGCAATAATGTTAGAAGACACTAAAACTCTACAGCTACCTGAGGAAAGGAACGCCAGAATGATTTATTATAATAAAAAAAATTAATGCGAGTACTAGTTTAAACATGGATAAGAAATCATTATTGGCAAAACTTGCAACGTGAATAAAATAAATGATGACAACCAAATACTCAGAAATACTTATTTACGATTTTATTCACGATGTAAGTTTTGCTATTGTAAATAAAAATTGCTGCTAATACATCTTAAAAATAATTAATATAAAAATGTCCTAATCTAATAAATGCTTCTCTGAAATTTTTTTTTAGTATAATTTTGAAAACATTTTTTTAATACAAAAAAAATGAATTTATAAATAAGTTAAAATAGCAACCAATTACAAATAAGCCTCAATGTCAGAAATGCCAACTTAAAATTTTTATTTTTGACAATTATATTGCCAAAAATAAAATTTTGTTTAAAAATTCTTTTTGTTTAGTAACAAAAAAGAAGAAGATTTATTCACCATTGATAGATGTCTGAAAAAATGTAACAGATATATGGAAAATTAAATCAAAATGTAACATTTTACAAGTTTTATACATAAATTATAAAGAAAGAATATAATTATAAATTTTGCTTAGATTTTGAATTTCTGATCTTCTGTTTAAATTATTATCACTTTTGCTAATACAAACCATGTCCAAAAAAGTTCTTTTGAATTTATTACTTTTACTACATAAAATTTTAATGTAATTTTAATGTAAAATCCATAATACTTTATCGATTACATGTTCTGCCAAAGCACAAGATGGTTTTTTAATTCTGCAATCACTTTTGTGAGAAATAATGCGATTTGAAAGATTTCTTCCGGTCTCACCAACATATTCAGCCTCACACTGAGTACAACTAATGCTGTATACTAAATTCGTTTTTTTCAAATTTGTCTAAAGGATATTTAGTTTTGGAATATAAAGATGAAATAGTTTTGATGTTCTTTCTTGCTATTTTTATATTGTCAATAACCTTTAGTGTTTGTATTAATTTAGGTGTTAATGATGGTATAAAAGGTAGTGAATGATAATAGATGTTCTGATTGTTAGATACAATGTTTTGAGATTTAGCAAAAAATGGTGTTAAGTTATTTATATTAACAATATTAGAAAAAAGCATCCTATGTAGCATATCTGGAGGATAAGAGTTTTCAATTAAAATATTTTTTAACAATTGAAATATTTTATGTAGTGAAAGTAATAAATTCAAAAGGACTTTTTTGGAAATGGTTTGTATTAGCAAAAGTAATAATAATTTAAACAAAAGATCAGACATTCAAAATCTAAGCAAAATTTATAATTATATTCTTTCTTTATAATTTATGTATAAAACTTGTAAAATGTCACATTTTGATTTAATTTTCCATATATCTGTTACATTTTTTCAGACATCTATGAATGGTGAATAAATCTTCTTCTTTATTGTTACAATATTACAGTATTGTTACAAACAAAAAAGAATTTTTAAACAAAATTTTATTTTTGGCAATATAATCGTCAAAAATCAAAATTTTAAGTTGGCATTTATTATATTGAGGCTTATTTGTAATTGGTTGCTATTTTAACTTATTTATAAATTAAAATTTTTTTTTGTGTTAAAAAAATGTTTTCAAAATAATACTAAAAATTTCAGAGAAGCATTTATTAGATTAGGACATTTTTATATTATCTATTTTTAAGATGTATTAGCAGCAATTTTTATTTACTAAACTAATTTTATTTGGTGAGTTAACAAAAATTGTTTTTTGTTTCTAGTTCAACTTTGTAAGATATTTTGTCTTTTTTAGCAGATCTTGAAAATAATTATAAAATAATTATATATATATATAGCAAATTTCTGATTAATTTGACGATTTAATACTTCCACGGAAACTAAAAAGTTGAAGGTAGACACATGATAAACGGCGACATGGAGCATATCGCTGTCAGCGATCGGCAGATAAATTTTTCCGTGAAAAATAAAAGTCACCGTCGGTGTTCGAAACATCTGAGACTGACTTATATTAGGCATAAAAGCCGTTTTGTTCAAACCCATCGAATCGTGAATGCGGAAAGACAAAAATAAAAGTGAGCTTCGGGATCTAGCAAGTCATGGCTTCTATACGCAGCCGAAAAAATATTACCGAGTTGTTAAAAATGGTGACATGTGCATGTCATCAAAATACTTTTGATGTTTCATGGTACAAGCGTGTCTTGTTCTGAGGAACTCCCGCTGTTTAATGAATGGACTGTTAAGTGATTCTAAATGCAAATTTTATTAAGTCTGTTCCAGAGTTACATAACACAACTTAAAAAACAACGGATCAAAAATAGTAACAAAGTTGATACAAATTATTTATTTAAGAATTTTACTTTTTTAATAAAAATTGCAAACCTCACAATTTACAAATTAATACTGGAGTATTATAGACTTGCCCAAAATAGCGAATTAATCCATATTAAATAATATATACTTAAAGGACCAGACATATTACATTAGGAAGTATTTTATGCAATAAAACAAACAAAAAGAAAAAAAATTTAGGTCTGATTTAGACTGATCATGACTCGTTAGACAAATTAGTCAAAGTTTACAACCGTAAAAACAAAATGACCACCACCAAAAACTTGCTATTTTTGAAATATTAAGTCTGAATAGGTTACAATACAAAAAGTATAATAAATACACTGAAAAGAAGAAGAACTAAAAGAAGGATATGTAACAAATAATAAAACCTCTTGGACGACAACACGACACATGAGGGAAGGAAAACAAAAGTAAATAAACGCAGTAAAGAGATGCATTAAAGCAAATCCAAATAAACTCAGAACAAATAGCTAGGATATGAAAAGAATATTATGAGAAAAAAATTTGATACCGAAGTAATAAGGGAAGACAATGTAATAAATGAAGGCGAAGAAAATATAGAGCAAGAAAAAATAAGCAAATGTAAGAAGTAATAGATCAAATATACAAATAGGTAAAGCAGATGGAGATGAAATTGAACCGGAAATGGTAAAATACATACATGGGAGAAGAAGGAATAAACTGGCTGAGAAAAATATAAAAAGAGGCCTATATATATAATCCCTAAAGATGGGCAGATCAACATCATCGTACCAATATACAAAAAAGGAGAACACCTAAACTGCGACAACTATAGAGCAATATGCCTATCATCGGTATGCTTTAAAATATATACAAAAATAATAGAGAAGAGACTAGGACAAGAAGTAGACATAGAACTGGGAAAAGAACAAGCGGCATTTAGACCAGAAAGACAGACAAATCACAACATATATATCATTAGAAACCTAATAGAAAGAAGCATAGACACGAAGAGAAAACTAGTATTAACATTCATAGATCTAAGAGCAGCATTTTGACGCGATAGAATGAGCAATTATAGGAAAATGCTTGAGGAAAATAAATGTACCAAATACATTGATAACAATTATAGATAGTACTTACAAATGAGCAAAAGAAAGAGTATAAATAACAGGGGAAAGATCGGAATAATTTAATTGGAAGAGAGGTCTTAAAGAAAGAGATAGTTTCAACCCTTTGCTATTTATAGTAGTAATGAACGAATTGATATATGACATTGCTATTATACATTACAGTGTTTAGGTTGCCAGAGATGGACAAACCGGACTGTGGCTGAAATTGTGAATCACACAACACAAAATTGACTGCAACAGGCGAAATAAAACATGCGCTGTTGTCAAACATTTTATAAAAGCAGGCCAACATATCGATTATGATAACGTGAAAATATTGGAATCATTAAGTAATTACAAAAATAGACTGTTTCTAGAGATGCGTCATATCAACCTAACTAAGAATGCCATTAATTTTAAACCCTTTTTAGTAAAGTCAAAAATAACATACCTCTCTATATAATTTTATATAGTTTTTAATATCTAAGCAAAAAAGAAAATGGTTTAATATGAGTTCAAGTCAATTAAATACGACACCTGTGAATAAATGTAGAATCGTCTAATTACAACCCCACCATACCAGCAAATTAGATATAAAGGAAGAATGAAGATAATAACAGACCAAAAATATAAAACAACAAAACACACCAGTTTGATTATAAGGATACACATATTGGCACATTTTCCTGTTTTTGATAGGGCATGGAATCTTCTATTACTAAGCTAACATGAAAATGAGAAGAAATATATGAATTGCTCTATCAGCAGTGCGTCAAAAACCTTTGCGCTTATCTAAAAAATGTATCAGGTGAAAAGGAGATAATACAAAAAAGCAGACGTTTATGATAAAATACGAATCAAAATCAGTATTCTATTTTAATTATTGTTTTCGATAATTCCTACATGTTATTACTTTTCATCATCCTATTAACATTCTTGTAGGTTTGCCAAATTTACGAATTTAAATTCAATGTTCATTAAAATCATGTTCATCATCAATGTTCATGTTCATCAAATTCAAGGCTTGGATACCGATAGTATTATAATAATAATGCTTTTCCGTCGACCGTCCATTTATGATTAATTTTAACACCATCAACATCATTGATTAATGACCGCTATTAATGAATCATTTTTTATTAATGAACGATTTCATTATAGGCAAAAGAACATACATTGCTTGCATAAATTAATTAAACGCTCTGTGATTGGCAGTGACCTGTGGTGTAGGCAACCAAACATATACCTATTTATATTCCCACTAAAAAAATTAAAATGAAGTAGCCGCTATTAGTACTATATGTCATTGTATGTCATTATTTACTTTATTGTTTAAAATTCTGTGTATTTGAAAAGTCAAAAGATGAATATTGACGAAGAGTTTAATTTAACTCCTCCAGAAGTGGTAGAAATTGCAAATGAAATATCTTTGCAAATGAAATATCTAAGTTTACTTAAAAGTGTATATTATTTCATTAAAGTTAATGAAAGGTAAAAAAAATTGTTATTTATCGTTAAGTAAATAAAAATTTAAACTAAGATACCTTTATTTCTGAAAAGTACGGTCGACGGAAAAGTTTTGTAACGAATTAAAACGGCGATTAAAAATCTCGAACATCGCTCCGCTCACGCGTTAAAATATCTCTATTGTTAATCGCCCTTACAGTTATTTAACCAATAGTTGTTGGTTAAATAACTATTATAATACAGTAGTTGTAATTAAAACGATTTCTTGATTTCTTACCATGTACTTTTAAGGTAGCTGGTGGCGTCTCCCTAGATCCTACCAAATTATGAGCGACACACTGATATCTTCCTTCATCGTGTTGTCTAACATCAGATATCATGAGATTTCCTCCATCAACAACCCTTATTCGTCGACCGTCGACATCCATATCCTTTCCGTCCTTTTTCCAGACGAGATTTGGCTCAGGATGCCCTCTAGGAGCTCCACATTGAAGTAGAGCGGTTTCACCTGCAGCCACGTGAGTATCAGCTGGCATCACTTTGAATTCATCTCGAAGAACTGAAACAAAGAAATAATTTATTAACAAAACAGAAAAAGGGTTTGTTATAGTTATTTATAGAAGCGATATGTCTGTTAATATAGCAAAAAATAACGAAGCAGATAAAATATGTATACTCAAATATTTCAAAAAAAAAAAAAAAATTACAACTATTTTAAAAATTGTTGCTACAGAAACGCGCTTACTTTAAGCCTTGTGGTCTTGAAGACCAATAGTACCATAGTATGATTCAATTTAGCAGACCCACGGTATATGTTCTATCCCACTTCAACCCAAGCATAGTTAATTCGTACAATTGCCAAAAAATGTTGCCACTTGTTGATAAGTCCCAATCAATTTTATTTTTTATTGTGGAAAATTTTAGAGCCGATAAAATGATCTGGCAAATTGATTTCTACTTTTTTTGAATATTATAATATATTCCAATTCTAAATGTTTCAAATATATTTTAACTACAATATTGTAACTTGAAAAAAGTCAGTGGTTAACAAAGTCACATTTCTCTTTTGCCAGGTCATACCTTTTATTTTTAAACATTGCTTTTACACAAATTTTCATAGGCAATAAGAAAAAAAAAGGGAAAATACTTTAAGAGTTTTCTTATAAAACTGTTAAAGAGGGAGCGATACTGTAACTGCCAGAAAATAAACAAAATTTTTGCAAACCTAAATAAAAAAAAGGTATGACAGAAACAGTGAACAAGAACGTAATATATCTACCAATAAAAAAACAATCTTTATAATAAAACCATTAATCAAATACGGACAAAAAGATCACTGTACAATTCTTGTTGTGATAACCTCTATGTATATGATAACACCGTTTTAAGATCTTATTTTAATTTTCCCTTCTCCAGATAATCCGCTGCAAAAACATTCATATGTACTAGATGGGTAAAAAAGGCAATTCACCATGATGTGGCGATGTTACGCCGACACATACACAAAACACCAAATGCATACAACAGATTTTACCTTTATAAAATGTAATTTTCTTTACAATCAATTGCGGCTATCAATTGCAATATAAGAGCAAAAAAGTTTGTCCTTGAGGAGGAGACTTAAAACCTCTACTGTAGTCGATAATGGTTGAAGATATTTGAACAATGCTTAAAAGAGAATAATTTCGTGCTCTCAACTATACAAACGATCTAGTATTCGTGGTTAAAGTTAAGCACAATAGTATTTCTGCTGATGGCATGTTAAGTGTCTTAAACCTAATAGCTACCTGGTGTTCGAAAGAAGGACTTTCCGTTAATCGTTATAAAAAGATACTTGTTTCATTCACAAATAGGAGGAAGTTAGACCATCAACGCAACAACACTCTCAGAAGGGAATAAGTATTTCGGACTTATGCTTGATAGGAAAATTACATGGAACACTTATCTTGCAAATATCGCCACTTAACCAATAAGGGCTTGGTATATGCCGTATACTTTATGTCAAAACAGAGGGTCTGAAACCTATAATGATCTGATGGTCATATATAATGGTCAGACCCGTAGTTACTCATGCCGCGTTGGTTTAGTTGAACAAAACAGCGGAGCAAAAGGCAATAATGGAGTTATAAAATGAGCAAAGGTGTTCTTCTGTAGGAATTGCGGGCGCTGTGCGATCGTGTCCCACTACAGCATAGAGGTAATGTTGGATCTTTATTCTCTGTACATATATGTAAGAAAGATCGCTCTAGAAAATTCCTTTAGGCTAACATAGGCTTACAATTTAAAACCTGGGTATCTAGAGATTTTAAGGATTGGAACAACGCAATTCATGAAGATGAGCACAGACATTATTCCTGTAAAACAAAAGTTTAGTTAACGCGAAACGAAGGTGTCAGAATCACAAGAGGCGCCCTTATGTTTTATTTTGATGGGTTAAAAACACAAAGCATCATACGCTACATCTGAATCAGTTTAATAACCTTCTTCAAACATATCACTGTACATAATTCTCTTGCTTACGTGTACAATCTTATACGATGAATATCTACTGAACACTTGCTTACGCGTACAATCTTTTACGATGAATGTCTATTGGACACTAAGAATTTTTTTGTTCTACATTAAATGCTATATAATACATTACGTTCCCCTTTAATTCTTAATTTTTCAGAAAAGTATTTTATTTGTTAAAACCGATTACGTGACACCTCATACGTCTCTGTATGTTAAGTCGTTTGGCTAAGTATTAGATTATCATTGTTAAGCGTTATAAGCTTAATGCACCTTCAACACCCCTTTACGTTAACTTTTCTCATCTAGCCATATTCTAATCGTTACATCCTCTTACGTGAGATATGCCTGGGTATTTCAAACGTAAGTAAGCGAGGAGGCAGTTTAGCTAACGACATTAAAAAAAAGAAAGAAGAGTTAAAAGAAAAAGATGACAAGTAAATGGTTTCTCGACCGGTCCATACACTGCTTGGTGTGGGAATAGGGGTTACTGGAATCTGAAAAAACGTCTTAATCCTGAGAAATAACCAAGCAATGTACAGATTTTACAGAAACGCAGCGGAAACGACCAAACATATTGCCTACACTTGTAAGGAAATTGTTGGCCAACGCCAATAGAGCTTAGAACCTCAATTAAAGCCTAGATCTGTTAGATTAAATGTAGGGTATACACAAAAGATGTTTCATGTGGCAGTACGGAAAGATCTATGAGGCCAATCGAGCCCTTTGAAATCAAAAACCTACAAGATCGGCGAGATCTGGATCCTAAAGAAACCAAATTATGCAAGTTTTGGTCTGCAAATGTTATAAACAGGTTCTATAAAGAAGTTTCATATTTCATCATTCTTAAAGCAAGCATATATTTACATACATTTTATTTATTAAAAATAATATTTTGAGAAACTGATGAAATAATTAAATTAACAATTTTATAAAAACAACACTAGGAATCCTAAGATTTCCTACATGGCGAAACTAAATTCAAATCTTTGCCACTGTGCTTTCTAAAACTTGTAAAGCAGACAGATTGATGAATTAGTCGGCAAAAGAATCTATAATTTGCATTCCATATAGTTTTATATTTAAAAAATAATGGTGCTTTTATTAATTAATTCATTCTACAAATTTTCAAAAGATTTTGTAATTTATGCAGACGATGTAATGCTATTAGCGGAAAGAAAAAACAAGCAAAAGTTTTTTCAACATGATGATTACCGCATATAAAACAAAATTCAAGACAGAATCAAAGATATCTCTAAGGTGCAAGCTTGAAGTAGATGCGGCACCAGAACATACAATAGTGTTACGATAAATATACTGGCCTAACTTTTATGACTAATTATTCTGTTTTATTGTAGAAATTTCGGTGGAAGTCTAGAACCAAAATTATGGTGAATGAGCCGGCCAAGCTTCTCGATCTTTCGATGCTGTTCTAGTATATCAGGATTTCGTATATAAATACAACATTTTTATATGGAGGGCAGTTAATTCGGACGACGCGCTCGCGATAAAATGTTACGTTCGCTTTTTAATAAATTATGTATGTTTAGTGAAAATAAATAAATATCAGTCATTGTGCTTTTTAATGAATTAAGATAAGAACAAGACATTATAAATTAAAGACTTAACAATTAATAAATTCACAACAAATGGTGTCAGAGTGAGATCGAACATAAATTAGACTTATAATAATAATACAAGGGTGATATAAAATAAATTGTGAAAATGGCTACGATTTATGAGCTGACAGTGACTAATTTAAGAAGACATCTTGAAGACAGAGAATTAGCTTCTACCGGAAAAAAGGCTGAGTTAGTCCAACGACTAAAGAACGCTTTGCTAGAAGAAGGACTAGATCCAGAGACTTATATATTTGAAGATGCTGTCCTCTCGTCGATTTCCAAAGTTTCTGGTGACATCGCATCATTAGAGAACAAAGTTTCCGGTGACATCGCATCATTAGAGAACAAAGTTTCCGGTGATATCGCATCATTAGAGAACAAAGTTTCTGGCGATATTTCGAAAGTTTCCGGCGACATCGCTTCTTTAGAAAGCAAAGTTTCTAACGAGATTTCTTCTCTGGAAAGCAAAGTTTCTGCTAACATCTCTAAAGTCACTTCTGAGATGTCTGCTCTTGACGATAGAGTGTCTTCGTTAAAAAACCAAGTTGCTGCCGATATGTTGGCCTTCGAAGAAAAGATATGGAAAGAGATGGAAAGGAAGATGGAGGAAACAGGGACAGCAGAGAGAGGAAACAATCCAATTAGAGTAGAGATAAAAGAAGACGAGACGAAGTGTAAGTTGGAAACACGGCCGAAATTTGAAGGAAGTGGAAGTTCTGTGCATGTCAAAGTCCCAACTTTCGACGGAAAATCGTCATGGAACAACTACATGAAACAGTTCGAATCAGCTGCAAGAGCGAATGGATGGTCTGAAAAAGAAAAGGCTATAAACCTGACTATCGCTCTTCGAGGAGATGCCTTAGATGTGCTTCAGACCATAGCAGTAGAGGAGACCGATGATTTCGAACAACTGAAGAAGAGGTTAAATATGCGATATGGCCACGAACATTTGGAGCATGTATATCAGTCGCAGCTTAAAAATCGTAGACAGAAGAAAGATGAGGCTCTTCAAGAATATGAGGTAGATATTGCCAGATTAGTACGATATGCTTATCCAACAGCTCCCGAAGACATGATGGAAAAATTGGCCGTTCAAACGTTTATTGATGGTCTTCGTGATCATGAAATGCAGAGAACACTACGATTAGCTCGTCACAAGACGCTGGTTGATGTCTTATCCGCCGCCCTCGAATACGAGTCAGCTACGCAGGCCTCTGGCGGGTACAGTAAAGTTAGGACTGTAAAAGAGGAAGGAGATGAAGATAAACTTGACCAGCTCGTTAATATGATGAAAAGCATGACATATAAGAAAACGAAGACCATCAGATGCTGGAATTGTGGCGAAATAGGACACGTACGAAGCTCCTGTAAACACCCTAGGTACGACGCAAATCAAGAAACTCACCATCAGGAAAACTAGAACGGGTCAGCCTTAGGGGGGCAGCTTCGACCCAAAACTTTTCCAAAGACCCTCTCATACTAATAGCTTCTTTGAAATGTCGTGAAGATAGTGTATATGTAGATGGAGAAATAAATGGTAAAAGACATACGTTGTTGGTGGATACCGGAGCGACCAGAACCATTATACGTCCAACAGTTATAAACAGCCGTAAGAAACTGTTACCAACGAGGTTGCGACTTCGGACCGCTACAGGTGAAAATGCCAACATTCATGGAGAAATCCAGGTACAATTGGGAATTGGAGCAGAAAAGTTCGTCCATACTGTTATAGTTGCTGACATCGAAGAGGATGTTATATTAGGAATGGACGTAATGAATATGCATGGATTCCAATTGGATTTTAAGAATAAGGTAATCAAAGTTGGCAACGAGGAGGTATTTCTCCATCCACATAATGACAACACTGTGCAAGCAGCCATTACAGAAGATACAGACGTGCCTGCGAGAAGCGAAACGATCATAGTAGCGCGGCTACAGGGAATTGTGGACGAAGGGAGACCTGTTATGATGGAGCCTTGGAACCACGACGATGAGGTTGGCCGTGGAATCATAATTGGAAAGGAATTGGTGACTTCGGCTAAAGAAATTCCTGTGAGACTTATCAATGTCAACGACTACCCAGTGACCATAAAGAAAGAGACAAAAGTAGGAACTTGTGTACCTGTGACATCCATAATCCGTCAGGCGACAACATCTGATAATTCCAACGACAAATTCGACCAAATGGTTGCAGTTGCAGGACAGTCTCTAAATCAGATGGAGAAAAGGAAATTAAGGGAATTTCTGCGGCAGTATCGTGATATTTTCGTACCGAAAGGAGGAAAGACGGGAAGAACTACCGTTGTTAAGCATAAAATTGATACTGGTAATGCTAAGCCAATTCGTCAAACAGCTCGACGATTACCACAGGCGAAGAGAGAGGAAGCTGAAACGATTGTTCAGGAAATGAAGAAAGACGGGGTGATAGAACCTTCTACGAGCCCATGGGTCTCTCCGGTGGTCCTGGTTAAGAAGAAAGACGGAACGACGAGGTTCTGTGTGGATTACCGTTTGCTGAACAACGTTACCAAGAAAGATAGTTATCCTCTGCCTCGGATCGATGACACATTGGACACATTGGCTGGAAGTAAATTGTTTTCTACTTTAGATTTGAAGTCTGGATACTGGCAGGTAGAAATGGACCCAGTCGATAAAGAAAAGACAGCCTTCACCACAGGATCTGGATTGTGGCAATTCAACGTTATGCCATTTGGACTTTGTAATGCTCCTGCGACATTTGAGAGGCTTATGGAAAATGTGTTGAGAGGGTTATCTTGGAAAACATGCCTGGTTTATTTAGATGACATAATCGTCTTGGGGGAGACATTCGAAGATCATTTGAGGAATTTAGAAAACGTTTTTAATCGACTTAAAGCTGCCCAATTGATGCTAAACCCCAAGAAGTGCCAGCTATTTCAAGGTAAAGTCAATTATCTGGGTCATATAGTCAGTAAAGAAGGAGTGGCCGTGGATAAGGGAAAAATCGATTCCATTAAGGAATGGCCAAAACCAACTGACAAACATCAAGTGAGAAGTTTTCTTGGATTATGTACTTACTACCGGAGGTTTATTAAGAAGTTTGCAGATATCGCTAAGCCATTAACGCGACTTACAGAGGAAGCAAGAGAATACCGCTGGGATATAGACTGCCAAAATGCCTTTGAGACCTTGAAAAAGCATTTAATAACAGCAC
Source organism: Diabrotica undecimpunctata (assembly GCF_040954645.1). Taxonomy (NCBI): domain Eukaryota; kingdom Metazoa; phylum Arthropoda; class Insecta; order Coleoptera; family Chrysomelidae; genus Diabrotica; species Diabrotica undecimpunctata. Next base: position 49,732,388 of record NC_092808.1, read on the forward strand.
CAATTTTAGGGTATCCACTGCCAGAAGGAGAGTTCATCTTAGATACAGATGCAAGTAATGTGGGAATTGGAGGAGTGCTGTCTCAGATTCAAGGAGGACAGGAACGAGTCCTCGGATATTTTAGTAAAGTTCTTTCAAAACCTGAGCGGAATTATTGCGTCACGAGAAGAGAACTTCTGGCAGTAGTGAAATCAGTAGAGCACTTCTATCAATACCTCTATGGAAGAAAGTTTCTAATCCGAACCGACCATGCCGCCCTTAAGTGGTTGATGCAGTTTAAGAATCCAGAGGGTCAGATAGCCAGGTGGATCGAACGACTCCAAGAATACGATTTTAAGATTGAGCACCGGGCCGGAGTTAGCCACAGAAACGCTGATTCTCTTTCCAGAAGGCCATGCTCAGCAGAGTGTTCCCACTGCAACAAAACGGAATCCAAGGAAGCAGCAGTGCTAAGAACGACGATTGTCAACGACGACTGGACGCCTACTAAGATCAGGGAAGAACAAGAGAGAGATCCAGTTATACAGAAAATCCGAAAATGGAAAGAGGAAAACCGTCGACCACCTTGGCAGGAAATATCAAACCTATGCTCAGTAGTTAAGACGTATTGGGCCCAGTGGGACTCATTTATCATCGAAGATGGCTTGCTTAAACGAGTCCTGGAAAATGATGACGGTTCAGAGAAGAGAAGACAGTTGGTGATCCCAAAGAGCAGAATAGCCGAAGTACTTCGTCAGTTACACGACAGTCCATCGGGAGGGCATTTTGGTGTAAGGAAAACCCTTCAGCGAATTCGGGAACGGTTTTATTGGATGAACAGTTCCGACGATGTAAAAGACTGGTGTAAGAAATGTACTATTTGTGCCACGAGTAACGGGCCTTACCGAAAAAGGAGAGCTCCTATGAGACAATATAATGTTGGAAGCCCGTTTGAAAGAATAGCTTTGGACATCGCTGGGCCATTTCCAGAAAGTGAAAATGGAGGCAAGTACATGCTGGTAGTAATGGATTACTTCAGTAAGTGGGTCGAGATTTACGCACTTCCAGACCAGAAGGCCGCCACCGTTGCAGATAAGTTGATCCAAGAATATATCAGCCGATTTGGAGTGCCTTTGGAGATCCATAGTGACCAAGGCAGGAACTTCGAAAGCGATCTATTCCAAGGAATATGTGATAGACTAGGCATGAAGAAAACGAGAACTACAGCATATCATCCGCAATCTGATGGTATGGTAGAACGGATGAATAGGACAGTTGGCAAATATTTGACAAAGATGGTGTCCGATCATCAGCGAGACTGGGACCAATACCTTCCGTTCTTCACAATGGCCTACAGATCTGCTGTTAACGAATCAACAGGCCAGACACCAGCGAAAGTCCTATTCGGACGCGAAATGCGACTACCTTGTGATCTAGAGTTTGGGTGTCGACCTGGAGAAGATGTAGCAGGTGAAGATTATGTGATCGAATTACGAAGAAGAATGGACGATGTACATGAGTTGGTCCGTTCCCACCTTCAGATCGCTAGCGACCGAATGAAGAAACGGTACGATACACAAGCCGAAAAGGGTTGCTTTAAGAAGAACGACAAAGTATGGCTGTATAATCCCAAGAAGCGAAAAGGTTGTTCTCCCAAATTGCAGCAGTTTTGGGAAGGTCCATACCTCATCATGGAGAAGATCAACGATGTCATCTACCGAATAAGCAAGATTCCGAGGGGAAAGCCGATGATAGTACACCATAACCGGTTGGCATCTTTCGAAGGTGACCACGACGTAGATGAAGAAGTGGAAGTAAACCAAGTCCAAGATGTGTCTGACCTCACGTTTGAGGAATTCATGGGTGCCTATGGAGGTACCGGTAAAGCGAGACATGGTGTTACCACTGAAGAAAAGCAAGATCTACTCGCGCTCCCCGATGACTACTCGCTGGCCCTTACCATCCCGGCCAGTATCAAAGACGCACCAGGGTTGGCATCCGTCTTTCGAAGGAAGTTTGGTCGAGTTGCAGAACTTCAATGCCAAGTGCCAGCGTCCGGTAAAACCTTGAAACTCCAAGATGCATCACGTTACCTTTTCTACCTGGTAACAAAAGACACTGCCCGTGACCAACCTACCTACCGAGATGTATGGGAAGCCTTACTTCAATTGAGAGGGCACGTACTAGAGTCCGACGTGCAAAAGTTAGCCATGCCAAAGTTGGAGTGCCGCCAATTAGATTGGAGGGTTATCCGAAATATGGTGGAGGAGATCTTTAAAGACACCGAAGTCCAGGTGTTAGTCTGTTGCAATCCGCATAGTTACTGGTGCGGAGAGAAAACCGTCCCTTGTCATTTTTATACAACTGGAAGTTGTAAAAGAGGGTCCAGTTGCCGATACCAGCATACAGTTCCGGTTCCAGTCCCGACAAGGTTCCAGGAGGAACCATCTTTTAAGAGGGGGGCAATGTTACGATAAATATACTGGCCTAACTTTTATGACTAATTATTCTGTTTTATTGTAGAAATTTCGGTGGAAGTCTAGAACCAAAATTATGGTGAATGAGCCGGCCAAGCTTCTCGATCTTTCGATGCTGTTCTAGTATATCAGGATTTCGTATATAAATACAACATTTTTATATGGAGGGCAGTTAATTCGGACGACGCGCTCGCGATAAAATGTTACGTTCGCTTTTTAATAAATTATGTATGTTTAGTGAAAATAAATAAATATCAGTCATTGTGCTTTTTAATGAATTAAGATAAGAACAAGACATTATAAATTAAAGACTTAACAATTAATAAATTCACAACAATAGGAAAAAATGGCAGGATATTTATATCTGCAATCAAATCAAGAATGTACAGGACAATGTTCAAAGACAGCTCGAAGATCCATCATGAAGAAAAATGTAGAAAGTAGACAAAAAACCCCTTGACTATTGATTAGTAATAAAAGATATAAAGATACCAGAAAAAAGCCAAAGTATTAATACAAAGTGGAAAACATTCTTTCCTAGGAACTAAACAGAAAAAAAAAGGAGAGATAAATAAGTAGGATATTGGAACGTGGGCGGCTTTCTCCGAAAGAAGTGGAGGTATGCGAGTAGATGTATGAAAATGAAACAAACAATTTATCTAAAACCAAAACGGAATGAGAAGGAAAGCATTTTCTAATACTTCTAATACTACCAAATTATTTTGACACTAAACTTTTTGCCGTTAATGTATTAATAAATGAACTATATGCAACTTTTTTAGACCCCAAATGTTTTTAGAATATAAACCCATTTAAAAATAATTTGACAAAATCCTAAAACCACAAATACTATTTTTTTAATTGAGTTTTTAGTTGGATTTCAATAAAATGGTGAACCCTGAGGTTAACTTAAAACAAATTAAAAGTAAATACAGCAATTGTTAAAATATCAATCTAACAATAAATAATATTGTCATTTAATTTACGGCATAAAGTTTTTGATATAATTCCGTCTTTTGTTATTTTATAATCTCATAATCCTTTTTATTGAATAACAACACCGGAAGATGTATTACCGCATCCCATATAAATCCACCTATCAGCTTCTGTTTGTATTTCTCTTTTAATCCAAAAGCTGTTTTTTCAGCTGACTCACCTACTTCACTACCCGCATAGCTAATTCGGGGATTATTTTGAGTTAGACTAGCTATAAAGCAGTAATTTTACATCGATGCATAGGGTGGTATTATGGTATTATAGTCTCAAATCACCGAAATTCATTTCAGTCAAATCGCTTTGGGGTGGAACTATATTAAAGCTCCATTATTATGGTCCACTTTAGCATTACTGCGATATGAGTATTTTTATTGTTTATGGATTGTTGTATAACACAAGGGGCGTGATGTAATTATCTATGGAGTCCAACAGTTTTTAATATTAACGTTATTGATAATGTGCTTGTTTAAAGCAAAATACTATTAGCTGAAACCAATTTTGTTGAGTCTTATATTCAATCATGCATACTTTTTATTTAAATAAAATGTTTATTATAGTACACTATACCTAACTGTTAAATCAAAAACGAATATTACATGAAATGTTATATCAAGTGCAACTAAATCGAGCTTGTATTGGTAGCTAGATTGACAACAGTGTTTTAAACATTAGTTGTGTACAGTTTATTATAAATTAATTTTGTCCAATATAGAGGACTAAATGTGTCTATTATCTGACAGATCGTCCGTTGTACAACGTCCTAATTTCATTACCTACATATTTTAACAGAAATCAAACACTGATGAAGATATTATATGCCGTTATGCAAATGACCAAACCATTTAATAAACTTACTTTACTTTTTCGTGTCTGGATCCGACTACAGTTTTTCTGCCCAATATCGGGCTACGTCTACACCCTTTGTATTTGCGAGCCATAAATCATCGAGGGTGCACTGTGATGGGCAAAGTCTGCATACTCTCAGGTGCTCCATGTTCTGTATTTCCCCACATTCACAAAGTGCGTCGCTGTCTGTATTGATGCCCCATTTAATGAGGTTCTGTTTTACAGGGGCAACACCTGTGCGTATGCGATTCAGTGTCCGCCAGGTTCTCCAGTCCAGGTTCATTCCATTAGGTCGTTCTGGATGCAGGGGGAACAGTTCGGGTGGTTCGACGCTGACATTTCTCATAAACCTTTTCCTTGATTTAAGTCGGCTGATTCCTGGTGGTTCGTCAAACCCGTATAATTGGTGCCTTTCATCGAAAGTTTGCCTGAACTTCTCCACATATTGTGAGGCGCATCTACGGTCATCTGGTGATGAGAATCCAGCTACCCGGTACAGTAGGGGTAGGGGGGTAGGCTTCATATAACCGGTAATTATTCTGCATGTTTCATTCAACGCCGTGGTGACTTGTTGGGCGTGTCTAGATCTACCCCAGACGGGACAAGCATATTCTCCTGTTGAGAAACATAAGGCCTCAGCTGTTGTCTTCAAGACCTGGGGGTTTGCACCCCACTTGCTCCCTACAAGTTTCCGGAGAAGGTTGTTTCTCGTAGAAACCTTTTGTCTTGTGTTCTGGCAGTGGAATTTATACGTTAGTGACCGGTCTAGTACTACTCCAAGATATTTGGGCTTATCAATATGTTTCAAGCGTTGTCCCTCCCAAGAAACATTCAGCTTTACATGCGCTAGTTGGTTGTTGAGATGGAATGCACATACTTGGGTTTTAGTTTTTTAATAAAAACAAAATGGATATAAAAAGTGATAAAAATGTTTTAGTTTTTTTTATTTAAACACGTTGTTAAAGGTGAATATAACAAACACAAGGAATATTACATTAAATAGAATTGTGTAACTTGATGTGATTTAAACAGGTTAACACTGTTGAGATTTTTTGGTGAGAACTGTTTTGAGGTCATCATCTATGATTGCGTGGGATCTTCTTTCTTCCATCAATTGTGGACAATGGACTACCTGAGTCTTACGTCACAATGGGCGGGAATTTTGAAAACCTTTGCAAACATTTCTAATTTATGTGTATTTGTCATATAAGATGTTGGAAATATTGCTTTTTTTTAATTGTTTAAAAAATAAATAAGGACTTTTGGTTATGAACATTCATTTTGTGTGATTTGTATTACTTGTTTGTAATGAATTTGTGAGGTAAGAATATCAAAGTATTAAGATATTTACTATGAATATTCATATTTTAAGGTTGGTTTGTTTACAACTTTAATTATTTTTTTACTCTATTTTAAGTACTAGTAATCACTAGTACTTAAAAAAGAATAAAATAATAATTTAAATATTTTTTAAAATAAAATCCACAAGGAAAATAATTCCTGTAGCTGGCTGTATACCACGTATAACAAAAGAGGTTAGTCTTTGTATGTGGGTATATTTTATTTTATAAAAACCCTTAAAAGGGCAACATTACAAGCACGAACGTTTTCGGAACAACTGTTCCATCATCAGGTTAAAATGCAGGTTAACATGCCTGAGCCACCAAAATATTTGGGTAAAAACCCTTTAAATTGAAAAATGTTACCGAAGAATGTACATGATGTTTATAATACTATATGATGTTTAATATTTTAATTAGATTTTACTTCAGGTAACATACACCCATGCTTAAGTGAGTTCCAGTGTCCGGAGAGTAAACCTCTTCAAACGGACTACCAGTTGCCAACCGTAGTCCGTTTGAAGAGGTTTACTCTCCGGACACTGGAACTCACTTAAGCATGGGTGTATGTTACCTGAAGTAAAATCTAATTAAAATATTAAACATCATATAGTATTATAAACATCATGTACATTCTTCGGTAACATTTTTCAATTTAAAGGGTTTTTACCCAAATATTTTGGTGGCTCAGGCATGTTAACCTGCATTTTAACCTGATGATGGAACAGTTGTTCCGAAAACGTTCGTGCTTGTAATGTTGCCCTTTTAAGGGTTTTTATAAAATAAAATATACCCACATACAAAGACTAACCTCTTTTCTTTCATTTTTTAAAATAACCCTGATAAAAACAACCACAAAATACCATGAAATACAGTACAAAAGTAAAAAAAAAATTAAAAATTTTAATCAAACCATAACATAACCTTAAAATATGAACATTCATAATAAATATCTTAATACTTTGATTTTCTTACTTCACAAATTTACGAAGAAGAAATAATACCAATAGCACAGACTGAATGTTCATAACCAACAGTCGTTATTGATTCTTCAAACAATTAAAAAATCAAATATTTCCAACTTCTTATGGGACAAATACACACAAATTAGAAATATTTAAAAAGGTTTTTAAAACCCACGCCCATTGTGACGTCAGAGCTTAGGTAGTCCATCAAGCAGGATATGTTTGAAAGGTCAGTGGATCAGAGCAGCTTAAGCGAAATGGTAGTGGTTCTTTTGTTCACACAAATATTTGTGTGTTAAGGCAGTATGGCCAGTTATTAGACGGTTAATAATAACTTGGTTTCTTCTATCTGAATAATTATTCAGGACAGAATTTGTTTTTGTGCAGACCTTTAATTTTGTACCTATTTCTTCCCAATGATTTTGCCATGTATTAGTACAGTGGATTTTAATCAGGTTCTTTAGATCGGTGTAAGAGTATGTTTTTAACTTTGAAGTAAGGTTTGAGCTCATTCGACTTTTGTTTGCCATTTAATCTGCTTTTTCATTTCCGTAGATACTTGTATGTGAGGGTTCCCAAATAAATGCCGCTTCCTTTCCTCGAAATGTCTTTAGTTTGTCCTTTATTGCTTGTGAAATAGGGTTTCTGGTATATATTTGTTTAAATGCAATATATGTAGTTTAAGGATAAATGCTGTCATCTTATATGTAACGGTAGTTCTCCAGTTAGAACTTGCATACTACTAACCAGATTAGTTTTAAAAGCACCCAGTGCCAATCTCAGAGCTGAAGATTGAACATTGTTAAGTTTTTTTAAAGTGGTTTTGCATGAATCGTAATATATACACCCATAATTGATTTTACTTCTAATGACTTTAGAGATGAACTAAAACGTAGCTTTGTAATCAACTTAGAATGAGACAAACATGTTCTCGCCAAAAGTCAATTTTTTGATAATTTTTTTCAATTTTTGTATAATTCTTTCTTCATATAATTCCTGAACAAGTATAATTACAACATTTTGCCTATGATAAAAATATTCGAGTAAAAACAAAACAAAAATAATAATAATAATAATTAAAAAAGTATTCCTCGACAAAAATTAATTTGTAAAGAGTGTTCAAAGTACAGACGCGTTTTGTTAATGTTCTCAACACTATTAGTGCGTCTGTGGCAATAAGACTTACCTTGGTTCATATGAGTGTGCAATCAAGTTAGTCATCTTCAGGCAGCACTGCAAAACGATTCAACCTCATTTTTAGATAAGTTACGTCCTAGCCAAACATTTAACCTGATCTAGTCCTCAGCCCAGAATACCTACCAAGACATAATAAATACAATTAATGAAGCAGCGTATAAAGCGTTCGGTAAGATCTCAAGAAAGCATACTCCGCTGTGGTGGACAAATGACATCGAGAATGAAGTACACAATAAGAAACAAGCATATCAAAAGAGGCTGCAAGCAAATGACCCAGATGATAGACGAACATACGCAAGATCAAACTAAGAAGTAAAAAATCTAGTAACTAAAACAAAAGTTATGTCCTGGGAAAGTAAATGCGAAAAACTCAACAAATATAATATGCCACAAAGATAAAGAGAAGAATAGAAAACGAAAAAACCTGATAGAAAATATACGAGGTAAATATTTAACAGAAGTAATATCTTGGGTGGAATATTACTCACAACTTCTGACTGAAACAATACTGCAATTACCGATATACCGAACAAATTACTAAAAGACAGCCCATAAGTATTACGGGAATTACTAGCGTATATTTTCACTCTATTTTATAAAGGACGTAACTTACCACCGGAGTGGACAAAAACACAAACAACATCTACACAAAAGTAGATCGAAAACATTGTTCAAACTACAGAAAGATATGTGTCATAAATTCACTTTCAAGACTTGGAGGGCGATTCTCGAATACCTACATTTGAAAATTTTGTGAAATATTTTGTGACTAGAAGATATACCTTCGCTTAACATAAACAATTGTAGTAGGTATTACTTTATTTTACCTTTTCCTGTATCATCCAAATACAGTGAAGTATTTTTAAGATACACTTAACATCACTTCGCGGCTATAATTTTTTATCAGATTTTATTACATTCTTAACTTACTTTCTCACGTTGCACCTTTAACTTTAAGTGATAAAACATAGTCCAATATAGTCCAACAATATGAAATAAGAGTGAGAGGGTGACTCACTCTAAAAACGAAATCTGATACCGCGAACTATTGAAGAATTCCATAATTCCAGCGGCGTCGATATTTCATCATTTTTTTTAGGATTGAATTATTTTATTAACACTTAATTCCATCGCGATGTGTTTGAAGGTCATTCCGTGAGTTTCTAACTTCCCCAGGTTTAAATATTGTATTTATGAGGGATTATACCATAATTTATATTAATGAAAAATAGATTTTACATTAATTTTGCTGTTTCGATTGGCAATACGCAAAAATTTAAAAATAAAATTATTAATTAAGAAATTATGTTAAGATGTAAATTTTGTGGCTGTAAAATATCAATCATAAATTGGTAAACATTTACAGAGCCACATAATTTTTTAATTTTATGTTAATGTCAATAAAAAAATTAAACATGCCACAAGAAAACAATTTCAGAACCTCTTCCCTCAGGCTTAACTTACTATTTTAAAAATATAGCTACGTAAATTGCTACGATTAATGCTTTTTTCTGAATTAATTTCTTTAATACATACATATCATTAAAAAATTATTATTCATGTTACCTAAGAACTGTCATTCCATTTGGACAGGATATGGTCAAAGTAGAATTAATCACAATAATCAAGGAGCATCGTGGTAGATATCGTCAATATAGTGTTGATTCAATGTGAATTCAATTGAAGTAAATTGGGCTCAATTGAAGGGATATGTGGCCTGAAAGAATTGGGAAAACGCAGTTATCCGTGTATTAAAAATAGATTAATTACTAAATTAAAGTAATAATTTAATAGATTAGTAATTAATTAAGTAATAATTTAAATCGCAACTATTTATTAAAATACTTCTAAAATACACAAGATGACTATTTATAAGTAAAATAAAGATCGTTTTAACTAACAATCGGTGTATTGGTTATTTGACAAATAGTTATCTAAACAAATTATTTAATTTCAGTTGTTATCTACCTATTTTCATTTTTTAAATTAAATTACTCAAATAAAGTCAATTTTTTATGTAGACAGTACTTTTAAGTTGCCGTCATGAAACGCCACTGACAAATCTAAAGAATTAAGAATACGGATAATCTGTGCTGACCAAATTTTAATTTGTTAAAATACATCATTATAACGTCTGTTATTGCAACTGGCTCACTATAAAGAACTGCATATTACCTATTAAATTGTACGGAAAACTATTAAAATGTTGTGAACCGATATTATTTTGATTTTGTTATTTGTAAATGACGTATTTCATTTGCACTTCGTACAATAAGTAGAACACTCTACACTTATGGGTCACCCTACCGAAGTTCTTGTCGAAGTATAGTTATTAATTTATTTTCACTTTACTCGTTAATGAAACTGGATCACAAGAGTTCATACTGGATTTTATCAAAGTCGATTATCTACCTAACTATAATAGGCAAAAGATTTTCAGCACATGGAGAACATCTTATAAATTTAAACTGATACAGTAATAATTCTTTAATATCTAAAAATATTAACACAAAAATATGTACTCTTGAATAAATTTAATTATGCTTAACTGTATCTTTTTCACTAATTCAACAAAATAACAAAGTATTTGAAATACGGTTTAATCCAAACTCGTCCAGTTTTCGTTCATGACTCAGCAAAGCCTCATACTTTATAAATTGATGTTGCGGAAAGCAATTGGACTTTTATTTGGAGAACAAACAAACCTTAAACATAATCTTCTTTACGGATAAAATAAGCACAAAATGAAATTGTTTTTGACGGACCCGCTTTCCATGAGGGAATGTTTGATTTTGTTATTTCAAGTCTTTTGCTTTGCGATGTGGCGAAATATTTACCGTTGTTTTGCCGAGACCGTTACGTTCCAATTATCGGAAAATTTAAATATTTCTAAAAATAAAGCCCATAAATAAATGTTTATTTTAATTATATGCGGTTTAATTCAATGGTAGAAATTAAAGTGTATCCTTCATTCTTAAAATATATATTTAACGACACTTGAATAAATAGCAAATTTGAAAATACCTTGTAGGCTAGACAAGGTTTTTCAAGGTTACACAAATTTATATAGAGCTAAAAATTATTACAAATGTTTGAGACACCATTATAAATAAAATTCGAATAAACCCCATCAATTCTGGATCTGCAAAAAAGATCATTCAAGGTCAAAGGTAGTAAATATAGGGTTTTTGCATTTTTTAGCCAAAAGGTACCTACGTTTTATTATAAAAATACATTAGACAAAAATTGTAGACCATGCAACTATTTATAAAAATCGCCTGTACAGTTTTTTGCCTTACAATCACCGTCTTAGAAATCAAAAATTGAAAACTACTATACTCTTCATAATAGCACAATATGTTAGAAATAGAAAATATGCTTTATTGTCACTGAAAATTGTATAATTTTATGGACAAAGCTTACGAAAAGTCAGAAAAATAACAATAACAATTCCAGGCAAGGAAGGAAAAATAGACAAAAACATTTTAAATTTTTAAAATATTTTATTAATAAACCAAATTAAGAAATAGTTAAACTAAATAACATAACTTTTTATCAAAGTAAGTGTTCGATATGTCCACCATTTTCTTTAATTCATTTGTCAATATATTCCATAAAAGATCGTTTCATATTAAATAGCATCATTGGTTTTAAAGAAACTGCTGCAGTATTTATTTCTTCTCATAGTTGGTTGCGAATGTTTATGAGATTTTTATAGACACGTTGTTTTAATACGCCCCATACACCATAATCAAGCGGATTAAATTCTGGGCTACGTGGTGGCTATAATGTATAATGAATGAATATAATCTTCTGGATACATATCCAAATCTTATGGTACATTATGGAACTGCATCTTATTTGTCGCAGAGGTTAACTAATGTATTAAACTGTAATGTACCTCATTCATTGATTACTTATATACACACGGAATAGCATATCGACAACATTACTTATTTATATGATTACGTTACAGCTTACGAGTAACTATAATTACATATCGAATAAATGGACTATTATGAGTAACTAAAGAACTAATATTATGCTGAACTAAATTGCCTGTGTTTACTATGTTTATAACAATATCGGTTATTAGGCCCACGATGATGTTTTTGTAAAAATGCTGAGTCTTTAAGGTAAGATTTGTAGATCTGTGCTTTAGTTTCTAATTGTCCTAATAAAAATGGGTAAACAACTTACGTAATAAATAATAAGTATTCTTTTGGGATTTTTGTTCTCAATGCCTTTTCTCTAGAATGTGATGGTGTACCATCTTACATAAACCACATATTTTGGGTTTTCAGCATTTTACAATAGGGAAAAAGTAATACAACGACAGTAGGTATAGAATCTTAAGCAGTGATAGAAAAGAGAAATTGTAAACATGATGACGGTCAACGTCTGAATACGGACACCGTACCTAAAGAAGAAAGTGACGAATATTTTCTCCAATAAGACATTTAGCAGTCATAACAAAAATTTTGTTATGTTGCATTATCATCTTTGAGTTATTTTAATACGAATAAACTATGAAATATGCTTATCTATAGGTATTCAGTGCTTTACCGCACAAATATCACAATTAAGAATTATTATGCAACTGACGATTATCTCGAAATGCGATTATCTCGAAATCGGTTGAATTTTGAGGTTACTAACAAGTATACCTTTTCTTTGTAAAAATAATGTATCTTTAATATTGTTTAACACAAATAGAGCTAACTTAAAGATCAAAAAAGTTAAGCGCAAATCTATGACACACATGTGGCATATGTGGCGCCCTCTATCAGTTACATTAAAGTACGCATAAAATTATATTTTATCCTACTTAAGACCGTCTTATCATAAATTTTTGTCCAAAAATATTTACAAACGTAAAAGATATAACGAAAAATAACATTTTAAAATTCCACTTTGACATCCTGTATCTTTCTTAATATCAACATTTTATTAAAGCAAGTTGGCTTAAATCGTAATATTTTAAAGTGGAGAATCTACGGTTTCTGTTTGTACAATTACTTAAGGACCACCCTGTATATATATAAATACTTCAGTTACTTGTACATAAACGTACATATTGTAATTTCTAAGTTATTCGTTAAGAAACTATTACACTGAATAATATATGGTCTTTCAGATACATAGGCTTTTGTCATTTTACGGAACTTAAGGGGGTATGTTCAAGCCGCAGTTAAAATGAGTGGCATTCAAACTAACTAACATTTAACAACTCTTTGAGTAGATGGCAGCACGTGCATCGTATTATAATATTTTGATTTTCCCGAAATTTAATTCTCTGAACAGCGACATTGTTGCCAACGAGGCCAAGTACTTAGACTTATAATATAATATACGATTGGTAGAATCGGTACAGTTCGCTCTCAATCGGCAGTCTTCTTCAATGTAAGTTGAAATTAGCTATTATTTGAAGTTTCACAAATTCTAATTTTTGGATTGGATCATTCGATATAATTTTTTAATTTTTGTATTGTGTTGTGTTGTTGTTCATTTACCTTTGAAGTTAAGTTGCTGTTTGGATTTTGAGTGTTGTTTTTTATCAGTCTTGTTTCCTAACTAAATTAAAAAATTAAATTTTAAGTACAAAAAAATTACTTATAATAAAAATATACACCTGTAAACCTCATAATTCATCAACCAAGCAGCGGACGCTAAGGGCTGATCAGTTCTTTGTAATTTTACATTTTTCTTAGTAACAAGGCTATTGAATTTATATTTATTTTTAGCCGGTAAACGAAAACCTCCGCGAAAACTTCTGCAGTTTCTCTGATATTTTCCATAGACACGGAAACATTTGAACATGAACATGAAACACGGAAAGATGCCAATGTCGAATCATATCTTCTGGTAAACATGACTCAATAAGAGGATACAATATCGCTGCAAACTTGTCAGTAGGTTTGTCTAAGGTCTCAAGTGAACGAAGTTGACACTCAATCATACCATAAAGAGCAGAAATACTACAAGGACTACTAGAAACTCGTCTCAAAATTAACTTTAAGAGCTCTCTAATAACCTAGACTGCAAATTCTGAACAATTTTTGAACTCGATTGCAGGTAATTTAAATTTGCGCTTACCTTTGCACTTGATGACTCTGAACTTACTAAACCTGTTTCGTCATAATATTTGTACTTAAGTTAGTACTTATTTGTACTTAGTTTAAAGTACTTTGCACTGTATTTATCCTTTGCCTCCATCTCACTGATTAACTCTTATTCGGAAGCTTCTTCGAATATAGTTTCAAGTACTGCACTCTCCACTTCACAAAACTCATTGTACTTTTACCTGTAAGAGTTCTCAGGTTCTCTGTCCAAAAACAATAACAATTTTCGCAAATGCACTACAAACTACCGTTCTTCGTTTTCCGGGTTCGAAATAATAAAAAATTAAATTTTAAGCACAAAAAACTTACTTTTATATTAAATTACACAAGTGTGATTTTATTTTAATACAGTTTGTTTGGTGGTACAAATCTACAAGTTCGACTAACTGTATCCTATGCAATTCTAATATTATTATTAATATGACACACGATACATTCCCAAACGAAAAAGTCATAAAATTTAATTGCCTCACTCCAGCACTAAACTGGATGTGCTGATAAGGGAATTTTTTAAGTAAACATATTAAGTAGTCACTTGACACTTATCCTACTATACACAAAACATTCATTAATTTGGAAATATTTTATTCTTCTTCATGTACCATGTCCTTTCAGAACGTTGGTGACCATCATGGCTATCTTAATTTTATTCACTGCCACCCTAAATAGCATGCTTGTATTAACACCATACCAATCTCGCAAGTTCTTCAACCATGAGGTTCTTCTTTGTCCTGGACTGCATTTGCCTGCTATTTCCTTGCATGATATTTTGTAGCAACCTATATTTGGGACCTCTCATTACATGTCCGAAATACTGCAGCTTTCTCTGCTTGATGCTTTTTATGATCTCAGTAGTATAAGTACCTAGTAAGTACCAGTAAGTACCTAATATTGTATTAGGTATTTATTTCAGGCGACAATTCTGAAGTATTTACCTGCCCAAAAATATTTATTCCAAACTGCTAAAATTTGATTTTTTGAAAAACAGGTAAATTATGATCAAAAAAGGGATTATGGACTATTTAGGTATAAGAACAGTATTTATAAGAAATCTAAAATACCGTTAGTCAGTTGAAAAACAGCGTCACCACAATAACAATTTTTTTCATATCGAATGTTAGAGATAGTGCAAACACTCCTGACCATGGCGCAGTAGACGAAATTTGGTTTACAATAGAACATTTCTGCCTTTATGTGAATTTTGACTCCGCCTTCGCGCAGCCTTATGGTCAGGAGTGTTTGCACTATCTTTTAGGACTCTAGTGAATTTCAATAATATTTTTCATTTACGGAAATAATTAATCGACAAAATTTAATAGATCATTACATAATATTGTTTTGTCTATAAAAATTAAATTTGTTAAAAAGTGAACAAAACTGGAATTGTTTTTATGTTTATGTATTATCTAAAAACCAGTATAATCCCGCAGTAAACTTTACTGACCAGTTTGACTATCAACCACGATTATATAACGTCAGGGTACCAAGGATAAAAATAGTATACTTGTATATTTAAGACATTGTGACGTTATACAATCATTATTAAACATAGAAAGACAAACGAAGCCAAAATATTAACTGGGAAAAAACTTTGCTAACAAAAACACGTAATTCGTATTACCATGGTTACTGCATAACCCATAGATAACTGGCACAACCACAAAACTAGTTTTCAATGTTTTGCAGATTTTTCTTAAATTCGGCAAACGTGCATCTGTCGCCATTTAATACACTACTGCTACCTTCCACTAAATGACACGTGAACTTATTTTCTTATCTTAGCCGAACTGATTTCTCACTAACAAAATGTAAAAGTTTATAGTTTACGTACATAATCATAAGTTGAAGATTTGTTTTGAAATAGTGACGATAACTGTACCTAAAAAGTATATAAATTTTAACATTGTGACATAAAACATTAAGGAAAGAAGTTGCAAAAAGAAAAAGATTTAAGTTGCAAAGGGATATGGTTGTATAATTGTTTTGCCGAATATAATATAGATTTCTTTACTAACTAAGTGGACGGGATCGGTAAGTACACATCAAAGGTTGAGTTTCTGAAAATACAACCCTTTTGAAGATATTTCAATTAAACCGTTGTTAGGACGCCATCTTTAAAAGGCATTTTGCGATGATAATCGATATAAAATGAGTTCCAGAATTTGTAGTTTTGTTTTTAAAGAACTTTTTTGGACATTCTGTATGTAGTCCACAAATTTATTCGAAAATAATTGTATTATTATGTATATATATAATTATATTATATTGCTTTTGTAACCAATATACATATAAATATAAACAGTATGACATTTCCTTTACACTGTAATATATTTTAGTACACCTGCTGTTTTTATATAAAATAAAATACAGTTCGAGTATTTTATGGAGCATGGAGAAAGATTATAGTTTATACGGAATACTATTCGACATTTTTCAATGCAGCTCGTTCTACCGATGCCATAAAAATATATCAGCAAATGTTCGTCATAACTTCCTCGGCTACACAAAACATTCACATCCCACTCTTATCAGTCGGAGACCTCGAAATGCACTGCACTAAAATTATTTATGATACATTTACTTCTGCCGGTAATATATTAGATAAAATGTTTCCCCAAATCCCTTAGGCCAATATTAGGGCATGCAGTGTTAGCAAATAGAGCTTACACATCCTGAGGGTGGTCATGGGGCCGAACACCCTATCCCTTATCCCTTAAAACCCCAGTATTAGCGCTATTAGACGTATCTGGTCTGGCAGTCACTCCAATTACTGCAAATGCCAGATGCAATGGTCATTATGTTGCGAACACTGTATATGTAATTGACATCTATATATGTTCCGAAGCCAAAGATATTTAATACGCCATTAATATAAATCCATCCACTTAGATAGCTAATTACATACGATCCACGTTTTTTATAGATGGATAAGATGGATATAAGTCCGTTTTTAGACTTAGCGTTAATATAAAACAGAATATACAGTGTGACAAAATATAATCATATTGTATACTTATTTGTACAGTGGGCGTCTACAGTCCAACACCCGCCCAATTATATTCTGATCCATAAAATTTAGATGACTACATTTTTGAGTAACTGATCTACAGAACTTTGATTTTATGCTATTTTAGTGTCATATTTATGCGAAATGACCAACTGGCGCTATTTTGCAAAACTGTATATAGCAAGTAATACCTTAAGTTCGTGCGTTACTCCATAACCACTCAATATTCACTAAAGAGTGTGTAAAATAAAAGTACGGACGCTAATAATGATCATTTTTAGGTGCTATAGAAAACGCTTAAACAAATCAATTGATTTGTCTAGTTTCCCACCCAATACTAGTTTATTTATTGCTATTTGTCTATTTACTGATATTGGCCAAAAATATGACATTATCGACATTTTTCTTAAATGACTATAGAGCATGTGGTCTATAGGATCTTATCCATAACTAACTTAGTTGCTTTCATCAGGTCCTCGTAGACACATCGTCTCAGGACCAGCAACTTCACGTGGAGTCATACGTCGCCATGTTACCAAATCCAATGGTAACTTTAACATCATATAATTTATCACAATATAATGTAAACCAAATTTAAAAAACAAATTTTAACGGGTTTTTACCCACATATTTAGTGGCTCAATACATTTATACCTACCTAGTGCACTGATGATGGAACATGGATTCTGAAAACTTTTTGTGATATAACCTGATTGGAGCTTTTTAAATTATATACCTTTTGTAAAGGATTTTTAATAATTTTTTTTTTTTTATTTAAAATAATTTTACAAAACGGTACTTGTCCGCTATTTGAGTTTAAAATTAGAGGGCAGTCTTTGGACGTACCACGGGTAATGGTAAAGAGTTAGACTACAACCTTCCAAACAGAAAACACATCTTCAAAAAGAACACTTAACTTAGACTAGAAATATATTTTAGGACAAACGCAGTTACGGTTTATCACATCACGATTTCCACAATCGTCATACAAAGCGTTATCCAACAGGCGAATTGTTTTTTTTTACGATTTTTCAGTTGTCTCTTATTTACATAATATTCTTTATGCCATAAAAGCTAAATAAACTTTTTTTACATAACAGCATCATTTCCTTTTTGTATTATTTGGCTGCACATTTTTAATTTACATGATTCGGTTTTTTTATGTGGTCATACATTTTGCTTATTTTGATCTTATATATACACGGTGGGCCAAATTTATTTGGAATTCATTTTGATTTTAACTAACTTTATTTCTGATCCGATTTTGATGAAATTTGAAACCTATATTCAAAACGCATATTTAAATTAAAACTTACAAGATTAACGGCAAACCTTAAGGGGGGTCTAAGTAAGGATCATTTTTATAAAGGCTTACTTTCAAGGTCGTTGCAAAAGTAAACCTGTTAATATTTAAATTAAAAAATTAGTATTACTATTAATAAGTATCTGATACGACTACCCTTAAAATCATATTAAAAATTTTTTAAGCGTTTGGAGCAAAATAAATAACATTCTGAAAGGGTGTACATATTATTTTTATTAAATTAATTTTTTTATTCAAAAGGTTATACAAATCTTTTAACTAAATAAAACAAGTCTTCGAAGCCATTGTACAATTATTGATCGGTTAATAATTTCTTGGTCGAATTGGTTCCACCAAAAATCTATGCGATGTTCTAATTCCTCGATAGTGTGAAAATAGTTTTCGTGAACCGTGGCTTCTAATGTACTCCAAATATTGTAATCAACTGCTTTAAGATCAGGGCTATTTGGAGGCCACATGTTAGGTTCGATGAAAACTGCAACTTGTTTTTGCAAATATGTTATCGTATTTCTGGAAGTATGAGATGGAGCACCGTCTTGTTGAAAGGTGAAGTTGTGACTAGCATATTGCTTAAAATATCTCTCTGATAAATTCCAGAATTTATTTTAAGACCAGCGTCTACAAAATAATTTTTTGTTTTTTCCATCATTGAGACTGCTAGTGAAACCATCGCTAAAGGGAAAAATGACTTCTTTGAACTAAACGTTAATCTAGCGGTATGTCAGATTTCTTTCGAGCACCAGAGTAAACCCTAATGTTTTGGGGTTTTTTGGTTGACGCAATGAAAAAAAATCTGAAAACCAGATTTTTGCCATTTGTTGTCTGCTTCTGAAGCTTCGCTTATTCAAGTCCTGCCTTATTATTCTACGCACAGTTGTACGTATAATGTTTGTTATTTATGATATTTTTTTTTTAAACTAATAACATCATTTTGCCCAACATTTTCAAGAATTTCCCTTATCATGGCAATATATTCATGACTTCTGCCAGTTTTTGTTCTTCCCCGCCCTGATTTCATTTTAATGGAGCCATCATTTTCTCTCAAATGTTTTAAGAAGTAACTAATCGTGCTCACTTTCCAGTTAAACACCGGGAATATTTTTACAATTCTTTTGGGACAATATTTTTTTTTTATTTAAAGACTTTATTAACATTTTATCTTCAATTGATGGGTAAACCATTTTTAATAATAACAACACAAAACTAAATATATTAATGCCTGCTGACAGTTAACGTAAAACATCGGATAGTTTTTTGTTGGAACTAATTCGACCAAGAAATTATTAACCAAGCAATTGGATAGTGGCGTCGAAGACTGCAAGCTGTAGTAAATAACCATGGGGGACACATCCATAATCCATAATGAATTTATTTAGTTAATTTTTAAGTTGTTTTTTTTTAGTTAAAAAATTTGTATTGCCTTTTATACCTAAAAATACTACATATTTAGAATCTCCCTTTTAGAATCTCATTTATTTTGCTCCAAGCGCTTAAAAATTTTTAATACATGGGGGACACATCCATAATGAATTTATTTAGTTAATTTTTAAGTTGTTTTTTTTTTTAGTTAAAAAATTTGTATTGCCTTTTATACCTAAAAATACTACATATGTACGCCCTTTTAGAATGTCATTTATTTTGCTCCAAACGCTTAAAAATTTTTAATACGATTTTAAGGGTATTCTTTCCGAATACTAACAAATTTTAACTAATTTTTTGAATTTAAATAACAACAGGGTGACTTTTGCAACGACCTTGAAAGTAAGCCTTTATAAAAATGACACTTACTTAAACCCCCCTTAAAGTTTTTTCGTTAATATTGTAAATTTTAATTTAAATATGCGCTATCTATATAGGTTTCAAATTTCATTAAAATCGGAACAAAGCTAAAAAAGTTATTTAAGGTCAAAATCAGTCCCAAATAAATTTGGCCCACCGTGTATAATAATGCATATCTGGTTAGATATTCTAAACATTTTTAGTAGTGCTTAAAAGAAAAATGATACATGTACTTAAATAACTCTAGTGGGAGAGGTATATATATGCTTTTGCCTCCACTATTTAATAAATATTTCGAATTTATCTTAAGGGAAATTATACAGGAATGAGACATGAGTGTGTTTATTTAGGAAGTTGCTATTACCCACTTAAGATGCGCAGACAGTATATTTTTCATCACCAATGTGGACAATCTACATAGATTATTAGAAATGATGAAAATCAAATAAAAAGTGTCGAATTAGACAAACTAATTTAATGATAAAAAGGCAAAATAGATGGTAGTTAAAAAAGATTATCACCTCATTCACCAATCACCATTATTTACTCATTATTGTCAATCATTAGATACAGAATTGAGCAGAAAAGACAAGTTTCTTCTAAAATTAATAAAGTAACAAATAAAAATAACTAAAAAAATACTAAAATAAACATACAACTCCATGCGCACTTACTACTTACTATACCGGTGTTTATTAGTATTTTCTAGAGCATGGGTTCGCAATGAGTCATGAATCACGTGCCCAACTAATACCATGTATAAGCTGTAATTTTACCCCCAAGCTTTCGAAACCTGAACATATAAGAGAATGCTAAGACATATATGTACCGCTAGATAAACTATTGGGTATATCTTTTTCCAGACTTGTTAAAATAAGAACACGAGAAACTAAAAGAAGTCTTGTTAGAAGAGATATAAAATATTGCAACTCATTTTAATCGAAGGAATAATTTGTAGAAAATAATGATGTAAGGAAAGTACATATCAGTTTAAAGAATATACGTCGATGGAATCCGAGAAGCGGTAGATATAGGTACGATGTAATTGGTTGTCGACGTTTGAAGAACACATGACAAAACAGACTAAATAGTTATCTTAATTTTCTACGAATAATGGTATTGCTCTTACACATCTCACACAAAATATTTTTATCCTTATCTTACATTTGATCATATAATCTAAACTATATGATAGTTATATAAGATCCGGTCAAGGAGATTTAAATCTATTTTTACAGATTAGGAATCTAAGGGCCCCTTAAAAGGTTGGCAACTAAAGGTTGGCTACTACAATTGCGAACTCTTCTCTGTCTTCAGCTGTTCTTATTACCTGTTCAACTGTGGGACACTATGCCATACATACTACGAGACTGGGATAGATGGGTAGCCAAAAGACGCCTGTTTAAAAGTGAGTTGAGGGAGAATTTTGGACTGTCATAAAGATCCAACGACATAAAAGAGAAACTTAAAAGACGAATTGAAAAAAGACAACAGAAGATAAGGCAGGTGATCAGAGTGAGGAATGATGAATGAACGAATACTTGTGAGATTATGAGTGAAGATGGATGCTGTGCCCAAATTAATTCCAAATCAGGGCAGCCCGTACCAGCATACGACATTGTCTAGAAAAGTGATTTTTAGCAGGTAGGCCACTGGCACTGATGACGATGGTGGTCGAACAGCCCTTATAGCCTCAATACCTTCGCAGCAATTAAGAAGGAATCTTGCATTCTTCTTTTTTTGGTGCCTATTCGTTTCGAATATTGGCGATCATTCTGGCTATAATTATTTTATTAACTGATACTTTAAATAGATTAGTTGTTCTTGTGGAGACCTATTTCCTCAGGTTTTTTAACCATGATATTCTTCTTCTCCGAATTCCTCGTTTTCCGAATACTTTGCCTTGAAGGATTATTTTTAGAAATCTGTATTTAGTGCAGTTTCTCATTATGTGTCCGAGATATTCTAACTTTCTCCTTTTAATCGTATACATCACTTCTCTTACTTTCCCCATTCTTCGTAGTACAGTCTCGTTGGTTGTCTTGTCCGTCCATGATATCCTTAGGATTGTTCTGTATAGCCACATCTCGAAGGCTTTAAGGTTTTTCTCCATCGCTTTAGTGAGTGTCCAGGACTCAACAGCGTAGTATCTTTCATAACAAAAGCTAATGTAAGTGGTTCAGTCGGTCTAGGACTGAAATCAGGGTTACGAATATACTTACATCTAACCGATTATTAAAAGAGGCCAAAGTTTTCATGTCCAATACCCTTTTAAAAGGAATAAGTTTGGCTTGTATACGTCTGTTTATAGTATTGTAATCTATTCAGCGAGATCTGAAATTAATGATTGAACATGTAAGAAGATCAATTAGGTTGGTGTTTATATTCGATAGATTTATAAACTAACTGATGAAGGATATATAATGGTAATTATAATAAAACTCTATAAGTTCCGTCAAGCCTAAATTTATGCCCTGGAATAACTTTAGTTTTTACTTAGAATCTCTTAAACGTAAATTTTATTTCTTTGAACTAGCAATTGTCCTATCGGAGGTTTTTTGTAATATATGCTATTTTCATTTTTGTGTATGATAATTTATTTCTATAATGTATTTTTTTTTAATTTCGCTCATTTCCTGTAGTGTTTTTGGAATATTAACAACCAAATTAATGTAACTCTTTAAATGCTAGTAAATCTGACTTCTTTTGAAGAAGTCGAAAATAGCAGATATTGAAATTAAAAACTTTTTAACGGTAAAAATGATAAAAAGCAATATTTTCCTGTCTTAAAGTAATTAAATGAAGACTATTAAATATTCTACTATATCACGTTTCAGAGATAAAATTCTTTTAACTACCGCTTTTTTTATTTTCTCATTTATTATCTTAGTAACAATTATCCAAGAACTTTTAAAATATATAAAATTTATAGTATATTCAAAAAAACTATTCAAGTGTGAAAAAACGGAGAAATATAATTGTCGTTTTATTTAACGTCATAAATTCCGACTATAAAAAGAAATTACATGAAAGTGCAACTTTATTACATCATAAAGTTTTATTTCCAGTTTTACTACGGTTAAGCTGAGATTATCCTAAAATGTTTCAACAACGCATTGATATAAAACATACTCAACCCTACACTGGGACATAGTTTAGCTCATTCCTGTGATAGGTTAAATTGACAAAAAATTGTAAAACCACATTTAATGCAGTTGGAGTTAACAAAAAATGTAACTTTGAAGTTTTTGTTTCTTTAAATCGATAAATTCACCTAATATTTGTAAATCTGCAGGTCCTTGGCAGATTTACAGATTATCTACAGATTACAGGTATAAAGTCTTAACTCTTACATACCCAGTACTCACTAACGTGAGTGTCGTAACAAATTACTAAATAAAAGTCAAAATAATATGTGATTTGATTCAGGCCCGAATCATTTGACTGTGATAAATACCGACTGCCTGCGGTTTAATGCGAAAGTGCTTAATTAGCAATTGTGACGAAAAAGTGTCCCTCTAAAGTCGTATTATATTGTTGACATGACATCAAAACATAAGTAGTATTTTTTTTTATTTTTAGCGTGTATTTGTAATGTTAAAGAAGATTACAATATTGTAAAATTATTACCTCAAGTGTTGTAAGAACCGGCCTTAGACTTATATCACAATTTGTGATCTTTGAGTCTCAACAACTTTGTAGCTTGTCTAAACA
Source organism: Diabrotica undecimpunctata (assembly GCF_040954645.1). Taxonomy (NCBI): domain Eukaryota; kingdom Metazoa; phylum Arthropoda; class Insecta; order Coleoptera; family Chrysomelidae; genus Diabrotica; species Diabrotica undecimpunctata. The sequence goes on from NC_092808.1 coordinate 49,756,134, forward strand.
AATCAATTATTTTGTTACAGGATCGGGGTCTAAAATTAACTTAAAATATAAACTTTTATTTTATTATTATTATTTTATTATTTATAATTATTATTATTTTATATATTATTATTTTTTATTTTAAGTTTTATCTTCCTGGATACAAAACTGAACTTTGGAAGTTTTCCTAAGCTTTTATTTTATTGACCACCATTTGCAATCTAGCCTTATTTCTTCCATTTCCTAAATGTTTTCTTCTAGCTAATCTACAAATCATAATTATACAGTTATTATTGTACAATTAAGGCATGTATGTACATAATTATGTAAAATTATTAATATAATTTCAGAGTTTTAAAAACTGTATCAATAGGACTGGTTCAAAATCGATTAGGAGAGCGTAATTAAGGTTAGGTATACAGATAATTGTTAATCACGTTTATAGAAGTCCAAAATTGCTGGTTTATTCATTCGCGAATCGGTACTCGGAAGCTGGTAGGAGTTTGTCTGTAACGAATTAGCTGTTTTTACTACGTCTCTCACGGTATTGTCTCTCTAAGCGAGGTGGAGAGCACGTCTGCTGTCCACGCGATTTAACAGTCAAGAGAGAGAGACAGAGAGAGATTTTATTTTTCATTTTCCAAGACATGTCTGTATTTCTTGAGGGTGGGTTAGAGTGGGAGTAGGAATTTTTACTTAGAGTTGGATTCAGTAATGGTTTTTAATATTGAGGTTGAAAATATAGGATTTGATACAGCAAAAAGTATAAAATTGTTTTTTGCATATGAAAAATTGACCAATTTTTCCACTTGACAAATATGAATACTCATTCCGCTGTGGAAGTTAGACAATATGTGTAGATGGATTCGAAGATGTATTATTATTGTAAGACCTCACTATCACGTGATCTGAATTTGTTCGATTATTTCTATGAGGTATTATTAATAGCACAAAATAATAATTTTATGTTTAATAATTAGATGATTTTGAAACATTTAAGCACTGAGTCACGCACTGACAAAGGCTCAAGGAATAAAGAAGAGGAATATTATATGAAAAATATTCGGAACTACTAAGGTAATCTAAAAATCTTAAAATCTACAGGATGGTCCATTTGGAAAATAAAGTGTTTCACATTATTGGAAAGATGGAAGGTTAAAAAACGCAAATAAATATCAATACCTATCGACTTCATAAAGAACTGTCATAATTATGTTACCCATTTCTAAAATCATTTAAGCGTTTTATATACTTTTACATTTTGAGTAATGTATTGAGTATAGAATTGAGTAGTACTTTATATACTTTAGCGTAATACGTATACATAAACATTTAACACGTCAAAGATACAATATATATCCAACGCGTACAAAAAAGTAGTAATCTTTTCATTTAGCTATTATATTTATTACTAGTCTATCAAATAATTTATAATTGTTACCATTTTTCAATTTGTACCTTATTTCCTCCTAAATTATAACTGCAATCGCCTGGGTCATCCAAAAAACTTTTCGCATAAAGGGACTTGAAAAATAATAAATTAAAATAACTGACAGAACCCTGTTTGTACTCGTGCCGATCAAACCAATTACGAAAGTAAACTTTTCTCTCCTTTTTCGATCATAAATCTTTTCCGAAAAAGTTATAATTAAAATTTATTTGGAGAAATGCCTGAAAGATAGAAAATTCATAATTTATGAGATACAGATTCACCAAATGTAAAAGCAGTACGAGGAAATTTTAACTCGTCGGATTTCTCATTAATTTAGAGGTAATTCCATAAATGAATACGTTAACTTTAGAGTTATGTGCCCAACTTGAATGTTTAACTTTCCCGTTTTAATTGCCCGAGTATGTGATTAGCGAGCTATTTCGACTTCCTGGTAAATCCGCAATTTAAATTTACAAACATGTTGTTTTTGTTAAATAGATTTACAAAGGAAATATCTTCATTTGTACAAAACTACGACAAACACCACAAGTCTAATGTATTTAGGTCAAAACTTTTACATTTCTACGTAATATCAACTAGAACAGAGGTTAATATACGAAATATGTATATATATATATATATATATATATATATATATATATATATATATATATATATATATATATATATATATGTTCGGAAAGATTTCCGCGATTAGTACAATTAAACTTGGAGCTAAGATTAATATTATTATAAAAATTAATATTAAACTCACCAGTCTTCCGGGTTGAACCGCGTCGATATCCATTTTGCCGAGCTTTCGACATCCTCTCTGATGTCTTCTTCAGGGCTTCCGAGGTCTCAGTCTCCCGAGCCTCCAAACACTACTACACTCACTAGTCACTTCTAGTTCACTCACTAGTTCACTGCTACGACTAGGACCAGGGGACGCTTCATTTATACCGTCGATGGTGACGTGGCCTAGGTGACCTCCATGTAGAAGGTAACCGTATGGCGTCATCTCTTTTATTAAAGCAATTTGGTGTTTTTTCTATTTCTATGGCTTCTCGGATAATTCTTGGTTTATAAAAGCGGATGGGGGCTATGGTTCTGGAGTTTTCGCAATTCCGATTCAATTTCAGCTCTCGGTCAACACCATCTTCATACAGGTCACAAAATTGATTTCGAAAACTCCAGAACCATAGCCCCCATCCGCTTTTATAAACCAAGAATTATCCGAGAAGCCATAGAAATAGAAAAAAGACCAAATTGCCTTAATAAAAGAGATGACGCCATACGGTTACCTTCTACATGGAGACCTCTCATAAACAAAATATCGCCCCCTCCATCTTCGAATCAAAATCCCACTGTCGGAAATGTTCGCGCCAACTCTCGCTCCAATTCAAACCCTAACTCCCACCTAGGCCACGTCACCATCGACGGTATAAATGAACCGTCCCCTGGTCCCAGTCGTAGTAGTGAACTAGTGAGTGAACTAGAAGTGACTAGTGAGTGTAGTAGTGTCTGGGAGCTCGGGAGACTGAGACCTCGGAAGCCCTGAAGAAGACATCAGAGAGGATGTCGAAAGCTCGGCAAAATGGATATCGACGCGGTTCAACCCGGAAGACTGGTGAGTTTAATATTAATTTTTATAATAATATTAATCTTAGCTCTAAGTTTAATATATATATATATATATATATATATATATATATATATATGTATATAAATGTAAAATAAACATATACAAATGTAAAATAAAAAATAGAGAAAGGGGAGAAGACGAAGGAATTTATAAAATTATGTTAGCTATACATATCGATAAACGGTTTAATAATTTGTGTGAAGTGTCATGGACTTTTTTGAATTTTAGAATTATTGTGAATTGGGACTTTCCGAATTATAAGAATTAGTATATTTAAGATATTAGTTTTAAGTAATCTCAATGAAATTAATATGTTTCATTTTTACCTACAGTAAATCATCATAAAATCTTGGGGCTAATATTCGTTCAGTACACTTAAAAAATCTAAAGGATAACTGTGCTGGTAAACTAAACATATTGAAAACACTGGCACATCCTCAATGGGGAGCTGAAGAAAATATATTATTGAGAATCTATAGAGCTCTTATTCGCTCTAGATTACATTATGGATGACCGCCTGTAATACTTATCTTAAATCTCTAAATTAAATACAAACGACCTCCTTACTTATATGTCTAGGTGCATTTCGATCTAGCCCCGCCGAAAGCATATGCATTGAAGCTTTGAAACCTCCAATTTTTATAAGACGTCAGCTTTTACTCTCTTTTTATTTCACTAGAGTTTCCGCCAATCCAAAAAACCCAGTAATTAAGCTCATTAACATCCACCACGCTCCTGAAAATAGAGACAGATCTGTTTACCCCCTTCCACAAATAGTAAATCCTTTGCTAGCAGCTATAGTATCGAATATAACTACCCCCATCAGTACTTCCAATATTCCTCCATGAACCAAAAAGCTACCTGCTTTCAATACTAGTCCAATTCGATGTAAGAAAGAAGACACTCCTAAGCACCTCCTTAGACAATTATTTCAAAAAGCAATAAATGCAAAACAGTACAACTAAGTTCTTTATACCGACACATCTAAAGATGACAAGAATACTGGCTGTGCTATCTGTACCGAAAACATTATCTTAGCTCTACACCGACTACCAACCACTTGTAGTATTCATACTGCAGAATTATATGGTATCCTTAAAGCTCTTGAAAGGACTTCCCCTAATAAGAAATCTCTAGCTATATTCATTGATTCTCTTTCTTCAATTCAGTCCATTGCCAACATATACTCGTTAAATCCGATAGTCCAAAAAATCCAACACATCTGTCATCAAAACCACAGCAGAGGAACATCAATAACCATTCTTTGGACCCCATCTCATGTAGGGATCACTGGAATTGAGTCTGCAGATATCGCAGCAAGAAAAGCAAGTTGTTATGACCTACGCCTAGAAAAACTTCATCTTCATCAAGATCTAGCAGCAATCATAAAACAAAACACTCGTAAAACATGGCAAAATCATTGGAATGGACAAAACACAAAACTGCACATAATCAATCCCACTGTGTACTCATTTAAGATACCTACAATAACTAGGAGGGACAAACTCATCATTAGAAGACTCCGAATAGGACACACTCGCTTCACTCACGGATACCTGATGACTTCCGAAAACCCACCTGTTTGTGAACATTGTGACTCTCACCGCCTTACAGTAGAACGCTTGAGTGCAGTTATTATAGACTATTATAGTCTAGCGCATAATATAAACGGTAACCTGAAACAGATACTTAGTTCGCCAAATGCGTACAGTGCTCTAATTGACTTAGATTGCAGATTATATTATCGTATATAACAAATATTGGAACACTGTTCGTTAAAAAAAAACAAAATGTTTGTAGCATTATATTTATTTCAAATCTAATGTAACTTACTGTATTAATCTTATATGTATAATGTAATACTCCAGACGTTTTTCTACCCGTGTCAATAGCCATAGACGTCGAGACACGTTAATTTCGATAAAAAAAATATGTTTCATTGAAATATCATCATGGGAAATCTGTTTACCTGTTTTTTTTAAGGATTAATTTTTGTCTTGAACAAAACAAGTCATTAAAGGTAGAAAGTTTCTTTTATCTCGTATGTTTTGTACAAAATTATGAAATGTGAAAATTGATTTTTGAGAAGTGAATTTCTTTTGTCTTAAATGAAAAAGAGGATATGTTGGAAACCGAAAGGGTAAGGAACTGCTGTTTGACTTTAAGCGAGAGTTTAAACATCGAATTCAGCAGAAGAAATATAATATATGTAGTTTTTGTTTTTGAACGGTGAAAGTAAATTTTAATTTGTAAGAAATCGTGTAAATGTAAGTGAGAACAGTGTTACTATTTGAATCCTGAGTTGGAAAATTGGCAGTATAAAAAGTTTGCAGAATTTTTAAGTAAAAAAACAAACTACCATTCCTCGGGAGATTCATAGCTAACAAGAGTTTGGAAGACAAAAGGAGATATAAACGGTTTTTATTAGGACATTTTTGATCGACAGTCCTGTTTTTATAAGCAGAACCAGAAAAGGAGTTCTCGCTAGGATGCTCACTAAAGTTAATCGCTTAAGTAAAGTTCAGAGGAAAATTGTTAGAATGAGACAATTAATTGAACTAAACTTGTATGATTTTTGTGTGTTAATTTTATGAATACAAGCTATATAATTTAGGGAAACGTTTATTTCTAAGGGATGTGTTTATTTGTATGAAAATTTTCAAAGGTATTTTATCATTCTATTTTAATTATATTGCACAAATTTGAATTATTTTATATATTACCTCCTACTCCTCTTCTTATTGAACCTTATAAAAGGTTAACGTATTTCTGAACTCAAATAAGAAGACAAAGATTAGAAAATATATAATTACTAATATGGCGTCTGTAATACAAATTGATAACATATATATATATATATATATATATATATATATATATATATATATATATATATATATATATATAGATATATATATATATATATATATATATATATATATATATATATATATATATATATATATTGATACCAATCACATATTGATAATCAAATTCATTAATTTTGTTTTTGGTTTGCTAATTGTGTAAATAATGTTAATTAATCAGATAATTTGCTGTTTAATTCCAAAATTACATTATCATAATAATATATCAGTTAAAACATTTAGGCGCTGTAATGTATGATCTCAATCAAGATTTAGAATTTATTAAGAAATAATCTTGTAGCAGTATCAAGGAGATTGTTTTTTCCTGATGCCGCCGTGGAGTAGTTTGGATACCGTAAAACAAGAAATAACCAGCATACTAGAAGCAAAAATAAAGTAGACAGTAAGCAAAGAGAAGGGCATAGAGAAAAACTGGAAGATAATGAAAAATATATTAAAGAACGTTCAAGAAACATAATTGAGTGCAGTGAAAACAAGAAGCAAAAAAGGTGGATGACTGGGCAAATACTGAAGCTCATTGACCAAAAACGAGAAGTTAGAAATAAAGAGAAATTAATACAAGAGAAGCAACGCAATAATCAGATAAAATATAACATGTAAGAAACACAGGTTCATAAAAAGAATATAATGAAATTAAAAATTATGAGAAAAAACTTAATAACTTTCAACTGCGCCATTCGGTGAGGTGAGTCTTGAAATACTAAAATTGTTGAGGTGGAAATAGAATTAGAACACTATGTAATCTCTTTAACATAATCTATGACACGCGGATATTACCAACTGATTGGTTTAATCGACTTTTGTTACAGTAGCAAAGAAACACTGTGCAACTACATGAAGTGATTAATGAACAATAAGGGATGAGTCACGTTTTAAATACATTACTGCAAGAAATGTACAGTAGATATACAGAATATTTTATTAATACTCAGTTTGGCTTTATTTATGTCTTGAATACAAGGGAAGTCCTGTTTAGTATCAGAGATGCAGAGATATAAATCAAAATGTACACATATATACATGAAAGAAATATAGAGTTTTGGTAATTTATTTTGTATTATTTTGCAGGTGTAATAATTTACACAAAGAATAGGAAATTAAGTTGAAATATTATTGACTATCAAAAGAAGAAAACTTGTGCAGAAGTAGTGCAGAACTATTTAGAGCGGCTGCGGCAGTCAACAGGGTCTGCATAGCCATGATGATTTCCAACCTTCGACAGAAGATGGAACTTAAAGAAGAAGAATAATTTACAATAAATAACAATTGTAAAAATGGTAAGACACTGATTTTTTCAATAACAGGATACAAAATTAAGTAATTGCTGAAATATTATACGAACATTTTTTATGTTAAATTCTGTGGTAAATCTGTATTCAGAATGACATTAGGTTTAAGAAAACATTGAGAAATTTCAAAAAACTATCAAAAAAGACGTAAAATTCAGGAAAAATTGGAAATTTGGACCCGGAGCTACTCTGCAATTTAGACTATGCGAAAAATATTAAAAAAGTAGCACATGGTCCAAATACTTATTTAAGTATTTCAGAAGAAACTGTATTAGAAAAGTGGGTAGTAGATTGTCACAGAAAATGGTTTTCCAAAAAGAAAAGAGGACATCCAAGTTTCTGTTAAGTCCTTTTTGGATCAGAACCCCCAACCAAATCCATTTAAAAATAATCTCCCTGGAGATCATTGGTATCAATCGTTTTTAAGAAAACAACCTAATTTAACAAATAGAATTGTTAAATCCCTGAAGCTGTAAATAATGCCAGTGGAAACGTGTCAGAAAATATTATCAGAAAGTGGTTTAATGATATACAAGAATATTTAATGGATAAGAAATATTTTGACATTCGTTCTGATCCTAGCAGAATTTACAACGGAGATCAAACTTATGTTACCCTTTGTCCGAAAGAAGATAGGGTTCTTGCACCAAAAGGTGTCAAAAATAATTATCAGATAGAGCAAGGCCCATCGAAAACAAATATTACCGTCATGTTTACATTTTCTGCTGCAGGAGTTACAACTCCACCGATGATCGTTTATGCTTATCAAAGATTACCCAAGGCCCATCGAAAACAAATATTACCATCATGTTTACATTTTCTGCTGCGGGAGTTACAACTCCACCGATGATCGTTTATGCTTATCAAAGATTACCCAAAAGCATCGCAGAAGGTGTTCCAGATGGGTGGGGTATTGCTACTAGTGAAAAAGGTTCGATGCCAGCAGATGTATCTCATGATTATATATCTAAGATATTAAATCCTTATTTAGTAAAACAAAATGTTACATTTCCAATTATAATGTTTGTAGACGGGTACAAAACACATTTAACATACCAACTAAGTCCATATGCCAGTCCAGTGATATCCAAATGCCACTAGAATTCTTCAACCCGCCGACGTCTCTAGTTTCAAACCACTTGAAAATGCGTGGAAAAGAGCTTTGTTGAATTAGAAGAGACAAAATCCATTTGAACAACTAAGTAAAAATAACTTTGGTAAAATTTTAAAAGAAGCAGTAGATACTCTTAAACCATCGGCTATCTTAAGTGGTTTTAGAGTGTGTCGCCTCTGTCCTTAGAACGTGGATACTATTGACTACAGCAAATGCCTAGGTAAAAAATATACCGTAGATAAATTTGGCGAAACCACAACAGAATCAATCAATTTGACCGATTTTTGCAACATATGCGATGAAGATACTTTACAGCTCTTAAAAGAAGCCAGAAAAAATAAAGTCAATTCCAATTAGGTTAATTCCAAAAGCACGTTAGAAATCTGTCAGTATTAGGATTTGATCCGGAAGTTCCAGAACTCTGCTCACCACGTAACAATAATATTTTTATGAATAAGGGTATATGCTTTACATGTACTGGAAATTTTTCCCTGATTAGGTTTGCAGTTAAATGCCAGAAGTGTTCCAGAACATTTCACAAGGGAAGTCTTGAAAAATATGATTTATATAAAGAATATTTTGTTTGTAAAACTTGTCTTAACTAACTTGTATAAAGAATATTGTTTTTGTAATTTTTTTTTTAAATATATAAATAAATGACACTTTGTTTGTAAGTAAGTACTTATGTTTTAGTTTTGTTTTCAATGCTCAATCAATATTTTGATATAAAAATTATGCCAATTACTGGGTGAAAATGATTGAGTACACTGCCAATTACTACATGCCAATAACTAGAATATAACTGCCAATAATTAACAGTAATAATAGTAAATTATAAAAAAAATCAAAATATCCCCCTATGATGTTACCTATATAATAAATCTTATGTTTAAACAACTCTTTTCCTTAAAATGCCAATAACTGGGTGGTTTACCCTATGCAGAATCTGAATATTCAAAATGTATGCTGATTTTCTTTTATTATCCAGATATTGGCATGAATTCTCATGAACTAAATAATTCACTGAAACTAAACTTCACAATTAAATGTTTGGATTTGGTTAGAGAATTATCATTTTTATTTCTACAACAATTTTCATCTTCTCGTAATCGGTTACCGGATCCCTGAAAATGTAAATAGTTTTTATTCTCGGGTATTAACGCAACTACGCGCCGTCATAAGTCTAAGTCAGATTTAGGACATAATCCGTTTTATAAATACTTCTTATACGTTGATAATCCCGGAGATAACACTCAACTGTAATTAGCACGCGATAAATTTATTGACATTATGATTAACGAAAGCCCTTTGTTGTGACAACTTCTAAGATTAAATCAAACGGCGCACCCATTTTCCCAGGGATATTTCATACAGGTTCATTTTTTACGGAACTATATTTGGAATTGGTAAATCTAGTAAAAAATGTGTCGCTCAATCTTATGAAATTAAAAATATGTTTGATATTTCATTTTTTTCTTTTTCTTTTGCTGATATTTCATTTTTGTGTTTTCATTTGTTGAGTTACCAATTACTTAATAATGAACTTTATGCCCATGTCAAATTAATCCACTATAAGTCTTGACAACAAAGCCTCATCTCGCTCACAAAAATATAAAATAAAACAGACAGTTAGTCAAAGCTGCATTTTAGTAGTTATTATCGACATTATTTTACTATATACTCAAAAATACTGTTCAGAAAAAGTATCAGTACAATAAACGAGGATAAAAAAGATGTTACTAAAATAATTAACAATTCAGGTTAGGCGAAGGACACAGATCTGGTAGATGATAGGTAAGAGGATTTGCAGACTAATAGACAGTGTACTAGAAGCATGTGACAATGCAGCATAAAATTATTTAGTAAAAATACCAATATTCTGGTAGTAAAAATATTAATTTATAAATGGGATATTTCGTACAGGACCATTTTTTAGGAACTATATTTGAAATTGATAAATCTAGTAAAAAATGTGTCGCTCAATCTTATGAAATAAAAAATATGTTTGATATTTCATTGTTCTGTTTTTCATTTGCTGATATTTAATTTGTGTTTCATTTTCTGAGTTACCAATATTAAAGGAACTTTATGCCCATGTCAAATTAATCCACTATAAGAATTGGCAACAAAACCTCATCTACTCTATACAAATATACAATAAAACGGACAGTTCGTCAAAGTTGCATTTTAGTTATTTACTCCAGTGGTCAGAGACGAAAATGCCACTGAAACTCTAAAAATCATACGAACAAGCTGAATTTTGCCGTGAATATTAATTTTGGGACCCAAAAAATGATGCAAAAAGTTTACCACTTTTACCCCCGGGCTTCCCCCTAAAACCCCCTCGCAAGGAGGTAAAAACGCAAAAAAATCGATTTACACAATCGAAGTACACCGTCAAAAATGTTTCAAATAAAAAATGTAACCGAAATAATTTTATTGTTTTTACAATACAAAAATGTTTATAGGCATTTTTTGTCTAGAATGAATCATTCTCTTATAAAAAACGCTTGAAGTTACCGTCGATTTTGCGTGTCAGTTACGCACGCGAAATCAATGTTCAATAAAATTTGTATCAGCTCGACGGTAAAAATTCGATATCTTTTGATTCAAGTCGCCTATTGACAAAAATCAAGATGCGTTTTAAAGGTAAGTAGCTTACCTTTTGTATGCAGTTTTTGTATTTTGCCGCAAATAAACTCAGATTTTATACAGGTGTTAAATAAATAAACGTGGCGCAATTTTTGCAATTTTTTATGATTCTCACGAGATCAATACAATCTATCCCTTTCATTGACTGGCCACTACGAAGTTTTGATAAATAGAGCCCAACCTTTAAAAGCTATAGCATGAGATTTTAGTTTTGACCCCCACTTTTATTTCATAGACCCCCAATTTTTTTTGCACAAGTACACCCCTTGCATGTTTTCATTGATCCTTGGGGGTCAATATAGACCATTTTGGGAATCACTGGTCTAAATGGAGGCGGGAAAGTTACATAGCCCAAATGATCGACAACCGTTGGACGAGAAGACCAATAATATGAAGACTCAGGAGGATAAAAGAAGTAGAGGTTGTCCACTAAACCAGATGGAGCGTCGATGTAAAGAGAATAACAAACAACTAGATAAACAGTGCTCAAGACCGGAATATGTGAAAGAGAAGGAGACATATGTTTAGCAGTAGACAAAAATATCTAACTAATGATGATAATAAATCTAACATCATACATGGTGTGAAATATATATTGGATATTTTTTGTTTTACTTATGTTAGTTTTATTTAAATTTTAGATTAAATTTTTATACTTATTGATCATTTTACAAAAAGTAAAATTCTATGAAACTTTTATTAAATTGTAAAAATTAAGGTTGAAAAATTGTTTACAGTTATTTATGTATCAAGACCATTAAGTAGATATTTATGCCTAAGGGCGACCATCTTAAAAACACGAGGGCCTCTGGCCCGAGTGTTTGTAAGTCGCCCAAGGGTATACACATCTACTAATGCCCACGGCGCATATAAACTTTTATATCATACTAGTTTGTTATCATATTCACAATATAAATATTTTTAAAAATAAAGAAAATTTATCATAGAAGACTAGGCAATACCGACTTTAGGGAAATGATGTCAAACATAAATAAACATCTGCTGCTGACAAACCTAAAACGTTCCTTATGATCCAAAAATTCAATGGTAAAGAATACTTTGAGGGTAATCTATTAATATCGCTAATTACCATAAGTTAAACGAAGAGTTGAAGCAAGGATCAAAAGGACACTTTAGCAAAAACTAAAGTTCTGTCTAGAGAAGATGTTTTAAAAATTATCTATGAAGCACCGAACGAGACGTTTTTATTGAACAAAGTTGCATTAGTATTTGGTATATTTGGTATACAGCAAAATAATTACTGTATAATCAATTGGAAAAAATACATTTGGCAAAATCCCCTTTATCACGGCAAAATATCTGGGTTTGAGCGCTCTTGATCACTGTCACTGTCTGCATCTAACATCGACAACTCTTCTGGCAAATGCTGGAGCCAGTATGACAATGTTAAATCAGCATGGTAGATGGAAGAGTACGTCAGTTGCTGAAGGATGTATAAAGGGTTGTATTTATTCAAAAAATGAGTTTTCAGGGATGCTGGCAGGTATCCCTTCTGGATCTGGTGTTTTCTTACATAAACTTAATACGTAGACAATGAAACATGAATCAACATTTGCTGCTGACAGTCTATTTGTCCGGGATTTTTCCAGAATTGCTAGTTATATGTGAATTCCACTAAATCATGTTATGTAGTTATAATAATTTATTTCCATATTTTGTAAATTTAATAATATATTTATCAGATATTGTTAGGATAGGCTTACTATTATCTCGTCTCATTGAAATATATTTACTAATTATCTGTGACTGACGGTTGTGTCTCTTCATCGACGTAAAAAAATTAAACATCATACCGTTCACTTTCCCCTCATTATTTTTGTAAAACTTTTCAAAATTACAAACCAAAAGAACTTTTATGTCTCAACACATAAATAAAAAAATATTATTGTATGATAGCCGCATTGAAAGAAGAAAAAATTTAAACGTGCCAAAACAGCCACTTTTCCAATATTTTTACCAATAATTTATCGACGATTACCTCCAAAGTCCCAAGCTTTATATTTCATTTTAAAACTTTTCTAAAATGCCTCCTCTACGTCGAACTTTCCAACCATTTTTTATCTGATCGGAAGCGAGGAAGGAAAATATAAAACGCGAATTAGCGTCATCGATTCTGGTGAAAAACATGATTTACGGACCAACCAGTCGCAGAGATCAAAAAGTAATTAATTTCGGTTTATGGTGGATCTTACGAAAAACAGCCATAAAGTGAACGGACTCAAAATAGATTACTATGTGACGGGATATGATGCTGCAAAAAGTAATGGACAGCTGGAATTTTATGAATTTAAAACCCTTTTAGCTGTTAGTGATATGAAAAAATGAATTGGTCAAAAAATTGAGTTAGTGTGTTCGCAAATATTTATCGGATAATTGGTTTACTTGGAATACACTTATGCGCTATACATTTAAAACAATTTTATTAAAATATACCGTAGTCTAAAAATAAAAGAAAACATAGAAAATGTTTAAAATATATAGAACTTACTCTAAAAATTAAAAAACAAAAATGAAAAATATTGCAAAAATTGTAATAATAAACGGTACCGTCGAAACAAATTTTAGGCCATTCCAATATTGAGACTTGCAATCAAAAAATTAAAACAAACTGAAATAATTCAATGATAAATTAATATCTTTTAGTCTATTTATTGTAAATTGGTGCAAAAAATTCATTTTTGTCTTTTAGGGCGATGAATTTAAAAATAGCAATGTATAAAGTTTTGTTTTATTTTACACAAAAATAAAAAAAAGAATATTTAAATAATAAATAAGATGATATTAATATTATAATTAATAATTTATAAAATAGACAATAAATAATTTTACACTTTTACTAGCTGGTAGTAAATAGGAGCTCCTCAAGGCAAAACACATTTGAACAATGCCTGTAAACCACAAGATGGATAAAGCCTAATTAAGATCACTTTACATTAGACTAATAGACCAACTTTTACTAAGTAGCTGAAGAAATAAAAAAAATATATTAAGTACCAATGAAACTAATAGCTAAATAAAAACAAACTTACAGGAGATGGAACGGCTAGTTAGCGATGCCAGGATAAACCAACTGCAACTGAGCTTCGGCTGTGACGCGAATGCGCTATTGAGGCCTAAATATAACGGGGTTGTATCATGGGGACGAAGATGCAGATTCAGTAAGTGAGAAATTTAAACAGTGAAACAAATCTTATATGACTTAGAGACTTTCAATTGCAGGCGGCAAACAGTTTATGGAGACTAACAAGTGACTTGAAAATATATGGTATTCATCCACTTCACCAAAATAATCTAGTAGATGGTTCCAAAACCCTGGAATTACTTCTTCTTATTGCGCCATCTCCTTTCGAAGATTGGCGATCTAAATGTCAATTGTAGCTTTGGAAACTGCTGTACGAAATATTTCTGCGGATGTGTGGTCAAACCATCTCCTCAGGTCTTTCAGCCACGAGTTCTGGCATCTTCCAACTAAACTTTTGCCTTGTACTTTACGTTCCAATATGATTCGGTGCAACTCATATCTTTCGCCTCTAAACACATGACCCAAGTATTGCATTTTCCTCTATTTGATTATGATTAGTACTAGAAAACGTAACATTTAATCAGAGGATTCTGAGCTCTAGACTAAGGTCTGATCTTGTAAAAAATGTGTGTTTTCTGGAATCTGGAATGAAAAAGTGTTTTCTGGAAGACGTACAGTGGTGCAGTATGATTAGATTATAGAAGTAGGCGTTAAAAAAACGTCTTTTCGCAGTCAAAAAATGCTATACGTATTCGTAAGTGATAAGTCATTCCAGATTTTTTTTCTGGTTTGTAATATTCAAAGTGTTTATCAAAATATAAATCAAGTATTTACCAACCATATTTTTTTCTGCGAATCAACTGAATTCTTCCAGTCTAGATATTTCATTTAACAGTAGTAGTTGTTCTGCGATATGTATAATAGCTTTCGGACTCTAAAAAATCATTTGGATATGTATTCAATTTGTTCATGATCAATTTTTAAAAAAATAAATATCTGTTGTCATCTTGATTGATTATATTAGATCATACTACTCAAATATCTTCCACATAATCCCTATAACACTATTCTAAGATCCGAACTATACTCGGTTTAGTTATCTTTAAATTTTGTGTGTATGTTTTGTCTAAAATTTTAACAATTGCATATATATCATGAGTAAAAACATTCATAATTCATATTTTTCATTGTAATTGTGTATTTTTTAGGTACGTAATAATTACTTTTAACGCGAAAATAAAATTCTAGTTTTCAAAGTCATTAATTTAAAATTTTTTACCTTTGTTGGTTGTGATTAATCGTTCCTTCAACTAACGTCACACTGAAATTTTAGGCATCACCCTTTTTAATAAATTTTTATGATTTAAAGTCGAAACTCCCTAATTTTTCTCCCCTTCGAAAAATCTCGTCGAAAAAGCACCACAAAATTCAAGATAATTATCTAGGATTTTTCGCTTGTGTTATCTCACAGGGTGGTTTTCGCTTGAATATCTTTGCGTTCCAGACACGTGCATATGAATTGTCTGTAAAATGCATGTCTTTAGATATCGATAAATGGGTCCCTCGATTGCTATTAGAGAAGTATTAGAGCGGCATAGCCGTGCGACAGCTCTCTATTACTTTGACAAATGCTAGTCTGCGACGGGTGGGAGGAATTAATATTTTACAAGGGTGGATTTTCGATAAAATATATAGAACAAGTATCGAGAGAATGGGTGGCTCGTAAAGAAACGTAATACCGACGATATGTTCGCTAATGGGATATACGTTATTATAGATGGTTATTATAGACGTCCCTAGTAAGTATTATAGACGGTGCAGTAACTAATTACCAAAAAGAGCAATTTGAATCTTTAATGAATTAAAATTAAATTTATAGTGAAATATACCGAATATTGGTATATATATATATATATATATATATATATATATATATATATATATATATGTATATATATACATAAAGATTCACTCTTGCCACACATGTGCATGATAATAACGACACGATGGACTACAGTTCCTTTAAAATCTAAGGTGCAGAAAAAAAACTATAGTAAAAGAATCTTTCTAGAGATGGTTTTCATAGCAGAGTGTGATAATTGTATTAACAAAAAATCAGACAGAAGCATTTGATTGAAGTATATGTATTCCTATTTACTAGCCTTGAATAAAAGTAGCTGTAACCAAAGTTAACAGATTTATAATGCTAATTGCTGATAAACTTTAAACAGTTTAACTGGGATAATGGCAAAACATTTTACCAACTAGCTATTAAAACAGAACAAAATTGTACATCGAGTAAATGTCTAACCTTACTTTAATTCATGGGTCTATCAAACATAAATTTTACTTAATTTAACATTCTATATTTTAATAAATAATTTTAATTTGTGGACCTAAACATTTGTAATTTTTGTGTTCTAGATTTTTTATTATATTAATTTACAATTCCTATAAAGTATTTTTTTAAAGTATATATATATATATATATATATATATACATATTATATATTATACTATATATTATACTTCCTGTAAAACATATTTTACAGGAACTGACAGGCAACTTGACCAATTTTTATATTGAATTTACAATAGAAACAGAACAAAATCAGTCCATAAAATTTTTTAGATTTAAAAATTGTCAGTCTTAAAAACAAACATGAGTTCTCCGTATTTCATAAATCTACCCATACTGACACGACTACAGTCTGTCCCAAACCCTTCTTTCAGTGCGTCACTAATTTTGACGTCATATAGGATTTTAAGAATGTCGAGAATTATTGCATGACATTTTAGTTAAATTTGACAGTTGCAGGATCGTAATATGTCTTTTTGTAATTGAAAATAATTTAATAATTTTAATATAAGTCTTTGTTCTTTCTCGATACATCTCGGCATATTTAAAATATCTATTTAGCGTATTCTATTGGATATCTATTTAGCGTATTCTAAACTCCAACCAATTATACATCCGTAAGTAGAATTAGCTTACGATAAATAATTTTCTAAGTTCTATGTATAATAATGTTGTGAATTTATTAATTGTTATGTCTTTAATTTATAATGTCTTTACTAATTTATTATATTGTTCCTACTTTAATTTATTAAAAGGCACGATAATTTATATAAGTTTATTTCTCACTAAATAATACACATAATTTATTTAGGCGAGCGTAACAAAAATATCGCGAGCGCGAATCTTCTTTATTAACTGTTCCTTCCAAATAAAATGTCCTTTATATATGCCATTGCCTTTACGCTAGAATCATCGAACAGCCTTCTCGATTAGCGGCGAAATTATAACGGTAAGGCAAACGGGTATTTTTACATCGGCTCGACCGTTTCTGGAAGGTACCTTCAGGTAAATTTCTGCCGGCTAATAGAATACTCTCGTAAAATCTAAAAACAGAACAGCATTAGTCATAATATTTACGGTTATTTTAGGCCAGGATAATTATCGTAACATTGCCCCCCTCTTAAAAGATGGTTCCTCCTGGAACCTTGTCGGGACTGAAACCGGAACTGTATGCTGGTATCGGCAACTGGACCCTCTTTTACAACTTCCAGTTGTATAAAAATGACAAGGGACGGTTTTCTCTCCGCACCAGTAACTATGCGGATTGCAACAGACTAACACCTGGACTTCGGTGTCTTTAAAGATCTCCTCCACCATATTTCGGATAACCCTCCAATCTAATTGGCGGCACTCCAACTTTGGCATGGCTAACTTTTGCACGTCGGACTCTAGTACGTGCTCTCTCAATTGAAGTAAGGCTTCCCACACATCTCGGTAGGTAGGTTGGTCACGGGCAGTGTCTTTTGTTACCAGGTAGAAAAGGTAACGTGATGCATCTTGGAGTTT
The DNA here is from genome assembly GCF_040954645.1 of Diabrotica undecimpunctata. Lineage (NCBI taxonomy): Eukaryota > Metazoa > Arthropoda > Insecta > Coleoptera > Chrysomelidae > Diabrotica > Diabrotica undecimpunctata. Next base: position 49,774,041 of record NC_092808.1, read on the forward strand.
CAAGGTTTTACAGGGAGCTGGCACCTGGCATTGAAGTTCTGCAACTCGACCAAACTTCCTTCGAAAGACGGATGCCAACCCTGGTGCGTCTTTGATACTGGCCGGGATGGTAAGGGCCAGCGAGTAGTCATCGGGGAGCGCGAGTAGATCTTGCTTTTCTTCAGTGGTAACACCATGTCTTGCTTTACCGGTACCTCCATAGGCACCCATGAATTCCTCAAACGTGAGGTCAGACACGTCTTGGACTTGGTTTACTTCCACTTCTTCATCTACGTCGTGGTCACCTTCGAAAGACGCCAGCCGGTTATGGTGTACTATCATCGGCTTTCCCCTCGGAATCTTGCTTATTCGGTAGATGACATCGTTGATCTTCTCCATGATGAGGTATGGACCTTCCCAAAACTGCTGCAATTTGGGAGAACAACCTTTTCGCTTCTTGGGATTATACAGCCATACTTTGTCGTTCTTCTTAAAGCAACCCTTTTCGGCTTGTGTATCGTACCGTTTCTTCATTCGGTCGCTAGCGATCTGAAGGTGGGAACGGACCAACTCATGTACATCGTCCATTCTTCTTCGTAATTCGATCACATAATCTTCACCTGCTACATCTTCTCCAGGTCGACACCCAAATTCTAGATCACAAGGTAGTCGCATTTCGCGTCCGAATAGGACTCTGGCTGGTGTCTGGCCCGTTGATTCGTTAACAGCAGATCTGTAGGCCATTGTGAAGAACGGAAGGTATTGGTCCCAGTCTCGCTGATGATCGGACACCATCTTTGTCAAATACTTGCCAACTGTCCTATTCATTCGTTCTACCATACCATCCGATTGCGGATGATACGCGGTAGTTCTTGTTTTCTTCATGCCTAGTCTATCACATATTCCTTGGAATAGATCACTTTCAAAGTTCCTGCCTTGGTCACTATGGATCTCCAAAGGGACTCCAAATCGGCTGATATATTCTTGGATCAACTTATCTGCAACGGTGGCGGCCTTCTGGTCTGGAAGTGCGTAAATCTCGACCCACTTAGTGAAGTAATCCATTACTACCAACATGTACTTGCCCCCATTTTCACTTTCTGGAAATGGCCCTGCAATGTCCAAAGCTATTCTTTCAAACGGGCTTCCAACATTATATTGTCTCATAGGAGCTCTCCTTTTCCGGTGAGGCCCGTTACTCGTAGCACAAATAGTACATTTCTTACACCAGTCTTTTACGTCGTCGGAACTGTTCATCCAATAAAACTGTTCCCGAATTCGCTGAAGGGTTTTCCTTACACCAAAATGCCCTCCCGATGGACTGTCGTGTAACTGACGAAGTACTTCGGCTATTCTGCTCTTTGGGATCACCAACTGTCTTCTTTTCTCTGAACCGTCATCATTTTCCAGGACTCGTTTGAGCAAGCCATCTTCGATGATAAATGAGTCCCACTGGGCCCAATACGTCTTAACTACTGAGCATAGGTTTGATATTTCCTGCCAAGGTGGTCGACGGTTTTCCTCTTTCCATTTTCGGATTTTCTGTATAACTGGATCTCTCTCTTGTTCTTCCCTTATCTTAGTAGGCGTCCAGTCGTCGTTGACAATCGTCGTTCTTAGCACTGCTGCTTCCTTGGATTCCGTTTTGTTGCAGTGGGAACACTCTGCGGGGCATGGCCTTCTGGAAAGAGAATCAGCATTTCTGTGGCTAACTCCGGCTCGGTGCTCAATCTTAAAATCGTATTCTTGGAGTCGTTCGATCCACCTGGCTATCTGACCCTCTGGATTCTTAAACTGCATCAACCACTTAAGGGCGGCATGGTCGGTTCGGATTAAAAACTTCCTTCCATAGAGGTATTGATAGAAGTGCTCTACTGATTTAACTACTGCTAGAAGTTCTCTTCTCGTGACGCAATAATTCCGCTCAGGTTTTGAAAGAACTTTACTAAAATATCCGAGGACTCGTTCCTGTCCTCCTTGAATCTGAGACAGCACTCCTCCAATTCCCACATTACTTGCATCCGTATCTAAGATGAACTCTCCTTCTGGCAGTGGATACCCCAAAATTGGTGCTGTTATTAAATGCTTTTTCAACGTTTCAAAGGCATTTTGGCAGTCTATATCCCAGCGGTATTCTCTTGCTTCCTCTGTAAGTCGCGTTAATGGCTTAGCGATATCTGCAAACTTCTTAATAAACCTCCGGTAGTAAGTACATAGTCCAAGAAAACTTCTCACTTGATGTTTGTCAGTTGGTTTTGGCCATTCCTTAATGGAATCGATTTTTCCCTTATCCACGGCCACTCCTTCTTTACTGACTATATGACCCAGATAATTGACTTTACCTTGAAATAGCTGGCACTTCTTGGGGTTTAGCATCAATTGGGCAGCTTTAAGTCGATTAAAAACGTTTTCTAAATTCCTCAAATGATCTTCGAATGTCTCCCCCAAGACGATTATGTCATCTAAATAAACCAGGCATGTTTTCCAAGATAACCCTCTCAACACATTTTCCATAAGCCTCTCAAATGTCGCAGGAGCATTACAAAGTCCAAATGGCATAACGTTGAATTGCCACAATCCAGATCCTGTGGTGAAGGCTGTCTTTTCTTTATCGACTGGGTCCATTTCTACCTGCCAGTATCCAGACTTCAAATCTAAAGTAGAAAACAATTTACTTCCAGCCAATGTGTCCAATGTGTCATCGATCCGAGGCAGAGGATAACTATCTTTCTTGGTAACGTTGTTCAGCAAACGGTAATCCACACAGAACCTCGTCGTTCCGTCTTTCTTCTTAACCAGGACCACCGGAGAGACCCATGGACTCGTAGAAGGTTCTATCACCCCGTCTTTCTTCATTTCCTGAACAATCGTTTCAGCTTCCTCTCTCTTCGCCTGTGGTAATCGTCGAGCTGTTTGACGAATTGGCTTAGCATTACCAGTATCAATTTTATGCTTAACAACGGTAGTTCTTCCCGTCTTTCCTCCTTTCGGTACGAAAATATCACGATACTGCCGAAGAAATTCCCTTAATTTCCTTTTCTCCATCTGATTTAGAGACTGTCCTGCAACTGCAACCATTTGGTCGAATTTGTCGTTGGAATTATCAGATGTTGTCGCCTGACGAATTATGGATGTCACAGGTACACAAGTTCCTACTTTTGTCTCTTTCTTTATGGTCACTGGGTAGTCGTTGACATTGATAAGTCTCACAGGAATTTCTTTAGCCGAAGTCACCAATTCCTTTCCAATTATGATTCCACGGCCAACCTCATCGTCGTGGTTCCAAGGCTCCATCATAACAGGTCTCCCTTCGTCTACAATTCCCTGTAGTCGCGCTACTATGATCGTTTCGCTTCTCGCAGGCACGACTGTATCTTCTGTAATGGCTGCTTGCACAGTGTTGTCATTATGTGGATGGAGAAATACCTCCTCGTTGCCAACTTTGATTACCTTATTCTTAAAATCCAATTGGAATCCATGCATATTCATTACGTCCATTCCTAATATAACATCCTCTTCGATGTCAGCAACTATAACAGTATGGACAAACTTTTCTGCCCCAATTCCCAATTGTACCTGGATTTCTCCATGAATGTTGGCATTTTCACCTGTAGCGGTCCGAAGTCGTAACCTCGTTGGTAACAGTTTCTTTCGGCTGTTTATAACTGTCGGGCGTATAATGGTTCTGGTCGCTCCGGTATCCACCAACAATGTATGCTTTTTACCATTTATGTCTCCATCTACATATACACTATCTTCACGACATTTCAAAGAAGCTATTAGTATGAGAGGGTCTTTGGAAAAGTTCTGGGTCGAAGCTGCCCCCCTAAGGCTGACCCGTTCTAGTTTTCCTGATGGTGAGTTTCTTGATTTGCGTCGTACCTAGGGTGCTTACAGGAGCTTCGTACGTGTCCTATTTCGCCACAATTCCAGCATCTGATGGTCTTCGTTTTCTTGTATGTCATGCTTTTCATCATATTAACGAGCTGGTCAAGTTTATCTTCATCTCCTTCCTCTTTTATAGTCCTAACTTTACTGTACCCGCTAGAGGCCTGCGTAGCTGACTCGTATTCGAGGGCGGCGGATAGGACATCAACCAGCGTCTTGTGACGAGCTAATCGCAGTGTTCTCTGCATTTCATGATCACGAAGACCATCAATAAACGTTTGAACGGCCAATTTTTCCATCATGTCTTCGGGAGCTGTTGGATAAGCATATCGTACTAATCTGGCAATATCTACCTCATATTCTTGAAGAGCCTCATCTTTCTTCTGTCTACGATTTTTAAGCTGTGACTGATATACATGCTCCAAATGTTCGTGGCCATATCGCATATTTAACCTCTTCTTCAGTTGTTCGAAATCATCGGTCTCCTCTACGGCTATGGTCTGAAGCACATCTAAGGCATCTCCTCGAAGAGCGATAGTCAGGTTTACAGCCTTTTCTTTTTCAGACCATCCATTTGCTCTTGCGGCTGATTCGAACTGTTTCATGTAGTTGTTCCATGATGATTTTCCGTCGAAAGTTGGGACTTTCACATGGACAGAACCTCCACTTCCTTCAAATTTCGGTCGTGTTTCCAACTTACATTTCGTCTCGTCTTCTTTTGTCTCCACTGTAATTGGATTGTTTCCTCTCTCTGCTGTCCCGGTTTCCTCCATCTTCTTTTCCATCTCTTTCCATATCTTTTCTTCGAAGGCCAACATATCGGCAGCAACTTGGTTTTTTAACGAAGATATTCTATCGTCCAGGGCAGACATCTCAGAAGTGACTTTAGAGATTTCCGAAGAGATGTTAGCAGAGACTTTGCTTTCCAGAGAAGAAATCTCGTTAGAAACTTTGCTTTCTAAAGAAGCGATGTCGCCGGATACTTTGTTCTCCAATGATGCGATGTCGCCGGAAACTTTGGCTACATCAGAAGAAACTTTCGAAATATCGTCAGAAACTTTGTTCTCCAATTTCGAAATCGACGAGATGACAGCATCATGTTTGTCTTCAAATATATAAGTCTCTGGATCTAGTCCTTCTTCTAGCAAAGCGTTCTTTAGTCGTTGGACTAACTCAGCCTTTTTTCCGGTGGAAGCTAATTCTCTGTCTTCAAGATGTCTTCTTAAATTAGTCACTGTCAGCTCATTAATCGTAGCCATTTTCACAATTTATTTTATATTCACTTGTATTATTATTATAAGTCTAATTTATGTTCGATCTCACTCTGACACCATTTGTTGTGAATTTATTAATTGTTATGTCTTTAATTTATAATGTCTTTACTAATTTATTATATTGTTCCTACTTTAATTTATTAAAAGGCACGATAATTTATATAAGTTTATTTCTCACTAAATAATACACATAATTTATTTAGGCGAGCGTAACAAAAATATCGCGAGCGCGAATCTTCTTTATTAACTGTTCCTTCCAAATAAAATGTCCTTTATATATGCCATTGCCTTTACGCTAGAATCATCGAACAGCCTTCTCGATTAGCGGCGAAATTATAACGGTAAGGCAAACGGGTATTTTTACATCGGCTCGACCGTTTCTGGAAGGTCCCTTCAGGTAAATTTCTGCCGGCTAATAGAATACTCTCGTAAAATCTAAAAACAGAACAGCATTAGTCATAATATTTACGGTTATTTTAGGCCAGGATAATTATCGTAACAATAATCACAGACTCACGTTTTTTTCTGTCACTTCTAGCTTAATGTGTTAGAGAGAATTCGATCAACTATGACGCACTGAAAGAAGGGTTTGGGACGAACTATATACACAATGGTCGTGTCAATAAGGGTAGCTTTATGAAAATATATCTGTACCCCGGAAGAAAAGGACACTATATCCACATTCTTAATTTTTAGGAGAGCAATTTTAACATTTTTTAAATTTGTAATCAGTAAATACTCAAATGTTTCTTATATTTAACGAAGATTAATATATTATTATTGTTGTGTGTATAATCGTTTTGCTTCCATGAAGTGTTATTTACCAGAAGTTTACCGTTCATTATATAAAATATTTTAAAAATGTGTAGTTGGACATAGTGTTGTTCACCTCTAACAACTTTTTTAAATAATGTAATATTGTGCGTTAAGGTCTCTACGAAATAAACAAGACAAACACATTAAACAACCTATAGTGTTATTTTTTTAGAGACAAATATTATAATGTTATAATTAATTAAAATTATAGACAGGTCCCAAAATTGTTAAAGAGGCTCCTATCATATTCATCTTCGTGGAGGTAATCGTTCGTAGCTATGTGTTAAATTTTGATAAAGCGCATAACAAACCGACGAAACAGAAGGCAATAGTGCAATTAAGTCATTGTACTTTTGTTTTGTGATTGGTAATGGGATTAGTGAGACTTGATTTAATTGGGCTAAAATCATTACTTGCTGTCTTCGATACCTCATGAAGTCCACCTCATATATAGTTTTGATTATTGAAATCGGTCTTTTAAAAGAGCTTTCAAATGTGTTCTTGTTGGACTTGTATGAAAACACATGTTGACAGTAGAACAGGCTCTTTCTTAACATTTTCTTTTCTACTTACAAAAGGAGGATTACGAGTAGGTGACAGTTTCTTTTCGAACAGCGTTTTGAAGTTTTTGAAATCTGCGAGTTCCATATTGTGCACTGTGTATTTTCCCGATGTTTGCTTCCCTAGCTGTTCCCAGTCCCATGGTGTTAAAACGGCCAAATTGGAGTATGTGCATGGAGTTTCAAGTATAAACACTGTCTGATTCCATATGTGTGTGCCCTATCAGTAAAACCTTTTGAGTGGTAGTCTTTATTTGAGGGTACGTATGCAGTATCCAAAAATAGCACATTATAAAACTTATATTTTTATTTTGTCCATAGCAGTTATCGGTCCAAAGAGTGATGTCCTCTACTTGACTACCTGGAATTGTATTGTCAACCCATTTCCAAATTGACGAGTCAAGTTCATTTGCACAACGGGCCCCTTTGTGTTTAAATTTAATGTCCAAAGCTTCCTTTTGTAGAAACTAATACAATTGTTTGTTAATGGTGAACGCAAACATTTTTGCAAATCACCAGACACTAATTTGTGTTTTGGGGACTCTTTAGCCATTATAAAGTCCAATTGTTTTAAGTAACACCAAGTTTCAGATTCAATTAGGTGAGCATCATAATCAGCCTGTACACTGGTTAGTTCATCTGTAGTAAGATTATTTTTCATTTGAGCGGCGAATGTACTGCATGTATAGTAAGTGTCTATTTTGGGTGGTTTAAACGACAATTTGAAGTCTTTATTAAAAATATCTGCTTAAAACCAGTTTTTTGCTCGTAGCTTTGGATCCACATGTTTTTCATTGCATTCATCAATGTACAGTTGATACATCTTTTCTATTGCAAGTTCTGTGCCCAGATAATTTCTCTTGCTCCTTTCTCTGGAATAATGACTCTCGTACTTTGGAAAGGAATTGATATCTTGATGTATACAATTTATGGTTTCGGTATGAGTTTTATTGATCTACCTCTTTAATCAGCTTTTATTAAACCTCCTGTCTCAATTTTTTTCAACATATTCACTACTACTAAATTAGATATACAAAGTGTGTTTAAAAACATAACTTTGCACACCTTCAATCGCTGATTGTTCACTAAAAAATGGTAGTGTAGTGTATTATTTTTAGATTTGGTAGAGTTTGAGTCTCTTTTTCTTGATCGAAGAGTAGGTTGGATGTCGACACATGAGAAGATAAATTGCTTTTTAACTATTGCGAATATATTGCGAACTAAATAAAATGGTTACAATAATTTAGTAGAGGTAAAACCAAGTCCACATGGTGTTGTTTACCTCTGACTCGAAGTGGACTTGGTTTTTATTAAAAAGTCGGTAACTTGCCGTAAAATTGTCTCTGGATATAGTATGGATTACCTCTGTGTAGAGCCAGAAAAGTTTTTTGATCTGTTTCACTGCTTGTTTAATTGTCAACGTTTTTGATCCGGTTCTAATACAAAAAAAGAATTTAATCTAGTCTGTTGCGATATAGTTATTGTTTACGTTCGTGAATAAGAGTGCCCAAATTGTATGACCTGTGACCTTTACCTTTTTGGTTTTTGTGGATCCTTAATTTCTAACGTTGCGTCTTAATTTAGGTTCATATTGTTCAAATTGTTTTATTTTTTTTATAATTACTACCCTCCTTATGAAAACCTGTCATACGCCTATTGTTTTGATACAATTTAACTAGTATTTCCTCGTTGTCACTTACATTTAGTTCTATATAAGGATCCACTACACTAGCATTGCTTTTTCGGCTAATATTCTCCTATTACAATCTACCAATATTATTGATTCTCCTGTTTTTTTCTGTTCATTATCCGATATTGAATATAGTCGTAGAATAGTTACTGGCTTCAGATACTTATTGAGGTTAACCTGAATTATATTTTTATTTAGTTTTTCAAAGTCGTTTTTTTTTCAGTTTGGTGTTTTGTGTGCATCATTACGGACAATCCCGCTTTAGCTCTTTGGCATTTTGGGATACCACTTGTATTCTTTGCCAACTCCTTTTTTCTTTGTTTCGGTCCATACCCCTAAATCCCTACTTGATGTTTCTAATTCCTGAACAGTTTATTTTCTTCTCGTATACAAATGGAAAATTCTTAAAAAAGTAGTTGATATAACATTTTTTTCAAAAATTTCATCGTTAATCCCGAAATATGTGAATTTACTAAGACCAAATATATATATATATATATATATATATATATATATATATATATATATATATATACATAGGTTCATATACTTTCGTCCGACTTCTGCATCCCTTTTAATTGATTTGAGTAAATACATTCAAACAACATGGTGTATGATAATCCATCATAATCGGAGAAAGCTACGTCAACAATGCTTTTGAAATAAATACGCATTGGTTCACGAACTTGCAAAAACCTAACAATAATATTAACCTACCAGGGAAAAAAATAATCGCCGATGAAATACGTTTAGAATATAAAGCGTTAAACGAGTATCCGTATTCTACTAATGGTAATCAAATTCTATTGTAATCAAACATCTGTATGTCCTCGAATTTTCACCTATTGTTAGCGAGGTCACAATTTTTTACTTTTAATATAGGCAATAAAGATGTTGGATTTGCAGTGTCAGATTGCATTGCAATGCAATGTGCATTAGTTAATGCAGCAAAGATCAAAGACTGACGCAGCCTTTAAATTGCCAGAAAAAAAACCGAGATACGACGAGGTATCACAATAAAAGGCAAATGCTCAGGCCACATACTCAGGTTTGCCAAATACCTCCTTGCTTTGACGAAAATGTGTACAGTGTAATATAATATATATAAATAATTTTAAACGCGTTTTATGCATGTAAATACTTTTGTACATTTTTCAAAAGATCAATACTATGCCAACTGTGAAAGATATTTTCGTTTAGTTTTTATTAAAATTGTAATACGACGAGAATCTTAAGAATTTCAATATATCTGCAGCTGGAAAATATATATTAGAAATTTAATATCATAGACTAACAGAATTACGTTTATTAATAGGAAAATATTTAAATTTGTGAATTTAAACTAAAAAGAATGTAGTCAGATTTCATTGGAAATAAAAGTTTGAATATTTCAGATATGAAACATGGCATCATTAGAACAAAAATGAAAAGAAAGTAGTATAAAATTCAATAGTATAAATATGTAGTAGTTTTTTTTACATTTGTCGATTATTTAAAAACTTCTATTTCTTCTTCTATTCTTCAATATATTCCGGTGAGACCAATGGAGAGAATAACCTCTTCCTACCGTACTACCGATTTATGAGGATTTGGAGTAAAAGTCAAAGATGTTAAATTATCGTTGACAAAAAACTAATGTTGGCTGTTAAAAAGTTTATTTATATTCTTTCCCTAAAATAACATGAAAACCGTAAACAGTCTCCTTGGTCTTAAGAAAGCATTGGTATACTTTTAATATAATATGCTGATAATCTTTAGTTCAAAGGAAAAACTTGAAGGAATTAAGGCAAAGACTGGACACCACTGGGACAGCTTCTTAAGAAGCAATTGGCCAAAAATTTAATATACAGGGTGTTTCAAAAAGATATGTCATAAATTAAATCACGCATTCCGGGGACAAAAATAAATAGATTGAATTCAACTTACCTTAGTACAAAAGTGTACACAAAAAAAGTTACAGCCCTTTGAAGCTACAAAATAAAAATTGTTTTTTGCATTATCTCCTAAACTACATACTTGACATTTTGTAATAAAACTAAAGGGGGGTGTGCAGCCGTAAATCCCCCCAAACTTTTGAGTACGTTCAAATAAAATGAATTTTGTGGCATCATTAGTTTAACACATTATTTTTAAATTTTTTTTACTTTTTTCAAAAAAACAGTTTTTATTGAGTTACGGACCCTTTTTTTAAACTTTAAAAAATAACGTGCAACTAAATAAATGGCTTAAACGAATTAACAAGTACACAAAATGTCTATAACCTCCATAAATATGATATTACAATAAATGTTCAAAATGACCCCCATTTTCTTCAATACACATTTGGTATCGTTTTAATAAGTAACACCGAATGCGCATCATATTTTTCTGACGAAATTGATTTGCAGCTTCAATTATCTAACCCTCAATTATTGTTCATCCTCTATTAATACAGAATACACTTTCTCTTTCATAAACCCCCAAAAGCAAAAGTGTAAACCATGGGGTTAAGACCTGGACTTCTGGATGGCCAAGAAATAGGTGCGTCACGAAACATACCCAATCCACCTTCCAGGATACTGCCTGCAAAGGTATTCTCGGACTTCTCGGATCTTGTAGAAACCACATATTTTGCCTTATTGCAATATTCACTTCTTACAAATACTCTTGTAAATCGTTTGCCAAGAAATGCAAATTATCACCATTTAAATTGTTGGGAACAAATACTGGGCCTATTAGATTGTTATCCACAATACCTGCGCAAACATTAACTTTGAAAGTCCTTTGGTGATGAGTCGTTTGTTTGGCGTAAGGATTTTCGTCGGCCCAAACGTGCTCGTTATGATGGCTTGTTATTCCATTTCTACTAAAGGTAGCATCGTCGGTAAACAAAATATTTCTAATAAAATTAACATTTCGAGTGTTTTCCATTAACAACCAATCGCAAAATCCAATCATTTTAGGATAATCTTTAACCAATAAGTCTTGAACCGTTGTTAACTGATAGGGTTTAAGCAGCTGATCCTTCAAACGCCTCTAAACCCTTACGTGAGGAACATTTAGTTGAGCAGCTATTACCCTTGTACTTGTTCCAGGGACTTCTTCAAAGATTTCTAAAATGTCTTCATCAGTTGCATCCGTTATTGGACGACCACTATTGCCAGCACCTTTCGGTTGGAATGTACTTGTTTACCGTAAACGACGATCAATGGTCAGAAATAATCGTCTATCGGGTGTATTTCGATTGGAGTATTTTACTGCATAACGCCTTGCGGCTGCTGCACTATTTCCTTGACATTCACCTACGATATTCCCGATAGTTTATTGAAATCATAATTTAATCTGATCCAACTTACATAAAGTTAAATGCATATCTGCCATTTCCTGAAATGTGTGGGTCATTGTAATATCAAAATTTTTAATATTAATCTTATTCACACAATAAATGATAGCTTCAAATTATTGAGTATTATTGATGGAACTGTTTGTAATTATTGTATCAGTAGAAACTAATTGTAATTTTATGGCCAATTAGGAAAAAACCAGTTTTTGAAAAAGTGATAAAAGGCAAAAAAGTTTTAAAAATAATGTGTTAAACTAATGATGCCACAAAATTCATTTGATTTGAAAGTATTCAAAAGTTTGGTGGACTTTAGGGCTGCACACCCCCCTTAAAATTTTTCTGTGCTCTTAGATTTTGTTGTTTTTTTGGTATGAAAAATGCTTTCAGAACAAGGAATTAACGTGTCCATTTTTATTACAAAATGTCAAGTAGTTTAGGAGATATTGCAAAAAAACAATTTTTATTTTGTAACTTCAAAGGGCTGTAACTTTTTTGTGTACACTTTTGTACTCACGAAAGTTGGATTCGATCAATTTATTTTTGTCCCCGGAATGCGTGATTTAATTTATGACATACCTTTTTGAAACACCCTATATACATATATATATATATATATATATATATATATATATATATATATATATATATATATATATATATATATATATATATAATTTATATATTTAAATGGGACCTTGTCGGAAGTAATACCTCGTTTGAAAGGTATTGAAAATATCTCTTAAATTACACTAATATTGTTGGGTTTAGGCTGATGTTGATGAATAAATTAAATACAGAAAAATGTAATGGTGTGAGGTCCGATGACCAAGCTAGCTATTCTATCGAACCTCGTCGTCCAATATATCTACCACGATATTCCTCATCTAGGAAACGTCGTACTGCACCATAATTGTGTGCATGAGCATCATCTTGTTAAAACGTTATTTCCAAGTTGCCGAATTCATCTGCATTATCTTCCAGATTTTCAAGAATTAACGGCTCAAATACGTTTTGTAACATCTACAGATACACTTCACCGGTTAAGATAGCATTGAAAAAACAGACCCAACTATGTGGTTTTCCAAAAGATATGCCCAAACATTACTTTTTCTGGAAATTGAGTATTTTTTTCACGAAAGTCTTGAGGATTTGTGTCACTCTAGTACCTCACATTGTGTATGTTTACATTTTCATTTGGGAAAAAGTATTTTCTTTACTAAAACAAATTGTTTTTGTATAATCTGGCAATTGGTTAATTTGATTGAACATATTTTCATAGAATTTTAGTTTTGGGTTGGGGTCATCATCTGAAAGTTAATGCACAGTTTTTAGTGTAGCGTATGGATGAATTTTGTTTTTAGCCAACACTCTATGTACTGTCCTTTGACTGATTCCACAGATAGACGCAACTTGAGCTGTAGAAGAAGTGGGGTTCACTACCATTTCTGCAACTATGTCAACCTTTATGTCAAATTATTAAGAGAGCTGCTACTATATATATATATATATATATATATATATATATATATATATATATATATATATATATATATATATATATAAAGAAAAAGAAGGTAGGAGAATTCTCACCGATGGCGATTTAGGTGAACTGCGAATCCAAGCTTACTAGAAGTTACTCACCGATGTTACGAATCACCCATACAACAATACAGTTTAACCTTACAAAACACTATCATTGGCACTCTTTACGTAGAGTAAAGACGTTTACATGAAAGTAGACGATTGCATTTCTTTTCAGTTCGACTTTCAACGTTCTTCTACACGTATTTAGAGGTTTCATCTTTCCTTAGGAAGACTAGTAAGAAAAGTTGAACTGAAATGCTGTTAATCTATATATAATATAATATATAGTAACATAATATGCCTGAGTATGCTAGCAGCGATCTCCATATGAAGAAACAAGCATTTATTAACACTATGAAGCATCTCGATTTTAAGCTTATTAGCTATTATCAGACATGCGTAAGCGTACACAAAATTAAATTCAAAGACCGAGAAGACAGTGCCATTTACTTGACGGCGATGAACGAAAATAGCTTAATAATTATTGTTTTCTGTCGTTAAAGTGAAAGCTCTGCCAACTCCACAACATAGGCGATTTGATTAGTATCATTATGTACAGAGTTTTTAGCATGATATTTAACATGATTCATTATATGATAGTGACTACGTGATTATTCATTTTTGTAGACTCTCAATTTCATACGTAGGTATTAAACTTTTATGTTCAGACTGATACATATATCGTGGTTTTGTATATCATAGCATATGACAGTTTCTGTCTAAACACTCTCGACTCTCGATGTAAAAGTACATGACAACTCAAAATATACTGAATAATAACTACTTTATATTGTTTAAATGAATTCCAATGAGAACATTGTTATTAATTATACTACTCATCCAAAAACCGGCATATTTTGATGTTTGATTAAGTTATTTCAACATTGCTTTAACTCAAGAGAATTATATTATCAGAAAATCACAAGGCGTTCACCATTCCCGTACAGACACACATTTTCTAAGATAGCCAGTAATATTTATCTGAATACCTACTTAAAATCAATTTGACAAGATAAGAATATAATAATTGGATGTCCCTGTAACTACGGCAATGACCATCTGATGTCTGAGTATATTTGTATCAAGAAATTTCATCTAGATAAAGTAGGCGATATAAAAAAGATATATTTTTGTCACATCGAAAAGAAGCAGATACTCACTAGCAGCGGCTTATTACAAAGAATGAGATACTAACGGCGAGAATAGTCTGGTACCTTTTATTTTAAATCTGAGAAACGTGAAAGTATGCTTATTGCTTTTGACAATCTAATGTTTAACACTGTTAGGTGACATTTTTGTTGCTAGTTCTCACTCATAATGGTACAAAATTGTTCCAGAAACGGATTTTAAGATATTATGAAACAAAGAAAAGTTCAGACGTTTAAGCTTATTGTTCATCAGATGAAGAATTTATAAATTGATGAAAATATGTTCACAAAAGAAAAAACAACCAATTATTCATTAATAATCGTGATGATAAAAAAGTAATGTAATATGTTATTTCAAAACAAATATGATGAAAATTAAATTATTGGTGGTAAATTTGTAAATTCGTCGTAGTTCTTTAAGAAAGTCTGTTTATTTTCAATAAATCTTATTTTGTTTTTTAAAAAACCTATTAATAACACATTTGAAATAAAACAAATATGGATTAAATTATAAAGATCTTTTCATGGACACAATAACGGAACCAACACAAATTGATAGCGAGGAAGCACCAATAATATTAAAATCTGAAGTTCAACATGCTATAAACAACTTAAAATCTGGCAGAGTAACTTGGCCAGATAAAGTTCACATTGAGGTGATTAAACTTAACGATAAAGACAATATAAGCGCAATAACTATCCTCTTTAACATCATATACAAATCTGGTGAGACACATATAGAATAGCTACTACCGCTCATGTTCCGCTAGCAAAAACCAAAAATCCAAAACACTATAATAACTAGATTAATCAGCTTAATGTCACAATCATTGAAAACATTTTTAAAGGTTTACATTTTAAAACATGCAAGAATATTCAGAAAGTGTGAAGTGGATATGAGTAATAGACAGTTTGGCTTTCGTAATGGCTTCGAAACAGTAGAAGCTCTGTACAGTTTCACAACTCTTGCTCAAAAATGTGGGGACCAACATTAAAAGATCTATTCGTCGCATTCATAAACTACGAGACAACTTTTACAATATTAAACATAACATCCTCATAGAATGTCTAAAGCGAAAAGCACTCGAAAAAAGTTATATTAACGTCGTGAGAAATCTTTATAGGAACCAACAGGCTGTGGTAACATTGGATGGACATAGCACGGATGCGCAACAGATAAGTAGAGGTGTCAGTCAAGGCTTTGTACTTTTACGATTACTATTTAATATATACCCCCAAGAGTTATTTACACGAGAACTTGAAATCTTTACAGAAGGGATCAAGATAAATGGTGAAAATATAAATAACATTCGTTATGCCGTTGATTGAATAATCCAAAGGGGTTATTCAATCAACGGTTATGCCGAGGACATATTCATTGTCGCTGAAAGTGAGAAAGACCTGCAGACCTACAAAACACAATTTGTGATTCTGGGGAACGGTTTGGTTTAACAATAAAAAAGAAAAAAACAAAAACCATGGTTATCATTAAGAGGGGTAAAGTCATAATAAAGATCCAGATAAAAAATATAGATATTGAATGTGGACAACATGAAGTACTCAGGAGTCGGAATTACTAAAGATCTAAATCCGAAATTAGAAATTATATCAGGAATAGAGAAATCAAGCGCAGCTTTTTTCCAAGATCAGGAAATTTCCGAGTAACCAAAGACTCAATCTGCAAATCCGATAACGGATGGTAAAATATTATATATCCACTCTATTCTACTTTATGTTGCCAAAGTTTGGACTGTTAATGTTGACTTAATGAGAAAACTGGAAGCTTTTGAAATGTCGCTTTTTAGAAGAATTTTAAAAATACCAGGGACCGATCATATTACGAACGAAACGGTGTTGCACAGACAGAATAAAAAGGGACAGACAACTTTTACCACCATTAAAAGGAGAAAGGCAGCGTATTTGGGGCACATACTTAGAAATGAGAAGTACGAGTTGTTGCAACTGATTCTTCTTTAAGTGCCATCTCCGCGACGAAGGTTGGCAATCATCATGGCTATTCTGACCTTCGAAGCAGCTGCTCAGAACAATTGCCTTGAGCTGCAACCAAACCACTCTCTTAGTACGGTGATGCTTGTCACTAACTGCCATGACGATTTCTAGGGGTACTCTACGAGTCTTTAATGCAAAGGTTCCCCGTTGCCTTCGGCATCCTTATGCCGTTGACCATTCCTTGGTTCATCCGCCTTCGAGATAGATCTCTATCTCAGGACAAAAGAGTGCCCTTACATCTACCAGCTCCTCCGCCCGAAACCGTTGGCCAGTATTTGACTTGATTCTATATCAACCCTAAAATCGAGGGTTGCCACTTACGCCATCCGCACCGTACCGAAGTTTAGCTTCTCCGCCGTGGCTGCCGTTGTGGGCTTCATCCGTAACCCTGGACAAGGGACCCTAAACAGGTACTAGTTTCCCGGGTCAGGAAACCCCCGGAATCTGCGGAGGGCAGGGATTGATTCATTTTCCCTGATAGGACTATCTTCAAGAATTTAAAGAGTTCCTACCCGCTACCCCCTGCAACTGATTATGAAGGGTAAATTCGAAGGAAAAAGAGTAGTCGACAAATTTCCAGTCTGACCAACATTCCCGACTGAACCGGGTTAAACATACATACACTTCTTTTAATAAAAGTCAGCACTATATAATAATGGTAAAAGTTTATATAATAATGGAGTCAGCACTAGAAGAAGAAGAAGAAGAAGCTATTCCATTGACTACTAAGAGTCGCTACAATTAGTTTCTTTAGTCTGACTAATATATCACTTCAGTCGGAATAATAGTTTACTCTATTATTTGATTCAGTCGTTTTTCTAAAAGTAAAGACATTTCAAAAATCTTATTAGATATAACCAAGGCTAGTTTTTATATTTTTTGTACCTTGACTTGACCTTTATGATTATTCTCAGTTAAATCATATAATAAACGTCTTTCTCTAACTAAATTAATTATTTTTATTTTGTTTTTAACATGGCAGAGTTGTCGCATTCTTTGTCTCTGTGTGAATAGACCGCTAGACCGCAAGAATTCTCAGTAACAGTGGCGGTATGACTGACGCGGTGTGTGTTATTAGATTACTACAAAAGAACCGAGAACTCTGGATGCAGAACTCGGGACGCCTGACGCTGTCTGTGTGCGTTTGAAATCGTTTAAAAAAATATTGTTGTAAAAATTCTGTGGAAATCTATAGAAAACAAGTTGTTAATAGGTTTAGTGTTTTGTTAATGTATGTGTTTTATTAATATAATTCGCTATTGTTGGTATATTCTTGATTGGCAATCAAAGCCTGCTACATTCTGCTGATGGGTTTGCTATACATTTTTTATCATGAAGTAGGCTGAGTGTTGCTTCCTTTAACCTTTCTCTTTTTTATGTCTCTTTTTTTCATGATTACTGGTGCATCTTTCTATTGTACTCTTTCCATTGTGCTTGTTGTCCCAGGCATGTTTGCACATCTCAGATTTGTCTAAGTCTCTGTTCTTGATGTATGTTTCATGCTCGTTTATCCTGCCACTAAGTGGTCTTGCGGATTTTCCCACATAGAGATTGTTACATTCAAAGAGTATTTTATAAATGCAGTTCTTTGATCTTTCTTGTGTGTTGCTGGGTTTGGTTTTGGACATTATACATTCAATTTTTCTGACAAATATAGTCCAGGACGAAGAAATACTTCATGGTTGAAGAACTTGAGACATTGGTAAGGTATTGAGATAAACGTGCTATTTAGGATCATCATCATCAACTAGCCTCTAACGTCCACTGCTGAACATAGGCCTCTCGAATGCTTTTCCACTTAGTCCGATTTTGCGCCATCTGAATCCAATTTGTAGTCACTCTTTTTATGTCATCTGTCCATCTCGTTGGAGGTCGACCTCTATTTATGTTAGCTTGTATTTGGGGGCTCCATTCCAAAATTCTTTTTGTCCACCGGTCATCAACTGATCTTGCTACATGACCTGCCAAGTTCCACTTTAGTGTTTTTATCCTTTCAGTAACGTCTGCTACTCCTGATCATCTTCTGCGTATAGTAGCATTGGGTATTCTATCACGTAGAGAAATCTGTAACATTATTCTCTCCATTGCCCTTTCTGCAACTAGTAGTTTACTCACTGTTGTTCTTGTGAGTGTTAGGGTTTCTGCGTCGTAGGTCATCACTGGCAAAATACACTGATTAAATACTTTTCTTTTCAGACACATTGGAATCTTAGACCTAACATTATCCTTCATCTTTCCAAATGCAGCCCAAGCAAGGTTTATTCTTCTTTTCAGCTCGATTGTTTGGTTGTCTATTTAGGATGGCAGTGAATAAAATTAAGATAGCTATGATGGAATTTTTGATGCGTCTCTGAAAAACCCACAATTCACCGGTTGTAGGCGATCATAGACAATGATGAACAAATTTTTTTATCTCAACTTAATTAATCTGGGTTTATCATGACTGATTTTAGACTAAATTATAGCCTTAAAACAGTATTCTTACGTTTTGCGAAAATATTATAATTTTTTTATAGGGAAATAAGATCTCTTTTTCCTGTTTTCATAAAAATATAATGCAAAAAGACAAATTATCCATCGCTAATAATAACGTCTTTTTTAAACAAAGAATGAAACAAACATTGTTGTTCTTTCTCTTTTTTTGTTGTTATTTTTAATATCCTGTCATTTGTTTTGTTAGTGTTTAGGTTTCAGTTCTAAAATATTTCCTACGACATTATATAAAAATTGTCTGTTTATGTTTAGAACCACAAAACAGGATTCTTGCAATTACGAACAGAAGGCGCCTGTATAATGTATAACATTTTAAAATACACTTACATCGATCAAAGAAAAATCCCAATTTCTATTATTTTGATACGTTAAAATTGTAGTAATTGTTGACCCTACCATTATAGTATCTTAGCATCTAATATATCGATACCAGCGGTTTTTTTGTGGTGAGACTAATAAAATTTGGGTAATTTTCCTGACCTAATGGGCCCGACAAAAACAATACACTATATTTAGAGCGAGAATGGAAACAAAAAACACAGCCACTCCGAATTTAACGCACATACCTAGAGGCGTGTGGAAAATGATTTGGAATATTTAAAGAATGATATATACTCACAATTTGTTTGCTATAAAAACAAAAGGTGAAAGAACTTGTTAGTTAAAGATAAAAAGGAGAGAAATTGGAAACGTTTGACTTTATGACTTTTTTATACTTTTTTAAAACTTTTTACAAGCAGAAACTGAATTAACACCCATATAAATTACTTTTGCGGCTTTTAGGTTAAGGGTGTTTTATTACAAAAGTTTTAAAATTTAAAATCTTATTCAATGTTGGTTTTGTATTACAGGACTTCTTGTATGGTTCTTATCAGAGTCTTTTTTCAGTCGTGACGCATTTTTCTGTTTTATGAATGTCGATAATTATTGCAGGAAAATTGGTGTAATATGAAAATAAGCAACAATGATTTTAATTTTAATTACATAGAGAATATTGATGTCACAGTAAAAAACCCAAAACAATAAATACACAGGATAAGGAGAAAAATTTCTGCTGATATAAAAATTGAAAGAAGGGGAAATTATAAAGATAAACGAAAAAGACTAACCACACGATTAGGTAGAAATCCATATTGAAAAACTGGAATAATATTGTAATCAAAAATATGTCACTGATGTTAGTGGAAATGTTACTTGTTAGCCGGAAAAAGTTTATTTCCATTTTTATATATCGACGTTAGTAACCATATTTCCATGACGATGGAATTGATACCTTTTGCAAATATTTAAGCATTAAAGACGCTAATATATGGGTAGCGGGTAGATACTCATCTATGATCCCGATAGGTGACAGATCTACTTCAGGGATGCGCCCCTGCCCACGCGAGCCTTGGTTTATCTCCTAATACTATACAGGGGAAAACCATTGTCCTACCTTCAGTCCATATCCAAACCTACCTTTTCTCTCCCAGTACCCTGGATGGATTTACCGATAACGACCCTAGATTGAATATGGAAATGATCTTTTGATTAACGAATAGGAAGATGGTCCTCCGAAGAATAGGGGGTTGAGGCGCCGGGCCTGCTACCCGACACTCGGAAAAAGTCATTATGCAAAAATCAATCCAATACAGCCTCGGATTTTGAACGGAAACAAGGATATACGACTTAGGCGAAGAAAAAGGACTATAAGAATAGGAACGTATAATATACAAGGAATCGCTTTTAAACAAAATGAAATAATACCCAAAAACCGAAAGACTAGGCCTATATATAATAGTCTTAAGCGAAACAAAAAAAAAGGTCAAGGAGAGGAAATTATAGGGAAATATACACACATATGGAGTGGAGTTTGTAAACATGAAAGAGCCGCAAACGGAGTATCAATATTAATAAAAAATAAATGGAGAAAATACATACAAGATTACCAGCAAATAAATGAACGAATAATGGAAATTAGGATGAACATATTTGGACAACCAACAATAATTGTTGGAGTATATGCAATGAATGACAATGCGACCATAACGGAAAAGGAAGATTTTTCAACACACCAAAAGATGTAGACAGGACAAAGGAAAAAGGAGATATTCTACTAATTGGAGATTTTAACAGCCTCATAGGAAAGGATGATGAAGATATAGTGGGACAATTCGGGGAAGACGAAATTAGAAACGACAATGGAAGTCGGCTAATCGAAATATGTCGAGAATACGATTTAGCCATAACCAACACAAGATTCCAGCATAAAAACATACATAGATATACATGGGAAGAACCTAGTAGAAACCAAAGATCAATTATTTATTTAATAATATCCAGTAAGATTTAAGAGTATACAGACAAGCAGAATGTGCAAGTAGCCACCGATTAGTGCTAGGAAAATTCATATACACGGGAAGACGACAAAAAGACAATATCCAAAAAGATGAGGACATGCAAAAATCGCAAATACGAGGTATAAAGTAGAACTTCTACAACAAATTAGTACTCGAACACTATATCAGAATAGGCTACAGAATATGCTACAGATAAACGAAGAATGGACCCCAACAGAAATGTATCAACACCTAAAGGAAAAAATAAACAAAGCGGCAAACGAAGTGCTGGGTATTGAACAACATAAGAATACATATTTGGAGAAATACAGCGACGACTTAGAAGAGATGATTAAAAGAAAAAAAGTGCATTTCATAAATGACTAAACGGCAGAACCCCATGAACACGGGGAGAATATGTTACCCTCTGACAACAAGTTAAACAAAGAATAAAGCTCGAGAAAAACGAATACTGGGAGAGAATGTGCAGAGACATAGACAACACGATAGGGTATAACAGATCAACGGAAGCATGGAAAAAAATAAAAAACATCAGAAGTAATAAACGAAGTAAAAATACCATACAGATAATTACATTAAAAGAGTGAACAAAGCATTACACAAAATTATTGCAGGAGAATAGGCCGGAGTATATCTCATACGACCCTGTGACAATAATAACTGAGGAAGCAGAAGTCACAGAGGAAGATATACATAAAGCACTAAAGAAATCCAAAAACAATAAAGCACCAGGACCAGGGAACATAAAAATGGAACTGCTGAAATATGGAGGCGCAAGGATAGTATCCTTTATACGATTGTTGTTCAACAAAATCGAAGCAGGAGAGAAGATTCGCGATGAGTGGAATTTATCATAAATGTCTTCCATTTTCAAAAAAGGTGACAAAAGGTCACCAAATAACTACAAACTAGAACAACACATGGACCATTATAGCGAAGAACAAGCCGTATTCCGAAAAGCCAGATCATGTTTAGATAATATATTCATTATGAGACAGGTGATTGAAAAGAACAAAGAAAAAAACATTGAAACACATATGACCTTTATCGACTTAGAGAAAGCATACGATAGCGTGCCAGGAAACAACTATGGGAAGCAATGAGAAGAATGTGCGTTAGAGCGAAATGGGTAAATATAACACAAAGACTGTATAAAGAAACACAAGTGCAAATAAAGTTAGGTAACGAAATAACAAAAACAATCACCGCAACAAAAGGCCTCAAACAGGGATGTGGTCTCTCACCTATACTTTTTAACATATATACAGATCAGGCTTTGAAAAGATGGTATAGAAAATGCGGAACAATGGGCATACCAGTACAAGAGAATATATAACATTCACTACTTTTCGCAGATGATCAAGTCATTTTTGCACACGACATGGAGGATATGGAATATATGATAAGGAAATTAAATGAAGAAAATGAACTTTGGGGACTCAAGATAACTATGTGCAAGACCGAATACTTATGTATTGGACCCGAGGTTGCAGATTTGAACTTAAGTATAGAAGAAGAGACTATTAAGAGTTGTAAGGCTTTTAAGTATTTAGGGTCAATGATTAGCCGAGATGGTACTTGTATGAAAGATATAAAAATAAAAATAGCACGGGGAAAACAAGCCACAAGAGCACTTCATGGAGTGAAATTGAACAACACTCTAACCAAAGAAAACAAAAAAAGGATCTTTCAAAGCATAGTAATGAATATTACCCTATATGGAGCGGAAGTATGGCCAATGACAACAACAATACGAAATAAAATAAGAACAGTTGAACTGGACTTTATAAGAAGATGTCTACAAATCACAAGAGCGGATAGAATAAGAACGGAGGAAATATGAAACAGAATGGAAGTAAAAATGCTCAATTACAAAAAAGTTGGAAAACAGAGCCCTGCAGTGGTACGGGCATGTACAAAGAATGCCAGAGCATAGGTGGCCGAAAAGAATATTAAACTGTGACCCGCCGGGAAGAAGACGGAGAGGAAGACCTGCTACAAGATGGAAAACATACATCGGAAATGCTATGATAGATAGAAACCTCAGAGAAGGTGACTGGGAGAATAGAGTGCTGTGGAGGATGAAAACGGCGAACTTATAAGGGGAAAAGCCGAAGAAGAAGAAGAAGAAGAAGAAGAAGAAGACGCTAATATTACCTACTATTAAATAGTCTGCACATTTATTATACAATATTAGTGAAATTTGTCCCAATACAGAAACCGCAATAATCTTTAACAAAATTAATACATCTTTGACCAATTTAAGAGGGATACAAAGGAGTGATGCATGAGATAAATCTGAAAGGAGAAAGTCAACTATTAAGTAAACTTCTTCTTCTTATGGTGCCCTATCCAATTAGTGAATGTTGGCGACAATTCTGGCATACTCCTCTCGGTCTTGTGTGGCTCTAAAGAGTGCATGGGCATCGAGGTTTGTCCAATCCCTTATGTTTTTAAGCCATGAGTATTTCTTTCTTCTGATGCCCCGTTTTTATTCTATCTTCCCTTCCATAATAAGCTTTAAGAACTGGTACTTGGAATTTCGAAATATATGACCCAGATGAGCAGTTTTTTATTAGCAGATTAAGTAAATAGGAAATATAAACTGTAAAATGTTCGATCAAATATATTTTTAAACATGTTTTATCATTAGATTATTATTTAGCAACGGTATGCCAGTTTTCGCAGAGAATTTCGATCTTCTTACGTACTTATAAAAAGCTTTAAAAATGTATATAGAGGAATAAACAGTTTAAATAAAATTTCAAACTTGTGCGCTGAAAATATTTTCTCTGATATTTTTAAAATACTTAAAAGTGGTGTAACAGACATAATTTGGAGGTTTATATGGATTATATGGAGTATATGGAGACATAGATAACATGATTGGCTATTACAGGTAAACAAACGGAAAATCGAACAAAAATATAAAAGAATAGACGAAATAAATAAGGCAACAACATCTTACAAATAATCGCACAAAAAAAAAGATTAACCAAAACATTACACAACATATCTATATAAAACGATAGGATGACAAGTCACACTTTTTGAGCAGTAAGGTAACGCCACCTAGGAAATAAATCTGACTAAACTGAAAACTACCAACATCTGACATTTTAATCATTTTTTGTTCTTGATATAGCGACATACGACATATTAGGTGTCACTATAGTTGATAATAGACATATTTGCTTTATATATAAAGCATAAAGTAAACTTACTGGTGCACCAGATCATACTTTATATTTACTTGGTTTATCCCAAATAACCCTGATGTTCTACATGTAGAACGCTAATTTCAATAATTTCTGAACGCGGCCCTGGATTAAATCTGATAACGCCGTCTATCACAAATTGTTACTTAAGGACGAATTGTCCCACTATCGTTTAGTTTGTGCGTATCGCTTGAAACGTATACTTGTGTTGCAGTTGCAAAAAACGTAAAATATGGCTGAGCATGGAATCAGAATTGCAAGGTAAGAAATGAATATTATACTTTTGGTAAAATGTACTTTTTTATGATGTTATTTATACATAAATGTTCATTTATCCAAATGGTGAAATAATTTTATGCAAAATGTTTGCCACATGGCTACCAGATAGTGATAAATTTGACCGTCCTACATGAAGGCCGTCAGGATTATGCACTATTATGGCACGAAAATGATAAATTTGAATAAATATAGTAATCAATGGCTTTCTTTGTTTATTTTACTCCATTCTCAAGCTGATATAGTCCTGTTACCTCTGGAAGATGCCGCTGAAACAGATGAAGATTCTGGTGAAGAAGAAAACGTGTCTCCGGATAATTTGCCTTCAAACATGTTGAGAACTGTAGCTGAAATCCATGTGCCTCGTTCGGTTGACTCTGACTCGGATGATAATATTCCAATATCACCAACCTCCACTCCAACTCCTCACTCCAACCAATTTCAAAGTTTTCATCTCTATCATTAAGTTCAAACAGAACTTAATGATAGAGATGTGGATATGTGGCAAACCGGGGTATCTATGGGTACCAAGAAAACTATGCGAAAAGCTTACTACATAAACTTACATTATTTTAACCAATTATTGCTCTTATACGAGAAGCGAGACAAATCTTTGACAGATCGGAGAGCACTTGTCATTGACAGTTTATATCAATATACATTATTTCATAGATCATATTCTCGAATACTCATTTTGTCACGTGTTATATAATGAAAATATATGCACAACACATAAGTAAATATTCTAAAATAAGTATTCTATCTTCAGGTACAGTATTTCTACTTCCTTCTATCAAAAATAATTTCGGGATTATTACGTTTACTAATGGTGAAGGAGATATTGATTTTATAAAAAACTGTGGTATCTCTTATGATACCCTAAGAGGTAAATTTTAAATAATAATGTACTTACGGTATAATAAATATTATTATTGTGGAAATCTGATTCTTCCTGATTTATTTCTAATTGTTTTTCTGTACCCGTACCCTACTGAATTTAGTAAATCCGTTCAAACTCAGCCTGAATATTTATCTCTATTATTGAACTTACAATGTACCTAAATAAACTCATGAATTTCTCCTCACAATTTTCAAGATAAAACTGAGCTATGAATTTTTAACGTTAATAACACATAAAACAGTTATTTCGTTAAAGGAGCATCTACATCTTGAAAATTTTACTTGCAGAGTGCTGTAAATTTTTTAATTTAAATGTAGATTAAAACGTATTTGCAACTTTCATTTTAAAAACTAATCTAAAGCTTTCGCAGATACCAGCACTTTGCTCGTTGATATCTATAACGCCTAAAAGCATTTCAACTGTTTGTACAAAAAATGT
This sequence comes from Diabrotica undecimpunctata, assembly GCF_040954645.1. NCBI lineage: Eukaryota > Metazoa > Arthropoda > Insecta > Coleoptera > Chrysomelidae > Diabrotica > Diabrotica undecimpunctata. The sequence goes on from NC_092808.1 coordinate 49,799,977, forward strand.
AGGTATGTTCGTTCCCAAGCCGGTATTTGGTGTTTGATCCGTTGAATTGTTTAATTTGTATTCAAATACAAACAATCATTTGCATACTTCCGCCCTCATGAGCAAATAAATGAATCCTCTTTGCGATTGCCGGTTCTTTTTTCTTGCAAAACGCAATTCATTCTGAATGAAATGAAAATATCTGCAATTTGTACAACATTGTCCGGACGGTAATTGGCTTTAGCAGCGTTCACCGACGACAAATGGACGTGATTGATTCTTTTCTGAAAAGACAATATTAGTAAAATCGAGCTTGGCAGATTAGTGTAATTGTCTACTCGAAGACGGTTTTATTACCGCCTCGAAAACTGAATACAAGAAGGAATGCGAATTTCAGGAGAAAAGAAGGACGTATACAGCAAATTAAAGAAGATATTACAAGAATGGGTAGTCATTTCCCTAATCAAATAAAAACAACTGCATGTTTGGTTTATTTAACAAAACTAACACATTTATTTTTATTGAAACAATTCTTTGACAGTTTGCTAAATAAATAGATTCAAAATGATTCAGTAATACAAGAAAAAAAAATTAGGAGACAAATAAAAGGTCGAGACAAATAAAAATAATTTAACCTAGAGCAAGTAAAGGATAAACCTACAAAAAACGATAAACGTACACAGAAAACAATATACCATTCGAAAAGCATTTCACTAATCAAAAATACGAAATAATAAGATGGTGTTTTCACTATAATAATTTTAAGTAAATTAGTTAGAACAATTAGTCATAACTTTTTATATAGAATACCGGTATAAACGGACCCGTCGAATATTTCGCTGGTCTACCACAGTAGCACTGCAGTCGGCGTCTGGAGTTGTTGCTCTTGTGAGGACTGAGGAGGCGGAATGCTACTTAATCTTTCTCATGATTTTTACGTATAGAAGAAAACTTCGTCTGTTTCGCGTAGGGGGTCAACCTTTACTTCTTCTGTCTGCTCTTGATCTCCATACTGTAATTTTTTGGGTCCACTGCCCGTCGTTCATTCTACCCACATGTTCCGTCCAGTTTCACTTCAGCCATGCTATGCGCTCTATGACATCTGTGACGCCTGTACTTCTTATTTCTTTGTTTCTAAGATCAATAAGGCACCATAAATTGACACATTTACGAGAGAGTGATAAGTTTTAAATACGTGGGTGCATTAGGGATCGAAAAGAAGTCTCTAACAGAGAAGATTATAGCCAGGATGGCAGTTATTTAAGTTCAGAGTTGTCCGTAGCAATATAAAGAAGATCTTGTAACTAAGCGTAATTTGACCAGTAATGATGCATGGAATTCAAACAGAGATTAGTTTCCAACAAGGATAAAGAAGCAGTCAGAAGGTAGAAGAGAAAAATGCTCAATAAAAATTTAACCGACAGTTAAAAACGATAAAGTCTAGGAGTTAAGAAGAATGGAAAACTAGAGTTGGTATCTGAAATAAAGAAAGGGCGGATAAGTTGGCTCGTACAGAGAGAGAAAAGAACCAATAAGCAAGTGTTTCGTGAAGGCGCATGACCTAAGAAGATTGAGAATCTGACTGTGACGGCAGCGACACAATAGAAAAGAAAAGAACGATTTAATGAGGCAGGCTGAGGCAAGACCTATACCAAAGAATATAGGCCTATACTGACAAGGTATGACAAAGGTAAAAGAGGCTATTACGTAAGAAAATTAAAGTAAATAATAAAAAGAAGACAATATTATTTACGTGTATTTGAGTTCTAACGTAGCCATTCTGCTTTTAGCCGTAGTGTAACAAAAAAGAACGGGTGTGGCAGTCCAGTGGTACTGCCGGTAGAAGTTACACTTCTATACACGCATTCGCCGTTACAAATTTATTTGGGAGTCAATCTGCACAACCATTACATATGTAATGCTATAGGTAAGACATAGCAGAAAGAGAAACAGAATTAGAGATAGTTCAAACACTCCTGACCATGGAGCTGCGCGAAGGCGGAGTCAAATTCACGTAAAGGCAGAAAGGTTCTATTGTAAGTGGAATTATACAGTGCATAGTACAATGTGTTTCGCATGGAAGTGGGGACTAAACCAAATTTCGTCTACTGCGCCGTGGTCAGGAGTGCTTGAACTATCTCTAATAACAACTTACTAACAATTAATAAACAACATTTGACCTGTAATAGGAGTATAGTAAATGAAGGATTGAATCAATATTTTGATGAAAATGTATATTTTTATTTTCATATATGTATGAAAGGAGTTGAATGCAAAAATTTTTTTACACATACTCTGCAGTAAAATTCATTGTTTATTTTGTTATTAATATAAAAATACAATACACTGCAACATAATTCAATATAATAATACAATACAAATTAAAATGCAATATTCATAAGTATTTAAAAATGACAATAATGTACATAACTTTTCTATTTACGCATATGTTTAATTTACCATGTAATAATATTAATAAAAAAGTCCTCCCCGACTGGGAATCCAACCCCGGTCTCTCGCGTGACAGGCGGGGATACTGACTACTATACTACCGAGGACATGACAAACGTATTTCAAAATTGACAGTTCTGAGTCATACAGTGATTTATTGAGATAACTATTTTGAAATACAAAAGACTAATATAATTATGAACATTTAATAAATAATACAAAACAAATTACATAAATAATAATATTAATAAATATTTTATTATATATATAATATATGTATATATATATAATATATATAATATTAAATATATATACAAAAAGAACATTTTTATATTCAAGAGAGGAAGAGAGAGAAAATATATTTTCTGTCTCTCTCTTACTCATTATCTTACAAATGTAATGATTTCACAGATTCACTCCCATACAAATTTCCAACGTGGAGCGCGCGTATAGAAGTATAACTTCAAAATGCTTGTAGAAATATTAAATTAAGATTACGATGTGATTTACATTATGTCAATTTTTTTTATTATGTAGTTCATGTTACTATTATACGTTATTGTAATCTTCTTGTTTTTTATAATATATTTACAGACAATCCTTCTCATCGCATAATTAATTCATCTCATTTCAGTTCAAAGGGAATTCCATAAAATTAATACCATTGTGGAGAAGCGAACACCGCACTAAGCATTGTTCGATTTGGTCCATTTAGGTTTTGACCCTTCCACGTAACTGGGAAATTAATTGTCAGAGTCCGGTCTTCAAATGTCTGAAATCAATCCAGAAATTGATCTGGCCCAATCTGTTCCAGATCATTATTTATTAACCGATTATATAAATCAAAGGACTACGATTTATCGTTGGCTTATCTGCTTTGTGTTACAGCACATTTATTATTGGGTTGAAAGGGATTTCAGACCTTTTGTTGCAAAAAAAATTCCTGCATAACTTTAAAGGCTTTGTAAATTAGAGGGTTTGTTTAGTTGTGTCAATATAGTATAATGTAATGTAGTGTGTGTAATATTTCCATAAGAATACTCTTATGGAAATAATGTAATGATGTCCTTGTATAGGAATAATATTTTGACCATTGTGGAATAATATTTTGGCTGTTAAAAGCGATGCAAGAACACAATGAATTTCTACAAGCTATCTAATATGGTGATACGTCTAAGACTAAATAATCTGCAAAACTGATTATTTATACATCTATCGTGCGCTTTAAAATATGCTCTATTTGTAGTTGACTTAATCTTAAAACATCCATAAACTTGACCATATACTAAAAAAATCCTCAAAACGCTAAAAAGTGGTGTTTATTTTAATTAAATTCTATACATATAAATGTTTAAACACTATAGTAGATGGCAAACATTTCAATGTAATATGGTACCTGAAAATATCTTGGCTCTCGGAAAGCACTTGAAAGTAGAGAAGCTGCTTTCGCTCTGCAGATGTTTCTACAGCGGTGTAGAGACATTATTTAACATGTGTATTACAGCTTTGTGGATTTTCGAAAAGCATTTAATAATGTCAATCATTAACAACTTATAGATATTCTACAAAAGTAAGATATTAACGACAAGGATGTTCGGATTATGGCAAACCATTACTGGAGTCAAAGAGCAAGAGAAAATATACAACAAACTTACTAAAAGTATGAAAATCAAAAAAAGTATCCAACAGGAGTGTATCTAACCCCCATTCCAATTAAATATCTACTCCGAGGAAATAATTTAAAAATTTTTTAAAAATGCTACAAACGACATAAAAATAAATGATAACTTACGAACAACATAAGATATGCCGACGACATTGTAATCCTAGCCAGTAGCTTGGATGAATTACAACAGGCATTCGAAAGATTTAATGCAGCCAGTGGGGACTACAGCCTGAGCCTCAATTTCAAGAAGATAAAATGGATGCTCAAGTTGTTTCTTGGGAGCAACAACCTGTTTGACAGTTAGAGATAAACGACATAAGAAATGACCGTATAGAATCTTACGTATACCTTGATAACAGGTCACAGAAATTAAGGTGAAATTACAATATGCTAAAACAACATTTAACAATATCAAACAGCTCCTTATAATCAAAGACATGTCTCTTTCTCTTCTTATTCTTTTTCCATAGCTTTTCTCTTTTCAGGGGTCGTTATTTCTTACTCTCTTCTTCGACATTCATTTCTATCCATCACGTCTTCGTCACCTTAACCTTTCTCTCTGCCACACTGTCTTTCCATGTTCTCATTGGTTTTCCTCTACCTCTCTTTCCATCAACTTCTAACAGCTCTATCCTTCGTCCCACATAGTTTTTATTTCCAAGTCTGACTTTTTTGAGATTGTGGTCATTTATCAATTTGTCAGAGTATACAACAATGGATATAATGATCCATCCCTTCAGAGGCAGATGTAGCTGAATACAATATATACCCAATAAACCTGCTAAGTACGGGAAAAATGTGTGCGTTATGTATAGGCCTTTAAGGTTGTAAAACTTTCAGTAGAGTCCATAGAAATGACGGTAAGAAACATAATTATCGATAATTTTTATATCAGCATTCCGTTAGCTAGATATTTGTTGAAGAAGAAAGTTACTTTGCTTGGGGCGCTCAAGAATTCCTCAATAATTTCTTTCACATAAATCAAGAGCAGTTCAATCTAGCATATTTGGATTTTAAAAGGATTATATGATTACCTCTTATGTGTCCCGTAAAAGTAAGTAAGTCATATTATTATCGTATATTATGCATAACGACAGCAAAGTTGACATGGATACTAAGAAATCACAGTTGATTTTAGTTTACAACCAAACAAAATAAGGGGTTAATACTGTAGATAAATTGTGCTCATCATACAAGTTACAAAAGATGGCCGTGTGTGATATTCTATAATTTAATGAATAATATTGGAGGCATAAATGCTTTTGTTTTTCATTCTACTGCAAATTCTGGAAAATCACTCAAAATAAGACATTTTTCTAAAACGTTGCAATGAACTTGGTAAAAGAATAATATCTTATACGATCACAAATCAAAACACTTCCACGTGATATAACCAAATTCCTGTTCAGGATGTTTCCGAAGCAACCAGTTACTCGTCAAAAAGACGAAAATCCTGCTAAACGTGGTAGATGCTGCAATTGTTACAGTGAAAAAATTAAGTCGTATACGTCTATGAAACGCACGCAATATAGTGCATTCACTTGTGAACCACATTCTAAATCTAATATTGTATGTACAAATTGTAACGATCATATAAAGTAAAGTTTTTTATACATTTTATTAAAATTAATTAAATTAATAAAGCTTTTTTATTTTTTGACACAATAAATAACGATGCAGTTAATCAATCATTAAAAAAAGTGTCGAAAATAATAAGGAACTATATTGCAGCAAGATGTTGCCGAGCGCCCGATGTTGTTATAATTATTTAAGGCACGCACGCCCTGCCAAAATTAAAATATCTTATTAAAAATTTATACAAAATTTTAATATAATCACTCAACTATTACTGGCTGTTTGGATTTATAATCACTTGTAGGAGGGGTGTTTTTTAAGTAAGTACCGTTTTGGAATTAAAAAAAGACGTGCAAAGATATGGCAATAATTTTATTTTTACATGAAAGCCTGTACCTTAATCTACTTTTCTACATAATCTCCGTGAATATTGAGGCACTTGTCATAACGTGGCACCAGTTTTTGAATACCCTGCTGATAAAATTCTGCCGCCTGACTTGTTAACCACTGCATCACAAATGTTTTGACTTCGTTATCGTCTTGAAGACGTTGACCGCCCAGGTGTTTCTTCAAGTGCTGGAACAAATGGTAGTCGCTGGGCGCCAGATCAGTGCTGTATGAAGGACGATCTAGAGTTTCCCATTTAAATAATTTGATGAGATCTTTGGCCTGATTAGCCACATGTGGACGGGCATTGTCATGCAGCAAAACGATACCCTTACTCAACTTGCCACGTCTTTTGTTCTGGATTGCACGACGTAGATTTTTCAATGTCTCACACTTATACGCTGCATTGATTGTCTCATTACGAGGCAGAAACTCCACTAGCAATACTCCTTTTCTGTACCAAAAAACTATGCACATGATTTTCCGGGCAGAAATTGTTTGCTTAAACTTCACTCTTTTGGGTGATGATGAATGTCGCCATTCCATGGATTGTTGTTTCGATTCTGGTGTGACGTAGGCCACCCACGTTTCGTTACCAGTAACAATTTGGTCTAAAAAATCTTCACCTTCACTGTGGTACGGCTCAAGGAAAGTCAATGCACTGCCTAAACGTTGGGTTTTGTGCAAATCCGTCAACATTTTTGGAACCCAACGTGAACACAATTTCCGGTAATTCAAGTTCTCGGTAACAATGCGATACAAAACACTACGAGAATACTGAGGAAAGCAGTCGGACAATGATGAAATTGTAAAGCGTCTGTTTTCTCTCACCCTTTCGTCCACTTTCTGCACCAAATTTTCGTAAACGCCCGAAGGACCCCACTCCGTTCTTCATCATGCACATTTGAGCGGCCATCTTTAAATGCTCTCACCCATTTCCTTACCAATCCATCACTCATAATATTTTGTCCGTAAACTTCAACGATCTCACGATGAATATGGATCGGTTTTACGCCTTTAGCACTAAGAAATCGTATAACAGCCCGTACTTCACAATCAGCGTGACTCACGATTGTTGGAGGCATCTTAAACACTGGAGTAAACAAGTATATAATGAAGAATCAGACTGCAATGGCGTCAGTGCGTAGAAAAGAGATGTAGGTAACCAGCGCTCATGCGCGGAACGCCGACCGTAGCGCTGCGGCGGCGGAATCGCAAAACGGTACTTACTTAAAAAACATGCCTCGTATATTTACTTGACAGTAGGTCACTCCTACTTTAAAAGCTGAGCTTCAAAAGGCGATAATTTAATACGTGTTTTTAAACGTACTAATAGTTTTTTATAAAAATATGTTTCCTGATATAATCTAGAAATGGTGATAATGTTAAATTGAAGACGTTACCATGAAAAATTTTACCAATAATTTAAAATTATTAAAGAAATCAACACAATATAATGATCTAGTAAACTATTATAATTTTATAATAAAAAATAAACAATTTTTTGTGGGCATTACATTTTTCATACACATTAGTCGTAAGTTTTTGTACGTTTTGTCTTCCAGTCAAAGCAATAAAAAACATATAAACTTTTAATCTTAAAAGTGCTCCACGCTAAAAACAAAACTCCATAAAATGACAAACTGAAAGATAAAAACTGAGATTTTAAGACCTATCAATATCGTTAAGTGCCAAATCTGGCAGTAAACTTTTTATTTAAAATTGTTGTTTGGGCAAAATCAAAATTTTGATTGCTGGTTATCACTATGCTCTATACTCTTACATATATTGAATTTGTTGATATAATTGTATCCTCATTTAGATATGTACGAACATAAAACCTTAGTTATTGTGATTACCAAAGTTGGATAGAGGTAAATGAAAAATACGAACGCTCCTTGTCAAATAATGCACACAATAAGGCGCAACACATAATTTGTTTTTTACTGTTTCATTAAAGTCCGGTTCCAGCTTATTATTTCTGCTAATCGTACATTTAAACGTTTTTGTTGATTTTTATACTTGTTACCATTAACTTTTCTTTTGTATCAGAATAATCTAGGTCAAATCCTAGTTTAAAATTAATATAAAATGAACACGAATCCCCAGACTTGCAAAAAATACGTATATCTGCACTAATTCAACATGCTTCAAATCGATATGCAAAATTAATTAATACCTAATTGCTCTTGCTAAAAATACTAAACTTCAAGATTTCCGAGGGTCCTTGGAGTGGTAGATAGCACACATATACAAATACAAACCTCTGAGGCGTACATGACAAAAGCATTGTTGTAACAATAAGCAATTTCCTTGTGGCATCTTAATATAATTTACTATTTTTATTAGGAATACGCCACAACTTTTCTTGAAATTGTGTCAAATTGTGAATACATACCGCAAAAATCTGTTTCAAGGAAACGATCTCCGTTTTTTTGTTTTCAATAATGTCTAAAAATTTCTTAATTATTAAAATTAGAGTTTCCTATTTCTCCTTTATATAATTTTTGTTTTTTTCACGTGTTCTGTCCATGTTTAGTAATCAAATAAAGATCAACCAATAACAACGATTATAGGTTATGGATATATGGATAGTTAGTAGGTAAACAAAACAAGCCATTACACGAGAACTTATTCCAGGAATAACTAATTGTGGCGTACAAATAGGTACCGAAACGTAATAAAGTATAATCGACTAATAAATTTTATTTGACCAATAACTATGTACCGATTTATTTATTGTTGGTAAAACTAGTGCTTACAGAGTTTAACCAGGTAAGATCTGACATCACAGCGTAGCATAATTGAGATTTACGATATTTATTTTTAGCTGATGACTATTTTAAATTATTTAAAATCAATTTTATTTGAATTTTTTGACGTGATATTTAATTGGATTTTTTTTTATTTATCCCCAATATACGAATCTTTGGTCACATATTTTACTTGATCCTTCGTTTTTATTAAACCAATTTTCACATGATGACGTGGCACTATTAACATCGTGATTTCCGAATGTAGCAATCTACGACACCCCCTTAAAAGACAGACAATTTACAAGCATGCATTGATGATCACGAACAATACCTTCGTTTCTGGAGAATGTTATCAGACAGTTACAGCAATTTTCGTTCAGATCGTTGTTGAGACTACAGAGTTGCCAGAAGAAATTGGAAAAATATAAAAAGAAGTGATCAAAAAAAAATTATAAGTTCTTTATTTTTGAAGACTTAATATATTATGTGCTAATACTCTACTTATTTAAATAAAATAATAAATAATGTGTCTAGGGTTTTTTTAACTGAGTCAAATCCAAACATTTCATGTTAATTCACGTTTTATGTTATTATGTGCATTATGGCTTCAAACTCTGACCTGAATGTATTAACATATCACTTTTGAGAGCGGTGTTACATACTAGCGATCTTTATTTGAACATTTGGCAACCTTGCAGCCTAGGGTGGCAGTTTCGCAGGACGTAATGAGTTGAACTCGGCAATTTATGTTCCGCAGCGTTTTAGGGAAGGCGCATAATATTTAAGTATATCAAATTTCATAGAAGCAATTATAGTTTATGGAAGAGCATCACAGACCACGGGGAAAGAGCAAGTTTTAGTTTTATTGCGGCTATTACAGTTTTATAGTTACTTATTAACAAGTTACACAGCGGAAAATTTTATCACATCCTGGATTTAACAACAGTTGAAAGGAAACTTTTGTCGCATAAAGACAAATAGTATTTAAATTACTTATACTACTTAACTGACATGTTAAATATGTAAGTGCCTTATAAGATTCTTCTGCGAGGGCTTTCTGGAATGAAATGAATTAAAATTATGGCAATTTTTTCTCGATTTCTTTTTGAGCATTGTTGTGAATATATGTACAGTCCATCCGCTGGATCCTTGCACAAGCATGATATTATTAACGAATTATTTTTTATTATTACGTTTATATCCTAATTACAGAAACTAAATGGATGAACTTAAGCCACCTGTCCATACAAAACAGCATTTATGGAACAAAGACAGCCATAGGATGATGGTCGGTGATTAATTCACCAACTGGCAATTGTAAGTTTTGTTTTGACAGCGTTTGTAGTGTAATTATAAATAATTTTCATGTCATTTAAATATTCAATCCTTTTTCGTACTTTGAATATACACATTTCTTATCAAACAGTTGTTATAACGAACATATTGTGACGAATAATATAATATCTAGTCTAACCTCTAAATTAACATTTAATTATTTAAATATGAGCCGCAATCACCAAAGCAGGGACATAATCAGTCAGAACATCACCATCGATGACTTTAACTTTGAGCGCGTTAGAGAATTCAAGTATCTTGAAACAACAATAACTGAAGACAATAACGGATCACAAGAAATTACCAACAGGATCCAGGCCGGCAACAGATGTCTTTTTGCCCTCCAAAAGCTTATAAAATCGAAACAACTAATAAGACGTACAAAGATACAGGTCTATAAAACAATCATACGACACGAAGTGTGATAACTATTATACATCAATAGAAATTACAAGAACACTTTAAAATAATTGAACAATACGTTGCAGTACATCGAGATAAAAAAGACAGAAAAGCTTTGCTAAGTGTCCTGCCAACCAACTCAAGCGAGGTGAAGTCATGGTAACACATCTAGGATTTACTTAAGTCTTAAAATTGGTTAACAAACGACAAGTTCTAATGCTTAAATTTGAACACCATAACTTATACCAAATCTTAGTTAAGATGGGTAAAAAGAAAAATAATACACCGGTGCTAAAACCACCAGCTATTCTTGATTATAACTTAGAGAAACAGGGTGTCGATTTTAGTAATCAAATGACTTCTCACCAAAGCTCACTCCGAAGTGGTATCGAAAAGTGGCAGTGGAATTAATATTTAATACCGTAGTAGTCAACGTTTGGTTTGCAATAACAGAAGTGAAAATAGCGACAAGTTACCTATCCTTGACTTCAAACTGGAACTCGCAATGGCATTGGCAAATAGAGAAACTTAAGAACTCACACGACCATTTACATCCAAAAAATACCCTACACTCCTGTGTATGTAGCAAAATACCAAAGCGAATGATCAAAATCGGTAAAAACGGTGTACATGAAGTTACATAACTTTGGGAAGAATGATGAAGAATGAGGCCATTAAAAAAGTTAAATAAAGTTTAAACATACTGTAAAAAATGTGATGGCAAACCTGCATTACGTCTAGAGTGCTTTAATAAAGCACATTAAAAAATATGTTAACTGGTAGAAGAACTTCCGCCTATTTTTCGAGGCTCATTCTTTGAACCACGCGTTCGCAAAAGAAATATTTAAAATACAGTAGAATTATATTCAAAATGGTCAAAATCCAAATATATTACTAGTCAAGTCAAAGTGATCATGTAAATTTGTATGCCAGAATAATATTACCCCGCATGAATGACTCACTAACAAATAACAAAAGAAGAATAATAAAAAGACTTATGAACTGATGTCCAATATAAGATAGAAAAAAAAAAGAATTAACTCAATATTCACAAAAGTGAGCTTCGTTTTAAACAGATAAATACATTGTCGCAAATTCTTAGTATAGCACAGTCGAAAACAAGGTCTCCAAACAGACTGCATTACAACATTATAACCTTTTCGCTAGTATAATAAGCTCTATTTTATGTTAGTAGTTACCAACGATAAAACACACCAGCACTTTATAAATGAAAATTCTTCTCCCGGAAAGAAATATTTCTCCTCTAGTTAACAAACATCGCATTAAATATGTTGTCTACAACTACGTTTGCAAATAGTTATGACCGGGAAAAGGAAAATTTAACAACATATTCGGTTGAAAGCGCTGCACTATAATGGCCTATTAGGAACGTTGCCAATGGAGAACCAGCCAGCAGACTGTTAACTTTATTTAGAGTTTTACACTTTTATCAATAAATTTTACTTCTGCGAATACTGCATTACAGCGATGGTAATTGAAACGAAATTAACAGGGATTTTAAAAATCAATTTAGGTTGATTCATCGATATGCGGAAGTGGAAACTTTAGGCTGTTTACCATTTGCATTGATTCTGTCTACGAATAAAATTTTATTGGTACAATGGCACGTCAAAATAACTATCATATTTCTAATATATCATTAATAACATTCAATGTCATACAAAAGTAGATTAAGTTGAATTGAGCTTAAAGAAGTTGGTAGACTTTAAATGTATTAGAATTTTTCTTCACAACAACTATACTTTTACAAGGACAAAATTTATAACTGACTAATGAACTTTTTTGACAAAACAAAAAACAAATGTAAGGCTTTATAAAATATTTTATGTATAGCGAGCTCAGACGAACATGTTGCACTTAGATTGCGAATATCAATAACATATCAATCATATTTCACATCGCGGAAAAGCTTTAATAGAACTTGTAATAGAGACAAAGAAAAGATTACTCGAAATTAAACAAGAAGTATAAACAATCTAATTTGATCCCGAAATACCTACAATTCCTACGATCAAGAAAATTAAAAAAAAATACACATTTGAGAATATCCAGCACTTCAAATATCTAGGAGTAATAGTAAAAAAATTATATAAAAAAAAGACAAACCATAGAACGTTTACCAGCAGGAAGCAAAACCTACTAATATACCATAGACTATCAGAAGACAAAAACCCAATTAGGAATACAAAACTGAAAATATACAGAGGCAATTAAACCAGCAGACACTCATGTGGATCTTATTCTTTTTCTTTTTGTGTAGATATGACTCATCCGTTTTTTAATGTGCCTATAGTAAGTTGTCGTTCCATCATTTTTATGGTCTTACCACTGATCGTCTTCCTATTGGGAAACGGTCTTTTGCCATTTTTACTAATCTAATTGTTGTCATTCAGCTTATATTATCAATTTCTTACCCAGTCTTTGATCTTTTCACCCTGCATCTCCGTCGTATCTGTACTTCTAGCTCTGTCCCATAGTATCTTACTATCGATTTTTCTAATGGTTTTCATCTCTGCTGTTTCTAGCATTCTGTTTGTCCTCTCTGTGTCAGTCGTGTTTCTGCCGCGTATGTCATTATTGGTCTAATTACTGTTTTGCAAATTCTGCCTTTCATTTATTTTTTGTGGAATTCACTGCACAGTGCTTTTTGTGTTTTTTCAAAATAAAATAGAACCAGCCAAATAAGAAAAAATTTCTGTAATTTTGTTACCAAATGATCTCTCCTAGTAGTGATACTTAAACACTTGACCATAGCTCTGAAGATGACTTGGTAAGCCGAAAGCGCTCAGCTAGGCATTAAAATTGTCTACACACTTTTAAAATACTTTCTTTTTTATATTTTTTGATCTTTTATTTTTTTTTCTCCATATTGTTTCATTCTCTAAAAGTTACCAAAAGTATTTCGTCCATTATATCTTTCTTTTTACATGCCTTTCTGAATGTGTTTAATTTTTATTAGTTCGTTTATCTCTTTTCTTTGTCCTCTGATCTTTATTCTCCATATATCTTTTTATGTTCCGTAGAAATCCTGTTCCATCTATTTTGGGCAGTTATGTCAGTGTTTTTTTTTTCATTTGTCTGACAAAATTAATTGTTTCATTTCTGGTTCATTTATAACGGATTTGTGTCTCTTGTGTGTTGTGCTGTATTGTGAAAAGGCTTATTTTTTTTCTTCACATTTTGTCTTCACTTTCTCTCTAAACAAGAGGGTTTTCTCTTGTTTAGAAGTAGTTGAAAGAAGTAACTGTGGATATCTTTCCTTGGATTTGGTCTCAGAACCTAAATATCTTTCCTTACCTCTTTTCTTTTCTAAGTTTTTTTAATTTTCTCCTTGAACCCAAAAAGTTAAGTGGGGCCCTGTTTCTATCTTATCTTATTTTTGGTAATTTTACCCGTCTATGTTTTTGTTTATTTCTATATCTTTTCTAATATCTCTTATCCTGTTCTAACTTTACTTATTTCGTCCGTTGGACCCATTCCCGGTTCCAAAAGCTAGTTTCGAAACCACGACTCGCTCTCCACCAACCATCTGGCTGCCGTTTGCAGTGTCTCCATTGGTGACCTTTCTAGCACCATAAAAAAAAAAGTGGTTACAAAGTGGAGGTTACAAAGTGATACAGCTATACACTCCTTAGCCCTACTTCACGAAAATTTTAAGAACCTGGCTTACTAACCTGATCTGGCAATACCTGAAACATATTTGGAGCATGCTGAAGGAATCAGGAATTAAGTCAGAAGCCCAGCAGATATTGGACAACTACAAAACATAATAACCGGTTTTCAACAACTGCAGAAACCACTCTTTATAAACATGTTGGATAATCTGCAAAATCGTTATGAAGCTTGTTTGGGCCGCAATGGCGCATATTTTAAACATGTAAATTATGTAAATTAAAAAATAAATACAATGCTTATTTTCGGTACAGTTTGTTTTTGGCGAATACTGTACATTGTACATTGACTCAAAAAATATGTTATATAAGTTGTAGTTCTTTGGCAAAAACCAAAGTTTTTACATCTGTATTAACGTTTTTTAGTGTGTATTAACGTTTCGCCTTAATCAGAATAAAACTCATTCATGTAGTGTGTATTAATTTTTGGCGGAGATTTAATTTCGCATCATCGAGCACACCCTGTTGGAATCATCTAAATTAGTTACACTTGCTTAACTATTTATAAGCTAAAATAGAGTTTTCAGCATAAAACAACGTTGGTTCGAACTCATCGCACTGTGACTAATACATAATGTAAAGTTTGGGCCTACAAAATGGTAATGTAGAGAATAGACGATGGAGAAAGTTACCATATAGCTAATCCATACACTGTGTTTATTTTATCAACGATCAGAAAATTGGTGAAATAAAGTGCTTCTGGCTACGGTTGATTTGTAGTGTGTAACATCGTTCGGACAAAATTGGCTCGAAGGGAATATTGCTCATACGGCAGTTTAACATTTAAGTGTGTATATAAATCAAGTCTTTTAAATAAAAAACTTTACAGTTGCCCAGATATATATTTTTCTTGTCTCTATATTTATATTAGATGTATTACCTGTGTATAAGCCTACTTATGAGACTTGTCACAAGTTTATCTAGTGTGTTCCTCTGCGTCATTATATGGATGAGTAAAAAATTATATTTTTATTTGATTGGTGGGTTTGGTTATTTAGCTTTTGTGTGTGTTAGGTGATTTAGATAATGTAATATGTTTGTACCCACTTTGAAATGTTATTTGGAAGTTGATAGTTGATAGTCTAGTCTCTTACTAATGGTTGCGTTACATTTTACTACTTTTCTACTTTATGTGGAATCATTATTTATTTACTACAACCAAATTTACCCTATAGAGAGTTGGGGATATGACTCTTTTCGTGGCCTTAAGAGGTCTTCTTCTTCTTCTTACAGTGTCTATCCGTTTCGGATGTTGGTGATCAGCATACCTATCCTAACTTTATTTGCAGCTATTCGGAATAGTCCGGTTGTAAACGTATTGAATTTCCTTAGGTATTGAAGCCAAGATATTCTTCTTCTCCCTGGTCCTCTCTATCTAAACACCTTGCCCAGAAGAATGAGTTGCAATAATCCATATCTGTGTTCATTTCTCATAACATGGCCAAGATATTCTAATTTGCGCTCTTTGATTGTGTAAGTGATCTTGCATTCTTTGTCCATTCTACGTAGGACCTCAATATTAGTCACACGATCCACCCATGAAATTCGTAAGATGCGCCTGTAACACTACATCTCGGCATTAAGCTTTCCTAAAGAAGCTTTAAAGAGCGTCCATGCCTCTACTCTGTATAATAATGTAAAAATACATAGCATATGATGACAGAGCTTTTGGTACTAAGTGGTAAATCGTGACTTCTAAAAAGAGACTTAATCTTTACGAACGCTAATCTTGTTTTCCCTATGCGTTGTCTTATTTCAGTAGAGTGGTCCCATTTACTGTTTATGTTAGTACCAAGATATGTGTAGCTATTTACTCTGTCAATAGGGTGTTGGTTTACCAAAAGATGTGTATTTAATATTTTGCGCTTACTAACTACCATGTACTTTGTTTTGTTCGTATTGAGATCCAGCCCATATTCTTGACTTATCTATGATATGCGCGACATTATTGCTAGTAAAAATATTGCCCATCTAGGTTATCTGCAAAAAATACTGCGTCGTCAGCATATTTAATGTTGTTTAGACTCACTCCGTTAACCAAGACGTTTTCTTGTAGTTGCCCCAATGCTTGCTCGAAGATTCACTCCGAGTACATGTTAAATAGCACTGGGGACATAATGCATCCTTATCTCACTCCTCTATCTGTGAATACTGTCTCTGTCAACTGGTCATCCACTTTAATGTTGACAGTTTGGTTTTAATATAAATTATATATAATTCGCAAATCTCTATCATCCAAGCCCGCTTCTTTCACAATGGATATGAACTTCTCATGTTTTACTCTATCAAATGCCTTTTTGTAGTCGATAAAATAAATATATATTTCACAGTTTATATAGAGCTTCACTGGTACCTAAGGTATCGCAGAATCCAAATTGTGTCCATGACTCTCGTTCTTCACATTTTTTATATATTATGTATCACTTTTAAAAACGTTTTAAATAAGTGGCTCATTAGGCTAGTTATTATGTAGTCTTCGCATGTTTTTTGCATTGAATTTTTTTGGTATAGTGTAGAAGGTCGACTTTAACGAAATATAGTCGTTATCCATTGTCAGGCCCTACAACTTTACCATCTTTAGTTTTTCTAATAGCTGCCGTGACTTCTTCAACAGTAATCGGGGGTCATGTTTGACATTCTATGTCTTCAATGGCAATCTGCCCTTCATCTGCAAATGTTATTTCCGCATATTTCTTCCAAATGTCTAGTCACTCTTCCACACTTAGTAGTGGATTACCTTGGTTTTCTGCCAAACACCCAACTCTTTTAGGCTTGTATAAACATGCAGCTTCTGTCTTTAAGAGGTCTAGTATTGAATTATTTATGATAATAACACGTTTCTCATATTTTCGCTTTGATTTTAGGTATCCCGAAAAATTTCTTAAATTGACAGATTGTTATTAATTGTAAATTTTAATTTTAGTTTTATGCATTTCCTGTGCTGAGATATTCTGTTAAAACACGCTGCAATTTTTGTCGGTACGTAACTTGTTCTCTCATCTCTATTGTTACGAACATGCTTTCGAGATGGCCCAGGTAACGGTTGCATTGCATCTCTAATACTCCTCGAGAAGCTTCGAGATCCATCGAGTGAGAGACAGAACAACCGGTCACGTAGGCGAATTAGAGGTGGGACAACGCCAGAATATTCTCGAACCTAGTAACTGTAGTATATATATGACGCGATTTTAGAACTAGGGTTAGTTGTTAAGATACTACCGAACTGTAAAGTTATAAATAAATATATGTATATAAATTCGAACCGCTCGTTTTATTTAATCTCGCTACAGTGGTGTTACGGTGTGAGTAAAAGAAATAAATTCAGCAGTGACTTTTGAAAAAGACTTTTGAACTTTTGAAAAGTATTGTTCGTCGGGAACATCCGCGTAGTTCGGTAGTGATCTTTGTACGAAAAGAACATTTAAAAAGTACGTGTGTGCCTGACCAAAGATGCTGCTAGTACAACTTTCAGTAAAACAGTTGCGTGAGCAACTGGAAGAACGCGATGAAGACTGCAGCGGGTCCAAGAAGATACTCCAAGAACGACTAAAAACTGTTCTTAACAAGAATGGAGATGACCCAGAGACATTACATTTTCAGTCAGCAGAAGAAGCAGTTTTAATAAAGATAGAAGAAACTTCTAAAAAAACTGATGATAAATTCGAGAATGTTTCCAAAAGATTCGATGAAACGTCTCAAATGATCGAAGAAACTTCTCAAATTATTAAAGAAACAGCCAGACAAAATGACGAGAAATTCGAAAATATGTCTAGAAGATTCGACGAAGTATGTAATCAAAACAATGAGAAATTTGAAGAAGTCTCAAGAACATTTGATAAGATACAGAAAAATGTTAACGATAAGATAGAAGACGTAGAAGAGAAGATCAAACAATTAGAGACCATGATAACTAACACAAAAGTGCTACCACCAGTTAATACAATAGCCTTAGATCCGGTAGTGAAAGAAGAATCACCTAGAGACGAAACGACACATAATATGAGATTCAAATTGCCACCATTTGATGGAAAGTCTTCTTGGTCCATATACCTTAAACAATTTGAAGCTATTGCGACAGCCAATCATTGGACAGAACAAGAAAAAGCTGTTTCCTTGACTGCTGCTTTACGAGGTGATGCTGCAGATATCCTAAGATCGATTCCTAAGGGTCAAGAAAAATGTTACCAGACCTTGTTTACCCGACTAGACAAACGTTACGAAGATGCCCATCTACAACAAGACATTAGTGCATGTAGTCCAGAAGTCAAGTGTTACTGGAGCCAATGGAATTGCCTAGTGCTGAAAGATGATCTTCTGTATAGAACCTTTGAGAACGATGATGGTACAGAAACTAAGCTTCAGTTAATTGTACCTAAAAGTAAAGTGTCAGAAGTATTGCGTCAGTTGCATGACGGTGCATCAGGTGGACACTTTGGTATCACGAAGACTCTGCAAAAGGTTCGAGAACGGTTCTATTGGGTGAACTGTAAAGATGATGTAAGAAGATGGTGCCGGAAATGTGAACTGTGTGCAACCAGTAATGGTCCAGCTGGTAAAAAGAGGGCACCTATGAGACAGTACAATGTTGGTAGTCCTATGAAAAGAGTAGCAATCGACATTGCAGGTCCACTTCCAGAGACAAATGATGGAAATAAATATATCCTGGTAGCCATGGATTATTTTACGAAATGGACTGAGGCTTATGCGATACCAAATCAAGAAGCTGGTACCGTTGCAGAGGTACTTGTTAAAGAATTCTTTAGCCGATTTGGTGTTCCCTTGGAGATCCACTCCGACCAAGGGCGAAACTTCGAGTCAACCCTTTTCCAAAACGTTTATAAATTGATTGGTGTCAATAAGACCAGAACGACACCCCTGCATCTTCAATCAGACGGAATGGTCGAGAGAATGAACCGAACAATGGGTAAACACTTATCCAAGGTTGTATCAGAACATCAAAGAGATTGGGACCAGCATATTCATTTATTCCTAATGGCCTACCGCTCGGCCGTGAATGAAACTACAGGCCAGACTCCAACCTGCCTGATGTTAGGTCGTGAAGTTCGTTTGCCCTGCGACCTAGAGTTTGGCTGCAGACCTTCCGAAGAACATGTTGCAAGCGAAGATTATGTCGACCGCCTGAAGTTAAGAATGAACAACATTCATGAACTTGCCCGACAACACATCCAGATAGAAAGTGACAGAATGAAAGATCAATATGATTCTCGATGCACGAGTGAAAGCTATGAAGTAGGTGATCTTGTTTGGCTTTATAATCTATAACGTCGTCGAGGCTTGTCTCCCAAACTGCAAAGACAATGGGAAGGAGGTCCATATGAAATTAAAAAGAAAATAAATGACGTAATATACCGAATTAAGAAGTTGCCGAAAGGTAAACCAAAAGTAGTTCACATAAATCGTCTTGCACCATATGCTGGCTCAAATGAAACAGAAGAAGCACGAACCCTTCAACATGAGATCAGAGATGACCGGCGACCAAGCTTTAATGAATTTATGTCAAATTACGCAGAGAGAAAGAGTGCTAGATTCGGCGTGACCACAGAAGTTCAGCAGGATCTTTTTAGTGTTCCGCATAACGTCTCTCTAGCCCACTGTGTTGCCCAAGATCTTGAGATGACTAAAGGAATCTCATCCGTATTTTATAAGAAATTCGGTCGTTTGGACGAGTTAAAAAACCAGCAGCCTAAAGTTGGAAGAGTAATGAGATTAGAAGATGGTTCTCGATCTTTGCTGTACAGAAAATCGTATACAGACAGGGCAAGCTACGAGGATATATGGCGTGCTCTAACTAATTTGAAGAAAATTGTGTGCAATTACGACATCAAGAATTTGGCCTTACCCAAGATAGGCCATGCACTAGATAATCTGGACTGGAAGATTGTCAGAAGCATGCTTGAAGTGATCTTCCGAGAAACCGACGTACGAATTACTGTGTGTTGCATTAACCCGATGAAATCGTATCCTTCAAAGTCAGTAGACTGTTATTTCTTTCTAAAGGGTTCATGCAGAGCTGGAGAGTCCTGTAGATTCCGCCATCCTGTGTCTACATATAGAGTTGCTGATCGGGACGGTCAGATTTAAGAGGGGAGCGATGTTACGAACATGCTTTCGAGATGGCCCAGGTAACGGTTGCATTGCATCTCTAATACTCCTCGAGAAGCTTCGAGATCCATCGAGTGAGAGACAGAACAACCGGTCACGTAGGCGAATTAGAGGTGGGACAACGCCAGAATATTCTCGAACCTAGTAACTGTAGTATATATATGACGCGATTTTAGAAGTAGGGTTAGTCGATAAGAGAGTACCGAACTGTAAAGTTATAAATAATTATATGTATATAAATTCGAACCGCTCGTTTTATTTAATCTCGCTACACTATGTAAAAATCGATTTTACTGTTTAAACACCAAGGTCCTTAAATGTTTCTTTTTTATAATTTTAATAGTTTTTTCCGTCGACCATCCATTTATGATTAATTTTAACACCCTCAAAATCATTGATTAATGACCCCTATTAATGAATGATTTTCTATTAATGAACGATTTTATTATAGGCAACACAACATACATTGCTTGTATAATAATTTAACCACATTTAACGCTCTGTGATTGGCAGTGACCTGTATTGTAGGCAACTAAACATATAGGTACCTATTTATATTCCCACTAAAAAATTATTTAAAATGACATAGCCGCTGTAAGTACTGTCTGTCATTGTATGTCATTATTTATCGTTAAGTAAATAAAAATTTAAACTAAGATATTTTTATTTCTGAAAAATTCGGTCGACGGAAAAGTTTTGTAACGAACTCGTGAATTAAAATGGCGATTAACAATCTCGAACATTATCGCACTCGCTTCCCTCGCGCGTTAATATATCTCAATTGTTAATCGCCCTTATTAATAAACTTGTTGGTTAAATAACTATTTTTAATTAGTTTTGATTTGTGAAGCATTTTAATTTTAAATGAGAATATGTATTAAAATATGGAAAAAACTTGACGGCAACAAGATACAACGCACCAATCTAAAGTTACCATAAAAAAGCTATAATACGTTTAAGAACAAGACCAAGTCACAAAAATAACTGTGTCGATATACGCTGTTAATAATTTCTTTATCATTTCTCAGCCTCTAAAGAACAGCTATGTTCGTTGTGAGGTGTATATATGAGATTGTTACCGTACGTCGACAGCACATTTCAAATGCCTCTAACTGCTTCCATTATCCCAGTTAATGTAGCTCTCTTTCTAACGGTGTATCGTTTATTGTGATTTAAGCGGCTATGTTGGTTTTCTTAGTAATGATCAATATTTTTGTCTTCTTTCAATTTATTTTTAGGCCGTATTTGTTTCAGATTAGTCTTATATCTTTACCATCGAGTGCTGAAGTTTTTAAGATATCGATTAGTTTTCCATACGGTACTTTGTCACATGCCTTCTCTAAATTGATGAAACATGCAAACACATCCTTGATTCTCTGTATTAGAACTTGAAAACTGAAATGTGCTTTCCTCTTTTGGAGTCCTGCTCTGAATTCAAATTGAACTTCACTTAGGTTTTCTTTTAATTTGGTGTGTATGCGCGAGTGAATGATAGTAAGAAGTAGGTTAAGTACATGCCTCATCAACCTAACTAGTCTACGCTGTTCACACTTATTAGCGTTGGCTTTTTTGGTAAGTGAAATGAATATTGATGTTAGCCAGTTTTTGGGTAAGTGGTCAGACTCATATATGCTGTTGAATAGCTTCGTACGGGTTGTGATTTGGAGTACCTCTAATAGCTTTAAAATTTCACTATGCACTTCATCAGGTCTTAGTGGTTTCCCATCTTTAATTCGCTTAATAACCATTGTTATTTCTTTGTTTGTTATTTCTGTATCTTATTACCGTAATGATTGTCTATTCCAATCGGTCTTCTTGCTGTATCTTCGAATAATTCTTGCATCTATTATTTTCATCCTCTTAATTTATCTTCAAGCGTAATCAAAATATGGCATGGCTTCGATGTTTACAATTCTGCCTGTATTGCGTTGTTCTCTGGTGTTCTGCACCTCGCTAATCTTTTTGTGCATATGGAAATTGTCATGTTTGCGTTGTAGTATTTCAAATTCCGTACATTTATCCATCAACCATGCTTGTTTTGCACTATTTATTTCCCGTAGTAGTAGTTCTTATGCAACTTTCTGTTTTCATTGTAATTTCTCACTTTTAATTTCCTTCGGTCTTCCATCATCTGCAATTTTATCTGCCATCCATTATTGCTTCTTTTTTTTATTTAAGATTTTCATGCAAAAGTATGGTAATAGATATATTCATGTCGTTTCACTGTTATTTATGCCGTTAGTAGTGTTTATATTTTCGCAAAATATAATAACGCACGTGTATTATTAACGTTTTGAATACTGATCCAAACAATTAAGAAAGTCATTGATTGATCATTTTAGATGCATAGTCTACCATAATTTTTATTTATTATTTATATTTCGGCTACTTTTACTAAATCTTCAGATATAAATACCTGAAACAACTATAAATAATAGTGTGTTGTATCAAATTCAGATGCTACCAAATTAAAAGTAAGAAATAAATCATATTTTAGATAATATATTGCTCGACCTTGTTGTCTTCTTTAATTTTATAACTTTAGACCACACAAGGATTTGTGTGCTAGACCAGTTTTTGGTAAAAGATTTATAGCCTAATGATCATGACGAATTGATCATATAATTAAAACCTAAATACATAAAGGTGTGTAAGTTATACTGACTTAATAAAAACTATTTACATAATGTTTAAAGAACTAAACGTAAACCATACATTAAAGAACAATAATTTGATTGATCTATTATATGCAAACATGTACGTATGGAAGAATGAGTGTAGAGTATGTACTATAAAAACTTTAATCGATAATAATTTTAACAATTATAAAACTACATTAATTTTATTAATTTTGCAAACCTCAAAGCAAATGAGTATTTCCAAAATACAAATAATGGCAAATTTAAATAAGCTAAGTTAAATTTAATGAAATTTGATGGCTGTTTTGAATAGATCAAACTATCACATAATTCTTACCACTATTACTGTATCATTTGCATATTTTATTCAAGTTGTAAGTAAAAATCAATAAGTAAGTTTAATGTGAAAGCCGAAATCAACTTTCAAGCCGAGATCTTTGCGATCCTGGTATGTGCTCACGATATAATAAATAGGACTTGCTCAGGCAGAATCATCCATATCTACTATGACAATTAAGCAGCGCTAAGGGTTTTGGAAGAGCCCAAAGCTCTAAGCTAGTTTTTGGTTGGAAGAGAGCACTGACTGATGTTGTGCTAACCAATAGGGTTAACTTAATATTGGTGCAGGGGCACACAGGTGTGGAAGAGAACATGGCAAAAAGGGGGCCATCCACTCTGCCTGTAGGACCTGAACCTGTGATTGGAGTGCCCTTCAGTACTGATAGTCTCAAGGAGCTTCTTTTTCGAATGTTCCAAGACTCCTGTGCTAGTTGTGAAGGCATTAGTTAGGCCAACCTCCACATAATGGGGCCATCCAAAATTCTTACACCCTAACTTCACTTTCTAGAATGTAGACCATGTTCTCTGCTGGTTAGTATACTTAGCGCCTGTAGACTCAGGCGACATCTACATCTGCTTGGATTGACCAATGATCCACGGTGCCGTCTATGTAATGAGGAGAAAGAAACCTCCTCACGTGTCCGCTGAAAGTGCTCGGCTCTGGCCTAACAGAGGTGGCAAATCCTGCGTTCAGCCTTTATGTAACCGAGCCAAATAAGGGAGTTACCCTTAAATACCCCTTTGTAACTATCATCGCAATCATCATAGCTATTCGGATTTTAGAAACTGCTGCTCTGAAAAGTTCATTTGAAGTACATCCTTACAATTCTCTTATGTTGCGCAGCCATAATATTCTACGTCTTCTATGCTTCTTTTTCCTTGTCTTTCTCTTAATAATCAGTTGGAGCAAGTTGTACCTCTCTCCACGTGTAATATGTCCGAGATATTCCAATTTTCTTGTTTTGATTGTATTTAAGATTTCCATTTCTTTATTCATCTTTTTCTCTATTTATATTTTCAGAAATCTTCTGTAAACCCACAATTCCAAGCTGACAAGGAAAAAACATAGCGAAAGAACAACAAAATTCAAAAACCGACTGATACTTGTAATGTATTCCTGATGTTTTTAACAATTGAAAATAAATAAATTAATAAATACGAGAAAAAATTTTATTCTCTAGTAATAAAAGAAACGTGTTGTATATAACTGTTTATATTTACATTGTGGACGACCCAAAAATGATTACTGAAGCTTTCAGGTTTAATCTTAAAAAAAAATAATATCACTGTCAGCTGTCAGCGGTGAATATTTTATTTACATTTTTATCACCCCGAAAACATTTTGTTAAATTCTGACGCCCAAAACCAACTTATCAGAGAATTTATTGCTTCTCGTTAATTTTTTGACATCGTTTTATTCAACTCCGTTTTGGTTGGGCTAAATAACAAATTACTGGTTGTCACTAATTCCAGATAACGAACGGGTCGCGGTAACTTGATTAACTAAAATCATTATCACTACAACTTTCGACACGAAGGAGACATTAATATAGAATTTTTTATACGATCACTAAATCTGGAATATGTATATCCTCTTTGGCAGTAGTCTTTTAAAATAAATTTTACTATATACGATTAATCATTAAAAATCTTTTATTAAAAACATAATAACTTGGTGGAAATAGGTCAGCCGCTTGCTACAAACAATTTTCTAATTATTTAATAATTATTTTTAAAATTTTTTTATTAGAAGAACACTTACTATTTTAATATATATTTTTGAGTAAGGAATAGTTTGTCTGTCATTAACGAAAAAACTTGACACAGTATGATGACAATACAACAGTCCTGACAAAGTATTTTTGTAAGTACCTAATGAATATGTAGGTATATGAGAAACAGTATTTGTAAGAAAAAAAATGTACTTCTAATTTTAAAAAAATTATAAATAGAAATTTATAAATTATGTTTTTCACGACATTAATATATTTGTTTTAAATTAAATTATTTCAAATCTTGGGGAGAAGTTTTAATTAAAGAAGAAAAAACAGCATACATAATATTAAAAGTGAATACGGTTGATTTTTCTACTGTTTTTGACATTATATCTAAAACCTTTTGTAAATTGACTTCAATACTCCAGTGACACGACAGTAATGCAAGTCCAGTAACCGTTTCATTACCGGTTCTATTTCTCAAAAAGGTTTTACCAGCTTCGTAGTTGAAAATGAGCACTTAACACTGATCGTAGTGACAGTAATAGTAATAACTTAAATACTAAAAAATCTATTGATGTTTGGAAAAAACCTTGTATCATATCTAAGACTCCAGATCTTCGGTATCAGTCTTCAAAGTTCTTATTCTTTTACACCATATTAAGTACTCCTAGACTTTTCCATCTGCTTCTGTTCTGCGCCTCTGCTATCCAATTGGTCACGATTCTTTTGAGGTCGTTGGTCCATCGCGTTGGGGGTCTTCCTCGGCTTCGCTTGTCAGTTGTTTTTTTGTCCAACTGTCGTCTTTCATTCTTGCAACATGTCCTGCCCATCTCATTTTTTGCCTTGTAATATGTTTGATAATGTCTTCCACTCCGATTCGACTACGAACTTCCTCGTTTCTTATTATATTTCTTAAGCTTATTCCAAGCATTGATCTCTCCATCTTTCGTTGTGTCCTTCTCAATTTTTCGGCTGATGTTTTTGTGAGAGTTAAGGTTTCTGCTCCGTATGTGAGGACTGGTAGAACGCACTGGTTAAAAGCTTTTCTTTTTAAATGGATCGGTATATTTGTTTTAAATACGTCTCTCATTTTTCCGAATGCAGCCCAACCCAGACTTATTCTTCTGAGTAGCTCGCATGTTTGGTTATCTCTCGTTAACCTTATTTCGTGACCCAGATACACATATTTTTCCACAAGTTCTATGGGCGACTTTTCGATTTCTATTAGCTCATTGGGGACGAGATTGGTCATCATTTCTGTTTTTCCATAGTTTATTTTTAAACCGACTTTCTGGGTTACTTGCTGTAGTTGTTGTAGCATAACTCTGGCTTCTCCTAAGTTGTCTGTTATGAGAACAATATCATTGGCATATCTGAGATGATTGAATATCTTTCCATCGATGCTAATACCCTTTGATTCCCACTCTAGCCGTTTAAATGCGTACTCCATAACTGTTATAAATAGTTTTGGCGACAAGGTATCTCCCTGCCGCAACCCTCTGCCAATTTTTATCTTCTCAGTCATGCAATGGAGGTTAACGGTTGTTGTCGCATTTTCGTATATATTTCGAATAATATTTGCATACCTGTGATCTATTCTTCATTCTGATAGTGTTTTTAAGATAGCAACTGTTTCGACTGTGTCAAATGCTTTGTGGAAGTCGACAAAGATAAGAGCAAAGGGTCTGTTACAAGCAGATGGAAAAGTCTAGAGGAGGCCTATGTTCAACAATGGACAACTCAGGGCTGATTGATGATGATGATGAAGTACTCTCCTGTCAGCTCTGTCAGAGAACATTATCTTCAAAATATGGAGATAGCTCTGTTAACTGGTTATCTTTATCAGGAGATGCAAAACCCCATGATCTAGAGAGGAACTGAAGACATACTGTGAAAAAAGAAGGAAGTCTTCTTTCTTTAGTTAGAAAAGAATACTTTAGTTAGACAAATTAAAAGAGAACACTAGCAGAGCTACTCAAAACAGATAGAACACGACTTCTACGGAGCACAAAAAGAAATATGGAGAATAATCAGTTGACAAACAAAGTGATGAACGAACTAATAAAAACCAAACACATTCAGAAGAAAACATGGGCACAAAACTTTCGTTCCCTATTTGGTAAAGGTGAGGATAATAAACCACCAATACCAGAGGTGACGACAAACCAAGAAATAAATATTGAGGAGGAAGAGGTAAAGAAATCATTCAGGAAATTAAAAAATAAAAATTCACCAGCAAAGAACAGAATACCGAACGAACAGCGACGCAAACATTTAGAAAAATTGATGATAAAATACTATCGGACAGAGCTAGAAGTAGAGATATACAATGTAGATGCAAGGTGGAGAACATTAAGGACTGGTTAAAAAATAAAAGAGTAGAGTGGAACGATCATATAAGCCGGATGACAATAAATACAGTAGTAAAGCAGGCAAAAGACGGTTTCCCAATAGGAAGACGATCACTAGGAAGAACCACGAAACCACAAGTTTACATATAAAGAAGAAAAAGAAAAAGAAAAAGAAAAAGAAAAAGAAAAAGAAAAAGAAAGAAGAAATTTTTAAATTTCGTGGGTTTGGTTAGTCCAATCGTCAAAATTGTTTCTTTATTATATTGGTATACATGCTCCTAAAATATAAAAAATTTGCAGCTATATTCATTGTTTATCTGTGACATCCGCTAAAGTTTGACCAATTTTAAGGTCAATTTTTATCTATTTAAAAAAAATTGATCAAAGAATTTGTATTAAATTTTGCGTAAAAAATTAAATAAAGTGTAACAAAGAGTGTGAAATGTTAACAAAAGTCTCTGGTAAACATGCTATAAAAAAAACAAGAATTTACATATGCTATAAGCGTTTCCAAGATGGCAGTGAAGAAGTTGAAGATGATGAACGCCTCGGACGCCTCAGCACATCAAGAACCGATGAAAACGTAAAAAAAGTTACAGAAATGGTTAGGAATGACCGCCGAATCACAAACAGAGGAGTTGCTGATGAAGCTATTGGCATATCATTTGCCTCATGTCATGAAATTTTTCAAAATCTTGGCGTTTCCAAGATGGCCGTAAAGACGTTGAAGGTGATGAACACCCCGGACGCCCCAGCACATCAAGAAACAATGAAAAGGTAAAACAAAGACAGAAATGGTTATGAACGACCGCCGAATACCAATCAGATGAAGTTGGCATATCAATTGGTTCATGCCATGACATTTTTTAAAGGTTTTTTGTTTGAAACGCATGTCAGCAGAATTTGTTCCAAAATTGTTGAATTTTGAACAACAACAGCGGCGAATGGAAGTTACTCAGGAGTCACTAAATGACGTAAACGAAGATACAGATTTACTCAAAAGGGTTACAACAGGTGACGAAACATAAGTTTATGGATATGACGTCGAAACTAAGATTGAGGCATTCTGATTCGATAATACCAAAAAAGGCTCAAGAATTGCGGTCGAACGTGAAGGTTATGCTCACTGTGTTCTTTGATTTTAATGGCATAGTGCATCATGAATTTTTGGCCACGAGATTAAACGGTCAATAAAGAGTACATTACCTATAAGTTCAACGCCCTTTGCGAAAAAAAGACTGGATTTGTGGAAAAAGAATTCATGGGTTTTGCATCACGATAATGCGCTATCTCCCACTTCATTGCTTGTTTGTGAATTTTTGGAGAAAAACAATACTATAATGATGCCTCAGTCTCCATATTCTCCAGACATGGTTCCGTGTGACTTTTTCCTATTTCCAAAAATAAAGAAAACTTTAAAGGACCGTCGTTTCACAAGCAAAGATGACATTAAAAGCGCATCGCTGATTGATTTAGAGGTTATCACAAAGATCTAGTTTCGGAACTATTTCAGCAATTGGCAGAAGCGTTGGCACAAGTGTATAATATCTGATGGGGACTACTTTGAAGAAACCAACATTAATGTAGACGAATAAATTTCTTTCAAAAAATGAAAATTCCGGGTATTTTTTGAACACACCTCGTATATACGACTGTGTCCGGCAGACCAGAAATAAGTTAAAAATGTTGAAATTGCAGATAGATTATCTCCGGATGACTGTATACCGAAAGTATAG
Source organism: Diabrotica undecimpunctata (assembly GCF_040954645.1). Lineage (NCBI taxonomy): Eukaryota > Metazoa > Arthropoda > Insecta > Coleoptera > Chrysomelidae > Diabrotica > Diabrotica undecimpunctata. Next base: position 49,829,126 of record NC_092808.1, read on the forward strand.
GTGGAGGAGACTCCTAGCGCCAATTTTGCTTTTCTTAAGCAATTGTGATATGGTCTTTCAATTTGATTCGTACTTCTCGCATCTAGGCGGCGTTAGATAGGGTGGCTAGGTGGGAATTATAAGTACTTCTTATTTAATATGTAATTAATATTTATATAAAGTTGCGAAACTGCAACACTGGTGCAAATATAAATGCGCGTTGTCATGTCTACTTTCCCAAAATGCTTTTTCAAAAGCAATAAAGCACGTATACTCTTCTATGCTAACGTCTAAAGTCCATTTCCATCACATTGATAGCACATTATGTATGCAAATCCCTAAACTGTTGATACGAGTGACTCAATGAAAAATAGATATTTGTCAACAAGTTTACAGAAGTATATAGAAAAACAATTTTAAATTGAGTATGACCACCAGGTATAAAGGTTGAAGCAGAATAGAATACAATAGTTTTGAGGATTACTAATCCCTAAATAAAGTTGCCATTTTCGGAGTGATGGAGATTAACAGGTACTAATTAATTTGCAAAAAATGTAAGATGTTTATTTTATTGGTTATATATAAAATAATTTGTGGCCGTAACAGGGGCCGATTTGTAAAAAAATGAATATTATTTTAATCAAATTCCATTTCATATTCACTACTTTCTTCAGAATCTAAGGAATCTTCAACCCCAATGTTAATTATTACCGGTTCCAGCATTGCATCAGTCATATTATCCAAATTCCACATTATATTTTCTTCCTTGTGAGCATAACTAACAGCATTTTTCCAAATTTCTGGAGTTACTTTTGATAAGGAATGTTCTAATAATTGTTGTTCTTCTAATTTAAAGTCTTCTAATTTAAAAGTTTTGTTGTTGCGTCCGACTTCACCCTTTACTTGAGACCATATATTTTCTATCGGATTCAGATCACAGTGGTATGGGGGTAAACGTAAAATAATTGCATCACGGTTTAATGCCATTTCATCAATTATATATTTTTTATAAGCTGCTTTAAGTTGCCTTACAATAGGTAATAATTCCTTTTTTGTCGAATTCTCCTTCTACTCAATTGCGTGTTTATCCAACCATTCGATTATCTCTCCTTTTTTCCATGCCGTTGTTGGCAATTTTTCTGCTAGTCTTGAATGGTAACTAGCATTATCCATGACTATGACAGAATTTTTTGGAATTAAATCCAACATTTGCTCAAAATATTCTTCAAAAACGTCAGCAGTCATTTCCTCGTGGTAATCTTTGGTTGATTTTGAGGCAAAACTTAATAATCCACCATGGACAAAACCGTATTCGTTTCCAATATGGGTTATTATGAGTCTGCGTCCTTTTCCAACGGGAATATTGTTTATTCCAGTAGATACACCATCCATGAATGCCTGACGGGAACTTTTCACATTTGTATCAACCCGTAGATATGGTACAGTATGACCTTCATTTAGCCAAGTCTCGTCCAAATAAAAAATTGTTTTCCCTTCTTCTCGGTACTTTTTAATAGTTCTTAGATAATCTCGTCTCCAACATACAATGTAATCTTTTTCAATTAAAACGGATATTCTTCTATTCTTTTGCCAACGAAATCCCATCTCTCTCAATAGTCCCCATAATTTCTTATTGCTTATGATTGGTAACTCTTCGTTTTCTCTAATTAATGTTTGGATTTTGTCCAATGTTGGAAATTCTTTGTTAAAAAAAAATGAGTGGACGCTACGTCTTATCATGTTTTTATGTATTTCTTCAATTTCCAAGGGTTTACTCCCTTCACTCTTCTTGGGAGATGAAACAGTTCCTCCTTTTCTTTCTTTTAGGAATCTATAAATTGTTGCTTCTCCAACCCCTGTCATATTTGAACACATGCTAACGATTTCACGAACATTACCTAAAGGGCGTTGATGTACAAGTGCATCGTGTACATTTAATATTATATTTTTCTCTCTTAGACTGCACCTTTAAAACTACACTTAACCGGGATAAAACCTGTTATCGACGTCATTTTTAAATGCAAATAACAAAATATCGACACCAAAAACGTACCAAAAAAGACATGAACAATGTACATCTACAAACTAAATGGAAGATGCAAACAATTTCTAATTTATATTATTGGCATAAGCTGTAATGTGGCATAAAAACTACTTAAACTATCATTAGTGAAGCCTTATCAGTAATTCCAGGTAATCGTTCAAAGAAGGTATTCTTTTTGTGTCAGGCGATAACTTGTATAGAAAACAATAATTACCTTTAAATTACTGTTTACATTAATTTATTTCGTGAAACATTGAATTCTCTCGTTAATTACGCGTGTATAATTAACAATAATCGTGTGGCATATATACCGACGTTTTTTACGCTCAAAAAAGGTATAGTGAGATTAGTGGACACTTATTTTACAGAGATTTTTTAAAAGATAATGAACTGTTGACGGCATCTGAAAATATTAATTTTTTTTATTTATTTCAAAACAAGTATAGGGTGACGCCTATGGTTTTTTGACCTGTTGAGGATTTGCATACATAATGTGCTATCAATATGATGGAAAAGGACTATAAGTATCTTTGCATTAACACATTTATGTCGGATAAGACCACGCTCGTATCAGTTGTTTTCTGAGCCCACAATACATAATAATATATCACTCTGCGAAGTATCCATATTAGATATTTAAAAAAAAATAAGCTTGGACTTAGCTCATGCACGAGATTACGGGATAGTGGAGAACGAAAATAATTTTTATATCTAAAATGAATACGGCTTAGGGCGATATGGCAATAATCTATTTTGGTTTCCGTTCAAAATTACGTTCTGTCATTAAATCGACTTAATAAACGGTACGTGGTTATCTGACAAACTAAAATCATTATTATCATGGTTTTCGGGTTATACGTAAATACATTACCCATCTAATAGCATTACAAGGTCTCATTTGTATCTAGATTATTTACTAATTTCATTTGTGTTATATTCTAGTTAGTTATTCGTCGGGTTTTCGTTTGCGTAACGTAGCCCTGGGGAATGACGATCATGCTAGAGATTAACTTGATTGGATGCTGTAATGACTGATTATTTAACTCGATTGATTAGTGAGTGGACGGATTGAGTGAAAACGATCCCGTAGGAAACCAAAGGTATTATGTTCTAATAATTTATTTACGCACGAAATATCTCCTGTTTGAAGAGTATATGTTTAATTACAAAATTAATTGCCACAAAAAGGTATTACTACCTTAACTTTTGGACTTAAATAAATAAATAAAATAAAACAAAACAAAAATACCATACAGATAATTACATCAAAAGAGTGGACAAAGCATTACACAAAATTATTGCAGGAGAATAGGCCGGAGTATATCTCATACGACCCTGTGACAATAATAACTGAGGAAGCAGAAATCACAGAGGAAGATATAAATAAAGCACTAAAGAAATCCAAAAACAATAAAGCACCAGGATCAGGGAACATAAAAATGGAACTGCTGACATATGGAGGCGCAAGGATAGTATCCTCCATACGAATGTTGTTCAATAAAATTGAAGCAGGAGAGTAGATTCCCGATGAGTGGAATTTATCATACATGTCTTCCATTTTCAAAAAAGGTGACAAAAAGTCACCAAATAACTACAGAGGGATCAGTGTAATGCCTTCAATAGCAAGAATCTTTTCATCAGTTATAAAAGAAAAACTAGAACAACACATGGACCATTATAGCGAAAAACAAGCCGGATTCCTAAAAGCCATGTTTAGATAATATATTCATTATGAGACAGGTGATTGAAAAGAACAAAGAAAAAAACATTGAAACACATATGACCTTTATCGACTTGAGAAAGCATACGATAGCGTGCCCAGGAAACAACTATGGAAAGCAATGAGAAGAATGCGCGTTAGAGAAAAATGGGTGAATATAACACAAAGACTGTATAAAGAAACACAAGTGCAAATAAAGTTAGGTAATGAAATAACAAAAACAATCACCGCAACAAAAGACCTCAAACAGGGATGTAGGCTCACCTACACTTTTTAACATATATATTTATATATATATATATATATATATATATATATATATATATATATATATATATATAGATCAGGCTTTGAAAAGATGGTATAGAAAATGCGGAACAATGGGCATACCAGTACAAGAGAATATATTACATTCACCACTTTTCGCAGATGATCAAGTCATTTTTGCACAAGACAGGGAGGATATGGAATATATGATAAGGAAATTAAAGGAAGAATATGAACTTTGGGGACTCAAGATAAATATGTGCAAGACCGAATACTTGGACCCGAGGTTGCAGATTTGAACTTAAGTTTAGAAAAAGAGACTATTAAGAGTTGTAAGGCTTTTAAGTATTTAGGGTCAATGATTAGCTGAGATGGTACTTGTATAAAAGATATAGAAATGAAAATAGCACGGGGAAAACAAGCCACAAGAGCACTTCATGGAGTGATATAGAACAACACTCTAACCAAAGAAAACAAAAAGAGGATCTTTCAAAGCATAGTGATGATTATTACCCTATATGGAGCGGAAGTATGGCCAATGACAACAACAATACGAAAAAAAAAAAAATAAGAACAGTTTAACTGGACTTTATGAGAAGATGTCTACAAATCACAAGTCTCACACAAGTCTCAAATCACAATCTGCAGTGGTACGGGCATGTACAAAGAATGCCAGAGCATAGGTGGCCGAAAAGAATATTAAACTGGGACCCGCCGGGAAGAAGACGGAGAGGAAGACCTGCTACAAGATGGAAAACATACGTCGGAAATGCTATGATAGATAGAGACCTTAGAGAAGGTGACTGGGAGAATAGAGTGCTGTGGAGGACAAAAACGGCGAACTCATAATGGGAAAAGCCGAAGAAGAAGAGAAGACTTTTGGACTACCAAAAAATTTTATTTCTAATTTGTTCCAGTAATTTCTCTATTTTCTATGGACAACCTATAACAATTCTGTAAACAGGTTATACTCGACTTGGAAAGACATGATACCACAGTTTATATAGCATAAGATTACAACGATGTCTATAATATGACTGTTCAAAAAAAACAAATTTGTCTCACATTTGTTCAGGAATTATTAAAAAAATATGACAACCCGGACAAACTCCAAATACAACAAAATATAAAATCGAAGTGAGCAAGCCTTAAGGGTTGAGGCCGGATTTGTATGTCCCGTTGGTGGAGAAAATCAGTTTATCATAGGAAAATAAAAAAATGAAAACAAGCACATACTCTTATTATACAAGGTGTTACGTTTTTGACAAAGTTCGTTAAATCTGTTGTTTTGGGGGAGACCAAAATAAGTTATTTACAAAAATAGGAAGTACAGGAAGTCAAAGATGCAATATCAATTCTAAAAAATCGAAAAGCATGCGCACTAGAAGGTATACCAAACGAATTGCTAAAACAGAGACTACAAGTATTACGGAAATTATCAGTGTATGTTTTCACTTTATTCTTTAAAGATCATGACCACCGGAGTGGACAAAAGGACATATTCACAACATACGTACAAAAAAGTAGATAGAAAGAATTATTCAAACTACAGGGGCTAAGTGTTATAAATTTGCTCTCAAGACTCAATACCATCGACAAAAATGTATGACTGTTTCTTGCACCATATTCCTTCATTTGGGCCCAGACTAAGTCAATGATGGTAGGATGGCAATGATAAAGTAGTAGTCTCAACACCGCAACTCCAAGTTCTTTTGCTATTTGCAACTTATCTTGTAAATTGTCTTAAACAAAGCCAGATGGTGACTAAGAGTTCCTCTACCGAAAGAATAAGGTTAAGAAAACATTGATATGACGTACTTAACCGCTTTGGGACAAATTGTAGGCAATTACAACATTAAAATTATTAGCTTTTGTACAGTATTTAAAAAAGTGTATTCTTAAGTTTTTGATAAATAGGCGATATGGTATTAGGTATTCTTAAGAAAGTTTGATATGTTTACATTACTACATTTTCAGCTAATTTCACTTCAAATACCTATTTATGCTGGAATTACCATTATATCTCACATTCATTACATAATCTACCTAGTATGATCGGCGTTATACGCAGATAATTTATTAATTTAATTTATTGTAGTAATTAGTTCACGGAATTTAGTTAATATATCCCACCCCCGGGAATAATGATCGTGTTAGGGACTAAGTTGATTAGTAGTTGCAATGACTGATTATTTAATTAAATGATTGCCATGTCGGATGCTTCAATTGAAATAATACTTTTAATTAATTCAAAGTATCATACTTAAATTAGAGATGAGTGGTATTTAACGATCTGTGATCTTTTTCACTAATATGAATACATCAGTTATAAGGATTTTAAAATAAAGTGGCCTTTAAAAGATTGCCGGATTTTACACGGCATATAAAGTCGAAAAATACCATAAGAATCTTTTACCAGCATCTCTATCTAAAGCCCTTTTTATATCCAAGTTTGGATATAGGTCTCTCCTTCTAGCTTCCATTTTTCTCTGTCCATTGCGATTTATGTCTTGAACTGGCATGTCTCTTTAAATCATCTGCCTACATCATCTGTGGTCTTAGTTTGGGTCGTTTTTATTCCCATCGTCTCGAGTACAGCACTTTTTTTGTTCTATCTATCGTCTTTCTGCCTGATGTTATCAAGCAATTTAGTTGAACCCAGCCTAAGAGACCTGTACACCTCATGAAATGATGTTCGGGTGTTACAATTTATTGAAGCGAGATAGATGTATTAATTCGTATAAAAACAGGAATCACTTCACTACGCTCCAATGCTCCAGACCATCCCTTTCCTCTCTATAGTAATCTAATGCGCGATAAGGGCACACTAACGTCTTCTATCATTATTGCCACAAACTGGTCGCATTGCTTCTCTAATCACCCTTTTTTAAGTTAACCTGCCCCTTTTCTAACTTGGCTGCACAGTACTGAAGACGACCAATAGTCAGAAATATGTATACTTATACGGTTGCCTTCCATCTTATAAACATATTTTATAAAATTTTTTTTTTCTTTGTTGCGGGCTATGCTGATACATACTATCTTTATTTTGCTATTAGGCTATTAGTTAGTATAGTCAATTGTTGCTCTGGAATCCTCAGAGTCTTCTAACATTACTGCCACAAATATATATATATATATATATATATATATATATATATATATATATATATATATATATATATATATATATCTAATAAAATAGAAATCGAATATATTATTATTCGATTGGCAGAAGATTGCAGCGGTACCTGAAAGTATTTTATTGTTTAATTGTGAGAAGCGGTGTATATACTTACTCCTAAAATTCTATTGTTAAATGTTTGTCCTTACCTGAAACAAATATAGAACAGTTAGTATAAAAATTGTTTAAATACAATTATGTTATATAAAGACGAATAACGTTCGCATAAAGTTAAACGAAATAAAGGCATTACTCAAACTATCCCTCTCGTCCTGATACGCTCTTCTGGTATCAAAAATCACAGGACTGCTCATCTCTAACTTGCATTATGGTCTGATCGGTCGTTAAAGTATTCCCAGAAAAACATTTTAGATAATTGTCGCAACAAATACTTTGAATTTTATTGAGTTTTTAGTTAGCTGGTTAAATGTTTAGAAAAAGGCGATGCGCGATGCAGTCTGCCACCCGTACTTTGGTATAATTGTTTGATTGGTATTTTATGAGCCTCGAAAACAATAAAATAAATCATAAATAATGTAGATGAGGACGATTACTAATGAAAATGATTAATACGTATCAATTTAAAGTACATATGGATAACAATGATTAAGTGATTTGTATCGACTCTATAATACGTACAACTATCTACAATAAACGAAGCAAATGGTTTGTACCCTTAATACTAAAAATAAAACAACACAAATACAAACACGAATGATCGTTTAACAATTATAAATATACAGCTTGCCCAGTTGATAGTACTTTGTGAGGCCCCCATATGCAGAGTTACAACTCCCCATATGAACTCTACAACAGCGACAAAGGAAACGAAATGATTGCCGGTATAAGCAATTTGCTCTTATTAGTTGACATCTTCGGGTAAAGGAACTAACAAGATTAAGAACACTTATATTCTCGGATTAAGAGATTAGCCTCAAAGGCAGCTGAATCAAAGACCTGGTCAACAATATAGGAATGTAGGAGGCAAGGAGAAACGAATACATTAAAGATCCCTATGGAAATTTCTTGCCACTTATAGTGGCTATGACTAATGGCAATAAAACATTTACTTATCTTAGATTTTGAAGACCAAGATCTGGCAGGGGAGCTACATCTGAACTATACAGTAGGGCTTCATAAGTTATTAGGCGAAGCTCCCGTGACAAGCAAAAGAGAACAAACACACCGAAAATCGGTACCTGAAATGTTAACTTAATGAAGCAGGCAACATCATTAAGTAATAGGAGTAGATAGTAATAGCATCTCATCCTACATGAGATGCGGAGAATCGATGTTAATAAAATTGGACTAAGTGGAACCCTCTCCTCCCCATTCCTTGAGCTCGTGTCAGGAAGGGGTGACATTTAAGTGAAACCAGATAATTTGAATTTGGTGAAAAATAAAAATTGACGGATCAAGAATATTGCGCAAATAATGTAGACACGCATCACTACAAACGAGTAGCGATACTGGCTGATATCAGTTTATGTCAGTTTATTGCTGGTTTTGTTCCTACCTCAGGTACAGTACTTATGATAACAGCTCAAACAGCGCAAAATACCCTTGATATTATTCAAATATGTGTATCCACTGCAAACAAAACTGAATACCAAATAGAAACATTGCATAGCGACATAAAAAGCGCTAGATATTACTAGCAACAGAGACATAACCATAATAATAGGAAATTTTAACTTTAGACTAGGAAAAGACAAATTCCAAGATGTTATTAGTAAGTTCGTAATAAAAAGTAACAACGAACGAGGAGAGAGACTGGCGGAATTCTGTCAGGAATTTTGCATGATAGTGGCGAAAACCTTTTTCAGTTACCAAGTCGAAGACTATAAGCATGGCAGTCACTTGCCATACTCAAGGAAGAATTATAAGAAACTAAATAAATTTTATATTGATTAACAGGATACACGATAATTCCGTCAAATCAACTAAAACATATCCAGGACCACATGTGGCGTCAGGTAACAATTCAATAATAATAAAAGTTCGTTTAAAGAAATTAAAAGCCCAAAAAATACACAAAAATCTGTTTTCTTCTAAAACACCCATTAATATACCTGGCATCAAAAGCAAATTAAAAAGGTGGATGGAAAATATTTAAGAACTCCTCAAAGACGAGACATAAATGAAAAAAATATGAACAATTTTATAAAGAAAGGAAAATAGTGTCAATTATAACAAAGGCTAAAATAATATATAAAACGAATCTAGAAAAATGCAATAACCCCACGGAACCTGACAGAATTCCAAAGAAAATAATTAAACTATTATTTATCAGAAGATCAAATACCAATATTATAAGAGCTATGTCATATAATAATACAGAAAACTATTTGTCTGTTGCCAATTGTAACTTCTGTCATTGTCAGCAATTGCAATTTTTTAACATTTTTCATCTACTAAAGCTGATGTTTTAGTACATAAATTTATTTATATTAAATCTCTTCTCTGGTGTCAGTACAAATTTCCTTTCATATTTGTAGTTAATAATTTTTTTACCTCCAAGCCATGTTTTAGTTACAACTTTTAAATAATAATTGCATTAAGATGCCACAAGAAAATAGCTTCAGAACAGAATTTTAAATACGGTATGTATGTAGGATCTTTATTTAAATCATGTTAACTAATTTAGTTTAACAATATTTATATAATTTAATTATTGTTACCATCAGCTATGTCTTTTAAAAAAATTGTTTTTTTCTACGACAAGGAACTCTTTAAAACGTATGCAGTCGCTAACACAAGGTTTCTTATTTTAGTTTTTTTTTTGCCACAGTAAATTCTTCTTGATCCCCTTGGGTGGAACTTCCTGAAGTCTCGTGATGCACCACACATGGAATAACAATTGCAGCAGCGTAGTAGATACAACTGTAGTCAACTACAACGGGTTTGATCCCCGGCATCTCCACCAACTTGAAATCTACTTATTCAGCTACAATCCATCAAACAAGCATCTGAAGACATCAACAAGTTATCTTGTTAACTACATGAAGCCAAGTATTAATTTCAAATTTTTTCTTTTTCAAAATTTGTTGCTTTGTTGATATTAATATTTCATTTTCTCAGATAAGACGTTCTCACACCTGAGAGACTGAGCCAGACGAAGCGAGTTTTATTGTTACACATTAGCTTCCAACAGCATTGGAGATTGTAACGAAAGAATATCAAAATTAGTTAAGTGGATACAATAACAAATGCTGAGGTGCTGACAGGAATGAAAAAAGAAAAAGAAATAATAAATTCAATTACGATGAGAAAGTTACAATATATGGGTAGATAAAAATGCAGTTCGTAGAATTATTTAGAGCTGCACGTCAAAAGTACAAGTAAAAGGGACCATGTTGATTACGAACCGATCATAGGAGACAGTACAGTTCGTCAAAGTTAGCTCTGTCTTTCAGTTTAAACTCTAGCGATGCGAAAAATAAACAGAGAACGCATTCGGAGTAAAGAAGATAGCAAATGCGTTCGGCTTTTAAAATTATTTTATTATGGAACTACGACTGGGGGAGGGTCAATTGAACTCAGCAGGTATTGAAATTTGAATAATCAGGAGTAATTATTCCACGTAATATTACGATTAATCTAATATTCCACGTAATATTAGATTTTTATTGTTTTTAAAGATGAAATATATTATTACTAACCTCTGTCCTTTAGAGATAGGCTTACGCAAACCATCGTGAGAATCATCATTCCAACTTTTATTGAATGTGTGACAATAGTGGATTTATGTTTCGTCCATGTATACTATAGGACGATTTTTGTTTCTGTACCTCTTAATACTTCGCAAAAAAGTTATTTTTTGCCCTTTTTGTTGGGTGTCAGGTTTTTCCATAAGCAATTTTTTCTTTGTCTGAGTTTTTCGCCAACGGAAACCAATTTTATGTAATACTCTTCGTAAACTTTCATACGATCCTGTGTGATCCATTGACAAATTTCCTGTGTATGCCTCTCAACGTAGGAACTTTTTTTTCGTGGACGTGAAAATTTATTACAAGTCTCCGAAGAATTTCCTTATCCATATTATCCAACTTAGTTTTGGTCGCACTTTTTTGTCTTTTAATATTAGGTGTATGAAACGAATCACTTTTACCATCTTCAACTGACCTCATTTCCTTTGAAATTTGCTTTACAGAACCAACACTAACACCAGTTGCGCGCGAAACACGTTCTTGAATTTTCGTTAGTTCTATTATCGGATGTTTAGCCTCCGCTTCTCGTTTCATAAAATATATCACATTTGCTATAATTTCACGAGATTGACCACTCAAAACTTTACGATGAACTTTTGATTTAAATTCCATTGTAACGGAACCGGATTAATAAGTCCTACGCCAGTATATTCTGAGTATATTCGGGCTACTGACGGATCCTCCCCTCTAAATTTATATTCTTGTCAAAACTCAGAGACATTGCAATTCTTGACGATCTGTATATAGCGATAATTCCCATATTTCTAGAAAACCTCATATGTCACAGTTAAACAGATTGTGAACAAAAACTAAAGTTTTGTTTTCAAAATTTGCTGAAATGAAAACAATAAATATAGGGGAAATGTTATTAAACTGCAGATCATTTTTGAAAAACAAATAAACTCTCATAGTTCTCATAGTGCCAGACTGATCTCAAGAGGAGAAGAACGAAGATAATAAATATAAAATATGCTCCACATGAGAGTGAATTCCATTTGTTAAATATAACATTTAATCACAGCACTTTTAGTCAGTATTTTCCAAATTTAATAATTTGGTGAAATTGACACCAACAAATTACAACAAATCTGTGCCTGAATGCAAGAGGTGTTGAGTAATTTTCAGTGAACATTCAAAACGCGACACATGTGTTACGCACGATATTAAAAGATTATTCAATAACGCGACCCGATAATGTAATAACCAGATGCTTCCACTATAAATTTTGACCCACGACGTGCCTAGCCCTTTTTGCACCATCCGCTTTAACCCTTTGTAAACAATAAAGGTGTCACATGCCCTAGTGTCATTCATTACGGCCGGAGCTATTGTTAAACCATAAAAAATGGAGCTAATTTTTGCACCGCCTACGGCCGTATACCATCTATCGAATCTCTCGGTAAAAATACATTGACATGCACTCTGTGGAATTATAGTTCAAAAGCGAAAAAGCATGAAATCAATTTCATATAATGTTCATCGAATATGCACGAGTTTAAAATAGTCTCTTTTAGTTTCATCCAAATATGAAATAAACATTTGAAAATGCATAAAACGAAATTTTATATTTAGTTTTTATAAAAATGATTGCCTTTCAACTAATGAAATTTTTATAACTGATCTGTATCTGGTAACATTACTTAATGCTTTGTAATTTTATATATGAGCGAATCAAAAATAGATCAATATTAAGTTGATAGTCTCTGAATATGAACTTCATCTCAAATTAATATATTTAATAATATTAACGTCTTTTTATTTATATTAATGTGTCTCGGCTGGACTGGCCAATGACAACAATAATGGATATACAATCATTACAATAAGGACTAATAACTAATTATTACAGTTAATCTTCAAAGTGAAAAACAGGTAAAAATTTTAAAAATAAAAAATCACATTCTATTAAATAACTGAACGTCCTTTAAGAAACTAATTAGATCATGAACTTGATCGGATGTTATGAGTAGAGACTGGATTATATGCAAAATGCATGTGCATATATATGCTGCATATTTGTGGGTTTCTTTATAAATGCATATGCTATTCATATATACTTGATTAAGAGCATATTGCCACATATTTGAAAATATCACATAAATAAATTGGTTTTCTATACATATTTAGATAATAGTTTCTTGGAATTATTCATAGCAGGTACTAGGTAAGGTAACTACGAAATAATTTTATTACAAATATCTACTAAATCTACAAGTTTTATTGTTTGGGAAAACCCATCTGGGAATTATTTATCAGAAGAATAGGGCCAACATGCAGTTAGTTATTATACAGTAAATTCGTTTTTAAATTCTCTTTACCAGCTGGCAAAGCAACTTGGGATTGTGAATATTGTGCTTATAAAATAAAAATAATTTCTTTTTTGAAAATATGCTGAAAGTAGCGAAACAACAATCAAGTCTATTGCTGAGTTGGGTTGGTGGCAACAGTGAAATGAAGATTATAGACAATGAAAGTGTTAAAAAATATAAATTATCTTAAAAATTTGAAGTCCATATTATTGCATTAGACTCTTATTTACTAAACCGTTTTATTACAGATTCTATGCGAAAAAAAATTCCAAATTTCCCAACACCTGAAAACGGCTCTCCGCCAATATAAACTATCTGAGGACTTCAAGAAACCACGCCAGCAGCTTCTGCAGAACAACATTATTCAAAATCGTCACACATCGACGGGGCAAGAAATGTTTGCAAAAGATGTGTGCAATTTTTTTATAAGTTGCAATATCCCACTGTATAAATTGGATAGCAAGGTGTGTCAAAATTTTTTGAAAACATATTGTAAAGTTGAAAATAAGTCAGTACAGGTATCAAGTTCTTCAACTCTTCGCAAGAAATATGTGAGGGCATCTTATAAAGACGTTATTGAAGGTATTAAAAGCCGGGTAAGAGATGAATATCTGTGGATATCTGTTGACGAGACTACTCGCAAATTTAATTATTGGAGTTTTAAACAGTTCATCTGATGACTCCAACAAGTCGTATTTAATTAGCGTAAAATGTTTAGAAAAAACCAACTATGCAACAATTGCTCGATTTGTTAATGAATCTTTGACAAATTTCTTTTTACCGAATCAAGTACCTTCTGAAAAAATTTTGCTACTAGTTAGCGATGCCGCTTTCTACATAGTTAAAGCTGTTACTAGTCTTAAGATTTTTTTCCGAATTTGATTCATTGTACATGCTTAGCGCATGGTTTAAACAGGGTGGCAGAGAAAGTTAGACTCGAGTTTCCAAATATAAACACTTTAATCAACAATGTAAAGAAAGTATTTTTAAAAGCACCATTGCGAGTAGAAGTATATAGAGAGATCCTTCCCGATATCCCTTTGCCACCGGAACCAGTGTTGACTAGCTGGGGGACGTGGTTGAATAGTGCCATATATCTTGCAAATAATTATATTGATATCAAAAATGTTATATTAAATTTTGATGTTTCTTGTTGTATTGCTATTCAGAAATGTCCAAATATTTTTAGTGAGAATTCTGTTCAGAATGAACTGTCCTATATAAAAGCAAATTTTGATATAATTGTAAACTCTTACAAAACTAGAGAGTCAAAAATTATCTTTAAATGATAGTATTTGCATTGTTGAGTATGTCAAAGAAAGAATAGTAAACCTTTCAGGGACAATTGGAAAAAAAATCAAAGATACATTTAGTGAAGTTTTAAACCGGAATAAAGGCTTTTCTTTATTGCGATCAATAAATAACATAATCAATGGAAGCTTTAACGAAGTTATTAATATGGATCCCTCGCTAGTGTCAAATTTTAGATTTGCGCCAATTACATCCTGTGATGTTGAAAGATCATTTTCCTCATATAAACACATATTAACTGATAGAAGGCATAACATTACTCTTGAAAATATTGAACATTTTATGATTATATACTGTAACAGCAAGAACGAGGACATTTTCTTGTGAATTTTCATTTATACTTTTTTATTAAATGTAGTAATAAATAAACACTCTCTAAGTTATACTCTCATTTTATTTTTCACCAAATCTCAAGCCCTAAAAATTAAAAAATATTTTTTTAAAGTGCATATATAAATGCATATTGCATATAATAAAGGCATATTTGGTTACTTTTTAAGTGCATGTTGCATGCATATTTTAACCATTTTTTAGAGCATATAATCCAGTCTCTAGTTATGAGTTTAATATTTGACTTAGATTTGTGTTGATTTTTTTGTTGCATACCGAGGACACTCGGACACTCGAACATAACACTAGAGCAGGCCTGGCAGTTGTGTCTCCAGCTCAGGCTTCATTAAGTACTCCTGTGAATCGGGTATGTCCAATTCTTAATATTCAGATGACTGCTTTTTTTCTTTTTTTTTTCTAGGTACATATAGTTGAAATTTCAAATATATTAACAGTCTGTCGTGTCTTGTGTAACGTGCTTTTGATTGTGTTCGAGTGGATTTGCCAAGAATTGTGCTTTGAACATATGCTTCAGATGATTGCAGATTTGAACATGTAATTTTGAGTGATGGCCATTTAGGGCGGCAGCTAGTTTGGAGGCGTGATCTGCTTTTTCATTGCCAGGGATGCCGATATGGAATAGCAGCCAGATGATTTACACCTTAAGAACTGAGGATACCGTAAATTTTATGGATTTTTTAAACGAAGGGGTGCTAAAAATACAGTGCTAGTCAAAAGTCCGTTCCCCCTCCCTCGCATCTTTTGAACGGTTATTGTTATAATAGTGAAATTTGGAGGAAGGTAATAAACAGACGTAGGCTTCTGAACTAGTCATAACAGGTGACGTAATAGTGATAGATGACGTTACAGCGCTACAATGACATATAATTTTAAATGGGACCTTATGGCAAGTGATACCTCGTTCGAAAGGTATTGAAAATACCTATTCAGTCATAATAGTTTTGTTTAAGTTTAAGATCATTTTGATGAATAAATGAAATAAATACTACAATTGTAGTTTCTCATTTAATTAATAAATATTTAACCAGTTCTTATAGTAAGATTTCAAAACGTGCTCCATCTACTTCTTGACAGTAATGCATCATATTTCTAAACTCTTGTACTCGTTTCAATGTGTCGGGGGAAATTGCCCTACATTCTTCAACAATTCGTTGTTTCAAAATGTCAATATTGTCGGGTGCTGTAGCGTAAACTTTAGATTTCAAGTATTCCCACAAAAGCAGAAACAGAAACTATATATTGAGTTATAAACGCTTTTGCAAACTAAAAACAATCAGAAAATTGACAAACATCAACTTTTTTGGCAAATAACCAAAGGCGGACGGTGGAATTTTTATTAATTAAATGCCAAACTAGAATTTTAGTATTTATTTAAATTATTCGTCAAAATTGAATAAGTATATATTGAATAGGTATATTAAAATAATTGCAGTTTTGCATTTAATTAATAATATTCTAACGTTCGCCTCTAATTAATTGTCAAAGAAGTTGGGGTTGACGTAAAAACAATTAGAGAATTGAAAAACGTCAACTTTTTGATAAATAACCAGAGGCGGAGGTTTTAATATTGATAAATTAAATTCAAAACTACAATTTTAGTATTTATTTCATTTATGCGTCAAAATAACCTTAAACTCAAATAAAATTAGTTTGGTTTCAAACGACGTATCACTTGTCCTATTTAAAATTATCTGTCACAGTGGCGCTGTAACGTCATCTGTCACTATTACGTCACTTGTAATGACTAGTTAAGAAGCCTACGTCTGTTTATTACCTATAACCGTTCAAAAGATATGAGGGGGGAATGGACTTTTGACTAGCACTGTATAAACTTTTTATGGAGAAGAGTGACGATAGGGAGCCTGTGTATATTGCTAGATTCTTATCATCGGTTCTTAGTATTTTAAAAGCTACTGGTTGTGACATGTGCAGAGACAAAACGATGCAAAAACAACAAAGAAAATATTACAATGGAAGCCCATATTAAGGCGAAAAAAAGGAAGGCCCAGAACGAGATGGTTGGATGACGTGGAAGACGACCTAAAAACAATGAACATAAGACAATGGAGAAGAAGGGCACAAGAGAGATCTGAATGGAAGGACATATCCAGACAGGCAAAGACCCATCCAGGGTTATGATGCCAAAAGAAGAAGAATAATTGCTGGCTAGGCAGATTAGGTTTTTCCTTCTTATGCCATTTACTTGCAATGTGTTAAAATATCAAAGACACTCAAATAGTTTGTACACAATTTGGTCATGTAGTAGATAACTCACTATCAGATTACTTTTAGTCACCAGCTTAAAAACTAAGGTTAAAATGTAAAACCCAACACAACATATTAAACTGCCATTTCTAAGCATATGCACCACTTAGCCTAAGCTGTGGGTGCGCATTAATTAGTGAATTTTTGAAACCTAATCTGTGTTATAAAGGGCGATGTCAGGAACATTCCCCAGTCCGTGCAACAGCACTTTTTGGTTTAGATTTTTGCAAAGGTAAGTGAATATAAAATATAGCCATAAAATCATAAAAGTATATTGGATAAGCTTTAATTTAAGAAAAAATTTTTATTTCAAAATTTTTAGTAAAAGGTATAAATAAAATACCCAAACGGTCTATATCACAAATACAGAACGTTTTCGGAACCTGAAAGTAATTAACCACTTAAATAGATTACAATTACAACAATATACTAGTCACTTTAGATATTACCAGTGTTTTCACCAATATGTCATTGGAGAAAGCTGTAAAAATAATAAGAGTTAAATTAGAGAGGGACGATATATTGACAACAAAAACAAAACTGAAAGTATCAGCTAGCATGATACAGACTATACTTATATTCAACTAGATAATGATTTCTATAAGCAAAACTTAGGATTAGCGATTGACCTTAGAGTTCGAATGACATCTTTCCTGTCCTGCTGTATGGAGTGGAAGCGTGGACTTTAACTGAGGTTATCCTTAGACGCTTGACAGCCTTTGAGATGTGGGTATACAGACGACTACTGAAAATAAGCTGGGTCGACAGAGTTAGAAATGAGGAGGTCATTAGACGGCTGAACCAAACAACACAACTGGTCAATATAATAAAGAAACGCAAGCTGGAATAGTTTGGTCACATTATGAGATACTCTGAAAAATATGATCTTTTACATCTGATCATTCAGGGAAAGATTAAAGGTAATCGTGGTCCTGGTAGAAGAAGAACATCATGGCTGAAAAATCTAAGGCAATGGTATGGAAAATCAACTACATCGATATTTAGAGCTGCTGTCAATAAAGTCACGATAGCGAATATGGTAGCCAACATGATATCCAACGATCGATAACGGTCATGGAACTAGAAGAAGAAGAAGGATTAGCGATGGGCTCATCCTGATCTCATTATTAGCAGATATATTCATGAAAGATTTTTAACAACCTGAAGCACGTTCACTCGGCCTTTCTCCCAATTATTTCCCCTCAATTTTTTTCTAACTATGCCTTTGGTAACGTTTCAACATCTCTTCGCAAAGATAACTTTCTAAATCCATAGGTGGCATACTTTTTTTTGTTATCTTCTGCCTTGTTTTTCTAACAAAGAATCTTCCACCTTTGTTAATTTCGAAGTGCATTTCCTAAAATCGTTCAGATACATTTTTTTTGCTACCACACTTTAACTTTCGAAGCAAGAGAAAGTTTTTTGATTTTAAACGGTCCTATATTCATACCCTTAAAATTAGGGCTGTGTTTATCTTTTGTAGTCTAAACCTGACAAAAAACAAGACAAATAACCCACAGTATGGTGGAGATAATATGTAGATGATGTGTTCTCCATTTGGACTCACGGACCAAAAGCATTGAATAAATTAATGATGGACATCAATAATAAAGAAGAATCAATCAAATTCTTCAACTTCTTCTTTTTTATGTACCATGCTCTTTCAGAACGTTGGTTATCATGATAGCTATTTTAATTTTATTCACTTCCAGCCTAAACCAACAGATACTTAAATTACCACTTAAATCACAACATAACTATCAAAAAATGAATTGTCAAATCTTTATACCTATATACCTCTATATCTGAAGATAGACCCCAAAACACCTGCTGCAAAGAAAAAACAATTCTGGAAGAAAAAAAAAAATCAAAGATGACCACAATACCACATGTAAAGGGATTATTAGAAAAATTAACAAGGATAGAAAATAAGTACAATATTACAAAAATTTTCAAAACAACCAATACACTATGAGATGCCCAATCCAAAACCAAACCCAACACATAAGAGGGATCAAAAAACTGCATATATAAAATGTCCTGTGAATGAAAACAATTTCTACGTGCTCTACGTGTTCTACGTACCTTTTAAGTGTCAGGATAAACGAGTATGAAACATATACCAAAAACAGTGACTCGGACAGATCATACATATGCAAACATGCCTAGGATAATCGACACAGAGTGCAATGGAAGGATTTATCAATAATTATGAAAGAAACAGACATGACAAAGGGGAATATCAAAAAAGCAACTTTTATCTTACTTAATGAAGAAAAATGTGTAGCCAACCTATCAGAAGCATATAGCAGGCTTTTGGTTGCCAATACTAAAAGAAAATACCTACAAAAAGAATATACCAACAATAGCGGATGAATAAAGTTGGATACACATTGTCCACTATTATACACAATACTTATGTGACACACAACACACAAACACAATAAACATCGCAAAGACACAAAATCCACCGCCAGATTTTTTCAGCCAAAACCATGGCTGTTCTCCGCAACACCGTGGCCAAGAAAGTCAACCGTTAATTTTGAAAAGACGTAACCGCCTTAACAACATTGGCTCCTATAATCTTTTTATACAGTTGTTAAATAATGTTTTTTGAAAACGATTTCCGAAGTATAGGTAAATCGGAACATCAAATTTTAAGTTAAAATGTGGTTTTCATTACAATCAATTGTGGCTTAATCCCATATAAACACAATATTATTTTTAATTTACGGTTTAATTAGTGTCGACTCTGCTGTCATAAAATAAATTATAAGGTTAGATTAACCAGGGGTCGGCAAGTAATTATATGTGGGGTCCGGATACTAGAAGAAAACTTGAACAAGGTCCAGAAAAAAAACAAATGATAACATTTAATGACAAGATGTTTATTATTTTGGTACTTTCTTAATGATAAAACAAAAGACCTTAAATTAATACGAAAAATTGCACCGACGGTCTTGAGCTAGTTGTTTGTGGTCTGGTTCTCAAGTCGAACAACAAATTCGAAGTGTATCTTCGATCGAGGTGAAAAAATTTATTTTTGAGAAAGATTTTTCGCACATATACGTTGATGCAAAAGTGGCCAAATTGATTGCAAGTTGTCTGCAATTTTCATATTTTGCTGGCACATGTTTGGCCCAAAATTCTTCGGCAAATACCGATTTATAAACGTGCAAGGATAAATCTTCTTGTAATTCAATAATCTCCATTTGAAGTAATGCTTTTGAAAGAATAAACAGCTAAGCAGCTACATCTGTCCATTCTGCCGCTGCATCAACTTCAAATGGTGATTTTAGAAATGAAGATAGTTTGCTTACCTGTGCAAAATCTTGGAAACGTGAAGCAAATTCGTTCCTAAGATCGCCCAGAGATTTTACGAACACCGCAATGTATTCTTCGGAGTACTCCTTATTTTTATTATATTCAAGAATAGTTGGAAAATGAATGAATTCTTGTTGTGCAATATCTTTTTCAAAGATATCCAGCTTGTGACGAATAGCAGACACGCTTTGTATCAGATCACATACTAATTTTCCATTTCCTTGTAACTATGTGTTAAGCGCATTCAAATATTTTAAAATATCTTTTAGAAAAGCCACAACCAGCATGTTGCGTCTGTTTGTTATATATTTAAAATGTGCCCTGGCTCCCTGCGTATCTATATTTTGTAAGAAGGGGATCACATGTTCTTTTATTGGCCAGAAACATTCAATAACTTGACTTTTGCTTAACTATGAGCATTATTGTGTTGTAGTAAGTTAGAATATGCTGAATTACATTCAGAAAGAAACTCCATGAAATGTCGGTGCTGAAGAGCAGAATGAGATCTCATAAAATTAATTAACTTCACTAAACTGTCCATGACTTCTTTAAGTCTAGCACTAAGTTTTCCACAAAGGGCTGCCTGGTGTATTGTGCACCGATATGTTATTACATTTGAATTTTTACCCCTGATCCTCTTTACTACACCTTTTCCTTTGTCAATCATTGCTGTGGCCCCATGAGTAGAAAGTGAAATCATTTTATTATAACTGATGTTAGATTTAGAAATTAGTTCATCAATATCCTTGAATAAATCTTCTCCTCGAGTGTTACCTTTCAGCGTCAACATTGCTAGCGACGCTTCCCTAAAAATCTGACACTCAATATCAAGAAATCTTACAAAAACAGACATTTGTTCATCATTAACAATTTCACATGATTCGTCATGTGTTATAGCGTAGCTGTAGCAAGGTGCCTTTTGCAAAAGATCAAGAAGAGAGTTTTTAATATCCGCAGCTAAAATTTCCGTTCTTCGTGTATTACTTCGCGCTGACAATGAGATGCTTTGAATTAATGCTTTTTTCGTAAGAATTAAGATATACCCGAAGTTTTTCTTTACGCGCCTGACTGCCAAGAGGAAAGTTTTTGTGGAACTGCTGATGAGTTGTTTCGTAGTTTCGCTTCAAATTTCCACTTTTAATTAAGCGACAGTTTTAGTGCATATAAGGCACACCGGAACCGATTGCGACCTATCAGGCAGTGTAAAACAATATTGTTCAGTCCAATAAGCCAGAAACTTAATATTTTCAATGTCCACTTTTCTCCTTTTTGCATCCATATTAACGTAGGTACAAAAAGATGTTTTATAAAACGAACGAAAACGCGAGTAATCACAAAACAAATTAACGGTAGTGCGCTACGTGCATGTCACTGACCAACTAGTGAGCGACTGTCAGTTAGTGGGTAGCAGCGTTGCCAGGCCCATAAATTTTATTTCCCCAAATTGTGTTTTAAAAGTTGCCAGATCTTGAACAGAATTCCCCAGATTTATATATTTCAGTTATTGTAAACATACTCAAGCCATCCTGCAAGGAAAAATATTTGGAAAACGAGGTCCAGGAAGAAGAAGAACATCTTGGTTAAAGAACCTCAGAATTTGGTTCAATACAACATCTGTGCAGCTTTTCCGCGCTGCTGCAGATAAGATAAAGATTGCCATGATGATCG
The DNA here is from genome assembly GCF_040954645.1 of Diabrotica undecimpunctata. Taxonomy (NCBI): domain Eukaryota; kingdom Metazoa; phylum Arthropoda; class Insecta; order Coleoptera; family Chrysomelidae; genus Diabrotica; species Diabrotica undecimpunctata. The sequence continues at coordinate 49,851,258 of NC_092808.1, forward strand.
CCAACATTCGTAACGGATAGGCACATCAAGAAAAAGAAACATACAATATTATTATAAAACAATATTTCATCACTTATACATAATTGTTATTATGTTTATTTATTTATTGACTTCCTATTTGAAAATTAAAAGCAGTTTTATTTTGAACTTGATTTACTCAGCAATCGATATTCCGCAGTTCGGTCCGCAGTTCAATCTTTCGCGGTCCGGATTCGGACCGCGGTCCGCCTGTTGGATTAAACCCTAGAATTAGGTTAGGTATTAAACACGGGTAAACACGGCACTACGTAGTGCAAATTTGCTTGATAAACTTCTTTGTATGTTTTACTTTATTTTCTAGGGGTCAAGCAATCATCACTAAAATTTCTAGATCACACGAGCCAAGTTATATTTACTATCATTTTTGATGTAACAGTATTTTGTTTTATATTCATCACAAAAATCGTCAGTGACCTTTTTTATTTAAAGAATATTTTTGTGTCTGAAATTTTTGTTACATATCTTGTTCTTTCTGATCATATTTTCATGAACCGTTTTCCTGTAAATTTGAATTATTGAAATTCCAGTCGAAATACACTATAAAGCAATATCTAGCTACGAACATACGGACGGGTATTTTATATTTCTTGTGCTGGTAGATATTCCTACACCTGAATAAGTAACACGTTATACGTCATAACAAACATTTTACTGTTAGCTTTTTTCGCAAAAGATCGTACGGATGTGTGCATCTCTCTTCATACGTCATAACAAAAAGAACATCTTAAAAGCTGATATATTATGTTCCCACGTGTATATTTTATCACCGGGGTGCGCCTGTCTCTCCAAAATATTGTCGACACAACCTACAATAAACTTTCTAACACCAAGAATTTGGCTGCGGTTGTAAAACAAAGTATAAAATATTTACTTTAAAAAACGGTAAGAAAATAATATGTATGCTACCTTTTATCTACTTAGGTCATATTTAGGCCAGTCTATTTCTTGTTTACAAAAGCTGAATTAAAGAAAAACAAAATACATGGTTATAAGTAAAAATAAGATAATAGGCAACTATTAGTTAACCAATAACCGATATCACAGACCACATTAACTGTTAATATTTAGGTACGAATATTACGAAAAAAAGGAAACTCAGAAGGATCTGGAAGTGACCTAGTCTTTCTGATAAAACAAGACTAAACAATGCAACATAGCAACTAAAAGAAAAATAAAAAAAAAATAAAAAATAAGTCAATATTAGTGAGTACGTCAGAGAACTAACAATTAACAGTAAAACTGATTATTCTCTTTAAAGAGCCACTAAGAGATTAAAGAGACCAACCTTGCATAATCATCCAATAAGAAATTCAGATAAAAGCTGAGCAAAATGCAATTAACACAAAGCCAATAAATTTGCTAATCATCTAAAACAAATATTCCAGCTAAATGAGGGTGAAAATATACTTGAGTGGAAAAACATCATCCAGGAAGAAGATGAAATCCAAAACAAGTAATCAAGAAATGAAAGAAAATATCAGTCAAAAGAAAACTTCTGGATTTGATTTAATTACAGCAGAAATCTTAAAACAACTATCTAGGAAGCCCATACTTAAACTTACATATTTTATCAACGCATTGTTCAGATTAAGATATGGTCCTTCAATGTGGAAAATAGCTAAGGTTATAATGATGCTCAAACATGGAAAACAATCAATCATTGTACAGACCGATTTCTTTACTCTCTGTAATTTTAAAACTAGGAGAAGCTGAGGTTGAATAGGTGAAAACCGTTTTATACCAATTTGGTTTCAGAGAAAGGCACTTCACTATAGATCAAGTCCATAGAATAACAGATATAATAGAGAGAACATTGGAAGAAAATAAAATATGTGCTGCTGTCTTTCTTGACATGGAGCAAGTTTTTGACAAAGTGTGGCATAAGTGACTTAAATACAAAATTAAGAAATTTCTTGCCCAGAAAGTACACAGAAATATTAATCATATATTTCCGATGGAACTTTTAGGCTTAAACACGAAAAAGCTTACTCAGAACTCAAAGAAATTAATGCAGAAGTACTGCAAGGTAGTGTATTGGGACCAGTCATATTGGTACATATTACTATTCTGCACTAGCAACATTCCTGAGTTAGTACAAAACACAAAAGCCACTATACATATTGTACATAATACAATGCAGGAAGCTCAAAACCGACAGATTCCTGTTAGTATAAATATTGCTCAAAATACGCTGGAGAGCCCTTGTCAAGTATAAGAAAAAATTGGATCTTGAAGACAATCAACACTGTCAATTTACAATAAAATACTTTTTAATAAACAGGGGATAAAACCAGTAATGGACATAAATGGCAGCCAGTTGTGGGGTTGCGCCAATAAGACGAATTTAGATATCGTACAATATTTCCAAAATAAAGTGCTAAGAAGCATTGTCAATGCTCCTTGGTATTACAGAAACAGTGTCCCCCTAGGGACTTGGAAATGGAAACTGTTAACAATGTCCCTTTCAGCATGTTGTTGTCGAGGACATCCAGCTCCTTGAAAAGCGGATCGGATTAGACGGCTCAAGAGGAAGAAGTTCTTTGAGTCAGTGATGTAAAAAGCAGAGTACAGTGATCTTACACGCTAATATTTATGTAAAAATCTATTAGATTCTAAGGAATACTAGGGAGTCTGTGTTAGTTATAAGTTTTTAGATGTAATTTAGGTTAAAGAAAAATTGCTTATTGATTAGACTGTAGTGACCATAAACATCAAACATGTGTTTAAAAAAACGTATAAATATAAATAACCAACGAAAACATCATATTTCATATTTCAAATATATTATTTTGACTGAAATAAGGATAGGAATTGAGGTCAATAGTAGCATTCACCAAAATAACAAAATCTTCAAAAATCACGACATACAACTGAAAATTAAAGTCTGCTTGTTGAACCGCTACGTCCATTACCACTAGTATCCTAGATCGGTAGATAATATGGGTAGACAATCCAAAAAAGGTTTCTGAACAATTCTAAAAAACGATCTTTAATTACACTTATCCATATTTATAAAAAAACTAACCAGCAATTAAAAACATACAATTGAAATTAGAATAATTACTATTTAAATCTGAATAAGCCACAATTAAAGGTTAAAGTAAGTTTATTGACGATTTTAATTTGAACTTCGGAAATCTTTCTCAAAATACAAACATTTTAATTATGAAATATTATGAAATTAGAACTATCTTAATATTGCTCGGAAGCTATTTTTTAAGGCATTTGAATATTATTCACCATTTTCAATGAGAACTAATCACAATTTCAGTTGAAAATATGTTTTTTTGAAGTTTCCATTTGCACTTCGAAAATCGTAAAAATACGATATCCATAAATTAGACATACTTAACCTCTTACGAGAATGACAGCATATACATATAATACAAATAGACTAATCCCCGCAATACACTACCTTTCCCCAAGTGTGACAGAGAAAACTGACGCACAGCAGTCCCTGCACCTTTTTTATTGGGCCGGGTTTATCGACCACGTGCCCTTTCCATTGGGGTCACGTGGTAAAAAAATCAGGCCCATTTGATCCAGATGCAAGGACTGCTTTGAGTCAGTTTTCTCTGTCGCACTGGGGGAACGACGCTGTATTGCAACGCTCAGTCTATTTGTATTATTTGTATATGAATGACAGCGTTTTTTCATTCGTGATGGGAGGTTGTATTGTAAAGATCCGGCTATTAGTGAGTAAATCAAATGTCGTTTTATTTGGATTAACTCATAGTCCTTATTTCAAAACTAGGTAGTTGTTATATTTAAGGCATTCTATCGTCTGCATAGCCCAGAGCAAGTCCTTTTCCTTTAAAATTTGTTAAAAGATTGTCCATCACTCAGTCATCATCACTGTATAAGATCTCTTCTAGGCGAAACTTTTACTGCTCTTATATTGGTCAAGTTTTCTCCGAGGTAGGTAAAGGTATCTATATTCCTAGTACTTAGCATGAATTAAGTCTATTTGATGGCAGAAAGTGGTGTAAGTTTTCTGCAACTAGATTCAAGGAGGTATTATCAAGTGCATCCTCTATATCTATGAGAAGTACTTCTAACGATTTGGCCATGTAGAGAGGTTTAACAAGAAAATGCAAGGTAACTACGGTGGATTCGCCTGATTAATATACAAAGAGTTCTTCATATAGCAGTAGACTTGGTAAGTATTTACTTCTTATGAAAGTAGTATATGTAGATATATATTGAAGGGGCATTTAATAATGTTACTATCAACTCTGATAAAAGCAATGAGTAGACGAGGCACACCTGGGGAAATATGCAGATAGATAAGGGCATTAATGGAGCATTAGATAGTAATATCCATTCTGGATAAAGCAACCATCAAAGCGAGAGCACGTGGAGGCTCTCCATAAGGAGGAATTTCGTTACCTCTAAGTTGAACAACTTTGGTAGATGATCTTCTCAAAAAACTAAAAAAAAACTGAAAAAAACCCTCATCTACGGGTTATATCTTTGACAATAAATTTAAAATTAATATAGCAGGTAGGGAAGACTAGAAGGAAAATGGTTCAATAATATCAGAGGGTGTAGAAGCCGCTATAGTAGGGACCAAGTAAGGGATATATTTCCTGGTAAGACTAACTAAAGATGTCACAATTTTTCAGGTGGAAATAACGGCAATCAATTACTGCGTAGAAGAAATAGAACGGCAGACAAGAACGTAAGATTCAATGGCCATCTTCTCAGAGAGCCTGGCAGCGCTTAAGGCACTCAATTTTGCAGAGATGAATTCTAAGCTAGTATGGGATTATGTGGGTGCCCTCAATAATCTAAGAGACCGTAGCAACGTTACGGTAGCATAGGTACTGGAGCACGAGGGTCATAAGGGCAATAAAAAGCAGATGGCGCGTGTAAAACAAGGCTCCTCAACGACATTTGTTGGTTCGTAACTCTTCTGTGGCGTTGCAAAGACAGTAACAAGAATGACTACAAAGAAGTGTGTACCTTACAAATCTCTGGAATGTTTGAGGAATTCACCAGGACAAAGACAGATTGAAAGTTTATTAAGAATATTCTCCAAACTTTACGGTTACGATTTAATAGGCAAATACAGAAAAATAGTCGAAGCCATAGAAGGTTCGCTAACAGAGGTATCCTGTGTAGATTCTCTCATCTAGAAGAAGAAACTACAGAACACATTTTATGTCAGTGTAACAGTCAAGGAAACGTGCGGGTCTTTGCATTAGGCGAAGAAAATCCACCTAGAGAATGTAATCTAGTGTAAGAGGACCACAATAGATCTGAAAAGGTCGCAGTGAAATAGGCCAAAAGCCACCTTGTTAAATCTATCTATCTTTGTAAGTTGTATTATTTCCCATTATTTAGAGAAAAGGAGGTTATGTTAATAGATATATACGACTTTAATAACTCTAGAGGACCTAGAGGAATTTTAGAATATAACCTAAGATGAAGGTAACTTGAATGTTTATACTGTTACCAATACTCTTAGATGCTGTTAACGATCTTTATATTATTAAAGATTGTCTGATTTTTCGAATTAACTAGGATTTTTCTAAGATCTTATTTTATCAAATCTGCCTCTAACCACATTGGTTAAGTTTAAATAAAAAAGCTAATTTTAAATATCGTGATAGTTCTTGTTTTTTTAGTATCTGTAATATATATATATATATATATATATATATATATATATATATATATATATATATATATATATATATATATATACTATATATATATATATATATATATATATATATATATATATATATATATATAGATATATGTACAGACAACTATAAATATAATTTAAAAAAAAAAAAAAATTCTCACAAAAACTGGCCTAATACGAGAAATATGATCTGCGCTGGTTTTCCCCTAGATAATATTTTTTTAGCGAAAATGGGATCTGTTTGGAATAACAATCACGTGCTATGGGTAGAGAAGTTGATAAAGTTGATCGGCACCCTTATTGATTTTGTCATCATGTAGATAAAACTGAAATATGATGAAAATCATCAGAAACATTACAGGTCATGTCACTTCGACTAAAACTTTCTCATCTTTTTACGTAACGTTTCATTTTATAAAGTGCATGTCAGCGAACGCATATATATATATATATATATATATATATATATATATATATATATATATATATATATATATATATATATATATATATATATATATATATATATATATATATAGATATATGTACAGACAACTATAAATATAATTTAAAAAAAAAAAAAAATTCTCACAAAAACTGGCCTAATACGAGAAATATGATCTGCGCTGGTTTTCCCCTAGATAATATTTTTTTAGCGAAAATGGGATCTGTTTGGAATAACAATCACGTGCTATGGGTAGAGAAGTTGATAAAGTTGATCGGCACCCTTATTGATTTTGTCATCATGTAGATAAAACTGAAATATGATGAAAATCATCAGAAACATTACAGGTCATGTCACTTCGACTAAAACTTTCTCATCTTTTTACGTAACGTTTCATTTTATAAAGTGCATGTCAGCGAACGCGACTCAGAGTTGATGTAATGAAAATGGTGGCTTGCTTTTTACGCGGAGTGTTTTGTTTTTATCGTAATTCCAACTTTTTTTAATAATAAGTAAGAAGCATGTACTTATCGAGTTAAATTTATTTTAAAAAATGATACGAAAGACTGGTAATACATTACAATTTTAAAGATATTGCACTGTTGTTTATGGTGATGGATCAGTTGTCAACAATTTTTCGTAAAAATAACCTTGAAGTGTAATTTATTCTATGACTTCACATTTCAATTATCATAATTTTATTTTTCTGAATTTTTCTTTCACCTATATGTTATAGTTCTGCATGAATTACATACAGTGTGGAAACCACTTATGAAATAAAATTGTTTGTGTCCTTATTTTAGAAAATAATAAAAAAACGTTGAGATATCTTAACTTTTAAATTTAAATGTGGGCTTTTTAAACATAAATTTGAATGTACAGGGTGATCCACGCAAGTCTGGCATAGTCCATAATCTGTATTTTAAATGAAACACTCTGTATATTTTTATGTTTTTAAAAGCTCCTTAACAACCTGATCTCAACGAACTATATCATGTAGGGTCTATTATAAATAATACAACGTGAAATTTTATACTTAAGTATACTTTTCTTCAAGACAATTAATTCATAGAATACCCGAGATAATTGATTGGATTACATTAAAATAAATGCTCAAAATGTTCTCCACCTTGTTGTTGGCAATAACACAGTCTCCTATAAAACTCGTTCCGAATTTTGTTTAAAGTTTGAGGTGAAATATTCCGTATTTCTGTAGTTATACTTTCTTTGAGGTCTTCAACGCTAGTTGGTTGTGTTGCATATACTTTGTTCTTGAGATAACCCCACAGAAAAAAAACCAAAGGCGTAAGATCTGGCGACCTAGCTGGCCACTCAGTAGTACCCCTTTGTCCAATCCATTTATTGAAGATTTCATTCAAGTAATTTCTCACCATTAAAGCATAATGGGGTGTTGCACCGTCCTGCTGAAACCAGACAGTTTCATGTGATAGGGTCGGATCTATTGGATCGGATCTAGTAGATTGGAAGTTAGCTAACTGAGGAAGAACATCGTCTTTTAACATGCTTAAATATTTTTCCGCTGTCAAATTTCCATCTACAAATATAGGACCAATAATATGATCTCATATAATACCTGCCCAAACATTCAACTTTTGAGGATACTGAGTGTGTGTCTCACGCATCCAATGTGTTTTAATGTTTACCTCTCCGTTCAATGTAAATGTTGATTTATCAGAAAAAAGAATTGTGCCAAGAGCTATTTCATTTGTGTTAATTTTATCCATCATTCTTTCCCAGAAATCCATTCTACGATCTGTATCGTCTTCTGTTAGCTCCTGTACAAAAGTCAATTTATATGGATGAAGTTTTTTTTTCATGGAGACGCCTTAGGACAGTTGTGTGACTCACATTATTTTGATGTGCAACTTGACGTGAACTTGACGTTGGATTCTCTGCGACACTTAACAAAATATCCACTTTCACCTCATCTTCAATGAAGTTCGGTTTTCTTTTTAATGATTTGACATGTCCAAGTTCTCTGAATTGTGCATAAATTTTAGACACAGTACCTTGTGCAATATTAGGCAACTGAGGATACCTCTGATTAAATAAGTTTGCTACTTCAACTTGACTTCTACAATTCTTCCCGTAACCGATCATCATTAAAATTTCAATTCGATGCGTCTCAGTTAAATATTTCATTTTTATTTCTGCAAGAAATTAGCTTTTAATTAGGAGTTTATTATTTTAATGTAAAATGTCAATACACCAACAACTGATTGATAACAATCCGCATTATTTACCGATTTAGTTTAATTAGCAGACTATCTAGACAGTTATTACCTGTTGATGACAAAAAATGTTAACACGGTTACTAAACAGAAATTTTTCCCAATATACTGACACTTAGAGTAGAAGTGTATTGTCTGTATTTAGCTAATTTAAAATAATACCATAACACGTGATAAATTATTAATTTCAAAATTTCACCTTGTATTATTCATTATAGACCCTACATGATATAGTCCGTTGAAATCAGGTTGTTAAGAATCTTTTAAAAACATAAAAATATACAGGGTGTTTAATTAAAAATAAGGATTATGGACTATGCCAGACTTGCGTGGGTCACCCTGTACATTTAAATTTATTTTTAAAAAGCGCACATTTAAATTTAAAAGTTAACGTGTCCCAGAGTTTTTTATTATTTTCTATAATAAGGACACAAACAATTTTATTCCATAAGTGGTTTCCACACTGTATAAATTTTATTGAAACATGATGACATACTTTGTCCTTGAGATTCTAGAGGTCAATACATAAAGAAGAACTCTATATAAAACAGAAACTTCACGAAAATCTGTACCACTTATAACAAGATTTGCACTTCACCTTTAATACTGCTGCTCTAAACAACTTCACAGAGTTATAGATGTACTATTGTCTCAAATTATTTAGCCAGGAAATCCGTCTTATTCCAGTGCCATTCTGCCCAGTATCTTTCCCTGTATAATCATCTGCAGCAACATATATCTCTCTTTTGATTGTATTTAAAATATCACACGCTTCTATTCATCTAAAACGCTTTTATTCTGTTGCTAATATCCTTTCTTAGCGTCCATGCCTCCATTTCATACAACACATAAAACCTCAGTTTCCAAGTATGTATAACTGTCCACCTTTTGAACAAATTCGCCCTTACTCCATAACCTCTCTTATTGTTGTCAATGGTCTTGGCAATGGTCATGAATTTGGTCTTTTTGATATTTAAAGTTACAGTTCGCCCTATTGGCTACTATCAACAATCGTATTCTTCAGAAACTGCAATTCTTCTAACGACTTTGCAGCGATTAACATATTATCTGCTTATCTGATATTATTGACGGGTTATCCGTTGATTTTAATTCCAATTGATGTTTTTCTAGTGCTTCCTAAAATATCTCTTCTGAGTATAGGTTAAAGGGCAGCAGAGAAAGTATGCACCTCTGTATGCACCTTGTATCTCTTTCATCTGACACTTAGTTACCAATCTTTACACGAATAACTTCATTAAAATAAAGACGATATTATTTCAATGTCTTTCGTATCTAGATTTTTATCTCGAAGCAGTTGTAGGATGCAGTTGTTAAATGCCTTGTTGTAATCAAGAAACAGAGATATAGATACAATTTTGTGCCAATAAGAGCCATTAAGAACAAACAATACCTCCCCTGTACCCATTCCGTTTCTGAAGCCAAACTGAGTGTTTGGCTGAGTCGTCTTTTAACGGATTCGCGATAATTGTATGTAGCGAATTCACGTGTAGACGTCACTTTTACGTTTTAACTAGTTCAAAAGGAGAAAAAACCGTTTAAAGTAGACGGCGGTAACGAAGAGAAAAACGTCTTTTCTCTATGGTAGACGGTATGCGTCTTTTCTCTATGGTAGCAATTGATGAGCCACACATTAAAAAATTTTCTTTACATTAGGAGACTCAGATGAAACCCAGTTTGGATTTAGGATTAGGCTTGGTTCGCGCGAAGCACTTATATTAAAAACCAAAGGAATTGATGGTAGCGACCTACGTATTATAGAAAACTTATACTGGAAGCATACAGTATTCGTATCGAGTCGATGGGAGATTAACCGACGAATGCTACATTTAAAATAGCGTTAGACACGATATTCTATCCCAGCTATTATTGAATATAATTTTGAAACATGTTTTGCAAGATAAAAACTTTGTGACTGATAATCCTTGGTGAACTGATCAGTAATCTTAGATACGTTAAGATACTGTTACTTTTATGCGACAGTCTCCAGGGACTTTAAGAGTTATTGGATTGCGTTAACACTAAGGAAGTGAAATAGGTCTAAAAATAAATGCTTCTAAGACATAATGCATGATATTTAGTCATATGTTTATTTAATTTATTTAATTCAATTTTTATGTTTATCTATCTACAGATAGATAAACAAAACATTGATAGCGTTACTTATTTTATATATCTGGGATGCAACGTTATAGACCAACTAGACCCAAGTAAAGAGACCAAATGCAGAATAGAAGCAGCTCGCATAACGTTTTTAAAAATGAAATCGTTTCTTCTGTAACCACCGCTTAAACCTAAAATTAATTGCGTAGAGGCGTTTGAGATGTGGTTGCATAGAAGAATGTTCCGAATACTCTGAACAGCGATGCAGACCAATGAAGCTGTGTTTCAAAATTAAAAAGAAAAATTTTACACCTAGGGCATGTTCTTAGAGAAGATCGGCACAAAATCTTTCAGCTTCTCATGAAAGGTAAAATCGGGGGCCGCAGAAAAATTGGAACGAGGCAGGTGTCATGACTTAAGAATATTCGCGAGTGAACAGGAATACGCAGAGCCGAACAACTATTCCAATTAGCTGAAACCGCGAACAACTTGCCAATATAATTGCCAACGTTAGGGAAACCTAATATGGTACTGAAAAAAGTAGGCGGCAATCGAGAGAGCGGAGAAGAAGCATTTATCTTCTACGGTAACTAAATTAAGAGAGGCGAAAATCTCTTTATGTATGTTCTTTACGGGAATCAAAATCAGCAAGACGAAAAACAACACACTCTACGAATAGGTAAGAGAGAGCGAAATTTTGCGTTGTCCAGGAATGTCTGTACCTCTCGCGGGTGAGGATAAAAATAGGTAGGAGGAATTATTATTCAGAATTAGTAAAGTAATGATTTTGATATCGAGGTTCGTAATTATAGGAATCATATAGCGTAAAATATAATATTGCTTTTCGCATATGAAAACAATAGTTCACACAAAATGGAGTCCAAAGTTGCTCCACCCACTTAACAATAGGTGGAGCAACTTTGTATCTGCACTGTACTAATTTTTTTTAGGAAGCCGTCAGTTGTAAACCGGGGAACTGCAGCCAATTGGTTTAGTGTATATCTTTCATTTATTCATGATCCTTCCATTCCAGAATTCTGGAACCATGTACTAGCTTGAACAGGTCTAGTCGATTGGTACGGTTTGTCTTTGGTGTCACTTGAAAGTCCACAAAAAATGTCTGTCACTGCGATCTAGTGCCTCATAGTAACATAAATTATGGTTGTCTGTTTCAGGTTCTTTCAGCCTTTCAGTTTAGTTCTTTCAGACTAAAGTCTTTAGCTTAAACTTTCATAAAATAGCTCCATTGTATACAGGTGTCATTTCACTGTCCACTAGAAAGTTGATTCATTGCCATGTATATTCGGTTATTTGGAATCCATACCAGCGTGACACTGTTATTTTGTGCCAGACTATCGAATTATTCTCGGCATTCCCACACTAGTCTATAGTCTACCTTAGGGCTTCTAAGAGCTGTTTGAGTATCTGTGCGTATTTTGATCCACATATTAATAAATTTAAAACCCCTCAAATGAATTTCTCTTGTACACTACAAGATTGCATAACTCTCTGTCTGGAATACAGAGGTATATGCTTTTAGTGGAATAGAAATGTATACATTTCCACATTTCTCCTTCTTCTCATGGGCAGATGTCCACCTGAAAAGGTACTTTACGTCTGTATCTGAGTAGCATATAGTCATAAATTATCATCCATACGGTATCCCTAATTTAAATGAAAAAAAGTGACAACAATAGTCTATTAAATACCGAGCGAGATATAATTTTTCAACAAGCATTTTTTAGACAGAAACAAAATAACAAAAAAAAAGTGGGTAAAATTGAACTGGCTATCTTCGAATTAGGAGACTGAATAGTTAATGTATCAGTCGCAATATCTTTTTGCAAACATTTTTGTTTTATACGAGTACGTTTTAATGGCATTTTATGTCAACTTTCATACCAAATTATAATGAGAATCATTCCTAATCAAAAAAAAATAAATTTAATCAAAATGATAAAATAAAACAGAAACAGAACACGCATTATAGTATATATTATAAATATTTTTAATGAAATCCAAATAAGCACAGATACAAAAATGATGATGTTGGCTTATTGTAGTTTAATAATGTTCGGCGCTTCCCTTTCATTTCGTTCAGACATATTCACTGGTAACCGGTCGATACCTGCACCCAGCACTGAAGGGTGCTTTATAGTGCGTTTTGCGTGGCTAAAGAACTCTCATATATTTGAGTGGCAGGTACAGAGACGAAGTAAGGTTGGCAGCTAAATTAAAATCTTGTTAAAGTAAATATTTATAATATTTGCAATAATATTTACTGTTGATCATTGATACGTATTATGATATTCAAATTTGATCTAAATTTAAATACGGTTACTGATTTTATAAAATTCAATAAATTTGACAAATCAAACAATTTAAATAATTAATCAGTGTTTTAATTAATAAATATATCAATGATCTTAATTACAGACGCCAAATTGTAAACCAGATGTTCAAATTTAATATCAAGGTCATTTTGCAACTGCACAGTAAAAAAAGGCATTCTCTTTACTAAATAACCTATGCACCTCTACATAACTTATAAAAATAAACTACTTTATAAATTTATTTATTTTCTCTTCCGTTTCAAAACTTTATATATCTGTAATATTGTTCTCAAATTTTAATAAACCCATGAACTTCCAATTTCTTTCAATTCTAAATACTCTTGTTCCGGATACTCTTTTTTTAATTCGCTGGCCAAACTTCCTTCTTGGATCTGCTCCCAAGTATGAATCACGATCTTACGCCCTAACCAAAATTCCTATCTCCTTTTGGATACTAAATTCTTTTAGCTTGAGCTTCTCCCGATGCAATGATAATATATTGGCACTTACAAATGCTGTTAACATTAACATTTGCACTACTACTCTTCAGCATACATGGAATCGCCACTGTTACCACTTTTTCAAACACTTTCGAAAATAAAAATTACTTTTTAATTCACACAATTTAATTTAATTCTACCCTTCAAATTCAGCGGCATTCAATCTCTTTTTTTTCTTCGGATGTTATTCTTGGTGCGACCAGGAACATACTGTCATCTTATCTATTTTTAATATCCCATCAAACGTACAACGTACAATTTCTACGAAAATTATCATATTTATATTTTTTGTTTTCGATACATACCCAAGTTAAAATTTTCCATTTTGCTAAGACAATAGCTGGATACGGTTAATCGCTGTTTTATAATTTAATGGTTAAAGAACAATTTCAAACTATTTTGCCCTAACTATTGAATCAAAACACTTTCTATTCAAATAAGTTCATTTCACTTCCAACACAAATAAAACTTTATATGAGTATAATTCCATTCTCTAATTTTTTTACATGCAGAAATAAAATTTTTTGTCATTCTTCAGGTTTTATCAGGGTCTTGTATATTTTGCATTTGGTATTTTCTTGCGATGTTAGATCTTAGATGTTTAATTAGTCCATTATATGTTGTATTAGGGATATGTATTCTTCTCTTAACTTCTTCACTGACATTGTTATCTGCGGTAACTAGTGAACCTAGAAATGTAAAATGTTTCACGCTTTCGATGTTATAGTCTCCTATTGTCAGATTCTGTAGGTTTCTTGACCTGTCGATTTGCTGGCCTTCATGTATTTGGTTTTTATTTCGTTAATGTTTAGGCCACTGTTTTGTGCCGCTGGTTCTATCGCATTAAATGCTTCTATCCTCTCTCTTTCTAACTATGATATCAACATCACCTGCAAATGCCAATATTTGTACACTTTTTGTTATTATTGTTCCTCTGGTGTTGACTTTTGACTCTCTAATTATTTTCTCTAATGTGATGTTGAATAGAATACAGGATAGGGCATCTCCCTGTCGTAAGCCCGTTCTCACATGGATTGTATCTGTTAGTGCGTTTTAAATTCGAATTTTGCTTTGTACTTTAAGTGTTTCTTTTACTATATCAATGAGTTGAGTTGGAATATTAAATTTCAGTGCACGAATCAGAAATTCTCGATGGATGCTATCCTAGGCCGTCTCAAAATCAATGAGAAGATGCTGTGTAAAAAGTAAAAGTAACGAATATGCAGCTGATCGTATAAATTCGAAACAAATGGCGGATTATACAATTAGACATATCACCATACATCCATGAAAGAAATAGCAAGTGTCGAAATTTAACATAAGGTATAGCAGTTTTGACCATATTCTGATATGGCTCAACCTTGTCCAAATGAATACAGCATTACGGGCCCGAAGGGCAGAAGGGTAAAGATTTGTAACTACAAGTAAAAAAGAATGATAGTTTCACAGAAAAATTTGGAGTACTCCATACGAGATTATGTTAAGCACAACTTAATAATAGCCTGGCTGATTAAAATCTTGCACTTGAAATTTTACTAGATTATAATAATATGAGGCAGATATTTATATATTTTCCTCATATTGTAGTGTTACCGTAAATATTGACGAAAAAATAAGCTTATCAATTCGACGAAGAATTGATAAATACGGGTAGTGGCGAAGGACCATAATAATTTAACAAATGAAAGAAATACGCAACCAATAAATTTGTCACAAAATGACGGCGCATTAGGTGATTTACGAAGATAATGATAAAAAGAAAATACTGAGTGAGTTTTAAGTATGGAACGCCTCAACTATCTCAGAAACGGCTTGCACGATTCACAGATATTTTGATGTGGTGCACGTATCTCAGCGACTAAAATACTTCATTTCTACATCAGAGTGCACGAGTTCGCTTCTACGCATATGCAACTTGCTTAGGAAGGCACGTAAAGCCTCGGTCCAATGGGCTAGTTGTCATTGCAGTAATTAACTGAAACAGGGTTAAAGATACAAATGACGCAGGATCAATTCGAAGGGATCTTTCTGTCAAAAATGCCATACGATATTATTATTATTATTATAAATTATAGATTTTATTTTGTGAGAAGTCGGTAATACGAAGTTTAAATAGTAGAATTTATTGCTGTCAGATTATTAGTTTTTCTGGAAATATGTTGAACTTTGTCCTTTATTTTCTTTAATTTCTAAAAAATACTAAACATTTTTAACGTAATATTTCCCATATCTAAATCACATAATTTTGAAGTTACGGCTAAATTTATATTATATTCACTCAAGTTAAAATAATAAATAACAGGTTAAGATAATAACTTTGACGTTTCAATAAAATATTATTGTTGGTGTTTATTTAAAGTCTCAATTGATCGGTTATCTGCAAAAGAACGAAATGAGCTTTTTTTTAATAGTATTTCGATATGGTGATATGCTAGAAGTCAACAAGAAACGTGTAACATTTTTAATAATCTGTATCCTAATCGAAATCCCATAAGAAGATCGACTGTGAGTAGGTTGTTATAAAAGTTTAACCTAACTGGTGCAGAAAAAGGTTTATCCAAATCAGGACGCAAAAAAACTGCATCAACCGAAAACAAAACCGTCCAGATCCAAAGATATACGTGTGGTGTAAGTTGACGATCCACATTTAAATTCTAGACAAATATCTCTGGAACTTGATATAGCGCCAAAATCCGTAATGTGAATTTTACGTGATGATCCAAACAAAGAAAGTTTTTTTTGGGAAAACCAAAAACCATTTTAGTATCGCATAATTAATTGCCATACTTCTTTGAAACGGCTTAACCGATTTGTATGAAATTTGATATGTATATTGCTATTTATTTTGCTAATTTGCTAATTTACTAATAAAACTTGAGGGGATTGGTATTCGTGGTGTAGTTCTAAAAGGGTTTACTTCCTACCTAGAGAATAAAAGACAAAAAGTAAAGATAACATCTAATGAACTTGTAAACGAATCAAACACATTGGATATCCATTATGGTATCCCTCAGGGTAGTGTATTGGGTCCTCTACTTTTTATAGTATTTATTAATGATATAGCTTTGGTAACTAATTCACTGACTGGGGTTAACATCATCAGTTATGCGGATGATACCAACATTCTAGTCACAGGAACGTCTGATCAAAATTTGCAAAATAAAACTACACAGATACTATCCACCATCAACAGTTATTTTTTATCCAACCAATTTATTTTTGAATGAAGAGAAATAAAAGTATATGATTTTCACGTCAAATAATTTATTAAACCATCAAGCCACTATAGAAGCAGCAATAGATAAAACAGACTGCACGAAGTTGCTGGGGGTACTTCTAGACAGTAATTGTAAATGGTCAAACCACATGTCTAATTTAAAATCCAGATTAAGTAGCGCATGTTATGCATTGAGAATTCTTTCACGTCTCTTTCATACATCAATACTAAAAACAGTATACTTTGTCCATTTTTACTCAATAGCCAAATATGGCATTGAAGTCTGGGGTTGTACCTCTGAATTAGAGCAGATATTCGTACTTCAGAAAAGAGGTATTAGGATAATGTATAAAATGAAATTTAGAGATTCTTGTAGAAGCATCTTTAGACAAAACAATATTCTTACAATTCCTGGTCTGTATATATTTTCGTGTATAATGTATTTACATAGCAAAATTTATGAATTTAATAAATTTCAATTTAACCATGCTTATTCAACAAGATTCAGAGACAATCACTTTATGCTTCCACAACATCGTTCTGTTTTGTTGGAAGGTAGCACACATTATGCAGCCATAAGTTTCTTTAACAAATTACCAATAGATATACGAATGAATTTACATCAGCCAAACTTTCGGAGGTGTGTACATCAATACATTTGTGAGCTAGAGCCATATTCTAAAAATAACTTTTAAGTATGTTTTATCGTGTTTATTAATTTATATACTTTTAAGATGTATGTCTGTAACTTTGACTTGTCTTATACATGTACTTTGTATAATGTCGCATGTGATCAATAAATTTGACTTATTGTGACTTATTGTATTCGGTTAAATATAGTATTTCTCTAAATTTTCTTCCAGGAAAGTTGTTCTCGTTCAAATCAGTTGACACAGTTATAGATCTGGATGACGTACTCAACTAACTTAAAGAGTTTTTGAATTAACTGAAATTGTCTCCCACTGAAAACTCCCACCTAACAATTTACAATCAAAAGTCGGATCAGCTGTCATTATGCTGCGATGATTCCATACCATTCGATTGTAAGCGTTTACAATTTTCTGTGCTTTTGGCTTTTGTAATGACAATAAACAAGTCTCAAAGCTGAAATTTGCGGAATTAACTTAATTATATTTCATATTTCGCGCATGGAAAATTATTCGCGTGTCGAAGGACCGTCATCGTTGTATATTTTTTTGCAAGGCAAATTTGTATATTTTTATTAAAAATCTATATATATATATATATATATATATATATATATATATATATATATATATTGTTATGATGTGTTTTTTGTTTGAATGATGAGCAATGAGTATTTTTAATAATATAGGGTTTTTATCGCGGTTCTCAAAGAATTAGCTTGTAAGTACTTTTTTAAATTATCTTTATTATAACTATTATGAAACACACATATATATCTAACTTAGCCAATGTAAATTTAAAATAAACTATCTTTAAATTGATATTCTTATAAAACTAATTAAATTCTATAGACAAACTACAATTTAAACAAAACTATCTTCAAAATTGAAATTGTTATGACACTAACTAAATTATATTAACAAAATTTTGTACCTTTCTTTCACTGAATGCCTAAATGAACTGTTTTCTACTATATAGATTCTAATCACCACTGAATGTCTTCGTACTTCAGTTATCCTTGTTTTTTGTGAAATTATTTTTTCCAATTATCAGCTTCTACCAATTTAAGATATAGTTTTCTTCACCAGCATTTATACACCACCAACCAAACCAGCAAACAGCATTTATATTTATTCTTCTTTTCAATATACCAATATCCACTTATTATAAGTTGATTTATACTAATCTCCAACCATAATATAATTTAATTTCTTCCAATATACTTTTTTTTAATCTTCAATAATTATTTGTGTATGATTATAAATGTGCATTAAATTATATGCATAATTTTTGATCTTCATTTAACTCACTATATTAAACAATTGGACTATCTCCAACTAACTTTCATATTTCTTATTAAACTGCTTGACTGACTTACTAAAACTGTGAACAATTGACTTCACTAATTAATTGTGTCTATCTTCTACTAACTTTCATAATAAACTGCTTGACTTCTGACTAAAAACTTCCAAAAACTGCCATCTTGAATCCAAATCACGGGTATTTATATGTTTTTGGATTTCTAGAACCATCTGGTAAGAGATCATGTTCCAATTTGTTCTATTACCTCTATATAGATGTTCTCGAAAAAATATTTGTTCGATCCACCGCCATAATCATTATTTCGAGAATGTTCGACCGTAAACAATAGTCAAATTCTGCACTCTGGAGAAATCGTTAATGTTCCATTGATAATTTTGTTGACATTTAGGCTTTTCAGATCAGAATAAACATTTAAATCATCAAATATATATAAATTAAACACCTCAAACCAACATTATTATTATAACCCCACTTATATTCGTATTATGATTAATTTCTATCTGTCAATCCACTGTATAGTTGGTTGCCTAAGCACATGGCTCACTTAAATCTATTTACAACATTAAAATTACTAAAATACAACTTTTTACAATTATTATATGCTAAGTTATTAAAAATGCCCTCACATAAATATATTTTTATTAAATTCTCTAGTATATAACTTATTTAAAATAATCAAATACTTTTTTATATCTAATATTATGTAGTATATAACTTATAAATTATTTTCTATAAACCCCAATCGTCACAATATATATATAGTATATAATTGTGAGAATATCGATTATTATGGAGCAGAAAAACAAGAGCTTTTTAATTTTATCCTATAATTTTTAATAAAATTTTATTCTATTAAATATTTTCTCAGTCTTTAAATTCTCCATTACATATTTCAGAATTATTTTACGACTAAAAATCCATGTTGGATAAAAAACATAGTTTGTATCCTACAAGTACGGACCTGCACCAATATTATCGACTATGTCGTTATACTGTACATTTAGTCAAATATATTACACATGCTATCTGATAGGCTCTATGATCCCCAAGAACTACTTACTTGAAGTGAATCGTCCCGGGGTTGGTATAAACAATCGAGATAAGCAAAATGTCAAATGGTTATAACCCCTAAAAATGTTATGGATATGACAATATAAACCGAATCGAGGTGTTTGAATCTTTTATGAATATCTTGACTGTTATTGGAAAAAGAATTATAAATTTGTAGGCAATAATACCAGTTTGTTTTCCATTAGCTAATGTGAAAAGTTTTTATTGCTTCTAACTTTATATTTATTTATTAGTTGATAAAAATAAGATTATCCTGGCCATGATTTTGCTTTAATTGTATTGTAATCTGTTAAAACGTTTCCACGTTTTAATCTTTTTATTTTTTCTATATTCTTCTAATTTTATTTTCTCTCCCGTCTATTCTCACAATATTTTTTTATGATACTGCCAATTTTAATACAAATTTTAAAATACCGTCTATAGTCCGCAAATAGTACCGCTACTCTCCAAAAGCCTCGGTCTAAATTCACACTTTGTTGAACTTAATCGCAAAAAACGTTAATTGAAACAAGACACGTTTTCGATAATATAAATATGCCTAATTTTTCGAATCCAGCCATCTTTCCTCCTGTCGCTGAAAAAGATGTAACGTTCGTTGACACCACCTGTTTTTGTCTATTGACCCCTTTTATTAATTGGGTAAGGCATGTTATACTTATCTCAAATTTCTCTTTTTTAATTTTTTTGTTTTTCGTTTTTTCGCCCGTCAGTTATCTTATTGTTCTTACTTACAGGGCCTTAGTAATGGCTGGTATTTTGCAAATATTCAATATCAGTTTCCTAAAGCTACTTGCTATTAGCATAGTTCACGGAGTGTTTTAGTATGCTTATTAACTGCAATAATAAACTAAATTTCTTACTTACTTTGAAACTATGGGAACTGAATAATTTTGTAATTTTATTTTGTTTTCATTTTAGATTGAAAATTAAGAAAAAATAATATTTCTTCATTCAAAAACTGCATTCAAGAAGATGTGAGAAATATCCAAAGATAGACAGATAAGAAGATGTAAGGAATCAACTTATCAACTCTCCAGCTTCTATTAATAATATACCAAATATTTAAAAAATGAAAAGTTCAAATGAAAAATCGCAACTTATCAGTTTTGATACCAGGATGGTAATGCAAAAAGAAAAATCTTTCTTAAACACTACTTACAAAAAACATTAAGAATTAATAAATAAATTTAAAAAATATAAGAAAAACCATTTTAATGCATTGGGACTTATCATATATGAGCATGCTGAGAATTATCAAGCAACAAATCTGCTCTTATAAATGACGCGATTGAAACTACATGTTCATCAAGGATCTCTAGCACATATCTGTGTACATTAAGAGTAAGTCTAGGTATAGGAACCAACTCCGTACAGGCAAGATAGACTACACCTCAGCAAACCATGAGACTCCCTCCGGGAAATGGCACCGATCCGTTTTCATACTTTATAATAGCTATCTGGAGCTCGCAATTCAGTTCTCGCAATAGACAAGACTCGCATCCATTATCATTGTGTACATTCCGTCCTACGTATTTACTGGCAAATCTTAAACAATCTACAAGGTGTTGCCTGACTAAAAGAGGTCCCGTGACTGTCCTTCTATATCTATAGTAGAAGCTACAGGTTCAATGCAGTGCGGGTAAGATAGGTAATGTATTTCTTTCGGGAGAACGGCCGACCACGTTGCCGGTTTACCCTGAGCGGCGCATCAGGACCGGATTTAAAAATCCGGTCGGCACTGGAATTTACGTGCACACATCAATTGCCTACGGTTGTATAAAATACTATCATTATTGTTTCAACTGAAGCATGTTTCAATTATCGATGTATAAATAAGAGAGTTACATTGTCAAACTAAACAATAACATGAAGAAAAATACTATAAAAAAAGTAAAATATATCAAAAACTCTCCTCTCTAATCCAAACATGTCTCTTTGTCGATTTAGGTACTGGCCACTAGACCAAAAACTTGTTGGCAAAACTATGAAAGCTCAGTTCTATTTTATTTTCGCAAGCGGATGAAAGTACCTACATCATGAAGCCGTTGCCAGTATCTATCGTGAATTTCAAATAGGGTATGACTCTTAGTGTGCAAGTAAAACGTGTGGTGTTAAATGTATTGAACTATCATCTGAACTTAAAAAATGGTGACTTGGTGCTTGACTATTACTGTGTAAAAAGTTTCGAAAATGTACGGTGTAAGTGTTCGCAAAATTTATGACATCCGCGAAGAGGCCCTGCAAGGTGAACTGAAACCGGTACAAAAAAGGAAGAAAAACAGTTTCCAGTCCAATTCACGTGAGAATACTTACGAAGGGGGAGTGAAATCTCGAACAAGGAAAATTATCAATGATTTTTTTTTTGAAAACATACCACCAGCCGTCGACAGCAAATTAAGCAGGGTGAAGAATGGTGAGTATCTACCAGCTTTTTCAAAACCACGTAGCCCATGTCATTTAGTAGCCATTTCGTAGGCTACTAAATGACATGGGTTTTAAATATGGTAAAAGAGGTCGAGATTCGATAATGATGGAAAGAAAAAAAATATTATATCCTTGAGACACAAGTACCTCAGACAAATAAAAACATTGCGGAAGAAAGATAATATACACCTTGTTTATACCGATGAGTCTTGGACTAAAGTCGGTGCTTCAGTCAAAACGGAATGGAGGGACACAACGATCAAGAATCCACGAGATGCCTTCATAAAAGGGCTCTCCACTGGACTAAAAGCTGCAACCCAAAGAGGTCCTCTGTTTGTTCTTCTTTATGCTGAAAGCGAAACTGGTTTTGTGGCATGGGCCGAATTAACTTTCTGGGCCACGAAGAGAACCGCTAATTACCACCACGAAATGAACGGAGATCTATATGAAGAATTGTTTGAGTAGACGTTATTTTCAAACTTGCCGAAAGACAAAGAAAACGTTGTCGTTTTTGATATCGCGTCATACCACTCCCTCAAATTTGATTTTAAGAAAAAAACTGTGGAAAAAAATGCAAATCAAGGATTGGCTAATCGAAAAGAACATTTTCTTCGAGAAAGATTAGCTAAAAAGTGAATTACTGGATACTACAGCCGCATTTAGAAACGAGTACAAGTACAAAATTGAAACAATTGCGGAAAAATATGGTGTTAAGGTTTTGAGACGGCCGCCTTACCATTGCGAGCTGAACCCGATTGAGATAGTGTAGAGTCAAGTGAAAAGGTATGTGGCTTCAAACAACGTCGATTTTAAAGAAAAAATGGTAGAACGGTTGATAAAAGAAGTTTACCAACGCGTATCTAAAGAGCAGTGACATACTTTTGTGAACAATGCCAATAAAGTAGAAAAATAAATGTTTCGGGTGGAAAATTTGCAGGAAGATATTGAACCGGTGATAATTAATATAAGAGATGATTTAGACTTTAGAGGATTATTTGTATACACATTTGGAATATATTTTCCGGAATGTGTAAAAGCTTTTTAATACAATAATTCAGATTCCCTGATTTGCAATTAACCAGTGTAAATTTTAATATAACGTTGTTCCACTGGATTGCCTCTACTTTGCGGTTTTGTAGTAGAGGATGTGGCACGTCGACGGTGTTATCCCATTTACCGATTTTTTTTTAATTGAATCGTTTTGGATATTCGTAATTCTATATTTTTGTGCAGATAATAATAATGTTTCGTTACCATCCACTCTGTATTCATTAGGTATTATTTAATTATTAAATTTATACTGAAATGCATTTATTACTCCGAATATTGTTTATAATTTCAAATTAAAAAGGGTGTATATTATTTTACTTTTGAAATTCCTTTTTATTTTTATTTTTAGAAATCTACTTTTTTTCAAGTCATTTTGGCAATAAAACATAGGTTGAGTTTACCGAAAGTACAAGCTGAATATAGCCGCAAATGTCAAAAATATTTCGGTTTGGCAGTGTTGGCAAATAATAAATAATTGGCATAATGCATATATTGTATGCTTCAAATATAAAGAGAGAAAGCTTTTAAAAAGTACATATCGATTATACTATTTTATAAATTCTGCAATTTTTATTTTATATGAAACAATAACGAGTAAATATTTGTCTCTCTCCAGATTAATTGCAAACATCTGTTGCAATCTGGCAACTGCTGATTTGACGATTGCCAAATCTATTCCCCAATCAAAGGGTAATTGCCAAAAAAAAATTTCTAATAAATAACTGCAATTAATCTTCAAAGAAACAAATATTTACTCATTCTTATTTTATATAAATAAAAAATTGCAGACTTAATAACATAATATAAACAAAATGTACTTTTCTAAAGCTTTATCTTTTTGTATTCAGCATCTACATTATAAAAACAACACAGTCAGACAACCAGACAACACTCTTAAACCGAAAATTTTTGTTCCATGTTTGACATTTGCGGCTATATTCAGCTTGTACTTTCGGTAAACTCAACTAAAACATAACCATTTTTGTAGTTAAATATTATTTTTAATTCCATATCTACATTTATAAATGTATGTTTTTGGCGAATTGACTTGCAGTCTAAATATGTTCCATTTTTACACTTACACCGGCGGCGTGGCGGCATCGCGGCGTAGATTGACTTGACGATGATCGTTTGCGAAAATGCGGTAGTAGGATATTGACGGCAAATGAATTAATTATAAAACATCGCGACGTTGTGTTGAAATTTACACTAGTCAATTGCAAATCAGGGGATCTGAGTTATTGTATTAAAAATCCTATATTTCGTAAAAATTTTATTTACGAGGTATTAGATATTTTATGTATACAGGCATATTTTACAGAATTAATTTGTTTTTTTTTTTGTTTATGCTCTTATTTAACTCAGTTAAACTAATAAGGAAAGATTTTTGAAACGAAGCGCGTACGGTTCTGATTTCTCAGTCGATCGCCAAAGTACCATGCTCCTACCACTATGCCGACATATCGCGCGTCGCTGCGCGCTGTAAGACCAACACTGCATTATAACTGTGGCTTCTACTATATTACTTAAATTTGCTTTGTTGAGATGCCTTCTAACGGCACTATTAGAAATATCGACATAAAATACTTCTAAACTCAATTCATTTACGCTACAAGTGATAAACGTTCTCTTTTTAAGGACAAAAAGTTGCAAAAATCTTCCGAAAACGTTAAATACGTAGATCATTGTCTGTTGGATGCCAAGTAACGGTAACTTCGATCCTTTACAGCTCAAATAATTTTCAGTTAGATGATTATGTCTATCCATGTTGAATAAAAAAGGTTTTTGTTTTGAAACAGCGTAAAAATTTAACGACAACTTACGATGTACGAAGTATTACTGAAACAGTTTACGGAAGTTATAATCGACAAAAAATGAAAACTAACAATTTTATAACTGAAGATATTTAGTTCTGCTTATTGTTCTAGTTCGAAAGCTTCTTCATCTTCTTCTTCTTCTTCAGCCTTAAGTAATCCAACTTTGGACATAGGCCTCCCCCAAATCAATCCAGTGTCTTCTATTTTTTTTATTTTTATTTTATTTTTAGTTAGAAAATAGTTCAAAAGCTAGGATTTACATATTAATTATTAAACAAACACCTTTGATTTTGATGTATACCTTGTCATTCGGTCAGAAGTGAGGCATACATTCTTGTTCTGATATATAAATTTTCCCTTCAACTTTATGGAAAATAACCAATACAATATGTATAAAATATCACATCAAATATTTGTATTAGAATTGACATCAGCTCTATCAGTGCCCCGAAATATAAAGCTTTTCGTCAAAAAGTAGGTTAAGCCTCAATGAAGGATATAAATGGTGGCAAATCTTCCGCCCTCTATTTATTTATATCCTATTTTTTATAAACCGACAAGAAAAGTTTTTTTCGTCTTGATGCTTGAGCATGTTCGACAGGTTAGAAATAAAGTATAAAAATCCAAGAGGAAAAAGGGATTTTCTGTAGGAGGAACTTCTCCGCTTCCGAGTTCGACGAACGTTTATAAGACTTTATATGTCGCCATTTTTTATATCTGAGATTGGGTACAAATTTTATCATCGTAAAACAATCAGAATGTATAAAGATATGTGAAATGATTTATAAGGAGTATATTGGCATGTAAGGTAGTACAATAATAAAAAAAGAAAAATCAAATTTCTTTTAAAAATATATTTTTTATTATTAACAAGTTTAGCCATACCCAACTCGCTTTCTCTAAGAAGAAAATATATTTATTTCAGACAGTTAATATATTTTGAGGTGTGAGTGACTTCTTTCCATGTTGTTAATGTATGGTTTACATGGTATTTTAAGGATTTTCAGTAAAACCCAGCTGTTTGATGTTCTCCATGAATTTTTTCATCTCGTACATTTTCACATTCTCCATTGTCTACTGATTTGTACTTTAAGATCTCTATACTTGGGAGATTTTCTCATAGTATTTAAAATATACAAAATGCATATATCGCATACTTTGGATATTTTATGCAAATATTTGGAGATTTTACATATTTATACAAAAAAATTTCATAAAATTGCCGATTTTAAATAATATGTATCTAACCGTAGATAATGGTATGACTAAGTAACAGGAAATTCCAATGTTTATTTTATTTCAGTATTTCAGTTTTCAATATTACCGATAGTACCTATGGATACTACTTAATATATTTACTATTATAATAGCAGGTAACCGATTATAATCCCGTAATGAAAGGGTGTTTCAAAAGTTTGTTGCGTGTTCAAATAATGATCACCTAATTAATTTATTCATATAAAGAACGCTTTATAATATATTATACACTTGTGTTTATTATTTTTTTTAACCGGATTATAGAAAACATTACAATGATTACTTAAAAATTTAATAAATACTTTCTGAAATACCAGTACGTAAATAATCAAAAACACGAGAATTATTTTATTTTTCGACAAAGATGTTGCATTTTCATATCTAAAGATGGAAATAAGATGTTCTTGTATAAAAAATTTATAAATAAAGGCAGAAAATGTTTGAGATTTAATTTCAATGCAGTCATGCCATCCGCTTATATGTATTTCGACCTTATTAGGTCTCCTCAGAGCGGCTTATGTAAAAGCTCTGGATTGATAACAAATCTCTCCCATCATAATAGAATAATTATGAAAATAATTATATATAGACGCTACAACGCAATCTAATAACAGCGCTTTCTAAAATATACAAAGTAGACATACTAATGAATTAGCCAACAAGGGGAATCTACAATTTGCATTTCACAACCTGTCGATCCACCATGACAAAAATCCTTCGCAAATTAGTTTCTAGTACTCACGAAATTAAGTCAACACATAAAGCAGAAAGACGTATATACAAAGCAAACAGGTCTTTTGAAATTAAATCTCAAACGTCTTTCTGCTTTATTTATTTAAGTTCATGAGTACTAGAAACTAATTGGAAAAGCATTTTTGCGTGGTGGATCGACGGGTCGTGGAATGCAAATTGGAGGATCACCTTGTCGGCTAATTCATCAATCTGTCTGCTTTGAATATTGTAGAAAACGCAGTAGTCAATTATCTGAATTTTAGTTTTCTATCTTCGGATTTCTGCTATGAAGAATAAAATAATTTATATAGTAGGATTTTTTTTCCAATCTTCAGAAGAAAATGGATAGTGTTCCTATGCGTAAGATATTACAGGTGACGAAATAGCCAGTGGCGGATCTAGAAATTTTTGTCAAGGGGGTCATGGGTCTTGAGGCTGATTTTGATACAGGATTTAGATTTTTGCACCTTTCAGTGGCTGATCCCCAGAAATTTTTTGTCGGGGCGGGGGGGATATCAATGTGTAACAACATTGCGTATGTTACTTCGTATTGCTACACGAAGTGGAAACATGGACTCTCGGAATTGCAAGTATGAGGCGTATAGAAGCCTTTGAAATGCGTGTTTTTCGAAGAATGCTGAAGATTTCGTGGACAGAGCACGTGACCAATAACGAGGTGCTGAGAAGAATGGCTGAGAGAGAACTCCTAAATATTGTAAACAATAGAAAAACGAGTTATCTAGGACATATTTATAGAGAAGAAAATATAACTTATTACGACTCATAATGGAAGGGAAAGTAGAAGGAAAAAGATGTCCAGGAAGAACAAAATGCATGGACAGGCATGGACACACATTCGATACTAATAACAGCTCAAGATAAAGAGCAATTTGCTGTAGTTATAGCCACCCTTTCGTAATGAAAAGGAAACCTTAAGAATAAGTGTAACCAGCATTTTATTTAAATTAATTTATTCAACAAAAAACATAATATAATTAAGGAATAGTTCATTTAATTTATTCTTATTTTTTTTTATTTTAATTTCACGAGAAATGGGCCGACTTTGATGTTAAGCTCGCTAACCAATCAAATACTATCCCAAAGGTCCAAATCAAAGGTAATCCCATCGAAGATTTTACGAAGCAAATTGAAGAAAACAGAGAGAATATAAAGAAAAATATAAAAAAATAACAAAAAGAAAATAAAAATATTACAAAATGAAAACACTAAACTTGAAACAATTATAAACAAATATAAAACACTAAGAAAATAAGGAATAGTTATTTCTATAATTAGGCATATTAGGCTATAAGTGCACGAATCGTCAGCAACAGCCGGCAACGAAAGGTAAATAAAAGTTCAGTGATTAAAAATACTATAAGAAAAGTAAATATTATATAATTTTATAAAAATGTATTCTTTTCGCCTATCCGATTTAACAAATCGCTCTATGATTACATTAACATGGCAGTGTAATTAATATTTGCAGAAATATTCTGATATTTGGATACATACCTATGAATATCGCAGTTTTCTAATACTTCTAAAATACAATCAGGAAGTTTTCCATTATTTTGCACGACTCTTTTCCACTTTTGAATCCACAGTGAAAACTCTTGTTCTACTGTGGAATATGCAGTAAGTAGTTGGTCCAATAATATTCTGGAAGGTGGAAGTTAAGATATTATCTAAAAGCTGTAAATAAATAAATCTTCGGAAATATTCTTCGCAAGAGTTAGCAGATTTGTTTTGACGACAGGTTTGACGAGAAACTATACGAGGCATCTTCAATTCAATGTCTAGTTGTTCAGCTATTTGTTTCTTCTTCTTAAAGTGCCCTCTCCTCAATGGAGGTTGGCTACTACAATTTTAAAATCTTCTCTATCTTCAGCTGTTCTTATTAGCTGTTCAAAATTTAGCCCTGTCCATTGTCGGATGTTTCTGAGCCACGATAGTCTTTTCCTTCCTAGGCCTCTCTTTCCCTCGATTTTTCCTTTCACTATAAGTTGGGCATATTGGTACTTATTATTTCTCAGTATGTGGCCTAGGTATGATGTTTTTCTAACTTTTACTGTGTTAAAAAGTTCTCTTTCCTTGCCTATTCTATGCAGCACTTCTTCGTTTGAGGTATGCGATGTCCATGAAATTTTGAGCATTCTCCGGTAGATCCACATTTCAAAGGCCTCCAATTTATTTACGGTTGATGTTTTTAGGGTCCACGTTTCAACTGCATATAGAAGAGTCGACCAGACGTAGCATTTTGATAAACGTAGTCGAATTTCGAGTTTTATTCGAGAATCACAAAGCAGTTTTTTTATTTTTTCGAAAGATTTTCTGGCCTGTTCTATTCTCGATCTTATTTCTAGATCAGGATTTAGGCTGCTATCGATCCAACATCCCAGGTACTTAAATCTATTGACCTGTTCTAAAATATGCCCATTTATTGTGCAAGGTTGAGGTACGTTTTGATTTTTTCGGATTGACATCACTTTGGTTTTTTTAATGTTTATTTTCATACCAAATTGCTCACAGGTCGAGTTGGTCTTGTCGATGAGTCGTTGTAGACCTACGTCGGAATCCGCAATTAACACTGTATCATCGGCGTATCTGATATTGTTGATATTTACGCCATTCACTTTGACTCCATCCTTGGAATCCTCCAATGCTTCTTTAAATAGGAACTCGGAGTAAAGATTAAACAGCAGAGGCGACAGAACACATCCTTGTCTAACTCCCCTCCTAATTTCTACTTCTGCGGATGTGGAACCTTCGATCCTAACTCTGGCGTTTTGGTTCCAGTACAAGTTTTTATTTGTTTACTTCATAGTAAAGCTTGCTAAAAACAGATTAAGCATTTGATCTTTTATTTTGAAAAATGTATTTAGTGTCCTCTATGGCCTCATTAGCCTACTTAAAATCTAATTTTGGTGACTGAAGAAGACGACTAAGTGATACAGTTGTACCTAAAACATCACTAAAACAAGCTACTGTTTCACAGTTTCACATATTCCTTGGACAGCAGCCTCCAGTTCCTTTATTTGTATTCACTAACGTATCAGACAGAGCTAATGCAACAACAATATTCACATTGATATTTAATGTAGATAAATTATACAGTCTCAACAATTATAATATAATCCAAATTACAAACAACCAATTCGTAGACAAAACTAAAGATAAGAAATACCTAATAAAAAAGTGCTGATTTCGTGCGAAAAGTCATGTCATGTACATTGAATGAGCAATAATGTGTGAACGGTAATTCTATCACATCGATAATCGAACGATTCTCTGGCACTCAAATGACGAATTGTCAAAATTTGAAAATCGCGTAACTCTGAATTCGGGGAAGTCAGGTTGTTAATCGAGGTATTACTGTATTTAGGATTGTTGATTTTTTTAAAGAGCAATTTAAAAAGGCTTCCGTATAATTCTACACTTACCCATACAATAAATGAGTTTGAATTATTTCAACTCTTGACTTGGGGCAACCCTGCTTATAGGGTTGATGGGTTTTAAAT
Organism: Diabrotica undecimpunctata; assembly: GCF_040954645.1. Lineage (NCBI taxonomy): Eukaryota > Metazoa > Arthropoda > Insecta > Coleoptera > Chrysomelidae > Diabrotica > Diabrotica undecimpunctata. The sequence continues at coordinate 49,881,661 of NC_092808.1, forward strand.
TATTTTTTTTTACGATTATTTGATTGATATTTAATTTTGATTTTGGGGTGGTCATGACCCCCGTGACCCCCCCTTTGTATCCGCCACTGGAAATAGCATGATTATAGAACGAAGAAACACATCATGTTGAAATCATTATGAGAATGACAATCTAACATTAATAGTCCAAATTGGTGCAATATTTTGCTAGTAATGGTCACCTCGATGGTATGCGTTGGTTCAATTCGGTCCTCTCAGAAAGTCTTCCCTGATGAAACTTAAAAGTTGAAACACGTGTAGGAGAATTGTTAGAGACTCGAATTTAATCGAAATGTAACCACCTATATGTATTGTGTTTATCGTTCTTACTTGACGAAAAAAGTGCAAAAATGATAGTGATTTATATGGGTAAATTGTTGATGTACTAATAGAGTATAAATATTCGTAACATCGACCTAGAAGCTTTATGACCCAAAAAAGCAAACATATTGACAGTCGTGATATGAAAATTATATCTAATCTATATTGTAATCAAACTGCCAATGTAAGAGTTGATAACCAAAAAACTCGAGATATTAAAATACAGAGAGGAGTCTGTCAGGGTTGCGTGCTGTCACCACTTCTTTTCAATGTCTACAGTAAAGCAGAAATTAAAGAAGTGCTCTCAGATTCAATAGAAGGTATATCTAACGATGAAGAAGTTTTGAATAACTTGCGTTTTGCAGACGATACAGTAATAATGACGGATAGCAACAATGATTTACAGAACGTAATGCAACGACTTACGACAACTTACGACAACGAATGCTGTCATGAATACGGACTAAGGATTATAATTTGAAAAAAACTAAATGCATGATCATGACTAAATCTGCAGATGCAAACATCCAATTAATTGTTGAGGATACTGTAATTGAGAGTGTGGATACCTACAAATACTTAGGAACACCGATAACATCAAATGTAGAATAAACCAAAGAAATTAAGACACGTACTGAAATAGCACGTGCCTCATCCGTTAAACTTAAAAAGTTTCTTTGTTATCGGGATATAAGGTTAGGACTATACCTAAGAATGCTTCGGTATTACATATTCACTACTCTTCTTTATGGCTTGGAAGCATGGACATTAAAACATGTGCATCTGAATAAGTTCGAAGAGAAGAGAAGGTATCGAAAGAATGATAGCGGAAGGCAATATAGCAGACATAAGTTCTAGAAAATATCACCGCGATGATCAGACCAAATAAAGAACATGGCCGGTTACTCATTCTTGGAAGCAAAACAATATGCACACGAAAGAAGTAATTGGAAATCAACAATCAACTGAATATATAGATAAAAAGGTTTTTTATATCATTATCTCGTTCAGATCAGTACAGAGAATATCCTCTTTGATGGGAAGCTTTAAGCCAAATAAAGTGTTTCTATTGTCGAGTAATTTAGAACTTGCCGCTTTGGCTTAGTATCCATATTTGCGTAAATTTTAATATTTTTACAGCGTACATGACCTTGACCAAGTCATTTAAAAATCGCAGTATAAATATTTTAGTGCTGCTTTGCACTTAACGAACTGTACAGTATGCCATGATTTATATAGATTTCGTTTGTTTATAAAACTATCATCAATAAAACTTAGTTCTCCTTATTTCCGGTTTTCTATATGTAGTCTATATGTAGTTTTTAATTGTCTAGACTGTTCTTTACTTGGCTGAATGCCTCAGACACTAAGCCATCATCCAAAGAGATTCCAAAAATTAAAACTAGCATAAAACAATACAAAAATAGAATGAACAGATTAAGATTATTTATTTATGGCATTTAAATGTCAAAGATAAATCCATTTAAAATTAGATGTTAAATGCCAAACAATTGAAAAACAAACACAATGTATTGTTAAAGATCTTTGTGATACTGATGACTAAGACTGATGACTAATATAAACCTGTAGAGTTTTTGATATCTTAATATTGCAAAATATTCTATAAGTACAATTTCTAGTCACCAAATTTTCTATAAACGATGTCATCACAGTATCTTTAAATAGAACGCCATTGGTAGGAAGTAGTTAAAAAAATCTCCTTTATCTGATCCGTACTTTATATTATACTTAATATAATATATACTTACTTAATAATAGGAGCTCTCGCAGTTGTTCGTATATAATAAGCGATTCTTTATAAAGAAAATAAACCCGACTTTACTTAGTAACAATACAGCTCCCCAAAACACACAGTAGATCGTACACAACGTACAATAAGCCAATTGGTTGCACTAGTATATAGGTTTATACCGGTTTTTAGGTAAAACACATTAGGGAGTAGTTATCACAGAAAATACTCATACAGCAATTACTAATTATTTTCACACGAAATGTCTCCATTCCATAGCTTTAAGGTCTCCTGCTATATTATTTAGCCACCGGAGTCGAGGTTGTCTGCGTAGTCTTCTTCCAGTTGGGACTTCTTGCCAGACCAGTCCTACAATTCTTTCGTCAGAATGTCTTCTGAGGTGTCCTCTTCACTGGAGTTTTCTGGACTTAATTTCTTTTATTATGTTGGCATCTGCATATAGTTCTTCCAGCTCTTTGTTAGTTTTTATCCTATATTGTTCTGTTGCTCCATCAAACGCCGACACAAAGATCTTCCTTAGGATTTTTCTATTCCAAAAACATAGCAATTCTTCGTATGCCTTTGTTATCGTCCACATTTCTATACCCTTCATCACTACTGGTCTCATGACTGTTTTATATAGATTTATCTTTGGGTGTATTATTAGTTGTTTCGATTTTATAAGGTTTTGAATTGCGTAAAGACATAATATGTTCCAATCTGGTATACTAGTTAAAGTTAAAGTCGTCGATGGTGATGTTCTGTCTCATACTATCTTTGTTTCGGTTATTGCGGGTTCTCTTACTTCCTTGTTGAACCTGATAAAAGTTTCCTTCATTCTTAATCTGGCGTTTCCTATTAGATCGATATCGTGTGGAAATGCTAACAGTAAGTTTGGTCCGCGGAACGGTCTAAATCTGCATTGATAATCTCCAAAGACTTCTTCTGTGTATGGTTTGTTTCTTTCTAGCAGGATATTTGCAAGGACTTTTTAGGTGTATTGAGGAGCGTTATTCCCTGTTAGTTAATGAATTGCTTTTTGTTTCCTTATTTTGTGGATTAGTACAATAACTCTTTCTTTCTAGTTACCTGGAATTAATTCCTCTTGCCAAATGCCTTGAATTAGATTGTATATAGATGTGTACAGTGATTCTCCTTCGTGTTTTAGATATTCTACACGTATACTATCGCTGCTTAGTGCCTGATTATTTTTGAATTTTTTTAATTGCCTGAGTTACTTCTTGATATGTCGGGTATTGGTCTTCTATTTCAGCTATATGGACCTCTATGTTTAATGTATTTCTAATAGATTTGTAGTTTAACAGTTGAAAAAAGTATTTCTTCCAGATTTTTAGGATTCCGTTGTCATTACTAACAAACCCTTCGCTGTCTTTTTAAAGTAAATTTTCTGTTCTTGCTTGGTATCCGGCCTTGATCTATGAAACTTATTTAAACAATTGTCTCATATTGTTCTTACGATTTTCTTTTATATCTCTGAATATTTGTACCTAGTTTTCCTCATTTTTCCTTTTCATTAGTGTCTCTGTTTTTGTCTATTTTTTTTACCTTTTTTGAAGTATCTCCCTTCTAGCCAAGTTTCTTTATTCTATGGATTTTAGACAATCGATTCTCTTTTTTTATTGTGGTATTTCACCTGATACGCTTGTCAAAGTTAATTTTCCCAGTCAGAGTCTATATTGCTATATTCCTTTGTCTATGTTAGCGTTATTTTTGTAGCGCTTTGAAATTTCTCCTCCGTTTCATTATCCTGCACAACTTCGGTATTCCATACCTTTGTTCGCGTATTCCTGTGTGTTTTTTAGGATGCTATTCTTGTTCTTACCTTCGTTTTTACCAGAAAAGATTCCGTGTTTCCTTTTTACATCTAGGCAGTTATTATCCCTCCTAGCATCTACCAGAAAATGATCGATCTGATTTCGTCTGATACCGTCGTTGGAGATCCGGGTTTCTTTATGAATTTTCTTCTATTCGAATAATTTTGATTTTGTAAGCAGGGGATGCTGCAAAGTCTATTAACCTTGTTCCAATATTATTACTTACCTCATGGAGACTATGGCTACCTATTTTGGTCTATATGCTGCTTCCTTCTCAATATTTGCATTAAAATCTCAGTAAAAAAAAGAAAATATGCATGTCCAGTTTAGAGAGACTATGTCCCCTAGTTTTTCAGAGAAGTTGTGTTTTTTTTGCTCTTCCTTTTCCTCAGGCGGCGCATGGACAGTCGGTTCCTTTTAGTCTGATATAGCAGAGCCGTTAGTTAACAGGTTTGAAGGTTATCACTGATCTCACAAGACTTTTCTTGACTAAGGCTATGAAGCCAGTACCGAATTGGTGATCCTGTTCATTTCACCTGAAAAATACTACAGATTTACTAGTTTTCAGTATGCTTTCTCCAGTCTATCTAATCTGTAGTAAAGCAGTTATATTCAAGTTTTTGGAATTACTTTCTTTGACCACCTGAGTGACTGCCCCAGGCCGATATAGGCTTAATACGTTCCACGTTTCTATATTTTATGTCCTCTATCGTCGCTTTTGTAGTCTTAAAAGATCCATCCTTATGCGAGGTATGTATTTCTTGCTTAATTGTTATGTCGTTATATTCCAGATCGTCTTTTCTTTCATGTAACGTATCATGTGTTCGATGATGGAAGGTCTGTGTTAACCAGTGCACGGCCTAGGCGATGATTTGGCAATTTAGGAAGAATATGATTAGTACGACATGCAAATGACAGCTGGCAGATGACCTACAAAAACAGAAATGCGGCTTGGCAAAAGAAAAGACTTGTTAAGTTAAAAGAACAAAAAAATAGTCATGTGTATTTATGGTATACAAATTATCCTATATATATATATATATATATATATATATATATATATATATATATATATTATAAATACAAGAATTACTGGATATTAGTGACTGTCAATATAAACAAACAACACAGTTTATTAGGGTTGCAGTCAGAAAATTGGCCGGGATGTTAATGAAACACTCTTATGACTTTTTGTCTAGCTTTCGGAATGGTTTTATTCCTTTTTCAAGACACTGTAATAAGAAAAAAAAGTGTAAATATTTATAAAATATCACAAATCTTCAGTGCAACTTACTAGTCGAAGAGATTATTTATAAAAGCATAGACACTCAATATTAATAACACACACATAAAATATACAATAGTGGACAAAATACATTTTAAAATTCTTTAAAATTTAGGTACAGATAGTAAAAATTTTGTTGGTCATCTTTTACTGGTGTGTTTTAACTCTGGCACCTAGAGAACAAAAAGAAAAAATCCTATGATTAAAAAGTAATTAGGTGTACTTAATATTATATTTCTTTTTAAGAAATACTAGAGGCCCATCTTAGGTGATTTTAATTTTTAAACCTGTCTTAATGGTATGCAACATGTTATGCATATAAGTGTAATTTGCGTGGGTACGGGTACAGGTAGATATTAATTTTATTTTGGATGTTTTTCTAGTAAGTAACAATAAATGTTGCTCAGTTTATCTATGTCTGACTTTTTATTGATGCAAAATGTACTAGATTTTATGGAACACATTTTCAAGAAAACACGTTTTGAAAGGTTCTTTTCCTTTGCCAAAATACAGGAATCCTCGAAATTAAATTCATGTTTCAACGTTAGTGCATGTTCTGTCAATGCACATGCATTTATTAAGTATATAGTATAAAAACCAAAAAATATATACCAGCTTGTGTGGTTTTTTCATATTGTTCTTTTTAGATGAACTGATGATGCTTTCTGATTAAGAAAGCGAAACGTCTTCAATAAATAGATGAAGTAGCCATCAACTTTGTCTTTTTTCTCCACCTTTTGACCGAAAAAAACCCACCACTCTTCTGAGTGATCCTTAATTTATATTGGATTGACGGTCGTACTCCTTTTCTCGATAAATAGATATATATATATATATATATATATATATATATATATATATATATATATATATATATATATATATATATATATAAAAAAAATGTGCACTCGTAAGTGAAAGGGATATTTTCGGTCAATTTGGAGATTAAAAAAGAAAAGAGTTGTGCTACTTTATCTTTTTATTGAATAAGTTTCGCCCACTGTTCAATGGGCATCGTCAGTTCATCTAAAAGAATGGTATTAGCGATACATCTAATATAAAAAACAATAAGTAAACGATCTTACCTTTAAAAGATCTGTAGCATTAAGATATTAGTATGGTGAAGACACATCAAAAATTAATTTACTAAATAAAACAGCAAAAAACACAGAATGCCGGAAGATTCCCAATTTAAGTAATTTTATATTAATTAGTTTTATAATTTAACTTTTAAAAACATTAATATATTTATTTATATATATATATATATATATATATATATATATATATATAAATATATATATATATATATATATATATATATATATTTATATATATATATATATATATATATATATATATATATATATATTTATATATATATATATATAAATATATATATATATATATATATATATATATATATATTTATATATATATATATATATATATATTTATATATATATATATATATATATATATATATATATATATATATATATATATATATATCTACGGCATAAAGTGGACTCCGCCCATGTTAAAATTCAGGTTCAATTGAGCTCCGTGGTCAAGTGGATACCGATATACGGAGCTCACTTGACCATTCCATAATATTGGTTCTGTCGATTCATCACCATGTAGAGTTTAATAATTTATAAAAAATTTTTGGAGCCCGTAAATACCCCTGTATCATAAATGTATATCGTTTAGTTCACGTGTATATATTATACGGGTCGTACAGATCTTCTTCAATGTATATTTGAACCATACGTTTATCGGTTTAAGTAAGCTCTGAGAGTTTGTCAACTGTGCGATTATACCGTATATTTTCAGCATATACCCTGAACGGTTCATATGGGCTCCTTATTTTTATCTACTGTTCGTAGACAGTGTAATCTAATACGCATTACACTGAGTAACAGAGGATATCTTATTACCTGGTATAACTACGTACTAAAAGGTAACTGGTTCTTTAAAAACAGGTATATAGATACAAAAGGATTTGGGCTTATTATTTAATGGAATATTCGCTTGCATAGGAAATTTTATTTTTTCTGCATTTTTAAAAATGTTGTTCTTTTATTTAATATAATTTTATTAGTTCAATGCCGAACTCGATGTTTTTTTTAATTACAGAAATTTCGTAATATATTTTGTTTACGTGAGTATGTCTTTGTACGTCTTATGTAAGCATCCGATTAATAAAAACTAATTTTATTTCATCCAATCTTCTGCGATATCTTTTATAAAGCTTTTTTATTATTTTAGTTCTGGTCTTATTTGTGTACTACATATGATATCTCGATGAACGGTTATCTCAAAATAAATATGGTTAAGAGCTAAAATAGATATTTTTGAATTAAAATTGGTAGTAGTGTGCACAAAAACAAAGAATGGTTAATTTGTCTAACAAGGTATATTGGGCGGCAGATGCATATAGTGCAAGCGTCTATGTTTTAAGGGTGGAAGGATGTGCACCTCATTTTTAGCTGACAAGCTTGCGAACAATATTATTTCTGGTCCTCAATTTACCTTTTAGTTTTAAACAATAATCTGTGACTGACCCCGTGTGATACAAACTATTTTCAAGGAATTTATAGGGAGTCTACGTTCAACAATCATGACATTATTGGATGTTCAGTTTTGTGAAAGCGTCTATGTTAGGGAAATTGAAGGAGCACACACGAGCTTTTCAGGGGTTTTGGCTGAAAATTGATTCATAGTTTATTTTTATTGTGCAATAATAGGTGTATCGTCTATATAATAGAAGTCCTAGTATCTACCGGTATGGATCGTTCGTTTGTGTAAATGTTATACAGTGTAGGTGCCTTTATGCTACCCCAAGCGAGACCGTTCTTCATCTGCTATTCTTACCATTGAGTGATATAAAAAATATTCTCTTGTGTAGGCATAAGCAGACAATATAAGTGAGTTTGTTATCCAAGGAGATATCATATAGTTTTTGAAAAAATATTCTGTAAGTTAAGGTGTCGTAAGCGGCATTTAGATTGAAAAATACCACCACTGATACCCGATATTTTTCGTACCCATCTTTGATTTAGTATTTGTGATGTACATTACTTTGAATAGCTGACAAACTAAAAATTTCGGCTGATAGTTTTTGTGGTCGTTGGAGTTTTTGCCAGGTTTAAGCAAGGTAACAACTTTGGCTTGTCTCTAGACTTTGGGTATCTCCTAATTTGAACACAGTTGTTCATCATCTGGATAAGCCATTGTAGTGTTTTTGGTCCAGATTTCGTAATAAGCTTTGTGCTCAGATCCTCAATGTCGGTATTTGTATTATTTTTCATTAAATATGTAGATGGTGGATCCAAGCTCAAAATCATTAAAAGGTTCTCTTAGCTGACTGGTTTTGTTCTTTCTTACTTTGAGTTATTCTTTGCTTTTTTTCCAATAGAAATAGTATGTCTATATCTATAATGTGGTTTTCAGCGATCAGCTATATACCAAATACCCTAGGTTATGCCCTATATGTGTTTCCTGTACTAGAAATTAGTCAGATTCGTGTTTAGCTCATATGTCTGATAAGTTTAAATAAAGTAAAGTTTCTTGATTTTTAGATATACCCTTAACAGTTATAGACATATGTTATTAGAATAGTTGGTCCTAAAAAGGACCAATTTGACAAAATCATATTAAAGGGGTGACTGAAGAATTAGCCGATTAATTAATTAATCATTACCCGGGGTATGCCCGATTGCGGTGGTCTTATTAGTACTTCAATCTTCCTAAAGGCTCGTTTTTTAAACCCCATAAGTAATGCGTAATCTTTTACTTTTTATTAAAAATTTAAATTTTACATGCCGTGTATTACTTTTTGAAGATATGTCGAATCAGATTTGTATAGTAATAATTTTAGGTTCTAAAGAACCTCTTTGTGGAAAATAAATAAGTTTGTGATATCTGTCACAACTCATATATAGATAATAAAAAAATAAACAGGTAAAATAAGTGTAAACAATCTTAACTACATACATCGGCGCCACTGTTCAGGTGATGGGTTTATCACAGATATCAAAGGTTACATTTTAATTCAATGTACTATTTACGTATCTTCAATATTAAAAAAGTAGAAAAAGACATGTTTATGCTTTTATTTTTTTAAATCTATGCTATTTTCTTTCTAGAGTTCCGTCTTTTTTGAACGACCTGTGTTCTTTTTTCAATTGGGTACTTGTCCAAAGCTATGACAAATACTCTGTCCTCTGCTATTCTACATTAATATGACTGATTTATTTTATCTTTCTTGCAACTATTTTAATGGTTATCCTGTGTATCTTCTTCTACTTTTTCTTTTCATATAGACATAACTGTCTGTTTTTCAATGTGCCTCCAGTAAGTTGCCTTTCCATCGTTTTCGTGGTCGTCCTACTGATCGTCTTCCTATGGGTTAACTGTCTCTTGCCGTCTTTATTGTTTTATTTGTTGTCATTCGGCTTATATGATCGTTTCATTCTACTCTTCTATTTCTTAACCAGTTTTTGATGTTCTTCACCTTGCATCTACGTCGTATATCTGTACTTCTAGCTCTGTCCCATAGTGTCTTACCATCAATTTTTCTAAGTGTTTTCATCTCTGCTGTTTCATATACTTTTTGTCCTCTCTGTGTCAGATCTTGTTTCTGCCGCGTATGTCATTATTGGTCTGATGACTGTTTTGTAAATTCTGCCTTTCGTTTCTGTTTCGATATTTTTATTTCTTCATAATGTTTCATTTATGCAGCCTGTGGCTCTGTTTGCTCTATTCACAAGGTCTTCCACTTTAGTTTCGAGCTTTCCGTAGCTAGATAATGTGATGCCTAGATATTTAAGCTCTAACACTTGTTCTATTATATGACCTTCCAGCTCCAATTAACATCTTAGTAAATTTGCTGTTGTAACCATGCATTTTGTCTCTTTTGGGCAAATTAACATATTAAATTTTCTGGCGGTTATATGAAATTGGTACAGCATACGTTGTAAATCATTTTCACTTTAAAAGAGTAGTATTGCGTCGTCTGCACAGCAGATTATTTTAATTTGTTTTTCTTCCATTTGGTATCCTTTTTTAGTTCTTATTTTTTATTATTTCATCCATAATCAGGTTGAATAATAGAGGACTCAGGTAATATTTCTGTCTTATTCCATTGTCACCTTCAATAGGGTCGGTTAGTTCTTCTTCTACTTTTACTTTTATTGTGTTGTTTTGGTATATATTTTCGATCGTTTTGATTTTTCCTAGAGGTATCTCTCTTACGTACAATAAGGGGATAACGTTTTTTTAATTTGTGTATCTTCTGTATATCATTATTTCTTTTGTGTATTAAAAATTAAATTTTGGTTATTATTTCTTAAGATTCTCTTAACGTGTTTATTAATTGTCTTGTTTTATGTGTATCAAGATATGTGTGTCATGATAGATTGTAATGCATATTTCATTTAATGTAACCGACAAAAATTTAAAAATTTCTAAGTTAACTGAGCTGCCACCGTGCTTCGGAGGGCACGTAAAGCCGTCGGTCCCGGCTACGAAAGTAGTCGTTAAGTCATGTTAGGGGCGCTTGCGCGACCTGAAAACCCTAACACTAGACCTTAGCCAGAAGGTTACACGAACTTTACTTTTTTATTTAATGTAATTAAAGTGCTCTTTGCGTTTGCCTATTACTTTCTCACTTCCTTAGCGATAGGTCTTTTTTTCCTCATCAATAACCTTATCCTCGCTCGATACAGCTATTTTAACCCTCTATAGCCCCGTGTGTACTCAAGGTAACAAAGGAGTTTTTGATGCAGAAAACTTTTTTAAAACAATTTCCGACTCTAGTATGCCCTCTGTTAATTTCAGGCATTATTTGGTTATACATTTTAATACACTCTATGAACCTATGACGAAACCTATATGGAAATGTTTAACAGTATGTCAAATGGACATGACTGCCTTATTAGTTTGTATTTTCGATCGTGATTTATTGTTATAAATTGTGTACAATTTATATAAAAATACATACAGAGGCATTATATCAGCATTTAGATATTGATTACCGTTGACATTTGTTTATTTTATTGTGTTGTTTCAGTACTGTGATAAAAAACAGGTATGTTGCTTTGAATCCACACTTTACCATATTATTTTAAATTATTTCTTTAAGATGGATACAAAAACGTTCTACGGGAAAAGCAGTAAATATCCGAGGAATCCAAAGACTCTGACTTTGATAGTGATAATAAGAAAGTAATAATAAATTTTCCAGGTACCCAGATATTAATCGATCCAGAATCAAATAAAATGGAAAATGAAGACGATTTGTACGAAGCAAATTTAGACCAGGATACCAATTTAGATTTAGACTAAGATGAAGATGAGGGCGATACCGATAAAACTGAAAAACACACTGAACAAAATGTGCTCAAAAGGTCAAAAATGATCGTAAAAAACATTCAGTGGAAGAGTGGTTCTCGAACAGTATTTCCAATTCCAGAATGGAAAGGTAATTTACCAACATGCAAATTATTAGAACCGGAATCCCCTCTACATTATTTTAAAAAGATGATATCTACCAATATGCTGGAAAACATAGTAGAACAAAGTAATTTGTATGCACTGCAAAAGAATATACATAAACCATTGAATATGACACTAGCAGAATTAAACCAATTTATTGGATCTGTTCTACTGATGTCAATATATGGCTTGCCAAGGACAAGATCATTTTGGCAGAAGGAAACACGTATTGCTCAAATAGTCGATACTATATCTAGGAATCGCTGGGAAGAAATAAAAACTAAAACGCATTTCAATAATAACGAAAATATGGTCAACAATAATGATAAGTTATACAAAATTAGACCATTCATCAACGGTCTATTTTAAAATTTTCAAAGTATTCCAATGAGTGAAAAATTGTGTATTGATGAACAAATGATACCATTCAAAGAGGCACATTCTTTAAAACAATATATGAAGAACAAACCCAAAAAATGGGGATACAAGGCATTTGTTTTGTGTGATAGCAATGGTATTGTTTATAACTGGGAATTATATACAGGAACTGTTAAAGATCCCCTTCATTTACCTAATGTAGACACCAGCGGTAATGTAGTAATAAGATTGTGTGAGATAATCAAATCAAACAAATACTATAAAGTATATTTTGACAACTGGTTCAATGGCATTCAGTTGCAGATTGAAATGGAAAAACGTAGACTGCAATGTTTGGGAACTGTTCTTCCAAACAGATTGCCTTATTGCCATTTTTCTGATGACAAGAATATGAAGAAACAGGGCAGAGGTACTGTAGAAGAAAAGCACGCTACAGTAGATGGCATAAGACAAACAGCGTTAAAGTGGTACGATAATAAACCGGTTCATTTGCTTGGTACATTTGTTGGTTCTAAGCCTACTTCGTTAGTCAAGAGGTGGGATAAGAAACAAAAATCAAGAATTATTGTATGCTGTCCAAATTCAGTACAATTTTATAATAAATTTATTGGAGGTGTCGATCTTATGGATTCACTAATTGCTCTTTACCGAACAGACATAAGATCTAAAAAGTGGTATCTAAAAATATTTTTTTACCTTCTGGATTTAGCTGTTGTTAACAGCTAGTTGTTGCATCGTCGTGATTGCGATTACTTTGAAATTAAAAAGAAAAACCAGTACGCTACATAAGTCCCACTTATGTAGCGTACTGTTAGCAAGCAATGATCAGATCAAAAACAAAGGACGTCCCAGGCTCAGTGAAATTGAGAACGAAATTGTAAAAAAACAGAGGAGAGGATCTACTGCTATTGTACTACCAAAGGAAGTTAGGCTTGACCAAACCTTCCACTGGCCAGTAATTTCTGAAAAAAAGGAAAGATGCAAAAAACCAGGATGCTGTAATAATTCTAAAGTAATGTGCGATAAATGTAAAGTTGCTTTATGTTTTACAACTAACTACAAATATTTGTTTTTTTGAATGACATAATAAATAAGTATATAACTTAATTCGTTAGTTTTTGCTAAACACTCCCAAAACTCTCCCCAAACGAAATTTAAAAAATCTAAAAAAATTACTAGTTGATGTAAATGGATATTTGAGCACATATACAAATTAAAACATTTTATAAACAAACAAGTTTACAAAAAAGTCGGGCAATAGAGGGCTAAGATATTTATATTTCACTATATGCTCTATCATTTGGTTTTCATTTATAATTTGCACCTATGACGAAATTTATAATATCTAAGATCTGGTGCTTTCATATGAAACTGGAATAAAACACTTGTTAGATAATATTTATTCGTTTTGAGTACACTTTTCTTAGAACCTATATATAAAAAATAAATATTTGTCTGTCAACAAATTTCTTTCTATAAAAGTACGAGGCACTATTCTCATGCTGTGAGCTTTGCTGCTCTGTTACTTTTATAACGCTTAAGCTATTTTTAATTTATTGTCAATATTTTTGAGGTGTGTTATCTTAAATGATCATTTTTAAGGTTAGTACGTTTGATTAAATGAAATTGACATTAATTTGATAGTTTCCATTTTATTAGTGCTGATGGTATATGACTAGCATCTGTTGGTACTATATATCAATTTCAACATGTGGAAGTGAGAGCACTCTCTTGTTAGTAATTTCAGCGTAAATTTTGACGAAACCAGAAATAACCCATATTATTCTCCCCGTGTGATCTTAGTATTTCCGTTGATTAAATAGTATAGGGTATCCAATATCAATATCTAATGTTGATTTTTAAATGCACACTTTAGATACTCTGTTTTTGTTTACCTTATTTTTAGACCTTTTTGCTCAAGCGCCCATCTCCATTGTCTCAATCATTAATTCAATTATCTCTCCTTATCTCTTACTAACACCACATCGTTAGCATACATAAGTCACCAAGGGATATCTCCTTAACATGTTTTCGTTAATTTTTCCAACACTAATTAGAAGAGATAAGGGATTAGCACTGACCCCTGATGCAATACTATTCTCAAATGAAATTTATCAGTCTTACCCTCACTTGTTCTAACATTAGTTTTCCATTACTTGCCTTATGATAAAAATTGCATCCGTTGTTGATATGCCTTGCATGAATTTAAACTGATTTCCTAATATTTCTGTTTCTTCCTCTATCCTACTATCAATTATTCTCTCCCACAGTTTCATGGTGTGACAGAGTAGTTTTAGGGCTCTATAGTTTGTACAGAGTTTAACATCTACTTTGTTTTTGTATACAGGTACTAAAATGCTACTTCTCCATTCATCCGGTATTCGCCTTACTTTCAAAATTCTATTAAATAGTCCTGTTAGCCAACTTGTTCCTGATTTTCCTAATGCTGATCATATATCCAGGGATGCCATCAGGACCTATGCCTTTTCTTTTTTCATCTTATGTAGCTCTTGAATTACTTCCGCGGTCGTCATTTTCGGCACCGTTGCTATTACTGTCTCTGTTGCCTCTATAGATGCTTTCTCAAACTCTTAGTTTAATTGGTCGTTAAAGAACTCCTTGTAGCTATTTTTTAGATCCTTTCCTTGCATAAATAGTTTAATGTATTTATCTCGTATACATTTAATCTGATTAAAATCTTTGGTTTTCTTTGCTCCACTTTTAACAATTTTGTATATGTTTTTTTCTTAGGACTCAGTTCATTGTACAGCTTTTCATGCGCTGCTACCTTAGATTGTGCTACCGCACATTTGCTTCCTCTTTATCTATTTGATACTTTTGATAATCTTATTCTGATATTTTTTCTTGTCCCTCCTTATATAATCTTCACTTGTCTTTTATATTGTCTTAAACATCGTCTGACTATCTATATTTACCAATTTTTAAGTCAATTTTCTGAGATTTTTTCAAGTATTTTAATTACACCCTCTTTAATAATTTTTGACACATTTCTCCAAATTTCATTATGACCTTTTTACATATTCCAACACATTCTTTTTTTATTTCTGTTCTAAATTGAACTACTTTGTCGCTTGTTAACGTCAATTAATTGTTTTTGTGACTCTCCTCGATATTTTGGTTTTATTTCATATTTTACTTGTATATCTAGTACCAGCACTTTATGCTGTTGGCTTACAGTTTCACTAATTATTACTTTAGAGTCTTTACATAAGGGATTGGCTTACGGTCCATATTTGGAATTGATTTTGTCTGCTTTTAAATTGGATAAGTTGGCTTTCTCTTTTCTAAAAGCATGTACTAACAGTGGACTAGGTATGGCCACTGTTAGTACATGCTACTGCTAATTCCAGCATATTATCTGCCATATTATTTGCTGCTAATAGCATTCTAATATTTCATCTATAGATTAAATCCGTATAACAAATAGATATTTTTCACTTTCTCGGAGTAATAATATTCTAACATACAAAATCCTATTAAATTGCCAAAACCTTCCTTGCATATTTTATTCACTTATAAGGGACAGCAGCAATATTAGTACCATAATAAGGGTATAGTCCTGGACTGGCTAATCGTTGGATAATAGGAAGCATGAGTGTAGCAGTTTTAATGTTTTCGGGACTGCTACCTGGTATGGGGGAGCAGAGATATCAGTACCAAGTTATTGCATATATGAATTGTTGCTTGAACTTTATTATTATTAAACAGCACTATATAAACAGCACTATATTCTATTACACAAGAAACACTGTTATAAAACAGTCGAATAATATACAGATTCTCAATTCAAATATTCAAAAAATTAAAGAACAGCTTACTAAAATAGAAATCGCCTATTTAAAATGCAATCCATTAATGGCCCAAAGTACCAAGCACTTCTAGCATATGGTAATGATATTGATCTCATAAGAAACTCTCTCCCGTCTGCGACATCTTAAACAAAGTGAAGAGAACACGAAAAATGTTTTACTTAAAATCAACAAAATGAAAAACAAATACAAGCGAATCAACAGAAGAGAGCAATTCAATCTAGATTGTGAATAAAACAAGTGATGTTTTTATCTAAGGGGACGTCATAGAATTTTTGGAGATATTTTCTCTAATTTAATATGTCGTAAGCGGCATTTCGATTGACAAATACTACCCCTAATACCTAATATCTTTCGTACCCGTTGTTGATTTTTGCAACAACGGGTACGTTATTACATACTTTATAAGTATTACGAATAAAAATAAATAAGCAAGAAGAATGTAAGTGTACTATATTTAAATCAAGTGACAGAAAAAAGAATATTATACATACATGTACTTCTAAATTAAAAATTATATGCCTGACAACGCAAGATACAAAAAACAATGATTTAACATTGAAAACAATGATAGCTTGCACAAGCGACAAAGTATTTAAAACGATAAGGCCGAACATATTATATGTAATTGTAATAGATATGTTGGCTAAAATTATACCATAAGACACCGAAATATTATATCTATGTGTTTATGTGTATCTAAAGTATAGTAGTATATTGAATTCCCTACATTAAAAAATCGAAATATTTAAATTAGCCAGTAAAAAATTATAATTTTAAGATTGATTTATAAATTATTATAATTTTGATTTTACTGCTTGATGAAACAAATATTGTAAGTCATACACTATAGCAATCGAAACATCGGAAAGTACATTTATAATATAATAAATATTTCAGTGCCAATGTATTAAAAAAATTCTAGTACATAAAAATGGACACTTGCCTATTCAAAGTTTATAATAGACACTAATTTCAGTTTATCTATAATTAAAGCAAGTAATATAAATTATAATTATTAAAATATTTAAATACATTAACCAAGTACGTATTTGTGAAATTTCTCGATGACTAAATTGATTGATATTTAAATAAATTTGAAGTTCCAAAACGTACCTGCTGTAAAATTTAAAAATCTACGACTAATCAAATTATTGGCAAAATCGGAGGAGTTTAGTTGGGTACGCAAAGAAATGTATACGGATCCCAAAAGTGTTTTAACCTATTACAGAGTCCACTTAATCCGACGTGTTGGTCGGAGTCCACATAAAGCGCTACCCAGATAATAATATACACGGTGTATATTCGCCTGGAGTTAGTATAATACCGTTTTAGTACGGAGCTCTCATTAACCGCTAGATCTATATATATAAATATATATATATTTATATATATATATATATATATATATATATATATATATATGTATATATATATAAATATATATATATATATATATATATATATATATATATATATATATATATATATATATATATATATATATATATATTTATATGAACTCGAAATATAATATTAAATTTTCTCTTACTCATAGGGAATATCAATTTAAAAGAAGCGAGTTGCGAGTTGAATAGCAACTTATTAAAATACTCTTGTACACTTTACCAATGCTAATATATCAAGTTCATTTAAAATCACAGCTTATGGTATCAACAAATTTTAACTCTACTATACTTATCATTCAATTTGTTCGAAATATTTTAAGATATAACGAGAATATGTTATTTTCGTCAGGTGCTAAAGGGAGTTTAAGGTAGGATTAAATTCAAGATGTTCGCATTTGAAGAGATTTGAGACTTCCTTTGAAACGTTTGGGGTTGAAAAGGCAGTGAGAGATTACCAGCTGGACAGTTTTCATCATTGGATTTGAAATCCGCTTTAGAGATTCTTTTTAGAGCTATATATTTTATAGTCAAGTGCTTACGCGAATATTTTTTATATCTTGATGAATTGAGAAGTTTATATTTTTTACTAAATCTTTTACAAGATATATTTATGGACTTATCCATAGTATACGTACAACACAGTATTTTGTAGTTATTCAATTTTATTGGATATAGATTAAAAGATTTACAAACAAAAATGCAACTTCGAACAATATATTTTTTTATGTTCTTAAAGTGCCGTCTCCCTACGGAGGTTCACAATCATAATGGTTATTTTTATTTTTGATCTTGCTGCTGTAAATAAATCAATTTCGTGATCTGCATTGATACCAATTATGTAGATTCTTCAAGTAAGAATTCTGCCTTCGGCCAACAGATTACAGCCTACTTCTTTCTTGAATCTCTTCCTGTATTAAGAGTCTCAAAATTTTATATTTTGGTCCCTTCATCACGTGGCCTAGATATTCCAGTTTACTTGTTTGTATAGTGGTGATAAGTTATGTTTCTTTACTAACCCTCCTTAGGACTTCTTTATTTGTAATTCTATAAATCCATGATATTTTTAATACTCTGCGATATAACCAGAATTCGAAAGCCTCAGTTCTTCTTAAATTCCATTTTTTTAATGACCAAGTCTCAGCCCCAAGCTAAATAATATTAAAAATATATAACATCGAATGGTACGTAGTCTGATTTCCAAATTAAGATTTCTGCACGTTAGAAGTGGCTTTATTCATATAAATGCTGATCTGGAAAACTCTATTCACTAGTTTATTTTTCTATTTAAGTTTCCAAGTAGGTAAGTTTACGCAAAAGTGGCGATAAAACACATCCCTGTCTGACTCCTTTACAGATATTCATTGTTGCCCATCAATTTGAACTGTGGCACTTTGGTTCCAATATGGAACCAAAATGTTTTGGATTATCTTTATGATTTTACTGCAAATGTGCTTATTCATCTTCTTCTTTGAGTACCGTGCCCAAATGAGGCTTGGGTAGCTTCCATGACTATTTGCCGATATTGTTCTCGATCTTGCGCGGCATATAACATATAGGTATTATTATTCATAAGTATTGATATTAGTTTTTCATGTCTTACTCTATCGAAAGCTTTTTTGTAGTCAACAAAACACAAGTGTAGGTCAACCTTTACATCAAGACATCGCTAAATCAGTATGTTGATGGCATATGGTTATTCTCGAGTTAAATAGTCCTTTTTTATGTTATAAGTATTTAAATATTCAATTATAAAACTTGCTCATCTCGGAAATATTTCAAAGTGAAACACATACTTCTATATCATTAAGTCGCCATACTTTTTTACTTTTTATTGAAGAATTATATTTGTTTTTATTTTACGATTATCGAGTAGCATCCATTAACAAAATTGGACGATAAGCCTATATTTATCCACTGATTTAGAATTTTCATTTGACAAATACTTTGGCCTTAAATGAAAATTCTTTTAATGTATTTTTTTACATAGTTTATGTACATAGTACATGGTCTATATGGACACATACAATTTCAAAAGAGTCAAAGAATTTCAGTATCTAGGTGCACTGTAACTTAAGAAAATGACATGAACAGCGAAATACGAGCAAGAATAAAGAAAGGTATCAGAGGCTTCTACGCATCACAAGACATACTGAAGTCAAAGATGCTGTTGACATGCTGTCAGAACAGTGAAGCTGTCTAGCAGCGGCGATAGAATCCTGTTAGGGCCCGTTCCCCTTCCTGTCATAAAAGGCGATTCATGTAAAAGGAATGAGAGGTGAAGAGTCGTCGTTTGAGGTATCGAGTTCGCAGAAACGGGCGCACGGCGACTAGGTGTTGTAGCATTTTTGTTTCACCCCATATATCATCAACACACAAAAGGATTCTTAATCTTTTTGCGTTTCTGAGATTGATAAGGTAAACATCTTGAAGTCTGTTTATAATAGGCAAATTGCTATTGCGGACAAGAGAATAATTTTGGGTGATAATACCACTTCTCGGGAGAGTGGCCAGTAGAACGGTCGTTCTTATTGTGGAGGTCCTAAATTTGTCATGAGAGTACTTCGAGGTTGACAACCATCGTTGTATGATATGTGGAGTAAGGCTTAGGAAGGCTGTTTGTTTTTAATTCCGCAGTTGAGTACGTGGCCCGTAAAGAATGGGAAAATCCATATTAAGTACCTATGTCTTATTTCGAGAGATGGTAAAGAGATGAACAAGGATCCAATAAAGTGATGAATTTTAATTGTTTCAAAGTTTAGTCAGTGCCGTTTGGAGAAAAGTAAGCCGAGTCCTATTTAAGTCTTTCAATTTAATTTAAAACTTGTCAAAATGTTTGGAGATATAATAGCAGAATGTTTTCTACCTGGTGAGCTAAACAAAGTTACCCGATTTCGCGCCCTTTGTTTTTTCCCTTTCATTTAGTACCAAGTATAGTCGTTTAGTCATTTGTAATGACTGAAAATTTTTTAAATATACGACCATCCCAAAATTTATAGACCCACGTCTCAAAGCTCACCGTCGTGTCCTTTAAAACACCTGAGCGCCGGTTTAGAAGGTAAACTAACTTGCACCTGGATTTTCTTCTTCTCTTCCCATCCCCCCACTTCCCATCCAGACAATTTACGTTACGGCGTTACGGATACCGGTCTGCGCTTCTAGTTTTTAAGACAAGCCCCGTGGTACCACTGTATATAATAACAAACCAAAATAAACTATTGTTAAGACGCAAACTACTTTAGGAAAATATATGACCCGACAGTTTCTAAGATAACCGGATACTACAGAATTAAAACAAAAAAAAAACTGGAAACCTTTTAACTGGTACAACCAACAAAATATCATCAACGAGATAAAAGCGCAGATACTGAGGTGGGTAGAATATGTGCATAGAAACAATGAAGAACGACTCATCAAACAGATATAGGAGGTAAATAAGATAGGCTGGAGACCGATAGGCAGGTGTAGACTAAGATGGAAGAATAACATTATAAAATATTTTTCTTTCATATTTTCACACTGTACCTAGTTATTTAATTATTGTATTCGTGTTGGTTAGTTTGTTATATTTCGTAACTTCACTTATTTATTTTCAACACTTAATCATTTAAAATTTTTCTTAATCAATTAAAAATATAAAAAAATATACGCTATCGTAAGATTTGTGAATACTCCTAAATAAGTTATTTTGAGCTAAGATATCACAAAACGACTGCGAAAGAACTGTGTTTTTAATTAAAAATAATCAACCTAATCTGTTTAATCCTCCTTTTAGCATCAACCAAAATATCTTCTTGCTGGTCTTAAAATAAATCTTGGTAATAAATACAATTGGCAACGCGGCACTCGAAGGAAGGGTATTAATAGTTGGGTCAACGGTATTTAGGGAAATCGACAAATGAATGTGGTTTGTACTAGTCACTTGACACTAATGAGGCTGTTCCATAAATGACACACGAGTTGATTTTACAGGGTAACACTCATGTATGATTGGTTAGCTGAGAGAGATATTAATCCTATTCATTTAGGATTTTCATGATTCTTTAAACAGTTATAATTAGTAACTTATAGGACAGGATATATCTTTGGAAAGAATTGCAAAGCATCTTTTAGTAAAAATAAGAAAATAATTTTTGACGTGTTGTTTGGAGTAGAATTTCACTACGTGCCTGATTCAAAAATGTAGTACTTGCCGTAAGATTTCGCCGGCAGTTAAGGAAATACAAACGCTATCTCTTTTTGTTTGCGCACAATGTTCTAAAGTTGATTAACAGCACGAATCACATAGCTACTACTAACTATACGATACTACTACATATTTATAGCTCATGGCTATATTTACTTATAGTTATTTATTCAGTACTTAATTATTCTCTATTTGGTTGCAGTTGGCAGCTCATTTTTGATGAAATGTACTTATAGACAATAAAAAGTAATTGTAAAAAATTGTGCGTTTTTGACCCGGTGGATTGTTTATTGCCTTTTAATTACATTTTTTAACAAAAAAAAATGACAAACAAAATGAGAGCATAAGCATTTCTCACATACTCATTACATTACAGTACCTTCTCCCTCTTCATTTTTTTCCTTAAGGTACGGCTCTGTCTATGCACAATAATTTGATTCCTTCAACAACATCACCCTGGCAAAAATCAAGCTAGAGCTGTAAATCCTTGTTCCGTTATGTAAGTATATTTGCAATACACTTATATTAAATTTGTTCATTATACGCTTAGTATTGGCATAATTCATCTTTGTTTTTCTTTACCACATAGTTATTAATAATAGTAGAATTAGATATATTTTTCAAGCGTAGAGAATTCAGTGCCTACATTTTTTTCTAAATATTTTTTTGTAGGTATACTCTGTACCATAATGGAATTATCGACCAACGTCCCACTAAAAACTCACCCTGTATGTAAGTCTAAATAAAAATAGATCTCCGTAATAATTAAAGATTAGTAAGAAATACCTACAATCAAAATAAACTATAAAATAAGAAAATACATGACTGTTAGGAAATTACCATAAAAATAGAACTGAGTTTACAGATACCTATGTCTTCATATATATTTTATCTTCTTATCTTCGTCACGATAGATCTTATCTCTACAAATATTATGCCTTATTACATAGTTTCAGGTCAATACAACTGCCAATTTATTGAAATAAAACGATAAGTTTAAATCTAAGTAATCGGTAGTTTAATGTACAACTTACAGAAAACAGTTACCCAACAAATTTGCAGTACCGTATTTTTGTTGAAGATAGGACATATTCCATCTAGGAACAAACAATAGTCCAGTCGTCAGAGAGTTGACTTCTAAAAATCATACGACCATGCTGAATTTTGTCGAGAATCTTAATATTGGGACCCCAAAAAGATACAAAAAAAAATTATCACTTTTACCCCCAGGTTACCCCTAAAACCTCTCTCGTAGGTGGGCATTTAAGCCTGCTCACGGTTACTTAATTTCACTAACGCTCGTTCATGCATATGAGATCCATCATTAAGTTCCCACAAATACGCGATTCACGAGTGAGTCACAAGCCACGTCATATAAATTAAATTCAAATTTAATTTTGTACCACACGTTGGATGGCTATGCTGACAAATGTGGCAGTCCTTGAGAGAGCAAATGCTGCTCGCGAACTGCTTGATAACATCAAATGTAGAAAGATGGCCTATTTTGGACACGTAGTAAGGGGAGACCGATATAATATTCTTCAACTTATTATGATGGGTAAAATTGAAGGACGCAGAGAAATTGGTAGAAAGCAGGCCTCTTGGTTGAAGATTATCAGGGAGTGGACAGGAATCAGCAAAGCTGAGCAAATCTTTAGAATAGCTCAAGACAGAGACAGTTTCGCCATGTTAATCGCCAACGTCAAGGGGACTTGATAGGGCACGTTAAGAAGAAGGAAGACCACACGTTGGGACTACATCTATTTTTCGATCTGGGATCTGTATGTGTCCTTAAAAATGTAATTTTTTAACATCCACCTAGTATCATAATAATTATCACGTTTATTACTTTAAATATATAATTTGAAGGTCATCTGACCTTGTTATGTGGCTAGTTTCAACAACTATATAGACGTTTTTTACTGGTTCACATGGTTTACATGGTTCGATGGGACTGAAAACGTTCTGACAATATATAAAGTCACAACAGATGACAAGATTTTTAGTAAATTTCATACTATTTTGTCCAAGTAAGTGTTTAATATTTGTTGCAGTTTCGCAACTGTGTTTAAACATTTGTAATGTAATAACAGACTTTTTGATAGTTTCGATTCTCCCTGTAAATTTAAACTGAGATTTGCCTGTACGAAAAACACAGCGGCTTTAAGAACTAATTGAGACCCCAATTGTTATATTGAGCTCATCGTATGTGCAAAACGCAACAATATTATAAAATATTAAATTAAATATTATTAGTTGTTAACTAAGCTGATTTCAAATTAAAAATTAAGTTTCTTGCATTTAAAACTGCCGTGGAAAAATTTTCTGTTTCCAATCTAAAAAGTAAAAGAAAGAAACTTTATAGGCATATCATTTTAAAACAAAACCTCATCTTTAACGGAAAAGTTCCGTACGTCGTCAAAAATATATATAATTTGAAATAATCTTATGTAGAGCGACTGATCGATCGATCTTCCACAAGTAACAATTTAACGTGCAAAAGCAATGAGTGTGACCCAGTTGTTAAAAACGGTAATCGTTTAATTTGAAAAAAAAATGTATTAGGCTATCATTAACTGAACGCTTACTACATTGTCGTTAGGTACAACAGAATTACACTAAATTTTTTTCTTCAAAATTAATAATAGGATGAGAAAGATATATAACAATGGTGTGGACTCTGTCAAAATCTGATAAAGCCAAACTAGCTTAAATTAAGAACAGTACTTCAGAACAAAAATAATCCATCAGGATCTTCTAAATCGAATAGGAAGGTGTGGGTCATTACACAGTATTTTTTGAAGGACCAAAAAGTAACGCCCCAAATCATGAGGCCAGACAAGAAAAAGAAGAAAATTTATTAGAGATATCGTTAATTATTCCTTTAATACTTTTTTAATTAATTAATTAATTTATACTATACTCAAAATAGTCTTAGAATGTATCAGATTAATAATCGGATCTGTTTTTTCTATCTACATACAGAGTCTACAGCGATGCAGCGTTATGTTTCTAGATGCTTTATTGATTTTAGGATGTATTTCGTTGATAACTATGCATAAACCTGAACATTAGATTTACAAAAGCAATTGTAGAGGTATGTAAAAACTTGTTTACAAATCTAGTAATATATTTCTCCTGAATATAACAAATTCGTTTCCATTTCCAAATTTAATTATGCCGACAATACCTGTTAGTGCGCCATCGATTGTTCTCGGCCCTTGATTATCCCGGACAATTTATAATAGGGTATTGCAAAACTGGGATGATTAATGAGAATAATGAATTGTTCGCTAATAAGATAAGCCCTCGAAGGGATGACAAATACCTTCATTAATTTTGCATGGGTTAAATTCCGTTCAAATCTATCCGAAACGTTCTATCATCCCGAGGAAATGGAAACGTTGAGCCAGACACTATCAGAGAACTATTTACTACTGAAAAATGCCTTTTCAAACGTATTAAATCTACTTGGAAAATTGCCTAGAATATTCATTTTTGGAAAATTAATAAGATGTTAAATGTAAGTGAACAATTTTGAAGAATAAACAAATTTATTTGCAAAATTTATTTGCCAATAAAAATTTTCCTTGTTTACCTACTTGTGAAGTTTATAGTTGCTCAATAATGCTCAATAATAATTTCTAATCGAATTAGTCACGTTATACTCATCATTTTAATACTATGCTGGGAAGGATTAATTTTTGGGAGAACAATATTTATTGTAGGTGATTATTATACATACTATATGGAAGAGTACATATCTCTGTTGCAAAAGTTAATGTGAGTAAGAGAAAAGAGAACTACAAGAAATGCTATAAGCACAAACAATTTAAAAATCGAAAAAATTCGAATCCCTAAGAAATCAATACTATAACAGATAACTAAAATAAAATACTAAAGGACACCGAAGAAATGAGGCAGGAGCTACAGGACTAGAAAATATATATGGAATGGCTTTATAAAAGGAGTCGAGAGAGAATAGAGCACTGACAGGGCTACAAATTAATACAAGTAGTTCAAATGATTTAAAAGTGAACTGAGCAACTTTTTTGAGTAAAAAATAGACTTACTGTTTCAAATAGTAACAGAAAAAAAACTGAGAGACACACAGGATGATAGAATTAAAAAAAAACGCGGAAAAAAACAAAAACCATAAGATTAACTTGCTGAATGTAAGAACCCAGATCTTTGTCGTGGTCTACCTGTTGCCGGTCTCCAGTTGGCGATTTTTTTGATAATTGCTTCTGGATCTCTTGATTCTAGATCTCCCGTCTATTTGAGTTTTTGTATAAATTTTATTTTCGTATATCTTGACAAATCTGACGATACCTACTCTTTTCAAAAGTTCTCTTATTTCGCAGTTAATCAGTTTTCTAAATTCACCATTAGCTATGTGGGCTTGTTACTATTTGAATTATTTTTCTCTTTAGAGTTTTTAATCTTTTTTCATATTTCTGTTTCAGGCACATTACTTCTGCATCATATATGATTGCTGGTATAATTGTTGCTCTGTAAATTTTAGGTTTAGTATTCTGAGTAAAAATCTTATGTTTTAAAAAGTTGTTGTATTTCCAGTAAGTTCTGTTTTCTGCCAGAATTCGTCATTGATAACCATGCTGCTTACATTAGTACCATTATCTAAGTCGCTGAATGAAACAATGTATATCGGAAAAGAAACGAAAGGCAGAATTTACAAAACAGTCATCAGACCAATAATGACATACGCAGCGGAAACACAACCTGACATAGATAGGACAAAAAGGATGTTGAAATAGCAGAGATGAAAACGCTTAAAATTATAGTAAACACTATGGTACAGGGCAAGGTGGAGAACATCAAGGACTGGGTAAGAAATAAAAGAGTAGAATGGAACGATCATATAAGCCGAATGGCACCAAATAGAGTAGTAAATACGGCAAGAGACGGTTCCCAATAGGAAGACGATCAGTAGGAAGACCACGAAAACGATGAAATGACAACTTACTGGAGGCATATTGAAAAAGAGTCAGATTCATGTCTTCTTAAAAAGAAGAAGAAAAAGAAGAAGAAAGAGAAGAAGAACTAATCGCTAGTTTTTAAAATGTTGCTAATTTGGATGCTTCCTTGCCCAACTCGCAAAAGAAGTTGCGACGTTGATGTTATAATTGTACCTTTTGTTTGGGTAGCTCTTACTGTTCCTTCTATCCTATGGCTACATTAAATAGTGAGGTTTATAGTGAGTCGCCTTGTTCTACACCAGTTACTATTTCGGCATTCGAGATGACGTGGCAGGAACAGTATGCTTACAGACAGAGATGACCTTGTAATCTGGAGAAGAGAATTTTTAAGGCAGATAAAAGATCATAGGAATGGCAATCGTAAAATATATTATTTAGATGAGACTTGGATTAACGCCGGTCATACTAAATGAAAAACATGGATTGATAAGTCAGTCACCTCATCAAGACAAGCATTTTTGGATGGACTCTCGACAGGTCTGAAAAATCTATCAGGTAATATTTTTTGTTGAACATTGAAATTGATAAATAATATTTGAATTTTTAGGTAAAGGAAAGCGACTGATTATTTGTCACATAGGCAGCGAAGACGGATTTGTTCCTGACGCTCTTGAGTTCCTGAGTTTTTAATGAAAGAAAAGTGGATATTGCCATGAGGAAATGGATGGTGACCCATTTTACTCATTGTACCTATGTAGTTTTCCAGTACTTATTTTTCGTAATTCGATATTACTCATATGTAATAGTAAAAAGTTTTTTTCATCATTTTCAAAGAAAACCTTTCGTTTTGCAACCGCAAAGTATGTTCGTTTGTGCGTTGTCGCCTATGCAACACTTGGGGACGATCTGTCAATGGATTCATATATAGTTTTGTCTCCTGAACCAAAATCTGAAAACGGCATTTTGATATGTCGAACCATCTTCGACATAACCGGCATTAAAGTCAAAAATAGTGACGTCACAATTCTTCTAAATATACATTCGTTTCTGCTGACACAAATAAATGTTAAATCGAAATCGAAACGTCGACTTAATAAATTTTATTTATTAATGTTAATGTAATGTTAAATGTATAAGTCTATCTACCCAATAATATATGTATAAGTATTTTCCCTAACTTTTTTACAGTTTACAAAAACTAATATTAAAGTATACTTCTTTGGAAGATTAATCATTGATTACTATTATTTTAACAGTAATCCTAAAAATTATAAATTCATTCATTTCAAATTCAGATATTATAGACTGCTAGAATCTTTATACAACCCTGTACAATTATATAAACATCAGGTTTCGCGTGTTCTGTGCATGCATTTGTTGACGGCTACTTTTCTGTTAAATGAATTTAGTATAGTATTATCGAAATATGACACTTATTGAAGACCCAGCAGATCCTTCCTGAAATCATTTCGTTATCTGTCTGTTTGTATATACGTCTTTATGATAAACTTGGTACAAGGAGAACCCTATTGATAGAAAGAATATTGGATCTTGAAACTTACTTAGATAGTTATTTTAGTTTCGAATTGTAGAATTTTATCATATTTGTAGATGTAATTTGCTAGTCTTTTGCTAATAATTTGACCCGTCGTTTTGAACTTCTATGAAAGTTATAATTTTCCGCTATATATATTATTCCGCCAATTAATAATATACGTAGCAGTTAAATATTTCTTGTATTAAAAAATTACAACTAAATTTTATCATTTAAAGCTTCCTGATTCTCCCCGATATAATTACCAAGTTTATTATGACACAAAATGGTCAAACCCTCGAAGGGCTTACAAATACCTTCATTAATTTTGCATGGGTTAAATTTTGTCCCTATCCGTTCAAACATTCCATAGGCCTGGGGAAACTATACGTAACTCTGCTGGAAACAGTAACTTGGCGAAACAAGGTTTGTAATTATTTAATAGATATTATATGTTCAAAAACTTAAAAGAGTAGTTTTAAACTATAGATTTTCATCCAAATATGTCGTTAATAAAATTAGCGAGGTCTCCTTTTTTATGAAACTTACTTTTGTAGCTATTAGAAATAGCCTAAAATAGCATAGTAGACTGTAGTCGTCTGTTCTTAAAAATATTGGGGTATTTTGTTCGTTTTTTTTTATAAAATTGACGTAGAGTTTTAATGATTTAGAGAAAGGAAATATTTCTGATTTTCCGACAAAAATGGGATATGGTAAAAACCATTTACAGCTTAAATATATTTGAAATATAAAATGGATAGCCGACAAATATAAAACAAATTAATAACAGCGTTAGTAAAAATTACTTTAAAACAAAACATAATAGACTGTGTGGGCTCCTCTAACTGCTGCACAAAGTCCAGGCTTGCTTTTAATCACATTTCGAATAGTTTCTTGATCTAAATGTTGTTCCTACTCTTCCACGATAATTTCGTCGACATGTTGTAGGTTTCTTAGTGACTGAAGATCCTTTAAAAGCTTTCCGAGTGTATCCTAAATGTGTTCAATGGGATTTAAATCTGGACTCCTTGCTGACCACTCCATAACCTAAATATTGTGGGTAGTCGAATAATTTTGCACTATCCTGGCCAAGTGTGGTCTGGCATTATCTTGCTAAAAGATAAATTCTGGACCCATATGTTCAGCAAATGGAACAACACATGGTTTAAGAATTTCGATAATGTACCGCTCTGCCATCATCGCCCCTCGCCGCATTCCTAATAGATCAGAGCGGCGATTTAAAGTTATCCCACCCCAAACCCTAATTTAACTTCCGCCAAAAGCCTGGGTTTCTTAAATTGTGATTTCAAAAAAGCGCTCGCCGGATCTTCTACAGACTCGTCCATCAACATGATTTAAAGGAAATCTGGACCTATCAGTAAACATCACGTTACTTCATTGTGCCATGATCCAAATCATGTGTTCTTCTGTACATAAATGTCTGGCTCAACGATGGGCAGGGATCAAAGAAGGTCTCCTAGCTGGCCTTCTTGCATTCAACCCATGTTCGTGAAAGCGATTACGTATAGTTTGAGTATTTACTCTTGTACCCGTAGCTTCTACCAATTCATTTTGTACTCTCTAGTTGTAGTCGCTCTTGCAAAATGCGTATAAGGTTCTCTTCTAATGACTCATTTCTCTTATTTAATATTTCTGCTGTACGGCGTCTTCAGTAACCTTCTTGACATCTCCGTGAGATATAATCTGCGCCTTCGGGGCAAATGTTATGCTTTGCTTTTTTAATGAATACAAGAAAAACGAAGACAAGAAACTTTTTTTTCTTTCGTTTGTAAAAAACTATACATACATATACATTATATATAAAATAATTTCCATAATTTCCATTAAATTAAGTTAGTGGCTCCTTTTTCGTTTTGATCAGTGTATAAAGGGCAAATAAATTAAAAATAATAAAAAAAACTATTTTTCAAATAATGGGACATTTAAAAATATTTTTTTGTGATTTGTTATAGTAAGAACCTATTAACTACATTTTTCTAACCGAAAAACAAAAATGTACACATGAGAATTAACATAAACCACAAAGACTCTCATTAACGAGCATACTAATCCTCTTAAAATATTAGATGAAAAAAAAATACCACAAAAGAGACGGATATTTCATTTAATTCAAATCACATGAATGCGCAAATAAAATATCAAATCATTATATTATATATCCAAACTTATTTTTTCTAATATAATATTTTTTAGAATTAGAGGATTTATTAAAATTTATTTTGGTGAAAAATAATTATCTGTTCTCATTTATAAAAGGAAGTTAAAAAAGTAAAAAGTTTACCAGAAAAATTTAAAAGAACTAACAAACACAACGTAGCAAAATATTTTAAATAACCAGTATATTAAGATCCCTTATATTTATATAAAAGCAGAATGAAAATCTAAGAAAAAATAGCTACTAAAAAATGTAAAAAAATTCCTTCTCAAAGCGGAAAATTTTCTTTGGTTGAAACGTCAAGGAAGACGGCTAAATGAGAAAAACACAGATTTTGATAAATCTTCAACATAAAAACATATATGGAACAATGAAAATAGAGTGCGGTGAAAGGACTTCTAACAGTTATGAATGAACATTAGAATGCAGTAGGATTCTCTTACCCTTATTGAAATAAAAATTTGCTAAAAATAAAGTATTTTTATTAAATTTATAGAATTTTATGTCGATATTAAAATAAAAATTTTAAGGCTTTTTTTTATTTTTCTAATTATTTTAAAGGTAATTTAAGGTAGGTTAAACACATATTGCATAAGTTTTTATTGCATTTCATTTTAATTATAGAACACAGAAGATATACTACAGCTGCCAAAATAACACAAACGAATTCGGAAGTGCTTTCATAGTTCAAGGTGGATCATGGCAAATAGTCCTTGACGTCGAACCGATCAGCCAGGGAATAATCATTTTTAAACGGGAATCTCACAAAGCGTGTACAGGCCCTCTTCGCCAGTTCACGTCGGCGAAGAGAAATAGATAATAGTGAAAAGAAAAGAGAACACAGTTAGCACCCCACTTTACTATGACACTTTACTACTATGAAATTAATAAATGTTCTGTCTTCTGATTCATCGGGATCTGCGTGCTAGTGACTTAGACAATAGTGCACCCAGACATTCCAAAGAGTTTATTAACTAGTACGTAGTACTTTAGTTTTAGGATTTTTTTGTGTAAATTGTTTCTTTCTCATTTAGTAATTTTTTTTGTACGTTTGGATAGTTATTGAACCGTTATTTTTGAGATATTTCTAAATTACAGCTAAGAGTTCTCATATTTCTACCCAGCATCCTATGTTTATACACTCTCTTATTTATTAAGGACATTTTTCATGTTTGTCCTATTGTGTAGATAATAATTTTACCTACAGTAGCGTACTACGAAAAAAGTTATTTGAAACAGTACAAGACTTCAGGATTCCTCTTCAACTGATAAAGTTGGTAAATATGACAATGTCAAGAGTCATATGTAAAGAAAAATGCCAAAATAACTACCCTGAAGAATTTAACACCACCAGACGACTGAGACCACTAAATCAACAAAACATGTTGGAAGCCTTGACAGAATGCCGAATTGACTATCGGTATATAAATATAATTAAACATATATACCAAAACGCAACAGCTAGTGTTAGAGTGGGTGATCGTCAAACCCAGAAATTCCCGATACAACGTGGAGTACGCCAGGGGGACACCATATCGCCGAAACTGTTCACTACACTTTTGGAATATATATGTAAAAGGGCAAAACTGACCGACAAGGGCATAAACATAAACGGAGAAAAGCTTAGCCATCTAAGGTTTGCAGATGATATTGTACTAATAGCTGATAGGATAGATGAGGCCAAAGAACTTTTAAATCAGCTCTAACTTTCCTCGCTAGAAGGGGGATTGAAAATAAATATATCTAAAACCCAGATGATGACAAATCTTGTAGTCAGCGAAGATATATGCGTAGGAACAAGATCCATAGACCAGGTAATGGCCTATAAATACCTAGGTCATGAGATTCGCATAGGAAAAGATAACCAAACCGTTGAGCTTCTCCGTCGTATAAGACTGACTTGGGCAGCCTTCGGCAAGCTGAACCATATTTTCAAATCGTCTGATATACCAATATGCCTTAAAAGAAAAACGTTTAACCAGTGTGTTTTGCCAGTGTTAACTTACGGTGCCGAAACGTTGACCATGACAAGGAGAACAGTTCAAAAGATCCGTGTGTGTCAAAGAGCGATGGAGCGTGCTATGTTGGGCGTTTCACTACGAGACATGATCCCAAATCGCCAGCTACGACAAAGAACAGGAGTGGCTGATGCAGTAGAGAGAGTAGCAACACTAAAATGGAACTGAGCAGGTCACGT
This sequence comes from Diabrotica undecimpunctata, assembly GCF_040954645.1. Lineage (NCBI taxonomy): Eukaryota > Metazoa > Arthropoda > Insecta > Coleoptera > Chrysomelidae > Diabrotica > Diabrotica undecimpunctata. The sequence continues at coordinate 49,914,018 of NC_092808.1, forward strand.
GGCTCGAATGACAGACAATCGATGGACAAAGCGGATACTGGAATGGAGACCAAGAGATGATGCCTACCGAAGTAGAGGTCGTCCACCAACACGTTGGACTAACGATCTAAAACGTTGTCATAGGAATTGGATGCAAGAGGCACAAGATCGAAATAGATGGAAAATTATGAGGGAGATCTATGTCCAGCAGTGGATAAGCGAAGATTGAATGATGAGACGACTGAGACAGGGGGATGAGCTGGCGTGTCTCCTTTTTAACATTGTGCAAGAAAAAGTTATAAGAGATGCAGAACTGAAAAATATATAAATCTATCCAGATATTGGCATAAGCAGATGACTTTGACCTTGTTGCAGGCACTACCAGTAACACCAAAGAGAAGTTCGCTGCACTTTCAATTACGGCAAATGATACGAAAGCAAAACAAAGCTCATTTTATCAGGAACAGAATACGGAATCAGAAACATGGAATAAAACTTTAACGCTTGTAAATATAATTAAGTGGTCCAATAGTTCTTTTACCTATAAACTATGGTAAACGCAACATTATATCGAAAGAGATAAACCGAAGAATAAAGTTTCTCCCCGATTCTGCTTATGGGGTTATTCCATTCTTTTTTCCTGTTTAGAGTCCATTGTTTATACACTGTATCATATATTTTCTTTTAATGTCTTCTTCTCTCTTTTGATCTTTTAGCGTGTTTCCTGTAATTCTTCTCAGTACTCATATCTCTGTCGTTTCCAGTAGTCTTTGTGATCTGTGTGGTGTGATATTTGTGGCTGTGTCGGATCTTGTTTCTGGTGATATTGGTTTAGTTTTATGAATTGAGATTATGATATTAAATTCTTTTGCGCCTATGTTAAATCTGTGGACTAGTCTTTGCAGACTATCTTCATGTTGGGCTGTCAATATTGCGTCGTATACGTAACAAGGTATTTTACTTCTTTGTTTCCCATTCTGTATCTTCTTCCTTTGTTGACACTTTTGACAATTCCATTCATGATTAAACTGAAGAGCATAACGCTCACTTAGTGTCCCTGTCTTATTTCTATAGGTTCTGTAAGTTGTCCATCTATCCTGAGTTACATTTTGTTGCGTTGCTTTGGGAGAGCAAAGCAAAGAAATATATTATAATATATAAATTATTAGTTTATGTATATCGAGCTAATAAATACAACTTAATAACGGAAGATATTTGTACTCTACAAGAAACAAAAAGAAAGGAAAAGCACAATCAAAATTAGGTAAATATATACTAATCTACAGTGGAGTAGCAGAAGAAAACAGCGCCAAAGAAGGTGAAGCCTTTCTAATACACCAAAGGTACCAAAATCACATCAAAGAGTGTCAATACATATCAGAAAGTATTGTAACAGCAAAGATAAGAATGGAGAAGGAAGACCTGAACACCATCGGAGTACACGGCCCAGAAAATAGCAAGCCTCAAACAACAGGGGAAACGTTTTATGACCAATTAAAACAAGTAGTAGATCAAGTTAGAGAGAAGATGATAATATTGGGGGATTTTAACGCTCGAATAGGGAATCAAGAAATACCCGGAATTAAGCAAAAACATAACAAGGATGTTAAAAACAAAAATGGAGAACTGATGAAAAATCTCTGATCGAATAACGAAAGATCACATTTTTTGACCACAAAGACCAACAAAAATATACATTTAATAACAGCCGTAGACAAAGATCTATGATATATTATGTTAATAACCAACAGAGATATATTATACATCCATCGAAAATAATCGACGTAAAATGCCTCAACTCAGAAGATGTAGGTAGCGACCATAGCCTAGTATTATGTAAAATAAGAATCATCCTGAAATACTTTACACTCAAGAGAGCGGCGCCAACAAAAACAAAAAATAAAGTCGAAGGACTAAATACGGAATCCACGGAATACCTATACAGAAAAAAAATATCAGAAAAGATCGCTGGGAATAAAATATTAGATCACGATAACATCGAGGAAAGCTAGGAAAAACAATAACATAATTAACGCAGCAACAGAATCACTTGTAGAGATTAAAATAACAAACTCTAACATATCAAAAAAGAAAACACCATCGTTTAAAGAGGAAATAAAGACATAATGTGAAGAAAAGATGAAAGCCTTTTTACAATACAGAATACAACAAGCACAACACGCATATAACCACTATAAGCGAATTAGAAATGAAAAGATATACTTTAGTTAGACAAATAAAAAGGGGAACACTTGCAGAGCTTCTCAAAACAGATGGGAACACGGCTTCTACGGAACACAAAAAGAAATATGGAGAATTATCAGAGGACAAAGAAACGAGATGAACGAACTAATAAAAACCAGACACATATTTGCTAAAGGTAACGACAATTAACCACCAACACCAGGGGTGACGACAAACCAAGAACTAAATATTGAGGAGGAAGAGGTAAAGAAAGCATTAAGGAAATTCAAAAATAGAAAATCACCAAGAGAGGACAGAATACCGAACCAAGGAACGAAGGAAACTACGGAGGACCAGATCTGACCAAACAACTATTAAAAATAATCCAAAAAATAATAGAACAAAACAGAATTGCTCAAAAATGGAAATCAAGCATCTTAATACCTCTTTTCAAAAGAGGAAACCAATCGGAACCGGAAAATTACAGACAAATTGATTAATTAAACACAACCAAATGATAACAAATAAACTGAATGCAATTATAACACTAGCAGAAGAACAACAAGGTTTCAGGTCCTGAAGATCATTCACCGAAGCTATATTTATAATGAGGCAAGTGCAAGAGAGATGATTAGAATACAACAAACCGGCATTTCTATATTTGGTGGATCTTAAGAAGCAATTTAACCGAGTCAAATTAAAGGACGTTATCCACTTATCTTACTCAAGAGAGATACCTCTATTAATAATAAAAACTATCGAAAATATTTACCAAAACAACACAATAAAAGTAAACTGGAAGAAGAACTAACCGACCCTATTGAAGCTGGCAATGGGATAAGATAGGGAGATTCCCTATTATTTCATCCATAATCAACCTAATTATGGATGAAATAATAAAAAAAAGTAAGATATAAATTAGGTCTGGAAGGTCAGATAATAGAACAAGTGACGGAGTTTAAATATCTAGGCATCACATTATCTAGCTACGAAAAACTCGAAAGTGGAAGATCGAGTAAATAGAGCAAACAGAGCCACAGGCTGCCTGAATGAAACAATATAAAGAAATAAAAATATCGGGAAAAAAATTAAAGGGAGAATTTACAAAATAGTCATCAGACCAATAATGACATACGCGGCAGAAACAAGACCTGACACAGAGAGGACAAAAAGGATGTTAGAAACAGCAGGGATCAAAACACTTAAAAAAATTGATGGCAAGACACTACGGGGCAGAGCTAGAAATACAGATATACGACGTAGATGCATGCTGGAGAACATCAAGTACTGAGTAAGAAATAGAAGAGTAGAATGGAACAATCATATAAGTCGAATGACAACAAATATAGGAGTAAAGGCGGCAAGAGACGGTGTTCCAATAGGAAGACAATCAGTAGGAAGACCACGAAAACGATGGAACGAAAATTTACTGGAGGCACATTGAAAAACAGACAGAGTCATATCTACATAAAAAGAAGAAAAACAAAGAAATAACGGAAGACAAAGATGTAATTAGACCAAGTGAGTAATGAGAGACCAAGGTTGACCAATCAAAATGACAGTAAAATCGGTGTGGCAAACTAGCACCAAGCTGCAAAGAATAAGACTAAATGCAGAAATAAGCTAGAGACCGACTCCACTGACCAAAGGGTATTGACTAAAGACCAACCGCTCCTGCTAGAGTGTTGATCTAGTAGCAGCTCCTCCCGAACCGAGTCTTAGAGTACTGATCTAAGGCCGAACCGTCCTGCCGACAATAGCCAACTATTGTTTGGTCATAATTATTGTTTTCCCATAATATATCTATAAGCGATGGTATCCGAAGGAGTAGGATTGATAGCAAAAAAAAGGCTTGGCAGTAGAAGCAGACACTAACGTAACGAGTGGGAAAACATTTGGCTATTTACTACTTTTACTGTTAATATTTACAAATTATAAACACCTCTTTGAAATTTATGGTTTTAATTAATAATGTAAACCAGCAAGGCTAAATAGCTTTAGAGATAATATTTTCAGATATAAGCTCGGCAGTGTCGTATATTCTTTATTATAATTATTCAAGAGGTTTACCAGACGTGTTTTTGTATCAACAAATAGCATGTAATTGGTTTTATCAACGTGTGTATCTAGCGAACAAAGTATTTATCGATGAAGGTGTGTGTGACCTGTCAATTGCAGTTTTTAAACTCTTCACATCCGTTTAACCTTTCGTGAATGTCAACGGCTTTTACAGTCATTTGTATGTTGAAACGGAAAAGTTACTAAAATAGGCATATTCATTACAAAGCTGTTTCATGTTTAGCTTTAGGCGTGTCTAATTCGTTTTATGTAAATTGTATTTATGGTACACAAATTATTTTTATATTTTTCATGTCATAAAATAACGTTGGCTTTTGATTAACTTTAAGCGATAACATTTTACCGTTATTGAAAACAACTCAATAAACTGCGAATATTTATTTTTCTATTAGAAGCGATCCATAAATTATTCATAATGAAGGTATCTATTTATTATAGTCCAGAGAAATAAGATAAAAAGTACCCTGTTATAGATTTTGAAGCCGCCAAGTATCTAATAAGTTTTGAGTTTTATGTTAAACAAAACCTCTGTTTCCTGCAGTGGATTTGGTAGACTTTTTAAATTATTAACAATTTAAGACAAACAATGCATGATTTTAGGAACTCGTCAACCAGTAAAAAGCATTTTGATCGGATTTGGAAATAATTATATGATAAAACACGTTTAAAGCTTTAAAATGGCGATTTATGAATGTTGATATACTAACTTATTACTTACAAAACTGTAAAAGATTTTAAAATTCTTAATTTTCAATAAATGGTTATAAATATTACAAAAGTGAACCTACAGCCATGATATTACGTGAAAAGTTGTATCTAATAGTGTTAAAAATGTGGCTACAATTTCAAAGTGATTCATTAATTAGATTAAAACTTATTCAATTTGTTTATGTCAAAAACCTTTTTTCCAGTAACATAAGTCAGAAAAAATGAACTTACAATGATTTTACATGTCGCGTAAGCAAGACAGAGAGAGTTATTCTATCAAAAGAATTTAAAAAAAGTTTTTTTAAAAAAAGTTGGAAAAAGCCATTTCCAACATTGCAAAAATTGATTCCAAAAACATTGTAATTTTTTGCTTATAAACAATTTGAAAACATTTTTTACTATTGCCTGGAGAAAAATTATTTTTCATATTTGAAAAGTTTAAATAAAATTGTCCTACGATTATTCTGGACACAGTTAGTCCTATTTTTCAAATTCGTGATATCGACAAATGAAATATGAACTTCAAAAACTCGGGCTATAAACTGTCTCAGGTTCTTGTTGATGGATTTTGACATTTCTTTTTATAATTTGTATGCACTTTCTATACGCCGTTTGTTAATAAATTTAATGTTAAATTAACCTTGTAAATTTTTTAAACAATTTTTTGTTTAAAAATTTTACAATGTTTAATAACGATTTTGGTTGACTAAATATAGGAATAGATCATATAAAGTTAAATTTACAATACGTAACTTATTTAAAAAACGTGAAATCAAGAAAATACTTTTTTTTTTAATATGGCAAAAATTTTAAACTGTAAATATTTATAGTGGTGGATAAATAATATGGTATTGAAATTCTATAGATACATAATTTTACTATTATCAATTATTTATAACTTCTTCTTCTTTGAGTGCCTCTCCTATCGGAGATTGGATATCATTATGGCGATTCTAATTTTATTTACTGCTGTTTTGAATAATTCGTTAGTGGTACAGCCAAACCACTCTCTTAAATTTCTTATCCAGGGTATTCTTCTACGGCCTGGATTTCTGCGTCCTTGGATTTTTCCTTGCGTTATATTTTGTAGGAATGCGTAGGAATGCGTCCTACTTATGTCCTCTCATCAGGTGGCCTAAGTATTCAAGTTTTCTCTTTTTTATATTCAGTATAACTTCTGGATCGTTATTTATTCTGCGTATTACCTCTTCATTTGTAATTTTATCCACCCAACTTAGTTTTAGTATACGGCGGTAGCACCACATCTCAAAGCTTTCAAGATTTTTAACATTCTTCTGTTTAAGAGCCATGCCTCAACACCGTAAAGCAAAGTACTGAATACATAGCATTTTAACATTCTAGTTCGTAGCTGAATACTAATATCACGATTACAAAATAATTTTTTCATTTTTAGAAAGGTAGACCTGGCAATTTCAATTCGTCTTGTTATCTCGTGATTTTGGTCACCTGTTTCATTGATGAGGGTTCCCAAGTATTTGTATTCGTTTACTTTTTCGAGTTGGGTACCGTTTTTTGCGATACTAGTGTCATGTATTGGATTCTTACTGAAGGTCATATATTTGGTTTTTTTGACGTTCATTTATGCCGTAGTTATTACATATCTCATTCATACTTTCAACTAGATGTTGTAGATCTTCCGCTGCTCTTGCCATTATCACAGTATCGTCAGCATATCGAATGTTATTGGTAACTTCTCCATTGACTATTATCCCTTCGTTTGCATGTGAGAGAGCTTCTTGGCATATTTATTCGCTGTAGATATTAAACAAGAGCGGTGACAATAGACAACCTTGTCGTACTCCTCTACGTATTTCTATTTCGTCCGATGTTTGGTCTTCTATTTTTATCTTAGCTTGCTGATTCCAGTAAAGTCAGTATAACAGTTTATTGTAAATTCAAGTGTTGGTGGCATATTCCTGTTAACCAATAAAAGTAGTTTTTTTTTGTAAAAAATTGTTTAAACAATTTACTTATTTATTATAATTTTAATGGTTAATTTAATATTAACTAACAGTATATTCGAAATGTACGAAAAATGTACATACACATTAAAAAAGACGTTAAAATCCATTAACAAGCACCCGAGATATAGTTAACAGCACGAATTTTAAAATACCCCCTAGCCTGCACTACTCCAAGCTGATGAACGATTTTGGCTCAGACATTAAAGCTTTGTAGACAACTCTGTTCAAAGGCAATCTTTAAACAGATTTTCCAACTTTGTATTATATCAAACGCTAAAATCTTTGAGGTACACAAAATAAACGAGGACACGTTGCTCAGAGTCGGAAGAGATGTGGAAGTGGGTCTTGTGAACTAGTGAAAAAGAAAAGAATGCAAATGATAGCGACTAGACCTAAACCAGAAATAATAAACTAATAAACTCTGTGCATAACACTTCTATTCGTCTTTGCTTAGGCGCTTTCAAATCTAGTCCCATAGATAGCCTATACTGCGAGGCTAATGAACCACCTTTTTGGATTCGACGAGAGTATCTTCTTCAATCTACTTTGCTTCCGTATCCGCAAACCCATCCAATCCAGTCTACCATTTAATTACTTCAACATCACCTCCGGAGACCCCGCAAAGGATCCACTCAATAATAGACATCCTGAAATTAACTCTAAGAAAAACCATCGACCTTACTAAAACGCATCCCTTTCCAATCCCGGATACTCCGCCTTGGAATAGACCAATTCCACATTCAATCACTTCTCTATTAGAATACAGTAAACATGAAACCTCAAGCCTTCTCATAAGACAACACTTCAAAGAAATCATAAGCAAGAACCAATTACAAAAAATTTTGTATACAGATGCCTCCAAAAGCGAAGCAGGCGTTGGATGTGCAGTTACCAAAGATGATGAAATAATAAAATCGTTTTTTTTACCGAATTTATGCAGCATATACACTGGAGAACTTTATGCGATACTAGAAGCTTTTAAAATACTAAAAACAGATGATAAAAACCAAGTAATATGCACAGACTCCCTGTCGTCACTACAATCGATAAAAAGTCTATACTTCCAGCATCCCTTAGTTCAATAAATCCATAGGACTTACAGTGCACTCGCTTTTCAAGGTGTAAATGTCACGATCATCTGGCTACCATCCCATATCGGCATCCCCGGTAATGAAAAAGCAGACCAAACAGCCAAGCAAGCTTCTTGTGTAAACAGTCAATCTTCAAAAGCCCAACATATTCAAATCCATAATGACCTAAAGCAAATTTTCAAGCAACAACAGTATCATACCTGGCAAACCCACTGGAACACAATCAAGAGTGCATTACATGAGATCCGGCAGACTGTTTGAAAATTTGAACTTCCAACTATCTCTAGAAACGAAAAAGCTGTCATCCGAAGATTAAGAATAGAACATACCCGATTCACACATGAATACTTAATGAAGCCCAATTGCCAAATCTGCTCAAGGGCATTAACTGTGAAACACATCCTGATCGAGTGTCCCCGGTACGCAAAACACAGAGTGCAACATAAACTTAAGTCTAACATCAAAGACGTTTTAAACTCACGCGATCAAGTATTTAATCTAATTGGTTTCTTGAAAGACATTCAGTTGTTCAACAGAATATGACCCCTTGTTTTCCATGTACTTTACTTATATAATATTATTTAGTCATAGGTTCTAAGCTTATAGATTAACTATAGCAATTAGTTACATGTGCTTATTGTAATTATTGTACACAATATTGTTTGTGTCAATGGTCATTGCAGTCGAGACACATTAATTTAAATAAAAAAAAATTGCGTTAATTCATATATTACAATAATAATTTTTGACCTACTTTTACCAAGGGATACTGTATAATTTTAAATTAATATGTTTAAGTGAATTAAATTTTTCTTTATATGCCAGCATTAAAAGGAAAATTCTAACATACTTGTTGTTGCAGTGCTGCGTTTTATCAAATAATTACCCCTAAATTCGTTCAAAATGCTTTACTGGTAGACAGAAATTCTTAATAATTAAGAATAATTTCAGAAGTCAGCCGAAACTACTGCAGGAATCATAGAGGTTTAGGTAATCAGGGTCCTTAAAATTAAAAAAAAAATGGAATGGAATGAATTTTGATCGAATAATTTCGAATGCCAACAAAGTATCGAAAACAACACACCAGATTTAATTGTTTCTACGAACTTTTTATGTAGATATTTTCGGTTCGGAAATGAGTGGAATATCTAAAAAGTTTAATATTTTTGATATGCGGATCGAGTATCAAGTTTAATAGGAACGTATAAACAATTGAGTTTAATCAATGGTTAATATATTATCCTCTCATCAAAGTATTTTTATCAAATATCCATTTTTCTACTTCGGAAAAAAATTTATTGTTCTATTTCGAATATATGTTTAATAAACTCATGATATGTTTAATAAAAATTTTGTCTATGTCCAATCTCAATAAATTTGTTCTTATTCATTCTACAGGTATGTGCATATTATCACCATTTTAATAATGTTATGAAGTATATTTTTAGTGACCATACACTTGTGACAATACAAAGGGACTGGACTTTCGACATTTTAAAAATGTTTACTTATATTAAATAGATATATTGTTATGGACATAAGAAAAGTGACCTTGTGATATTAGCCTCCACAAATGTCATCGTTCAATGACTATAAGACCTGTCCTTATAGAGCCTTTCTCTCTGTCGATTTATCACGTTGTGGTTCTTTAGTTCTTTTAAACTTTTCATACAATCTGTCTCAATATATCTTTAAAATTAAAATAAATATTTGGGCGCAATCCTTTATTATTTACGGAATATTAAAAGAAACGAGCTCAGACAGAGAAATAAAATGAAAAATTTAAAACAAAGCTATTCTAACTTTTATTAGTTTGTATATAACAAAAAATTACTAAATTTTTTTTAAGAAAATTGCATTATATTGCAATAAAATAAACATTCTGTATTTTGATATTATTAAGAATGATAAGTACTTATATGAAACTAAATTATATTTTACCCAAATTTCGAAATTCGTTCACAAAAAAACACACACTCACACGATCACATCACTGTTATTAAGTTCATGGATAATCTTCACTATTCAATAAAAAAGTATAAAATCGGTACAACCTGTATATTCAAAAGCTTGTGTAACTTGTACAAATGATATGTATATTTTACCACTGGGTACAAATGCTGGGATTTCATAGCGTCGAATCACCAAACGATATGCCCTCATATAAGATAATGAAACATAATAACAAATCAATATGGCAATCATAGAACAATATGGCTCCCAAAAAATCGTATTCTATTTCATCACTAAATTGACATCGCGTCAACAAACATGGCTTGGACAGTAGCTAGTGCTCCCGATGGGAGTCTCAAATAAGTTTTATTTGGAATATGAAACAAAAAAGAGAAATTTTGGCTTCCCTTGTCAAAGACCAATAGCACACATATGTCCTTTCTGCTGAACGTTCAAAAAGAAAGAAAAAAAATGGTGATATCTGAGAGATAACTAAGCACATGGATTTGTAAGGCAAAATTAGGAATTGACTATGATTTGACAGTTGGGTTCTTGAAAGGTAATTTACATGTTTTCGTACTTTGCTGAGAGGTGACATTAATAACATTAATTTAAATATTTATTATGAATTATAATTTAAATGATTTAAGGAAGGTTAATTTTTGCCACGGAAACAACGTTAGCTAGATTTTATTTAGTAAAAGTCTTTTCTATCTTTTAACTACTCAGATTTCGTCATATTGACACATTAACGAATGGTTAATAATATGCTTCCAACCACGAGAAAAGACTTTTAGAGTTTTAAGGTTTGTTGAAATGGCTCTTGGACTTGACAATTTATTATAATTTACGTTGTTGGCAAATGCTTGATGGAATATGCTTGATTCTATATTTATATATATTTTTTATACTGCCAACTGCTAACTGCCAAAAAAACCATCCTGCACCCCATCACTACAAATTTCGACATATAAACTTTCCTCAGTCATGCAGTAGACGATCTCGTCGATATCCACTCTATGTTCAAGACACTTTTGAACGTCTTCCCAGAAAAAAAGGGACGATGTTGCCAGCATTTGTAACACAATTACTGGGCCTTCTTAATGCGCCTTGTCCTGCAGAGGGCACCCACTATTCAGGTCGATACTCTACAACTCTATTTATCCTTTTAGCATTAAGACTAGGAGCCCCAACCTGTACTCCTTAAGAGTCGGATTCAATCATTCTAAAGAACAGAAGGAGATTGGTTTTCTAACTGCACAATGATTGCATAGTTGTCCTAGGTAAGAAAAAACCACAGCTACCCTTCAAGCGATTTTACTATTGGGAGACCATAAATTCAGAAGAAATAATCAGTTTTACGGTATTAGTGTTTTTATTAAATTAACCACATGACCAGCCCCGTCAATGCAACACCGTTGACTTCTTAGAAGCCTTTGCCACTTTACCATTCCGGCATTTACAAAAATTACTTCCCAAACTTAATCTAAATTTGAATTTTATTCCTGAAAGAGGCAAAAAGTCCTATTTCAGGCAAAAAGTTTTAAAGCTCGTTAAAACAATGGTTTCATTCACATACTCTTTCTTTTATCTTGTAGATCCGGAATTTTATCTAAATTCTTCTTCTTCTTCCTTTGTCCTATCCGTTTCGGACGTTGGCTATTAACAAGGCTATTTTGACTTTGTTTACGGCACCTCTGAACAGTTCGGTCGATGTTAGTCCGAACCATTGTCGCAGGGTATGCATCCATGAGTGTCGTCTTCTTCCTGGTCCGCTCCTACTGTCGATTCTTCCTTGGACTATTAACTGTAGCAGCCGGTACTTAGTATTCCTCATGGTATGTCCGAAGTACTCAAGCTTCCGTTTCTTTACGGTGAAGATTATTTCTTTGCTTTTGCCTATTCTCTGCATTACTTCCACGTTAGTGATGTGGTCTGTCCAGGATATCCGAAGAATACGGCGATATATCCACAGCTCAAAGGATTCTAGTTTCTTCAGGGTGGCTTCCGTTGTGGTCCATGCCTCTGCTCCATAGAACAAGACTGGGAAGACATAACACTTGACCAGTCTTAATTTTAGTTCCATTGAGATTTTGCTTGTGAACCACTTTTTCATATTGTTGAACGCGTTTCGCGCTTTTTCACGCTTTTTCAATTCGTGATCTTATTTCTGTTGACTGGTCCCATTTTGTGTTGACTGTGGTTCCAAGGTATGTGTATGTCTCCACTTGTTCTATTTTTCGGTTGTTTAATGTCAATTGCATCGGAGGTTGTTGTGTTCTGCTGATGAGCATGCATTTAGTTTTGGTTGTATTGAGTTCTAAACCATATTCTTGACTTGCTGTGTGTATGCTTTGCATGAGTCTTTGAAGCCCGTTGCAGTCATTTGCGATAATAACTGTGTCGTTAGCATATCTAATATTATTGATTACTTCTCCGTTTACTTTGATACCCTCCGAAACTTCTCCCAGTGCTTCTCTGAAGATTTGTTCAGAGTATATATTGAACAGGAGCGGCGAGAGGACGCATCCCTGTCGTACACCCTTTTTAATATCTATCTTCCCACTGCGTAAGTTGCCCATCTTTATCTCAGCACTTTGGTTCCAATAGAGACTGGTTATTATGCGCAGATCCTTGCCATCAATATGCATCTTCCTGAGCATTTCCATGAGTTTATCATGTTTGACCTTGTCAAACGCCTTGGAGAAGTCGATGAAGCACAAGTGGACGTCCTTGTGCATGTCTCTGCATCTCTGAATTAAAACTTGCAGACTGAAGATCGCCTCTCTTGTGCCCAATGCGCTTCGGAATCCGAACTGTGACTCCGATATATTTGCTTCGCATTTGTTATATATTCTATTGTGTATGATTTTGGTGAAAACTTTGGTAATGTGATTTATCAAGCTTATTAAGCGGTGTTGATCACAGTGTTTTGCACTTGGTGTTTTAGGTATGGCTACAAAGGTCGATCGAAGCCATTCCTCCGGAATCTCCCCTTTGTCGTAAAAGGTGTTAAAAAGGCCTGTCAGAAAATCGAGGAAGTGGTCATCCGTTTCGCATAGGAGTTTTATGATCTTGCCCTGTATGTTGTCGGGACCTGGTGTTTTGTCGTTTTTTAGCGATGAAATGGCTTTTTCCACTTCAGACCTTAGTATTTCTGGTCCAGTCATGTTGTCATCTTGGTCCACTGTCGCTCTGCGTTTATCGTTAAAAAGTCGTTCTACGTAATCTTTCCATGTGTCAATGAGCTTCAAGTCGTCTGATATAAGGTTACCGTCTGCGTCTATTAGTGTCGGGTGGGGATTATTGGTTTTCTTTTTAGTTGTTAATTCTTTGATCTTTTTGTGCATGTTGTGGTAGTCATATCTTCTGTCGCACTCTTCGATTTCATCGCATTTCTCCTTCAGACAGCGTTCCTTCGCTTCCTTTATCTTTGTTTTTATATTGTGACTTGTTTCTTGATACTTCACTTGATTTTTGCATTTGTGTTGTCTTCTTTCTTCCATCATATCAAGGATTTCATCCGTCATCCATTCTTTCTTCTTTACGCGCTCCTGTAACAGAAGTGTCTTGTTTGTCATTTCAACAGCTCTTTTTATTTCTTCCCATTTAGCAACTGCGTCTTGTGCGGGTTCACTCAAGTTTCCAATGCTTCTTCTTAAGGATTCCTGTACTTGTTGTTTAACGTTGGGATCCTTTAATTTCCTAATGTTTATTTTGGTTTTGTTAGGCTTCCCTTCTTAAATTATATTATTATTAAATATAATATTAAAAAGTGTTTACCATCTTTCAGCTAGTAAGCAGTAACGCTCAATTTAAGACTTTAACTAAATGTTATCTAACAATTAATCACCTGTCTTTCAACCAGAATAGGTACAACCTGTTTCAATGGAACATGATACTAGAGTTATCTATAAGTACGATTTCGTTTTTGAACTAGAGAAGACGTAGTATTCCATCGATTTGAGTTCAGCTAAGTGTAATCTCAAAAGTTTTAAGCTCGTGTTTGAAACAATAAAGACATAAGGATACCGCAGTCAAGTTCTACCGACGTGTTTGGTTTCATTAAATCATAATATATATTGTTTTTAAGTTTTTGAATTTTTGTTCGTGGTGTGTTAAATATTACTAACATCACACCTCCCAAATATTTTACTTGCCTTGTACAATAAAGTGTTAGTTTACCTCCGGAAATAGGTATGCAAATACATTGTTCTATTGACGGCTGGCAATACATAAAATTGATAATCAAAACACTCTTGATAAACTTTTACGACTAAGAAATTCTATCCTGTACATATTCAACACATGCTAAAATATAATTTCTGGCAATATGAATGCATCCTGTAAACGTACCTTAACGGACGATTTACCGATATTAAATTTGATTGTGATAGTTGAAGTACGGTAGTGTATGGTCGATCCCGATGCTTCTATTGATACGAACTAATCGATGAAATACCTTGCATTTATCACTATCTGTCAGAATTTGATCGAGGAGTTTACCGACACACGCCGCGTTTACTGGCTATTGTAAAACTTGTTATATTGATGGATGGTTGCGAGATATTTCTAAAAGTAAAATTACGGTACATAACAAGGAGGTTCTCGTGAACCCTTGAGTATTTAAAAATGTTAATGCTTTTATGACACAAGAGATGATTTATTTGGAACTAAAATAATTTGCATGATCTACGAGTATCTTTAATACCAATAAATCTTTAATAAAATATAAAGAAAATACAAAGTTTGTATATTATGTTTCTATAGATGTACCTATAGCATATACAGAGAAAGATAAAATTATACGAGATAATTGTAGAGGCATAACAGGCAGTAACACCAACGTTTAGCAAGCTGTAACCAAAAATAATGAAATTGTTAATTGAAGATAAATTTAGGCATAGAGAGGCAGAAGAGCAATGCGGATTCAGAGCAGGACGACGTTAGTGTGTAGATAACTTAGCATTGGAGAAGATACATAGAAGCAATCGACTTAGTAAAACTATCAAGAAGATCTGTAAAAATACAAGCAATATTAAAACTGAAAAAAAAATGCAACAAAATTATTTCACACAACTAAATGTCTCAAACAGGGATGTTAGCTCTCACCTACCTTGTCTAAAATATATAATGGATTGATACATTTAAAAAATAAGTGTACCAAAATAAATATACCATTGAACAACACAGAGCTATATACATAAAAAGGTGACTCAGAATATATGACAAGGAAATGATGAAAGTAATACCGAAAAACAACAATAATGTTGATAAAATAAAATATATCAGTACAGGTGAAGAGACAACAGACCTAATTTTGGGAGAAAACGTAATCTACAGAATAAGAGGATTTGAAAACTAGAGTTATATTGGAGCAAAAATTAGTAGTAAATTAAAGAAAAAATAATCCAAGAAAGGAACGTTCTAAGCAGATTAAATAATATATGGTATCAAAAGGATATCAGCAAAGGAAGGAAAATAAACATCTGTAATACGATCATCGAAAGCATAGCACTCTACGATGTAGATACATGAAGATGGACAGAATATAACATAAAAAGATTGAGAGCCATGAAAATGGATGTTTGATGGTGTTAACACAGAATATTATAACGAGACAGAGTAAGAAACGAATAAATAAAATGATATAAGGTTGAATGCTCGAATAAATGAACTTTGATCAAATAAAAGGCAGATATAGAGCACAGTTTATTAATTAAATCTTGCCCAAGTACTTTCGCTTCCTAGATCATTTTCGGGGGCATTTCGTCAATTTTGGCCTATCCAACAATCTACTGAGAATGTCGAAAACATAATAATTATACAATTAACACTACACGATACAAGGACAAACAGTTTAAAATTTAAAAAACGGCGAAGCTACATATTGGTTGGTTGGCATCAAGAGAGAGAATGATTCTATTGATTCTATTCTATTCTATTCTATGTTTAACTGTGGCTTGTTTTCAATAAAAAGAGTAACTGAGATATCTCAGTGACCTACCATGTATTTTCTTTAAAAAAAATTGCGACCTTACCCGTGTGCGCGTCAATAATGAATGTAAAAGTCTTAATTGTGTAATAAAAAAATGCGAAATTACTATCTCTTAAATTCCACCAAATTTTATTTGCATATCTCCACCTATTTCAGAACAACAAATAAATCGTCAGTCAAGAGTCAATTGTCAATCAATCACGCAAGTTCGAATCTTTAATGTCACAGCGTACTATAACTATTTTGAAAATCGGTCAAAAACTAATAAAGTTAATAGGGCCACAGTGTCCCTATTTGTCCTAGGATAATTTGCAATAAAAATTAACAAAATGTTTCTTGTAGAAAATATACTCGTTAATTATTCGTCGCGATAAGAAGGGATATCTTTAATAAAAATTTAAAATCAATTGTCAAAAACTTACCGGCTACTTGCAACGTCGCATTCCTGCTTGTAGCAGTCCCAGCCACGTTTTTCGCGACGCACCAATACACTCCAGCGTCTTGTTCCTTTTTGCTGTTCATCGTCCTGAGAAAAAATAACGATCCTGCAGGCAGAAGCACCCTGTGCGATTTATTGTCAGTGGGGGATGTTCTAACGAGTTCGCCATCTTTGTACCACTCGATGGACGGTTCCGGCCGACCTTCGGCCTTGCAGTTTAAGGTTACCGGTTCATTTTTGGCCACGATTATGTCCGAGGGGTGTTCGGTGATGCGAGGAGATCGGTATTGTCCTGAAACAAACAGTTATCGTTATTATTTACGTTACGTGGGAGATTAACTTTTGTCGGTTTAGTTAAATGGGGTAAAAAGATAATTAAATTAGCTATATTCATGCGGTTGGTAAAAAATATTAATACTATGAACAATATATTATTCTAATTAGCTACATTCTATATTTCGCTTATAGTCTCTAATGTTTAGCAATACCATTTAAAATGTTTCTCTTTCAATATGATATAAGATAAACAAGAAAACAGAAAATTGCAATTATTATAAATACTCACACATAGACTGATTCTGTTTTGAGAAATCTGAGAAATCATAACTGTGTGTATTTATGTGTGTGACCCTGACTATTATATTATTTGTGTTAGTTTTTTATTGGTTAAATGGTGATTTAATATCAATATGCACATATTAAATACGAATAACATTTGAAAGTCAATGCGAAGAAAGGCAAGAGACGTGTTGAAAGATGAAACGAGTTTCTGGTTAAAGAACTTGACGATCTGGTTTGCAAAATCCACTACGAGTCTAACGAATGTAGCAATTGATAACCAAATTAACATTGCTAGATTCCTAGCCTATATTCCGAATTGAATAGGTTTCAAAATTCAGAATAAAACAAATATAAACAGAGTCCTGGGTGAGCAGTATAATAGCTCTCATTCCCACATGACACGTTCTGATGGCCATAAAGAATGTCATATGGGTATATAGAATAATAGGACAGGTGTGACTAAGATACAAATACACACCCCCGAATCAACTGAGAACATGGGATAGGGGCTGCAGCTATATAATTTATTGTAGAATTGTTAATTGAAAACAACGCCTACTCTCACCTACATATCTACACTATACTCAATCAATAAATCAGTCAGTAGTACCCCAACTGACTTATCGTATGGTAAAATTTATTCTACAGATATTGCACCCTCCAATGTAACAATATTGTGTCGGTAGGAGGTATAGCTTCTTCTTCTTCTTCTTTTGGCATCATAACCCTGGATGGGTCTTTGCCTGTCTGGCTATGTCCTTCCATTCAGATCTCTCTTGTGCCCTTCTTCTCCATTGTCTTATGTTCATTGTTTTCAGGTCGTCTTCCACGTCATCCAACCATCTCGTTCTGGGCCTTCCTTTTTTTCGCCTTCCTATGGGCTTCCATTGTAACATTTTCTTTGTTGTTTTTGCATCGTTTTGTCTCTGCACATGTCCCAGCTATGACAGTCTTTGACTTTTCACAAATCTTACAATGTCATAACCTTCATTTAACTCATTAACCTCGTCGTTTCTCCTGATTCTCCATGTGCCATCTTCCTCTTGTACCGGGCCATATACTTTCCTCAGTATTTTTCTCTCGAATGTCCTGAGTTGGGCTTCATCTTTTTTCGTCATTACCCAAGTTTCACATCCATAGGTTACTACGGGTCTAATCAGTGTTCTGTAGATAGTCATTTTGGTTCTTTTGTCTAATAATTTCGATGTCATCAATCTTTTATTAGCATAGTATGTACGATTCCCGCTGGAAATACGTGCATTAATTTCGCTACTTACGGAGTTATTCTGATTGATTTCTGTGCCGAGATATGTATAGGAATCCACTCGTTCGATAGTATAGTTGTCTATTGTGATATTATTTTCATTGTCAGTTATTCTTTTGACTATCATATACTTCGTTTTTGCTTCGTTTATTTTGAGACCTCTTTTTCTTGCTTCAGGATCAATTTGTCTGAACACTTCCATTAGTCGTGGCTTATTCCTACTAATGATGGCTACATCGTCTGCATATGCAATAATTTGTACTGATTTGGTGTTTATATGGCCGGTTATATTGGTTTTTCTGATGACTGCCTCAAGAACTAGGTTGAATAGCATGGTTGATAGGGCATCTCCCTGTCTTGCTCCCATGTTGATGTTAAACAAGGGAGTCAGTTCTCCATCTACTCTGACTGCGGCTTTTGAACCCTGCAATGTCATTTTTATGAGGCTGATGTATTTCTTAGGTATACCTAGATTACAAAGGTCTTCCAGCATTTTGTCTCTTTTCACACTATCAAAAGCTTGTTTAAAGTCTATATACATATTATATAGGTCTATGTCGTATTCATAAGCTTTTTCTTGTATCGTTCTTAGTATGAATATGTTATCTGTAGGAGGTATAGCACAGGTGGAAAAATGTTTCCTAAATGATACCCCCAAGAGCTGGCGAAGTCCGGATATAGACCTGATACGGTAGGGCACACGGTATCAGCTCACAGTCGAAGAACATTTTCCTCAACTCGTAAAAATAAACTGCACACTGTAAGGAAAAATAAGCCTTGAACAAGGACTCAGAAATGGACGACTATTTTGAGTCTACAAATAAAAATAGAAAAGAGACAAGCATATATGCGACCTCGGTCCTCAGAATTGTAGGACCCTGTATAATTTCAGACAGAGAAATTAAAAAGAATGCAGTAGAAGTTGTAAACAGAGTAACGAAATAAGGACAGATAATTTTTCACTTAATAGGTACAGAACTATTGAATGAGTGATGGATTCTACCGTTACTTGACGGACATTCATTTTATATAACAATAAAACACTGAAATTGTTTTCAAAACTTCCACACAATTTATTAAAATATCTTATCACTACAGCTGTTTCGGCAGAGTGCCTTTCTCAAGTGATCTATTTTTGGTCTGTGTTTACAATTTATAGTCTTTAACGGAATATGTTGAGAAAGGGAAAACTGTTTGTCTCAAGTTAGTCATTCAGAATTATGTCTGTTTTTTAATTTGTTAATTTCCATTGATTCTAATAAAAATAGCTTAAGGCCTTTATTTTGGATGTGAAGAATTTGAAATTGGTCATTAAAAGAATGATTATGCTCTAGAAAGTGAAGTGCGTACGTAGAATCTGTTTGTTTACTATTGAACTTTTGTGTTTTTCCATACGTTTGTTTAAAGTTCTACCAGTTTGATCGATGTAAGTTTTTGGGCAGTTGCCATATTTAAGTGTGCATACACCACTGTGCAAGTGTTTTTTCTTTTGGCATTTGTCGTTTTTAATATATTTGCCTAAGTTGTTGTTTGTTCTGAAAGCTGGTGATATTCCTTTCCACCATGAGTATAATTTTAAGTTAATGACATTTAGATAGATCTCAATATCGCAGATACACTTATTTCGTTATTAACTTGACGTTTATTCCTCTTCAGCGGTATTAAATACGTTATATCAATATATGAAATATTGATTATCCTTACATAATATATTGCATAAATAAATGTGAAAATCACCTCCAGCAGACATACTAAAGCGAGACTTAAAAAAACCTAAAAAAGTAAATATTGCTACCAAGAACAAATTGAAAAACCCAAGAATGCAAAATTTTATTATCTACCTATTCATGGTACCAGAATTAGCAAAACTATAAAGTTTATTAACAAGTTGAGAGAATAAATGGACAGAAGGCAGTAAATGAAACAGTAAACGAAGATAACGATTTGTCAGGAATAAAAAATAATTATGCATTGCATCAAATGTTAATCACAATGAAGAGGTGTGCGAACATCAAGTAAAATATTGTTATCAAGTAAAAATCTTTAAACTTTCATCATTAACAACGCAAGTAATGAAAAATAAACAAGCATAAAATAAAACGTTGTTAAAATAACATAAATTTTACAAAATCGTAATTCCCGACACTAACAAACTGACAACAATCTTGGCCATTTTGAATTTGAATAATTCGATATCAAACAGAGAAACTTCCAATTAAAAATATTACTTCTAGGAGGTCCAATAAACACTGCATGTATTTACATAGCAAACAGTATTAACAAGGTACTTAAAAACTACATCAAGAATATTATAAAGTTATTTCTTTGTAGGAGGTAGCTGAACAAATGTAAATAGGAATTAATAAAGTTATTACAATATTGTTAACATGTGAAAAAAAAGTTTGACAAACTACAGATTTAATAGAATCGGCTAGATTTATTTAATTATTTTAAATAAATTCAATGCTTAGCAAAAAAACATGGATACTTGATTTGTTGTGTATTTATTATAATGTTAGTTAATGTTAATTTATTATAATTATTTTAGCAAATGGTATTTATATAATTATTGTAGGAAGTATTGCGAAAACCAAAAAATTTATATAGCAGGTAATGCAAAACATAATATAATTATTATATTGTATATTATATGTAAATTAAAAAGCAAACATTATAATCGTTTACATTATTATCCCTTCTCTTTTTAATTTTAACATAAAATGCTATACTTAACTTTTCCCACCCAATTATTTTACGAGCACGATTACGAGCACGGGCAAACTTACTTGCAGAGACTTTTAGAAGAAGTAGTACTAGATAATAGTGATTGAATCAGTGGCATTTGAAAATAAATCAGAGGAAGAGAAACAGGACATTGAGGAAGTTATAAATCATGACAGAAAAACAGAACAGGAGATGTCAAACGTAGATGAAACAGTTGTGGTTCGTCAGTCTGCCCATCTTTTCTATATAGGTATGTTAAAAAACTAGAATATGTATTAGCAAGTCATGCTAAATTTTTATTGTTTTAGATAAGAACAGTACAACTCTCTGGAAAAAGCATCCTCCAAAACCAAGAACCACTAGAACCAGACAGGATAACATAATAATTCGCTTACCACGGCCTACAAAAAGTACTAGAAATTTAAAGGACGCTGTTGGGATTTGGAATTATTTCTTAGATAGCACGATAATTGGTATCATTGTGGAAAATATAAATAAATACATAGCCTCAGGTTTATTTTTCAACTTCTTCTTTCATTCTCGAAGTTCTGCAAAATAGGCGCTTGTTTTATATTTGTTCGAGCTAAATTTTTTATTTGGTTGTCGGTTGAGAAAACAATTCGAAGCCTAACTCAAACATTTTTACCATTGTTATAACGCTCTTGTAAGACATAAAGCCGTAAGCAATTTTTTTGAAAACACAACACTTTGTTCTTTTATATATGACGCCATTTTTACGTTCTGTAAATAATGGTTTTGCAATTCGAAAATACAGCGGCCATAACCTTTTCGACCCATGTTCCCTGGTGTGTTCTCAGGTTTCTTCAATGATTACTAATCGATGCCAAAAGTCCGAAGGATAGCGCTTTATAAGGTCCAAACATTGTTGAGTGGTCATAGTTTTGCAATTGCCAGCAAACGTGGCACGCAATGGCGTAGTCCATTTGTCAGAGATTTGACATCTAAAAATCATATGAACAAGCGGAACTTTGCTGAGAATTCCAATCCGGATTCCAACTAAGGTGCAAAAAAGTTGACCAGTTTTAACCTTTGGCTTCCCCCAAAACGCCACCTGGCAGGGGGGGGGGGAGGGAAAAACGGCCTTGAAAAAAATGTTTCAACTAAAAATAGTAGCTAAGATAATTTTAAACAAAAACGTTTATTAGCACTTTTTGTGTAGAATGAACCGTTCTTTTAGATGTCCTCCTGATCAAAGTGTCCATTCGATAAAAATCAAACTGCGTTTTAAATGTGAAGAGTGCAGCTTTCGTATGCAATTTTTGTGTTTTGTGACAAATAAAGTCGGTTTTAGGTTTTATAAATAAACGTTGCGCGAAATTGCCGTTATTTACGATTTTCATAAGATCAATTAATGTATCACTTTTATTGACCTGTCGTAATGGTATTATCATTGACAGAGACTAATCTTCAAAATTTATGGCATCAAATTTCGATTTTGAGTTTTGGCAACAAATATAAGGCATTTGAAATTTGTCTAAAATACGCAAAAATTAAACTTTTAAAATATAAACGATCACACTTCACGGGAAAGTGAAGTATGATCGTTTACCTCCAGGAAGGTTGTGTTGAGTGAAATTTGTAGCCCAAGTTAGGTTAGTTTCGAAAAACGTACATGTGTAATAAAAAAAAGAGTAGCTTTAAACGTTTTAGAATATTTGTAATGTCAAAGGTAATTCACCGTTTTTAGCCATATTTCAAATCGTCTCAAATTTATTGCCAAAACTCAAAACCGAAATTTCATGCTATAGGTTTTGAAGATTCTGATCTAAGAATGGAACTTCCTTTCCAGTGACCGGTCAATGAAGTGATAAATTTTATTGATCTCATGGAAATCACAAAAAAATAGCAAAAATCGCGCAAGCTTTATTAATTTAACACTTTTATAAAAACTGACTTCATTGTAGAAATTCGTCGACTACAAAATTCAAAGAACCAAAATTTTACAATAAAGTATGAAAGAGCATTAGTACCAAAATATTTATCGAGCTTTTTTTATTTCCTTTACCTTTTTATTTCTCAAATAATAATGTTTACTGAGAGATGGAAAAACTTATTTCTCCATACCTATGTGTTATTTTTCCAAACATGACAACTTTATGCAACTGTCAAAAATATACTAATGTTTGCAACCCACTAAAATTTGACGTGTATGCGTAGAAAACGCTACAATTTCTAGAACTCATCATTATCATCAGTTGCCGCTACAGCTCTTCGTGAGCCCTGGCCTACCTCAAAACATTCTTCCATCCTTCCCTGTCGAATGTCTGTCTTTTCCATCCTCTTACTCAAATCTCCCTTAAATCGTCCTGCACATCATCCAGATATCTAAGTTTAGGTCTCCTCCTCCTTCTTCTTCCGATAGACCTATTTAGCATGGTTATTTAAGCAGGATCAGTTCTATTCATCTGCATAACATCGCCCACCCATCTGACTCGGTTTATTTTGATGGTTTTCACGATATCTGTGTCACCAAAAAGTCTATTCGCTCCGTGCGTAACCGTGGCGGCGAAATTAGACAAAATTGGACGTATCCTTTTAAATTTTATCAAAAATGTGTGCAAATACATGTTGCGTATTTAATTAGGCTAATAATAGCAAAAATAGTGAGTGCAGTTTTTATACGTTTATTATCGTAAGGCGTAATTAATTCTCGAAGGGATTGTACGTATCGCGACCCGATCCAAATTGTGTCTCAATGATTACTGAAAACTAAAACCCAACACAGAATACGCGTTCTTTGTTTTTAAAAGCCAGGCCATAAACTTTTATTATAGGGCTGGTCGTTATATTAATTTCGTTTCCCATAAATGCAACGCATTCAAAATGTATAATGAAAGAGTCGAGCATATCTAATATCTGTAGTAAATAGACATATTGAAAAAACACATTTCTATTTCTTATGTATATAAACCATTTGCGGAAATGTAAATTTTAATATGAGATTGTTTTATTTAATTTTTGAATACAAAAATTTAATTCGTAATTAGCTTGTCGCTATACATATAAATTAGAGAAAAGAAAAATATTAATATTATTATTATTAAAGAATATTAATATGAAAAAGTAAATATCACATAATCTCAATTTTATGCAATTGGAATAGGAAAAATTTAAATAATATACCATTAAAGATATATCATAAGGCTTCAAGCTAACTGCAGCCTGCCTGATGACTTTAGCTTTTATATCATAACTTTTAGTATTATTGTTTTTAGTTACATGCTCTTCCACATGATAAACGTGATTTGCCACTTTGCCAGTATTAGATTTTTCTCTTCGTTTTCCATTTGGGGTTGAAAAGATAAATTATGATGAATTTTAGAGACCCAGTTCTTAATATAACATCCATTTTGTACATAAACTGGAAAAATATAATTAAAAAACTAATTATTAATAATTGTCAATTTTGTATGTAACATATGTTTAACCTCAAATTTGGAGGTCCAAAACTGTATGATGAAGGCGGTAGGTGTCGCGTTAGTCACGCACGGAGCGAATAGAGTTTAAAATTATATCGCCTATCCACAGGCACTGTTCGTTAACTCCGCCATATATGGTCCTTTTCTTTCAAAGATTCGTAGCAACTCTTCATCTCGGGTTGTCATTGCCCAGGTTTCCGATTCTTAGCACTGGGAGTATAATTGTTTTATAAAGGTTGCACTTTGTAGCTCTTGACATATTCCTTGCTCTTAGTTGAGGGCCTAGTCAACCAAGTCTAGTGTTGGTTTTGCAGTCAACCAGTGACCCTAAGTAGCAAAATTCTTCCACATTTTCTATAGTTTCGTGTTGCAAGTTATTTTGTTGCATTCTTGATATAGTCGACATATATTTAGTTTTCTGCGTGTTAATCAAATAAAATAATTTATTTCACCATGATTTTAATCTTCAAATAGTAAATGGCATTTCAAGAATTCATTTCTTTCAACAAAAATATTCCTTTTTATAATACCAGAGGTTTAGATGACATCGCTCTTTTTTAAAAGCTTCCTTAAGTTTAATCAGTTACCTGCATCTATAAAAAAATGTCTCTCAATAATTTTAAAACGTTGCTCAAACAATATTTCAAAAATTTAGTGTATTTTTCAGACACCAACTACTGTTCATAATATTTATAATATTATAGTAGAATGATTTTTGAAAATGTGGACGGAAGATTTTTTGTAAAATTCTTTTAAATGAGTGTTGTGTCACTCAGATGTTCCTAGAATTTTATGCAATTCTGTAGCGCCCTTTCAAAATAATTACTGTGCATTATTCAATGACGATAGTATAAAACAAAGTATGGAAGTCTCCTAAATATTGAGTAGTCTCCAGAGTTTATGAAAAACGCGGAAACAAATCAATTTAGTTCTTTTTTGCTCCAACATTCATCGATATATTATTATTAGCTATGGTCCACGAAATTTATAATTACATACTTTAAATATAAAGATTAATACCCTAAAAAAAGGTAATACGGTGATGAATACTTTTCGGTAAAAACATAATTGAAAAAATTTACAATACGAAACTGGTGTAACGATAAAAAAGATATTAAGAATTATTTAAGCAAACGTGCGAAAAATTTGTTGTGATAGCTCATGCGTAAACACAAACGTAAACTTTTTCCACGCCAACGAATAAATTGCAAATTTTTTTATGATCTACCAGATCAAATCGCCTATATATCTTTACATCCATAAAATTTTTTGCTCGTAATTTTAACTTTTAATTTAATACATATTTAGTTTTTTCCCGATATATACGTACGCTGTTATGAGATATACAGTGTGTTTCAAGTAGATCTTGAACTAAATTTATATTCAAAAATAATCAAATTTAAAATTTTTACTTCTGCGCTGATCTACACCACTAAAATATTTACATATCTCGTATACTCTATCAAATCGCTATTATTTATGCTAATTACTATTCTAATGAGAATAAGCCTTAATTGAAGGTTAAAATAAGTTAATTAACATTTCAATTTCAACTTGGGAAATCGTCCCTTCTCCGAAAAAAAAAAAAGATTTCCGAAGAGGAAATTGAAACGTCGATAAACTTATTTTAACCTGCAATTGTGGCTTATTCCCATTAAAATAGTAATTACTTTAAAATGCCACAAGAAAATAGCTTCAGAACAAGATTAATTATGCTATTTTTAATGGCATACCCAGCATATTATTGGATTTTTAGATATTTAGATGAAAATTTTTTTGGGCCTACAGTACTGTAGTCACTCGGGTTATTCACCTCCAAATTTTGTAGGACTGAACCGATTCATTTAAAATATGGTAAGTTGATGAGAGAGTGCTTAAATAACAAAAGTTATATGATGCCGATGATAAAGTTAAAACCATGTATGAAGACCGGTTTCCCATTTAATTCTGATAACTTTATTACTAGTGGACCAAGTAACCGAAGATATCTATTACATCTTTATGTATAACATTTTACTGCTCTATTGTGTTCAATCAACTGCTGCAAATCAGCGCTGTTCAACAAGTTTTCGGAATGGTACGGAATATAATATTGAATATTTCGCGAAATGAACATCGAATCTAAAAACTAAAAAACAGGAGTTCGAAAAATTTTGAATATAAAAGTTACTTATTTTTTTTTTGAGGAATCCAAATCTGCAATAAAAAAATGGGAATGCCTACTTCAGATTTTAAAGTTGCTCCCCTCCCTGCTCTATGGGGTGTAGTAGGGGGGGTCGTCGTGTTTAGTGTCATTTTATAGATTTTTTGAAAAATAATAAACACCTATTTTTCAGTTTTTCGATCCGATATTCACTTCGCGAAATATTAGATCGTCCCGTATCTTTCCACACACCCTGTGTATAAATATTATATTCATTGCATTTGCCTTTAATAGAACAAATTCAGCATTCTTACTGAACATAAAATACTTTTCAAGCGATTGGAATTTTAAAGCCACTGTTTTGGGCCCACTGGGCGTTGCTTAATTATTTATCGGTCCTTATATACGCTGTTTACTTTAGTAGACGTACTACATAGCAATCATCCACACATAACCACGATTGATCGGTTTGAGGTTGTGAGCTTATATTTAAATCTGGGACCATTGATCGCCAACATAGCGTCACTACAAGATGAGACAAAACATATATGTGATCTAGCAAAAGTCACCGTAGAAAAGATAGCCAAAATATTGAAGGACTTTCAAATTTCGCGAACTCTAAAAATGAGGTTGATGAACTGCATAATTTTACCAATATTGACAGACGGATGTGAATCTTGGACCTTGCGACAAGCGGAAAGAAGAAAGATAGACGTCACTGAAATGTTCTGTTGGAGAAGAATGTTACGCATTCTGTGCACCGACCACAGGACAAATATTACACTTTTAAATGAGCTAAATTAAATGACATATTAGAACGGCTCGAAAGCCATATGAGTCAAGGAGAAACAAGAAAGTTCTATCATCAAATAAATAGTATTAGAAAAGAATTCAAACCAAGAATCAACTATTGTAATGATAAGGAAGGTAACTTACTTACCAACAAAGAGGATATCCTTTTACGATGGGTAGAGCACTTTCTAGAGTTGCTGGAAGGGGAACCTACTAACAATATAGAGCTGGAATATCGAAATGAGGAACTCGTGGAACCCCCTCGGTAGATGAAGTGAAAATATCTATAGAAAAACTAAGGAACCATAGGTCCCCAGGTAGCGATGGCATCCCAGCAGAGTTATTTAAGCACGGTGGAGAGCAGCTCACCAAGGTGATGCGAGAAATTGTTTGTAGAATTTGGTCTGAGGAGCAAATGCCTGAAGAATGGAGCTTAGGCTTAATTTGCCCGTTACACAAAAAGGGAAACCAACTGGAATGCAATAATTACCGCGGAATTACTCTCCTAAATACAGCATACAAGATATTGTCAAATATTTTGCACGAGAGATTAAAGCCTTATACTGAAATGTTTCTAGGAGAATATCAGGCGGGATTCAGGCGTGGACGTTCAACCATTAACCAGATCTTTACACTACGACAGATCCTCGAAAAAGCGCAAGAGTTTAACATAGATATGTATCATATTTTTGTCGATTTTAAAGCGGCATATGACAGTGTCTTAAGACCAAGTCTTTACAATGCTATGAATGAGTTGGGAATTCCAAAAAAACTCATATGTTTGATAAAAGTGACAATGGCGAAGATGCTATCAGCAGTTAAAATTCAAAACGACTCGTCAACCCCATTTCAAATACATAGGGGGTTAAGGCAGGGAGATGCGCTGGCGTGTCAGCTTTTTAATGTCGCCTTAGAAAAAGTTGTACGAGACGCTAATTTAGATAGCAGGGGAACAATATTTAATAGATCAGTCCAAATTCTAGCATATGCAGACGACGTGGACATTATAACAAGAACTAGGGCGAGAACTGCGGAAATCCTAACCGAGCTAGTAGCAGCAGCAGAACGAATGGGGTTACAGATAAATCAAAATAAAACCAAATTCATGGCGACTAACACAAACACAAGAGCTGGAAATGTTGACACAAATTTAATCATCAATGACCAAAACTTCGAAGCAGTCAAAGAGTTCATATATCTAGGGACATCGGTTAACCCCAATAATAACACATCTGAGGAAATAAAAAGGCGAATAATAATTGCAAACAGGTGTTATCATGGTCTATCAAAGTACTTAGCTAACAAACGTCTGTCTCAAAAAACTCGTATAAGGCTGTATAGAACACTGATAGTCCCCGTTCTCACATATGGATCAGAGGCATGGACGCTAACGAAAACAGATGAATCCGCTCTATCCATTTTTGAAAGAAAGGTGCTACGCAAGATATTCGGAGCGGTCTGTGAGAACGGAGTATGGAGGCGTAGATATAACTTTGAACTGCAGAATATCTACAAGCATACGTTTGGTGGTAAAGATATTACCACTATAATTAAGCGAAACCGCCTGCAGTGGGCAGGACATGTAGCCCGGGCCCCTGAGTCAAACATGATAAAAAAGATTCTAACAGCGCAACCCGTAGGAATGAGAAGACGGGGTAGACCAAAGCTAAGGTGGATGGACGGGGTAACACAAGATGCCGAGAAGATCGGAGTCGGCAACTGGAAAATGCAAGCGAGGCACAGAATAGAATGGCGTAGAAAGCTTGAGAAGGTCGAGGCCCTCTAAGGGCTGTAGCACCAAGATGATGATGATAAATGAGCGAAAAGTCAGCAAACAGCTATCCAGCAAAGTCCATCTCCAACAATTAAAATACTTTGGACATATTATGAAAGGAGACACAGAAAACATGGAAAGACTTATTATCTAAGGAAAGGTAGAAGGCCGAAGATCACGAGGAAAATCCTCAACAAGATGAATCAATCAAATTACAGGAATATTCAAAAGACCTATACATGAGTTAATAAGAGTAGAAATGACCAGAGACAGAGAGATCTTTGGAGACGGACAAAACACGCCATCACGATGACCACTACACTCCCTCCGGGGGGTCAGGGATTAAAGAGAGAGACCTTATAAAATTTTATACTGGTCGACTGATTTTACAACTGGTAAAGATATATCATCACTGTTTCACGAAAACTGAACTAATGATTATTTTCACAATATATTAATTAAAAAGTGCGTAAAAATCATATCATTAACTATGTAAGTACTTCAAATTTTCAAAAGGTTCTGAAACTGTTTTCTTATGACATGTTTAAGTAATGGAGTTGTTGTTCTTTGGTAGTCTGTCAGGTACTATATAAATTTAGATAATGTATATTTTGTTCTCCAAGGATTTTGACTGGATCTTTTTGTAGATTATTGTCCATTTGTGACTAGTTCTTAAATTATCTCGTGGTATTGAATTTTGGCCATGATTATAGTTGCATTACCTTTGCTGGTAAGATTTTTAAGAGCTGAGCTTTTAAAGATTGAATAGATTTAAGTTTCTCTTTACATAAAATACTGTGCAAAAGATAACTAGAAAAAGCATGAAATCGAAAGCAAATGTAAGTAAAGTGGAATTTTAAAAGCTACAAAGAAGAACTCAATTAATGTAGGGCAACGTACTTATACGGAGTCCAAACAATACACAAAATATACACAAAACGGTCAGACCACACACACTCAGGTCACTGGTCCATCTAAGAGCACTCTCGAGATGCCATACGTAGGGGTTTGAAAATAACGGTTCGCCCTCCAGAAGCGCAGCAGCGTCAGAGGTTAATTTGTTAGAATATTTGTTTTAAATTATCAAAAGAGGAAAAAGTGAAAAAATACCTAAAGAGCAATTGAAACTAGCATATCGAGAAAAATTAACGTTTTTTAAAAGATTGAAACTTGCCAACCAGAAAATATTACAATGATTCAAATTCAATTCTCGACACCAATAACAATTTTATTTCTAAAAATTATACGAGCCGTTCATCTTGCTTCGGAGGGCACGTAAAGCCGTCGGCGCCCTGGACTGGTGTGCATCGATATTTAGTTACCCGAAATAGGGTTAAAGATGCAATTGGTACCAGAACCTGTAATCTCCCCGCAAAAATACCGTACGATATTATTATCATTGCCGTAAAATTGAAGGAAAGAAATGGATACTGCAAAGGAAACTCTCCTGGTTGAAAAAGTTGCGAGAATGGTCAGTTTTAACAGCAGAACAATTATTGCTACATGTAGCCCACGACCAAGATCAAAATAAGAATATAAGTATGGTAGTCGTCGCCGCTCCTTAGGAACATGGCCCCTTAAGAACAAGATGTAATATTTGTATATGAAAGTTCCAATATATCTATCATAGTTTTATTATAGCTATATTTTGCATATGTATATTTTATTAAATAATGTAAGTTATTAACCTATTGTTTTATTTACCGTTCCTATTTTTAATAGTTCACCATTCTTCATTCTTTCTTGACAATCGTTGGTCTAGTAATCTCATAAAATATTTCTAGGTTCAAGATGAGGCTATATAAAGATAACAATAATTTATCCATAAAAATAACTGTTGTTTATGCAGACCTGTCTTCTTTATAATTGCTTCTCTAAATAATACGCCTTAGTCCTGAACATAGTCAACATGATAAAAGTCAAATAAACAACTGTTGTATCTACATACATCGCCCATATATTAATTCTAATCGTAACTGCCCAAGTTACAGCATACAATACATTATCAGTTTTAATCACCATACTTCATTTCATTGCCCGGATGATTGATTAAATGTGTCGTATTCCAGTCATAAAGACCCATAAAACGGGAGTTTTCCTTGAAGGCAAATTAAATGATCCGTAAAGATAAAATCTCTACAAAACAGTCATAATTTATGCTTGATAAACAAAAATATACAGAGCCTTTTTTTTCTCAACAGGGTCGTTAGGATTTTGTTTCTTTATCACTTAAAGTGTGGTATATATCACTTTTGACGATTCTATTAAGCATGGGTGCGATGTAATGACCGTTCTGTTTTTAAAAATGAGACTAATTTATTAGGAGATAGGCCAGTACTCGTAAATAATTTTATTTAAAATGTCTATGATATTTTAGTTTTATTTCGGTGCTTGTAATTGAACAATTTGATTAATTCGTAATAACTTATTTCCATTTTGTATAGTATAGATAAAAAAATAATTTTATACTTACCTATAAGGCTATAATACGCTATAACTAGTTTTTAATTTTTACACAATTTGGCTTTTCAAATGGAAGTTAAATTTCATAAACACAGACCGTTTATGAATATTCTTCGGAGTTCCATATCATTCTGTGATCGTTTTAGATACCAGCCAACAGTTGGTCTAACACTCTAATGTTTTTGTTTCGAGTAGGGATCTGTACGTTCCCTTAAAGAATTGTTGATTTTAATGGCAGTGTAGTTGTGTGGGAATAGCATATTTAATTAAATTGTAAATGTATTTGTTAAATAGTTACAAAATGTGAAACCATTTGGTTTTTGTCAGTATATATGAATAAGCATCATATATGTATATGGCAGGATCTTTAAAATCCAAATTGAAACGCTATTTGTTTAAAGGAAGAATAAAAGAAAAATATAATAATGGAGAAAAGAAAAAGACGAAAAGAGATGAAGCTTTTTACATAAAAGAGTGAAGAAAATAAATCAGCACATTTTCTGTTTGGTATATATGGCGTATAATTCCAGTAATCAAATCTTCTGGTAAAGTACGTCCTTGCTAAACGTGTATTAATAGTTTGTGAAACAGGGTTACGAATGTTTGACTGCAACATTAAAATATATCTGCAGGCAGGTCGTCTACTCTAGGTGACTGAATTGCTTTATTTATTTTTTCCATAGTTGGTAGCTAAATTTCTTTCTGTTCCAGTTCTATATCATCTCGACCTTCAGCTGTATGTTCTGAATTAAGTATTCTCCATTAAGTTTTATTATGACTCTTTCAACTCTAATTGGAAATCTGTGAATATACTTGCAAAATACTCTGGCCAATTGGCAATACCAAGCACATTAATAAAAAATCATTGACTTAGTTCACTTGTGTCTTGAAAACTTTTCCTTTTGTGTAAACTGCTTTGTCAAATTTTTGAGTTTGTGTTCCCTATTTAATTTTTTCATTTTTTCAAACTCTTTATTGATTTGTTACCACTTTTTCTGTTTGTCCTTTTGTTGTTCGTCCCTCCTGGATATTCTTTAACATTGCTCCTAGTCCTTCTTTTGATCACTTTCAGATACGCGTCATTCTTGCCTTTGGTAAGCCGCTTGCATTCCTCATCAAACCAGTTATTTCGCTCACCCAGCATTTCATCTGTGTCCTTTTGCAGCATAGTTTTTATAAACTTTCAATTTGTGTTAAGTTCAAACGGATCTGCTTCACTTTTGGGAGCGCTGTTAGTTTACGATTTAATCATATTTGAAAGATTCTTACAACGAGACGTCAGTAGAGTTTAATTTATTAACGTTATATTTAATTATTTTTGGTTTAGCTTTATCGTTTTTGTCGTTTGATATACGTGTTCTAAGACACCAAGCTATGAGATAGTGAACGTAGTCAATATTAGCGCCTCTAAACTTCTGCAGTCTAGTATTTTTAATCCATGTCTTGAATCAATCAGTACGTGGTCTATCTGATTTTCGGTCTGTTGATCTAGGGATGTCGACGTGACTTTATTTATAAGCTTATGTTGGAAGTACCTATATACTACTGATCGTCATATTTAAGTCTCGTCCCATTATCATTGCATTCATGGTGACCTGTATAGTTTTTCTTGTCCGATCTTGCCGTTCATGTCCCAAATAATCAACTTAACGTCGTTATTAGGACATTACCTATATGTTTGTTTTAATTTATAAATAACAGTGAAAATCTATTATTAGGTTGTTAACTCTTTTGTTCACTACAAAACCTATCTCAAAGATATGTTGCGTGTTATTACAGCTGTAACATTCGGTATTTAAGTTTTGGAGCCTACCGGTCCACTTCCATCGTATTTCTTGTATACCTGTTATGTCCATATTACATTTGTTAAGATTGTATAAGAGGCATTTCATCGATTCTGCAGAGTACAATGGTCTCATATTTCATAATTAAAATCGATTTTTTTTGCTTGCGAGGTCGTCTACATAAGGTCCGTCCGGTTTTTGTTTTTTTTTTTTCAGGTTCCGTAACAATATTTTTTTTTCAGGGTAGGCTTTTTAGCGCTACCCCCAACCCCCAAACTTGGAAGAAAGGGACAACTCTGTAACCTAAATATTGTGGGCCTACATATACACAGTTATTAGCATAACACTTATTATTTAAATGATGAAATATTAAGACCAACCTATCTTATTGTATATTTACTATAACTCAAATTTTATTTGAATATAAATACTAGTATTATTTTTCTATTGCATTAATATTACATATTTCAGAAACAAAGAAAGTTACCCACTTTAAAAAGGTACTGGCCTAAAAGGTCCCACGTGAATGTCACGTCTAGTTAACAGAGGTCCTGGATCTTAACCACATTGAAAAATTAGAAGGATCCACATTTTGTGTTACGACATTGTTGATTAAAAAGGATGTGCTTACCGCACATATAAAGCACATGTGTCGTCCTTTTGTAATATATACGACCTTTTTACATGACGAAACAGGAGGAAAATATACAAAAGCTTAAAGTTAAGTTGATTATTCATAGAAATTTATGGTTTGAAATATTTATATAAATTTGTTAAGAGTCAGATAAAATAACAAAAACGTACAACTCTATATATTTTAAACTATATTACAGTTATTTCGATCTTTAAAATAAGGAAGTGAGTTATTTATTTAGTATTTATTTAGTGTTTCGATTCTTCTAGAATTATTACAATTATAACAATATTATATATTTTTGGTTTTTCGTTCTTATTCATTTATGGCGCTCCGTTGGTAGATGGACATAAATGATACTAAAATCCGCCAGTTAAGTTTGTCTAGAAATTAATATGGGGAGAAATACACCTTGCTCTAACTGATTATACAGGGAAAGATCCAAGGAAAGAGAAGCATAGGGAGGCGTAGAATGTCATGGCTGCGCAACCTGAGAGAGTGGTACGGATGTACATCAAATGAACATTTCAGAGCAGCCGTCTCAAAAGTCCGAATAGCTATGATGATTGCCGACCTCCGCCGCGGAGATGGCACTTGAAGAAGAAGAAGAAATTAATATGAATTCAACGATAAATCTTTGTCTTATTTCTGCAGCACTTGCTAGTTTAGTTTTATAAATTCTACTTTTCAAGTATTCCCAATAAAAATAATTTTTAAAATTCAAATCGGATAAACAAGTAGGCCATTCAATACCACCTAATCTACTAATCCATCGTCCGGGAAATGTCTGATCTACATAACGCCGAACATTTACACCTAAATAACCTAGGGCTCCATCTCGCTGAAACTATATCTCATTAAAATTTGCTTCAAACTTGTTTTTCAAGGCAGGTACAATTTCATATCTAAGTAGCATTTGATAATTATCGAATGTTAAATTTTCTTTTTTAAAAAAGGGCTTAATTAACTGAGTACGTATTATACCCGACGATACATTTAGGTTTTGTGATCTTTGAGTATGGATGTCACGTATCCAGTGTGAATTTAACTCACTTTAATACCTTAAATTTTTGTAATTTACATTCCCCCACATCGTAAATATTGCTTCGTCGGAAAAACATATCTTTTTAACGAAGTTTTAGTCAGTTATAATTTTGTTTACCATTATCTCACTAAACTGTAATCTACGGTCCTAGTCATCATCGGTGGTGCACTGCACAGCGTTTATGCGACTAAGTCGAGGAATGGATAAAAATGCATGAGCTAGAACTGGCTGCGGATAGAACCGTAGGCCATTCAATACCACCTAATCTACTAATCCATCGTCCGGGAAATGTCAGATCTACATAACGCCGAACATTTACACCTAAATAACCTAGGGCTCCATCTCGCTGAAACTGTATCTCATTAAAATTTTCTTCAAACTTGTTTTTCGAGGCAGGTACAATTTCATATCTAAGTAGCATTTGATAATTAATCGAATATTAAATTTTCTTTTTTAAAAAGGGCTTAATTAACTGAGTACGTATTATACCCGACGATACATTTAGGTTTTGTGATCTTTGAGTATGGATGTCACGTATCCAGTGTGAATTTAACTCACTTTAATACCTTAAATTTTTGTAATTTACATTCCCCCACATCGTAAATATTGCTTCGTCGGAGAAACATATCTTTTTAACGAAGTTTTAGTCAGTTATAATTTTATTTACCATTGTCTCACTAAACTGTAATCTACGGTCGTAGTCATCATCTTTGGTGCACTGCACAGCGTTTATGCGACCAAGTCGAGAAATGGATGAAAATGCATCACCTAGAACTGGCTGCGGATAAAACCGAGGCTATTTTCTCAACGGACCAAGGAAAAGGGACGGGATAATATTCGAATGTGCAGGAGAGAGAGTGGTTCCAAAGAAATGTGTGAGGTGTAAGTCAAAACGGAAAGTGGGAGCACGTAAAGGCGGTGACTCAAACAGCTGCTGTATCATGCCCACCATCAGAGGGCCCAAAACTGAGAAGAGGAGGGCCCTTCGTTCTATTGTGCAATCCATCGCCCCCTACGCTGCGCCTGTCTGGAGTAATGCAGTTTTAACAAAGCGTACAGAAAACAGCTCACCCGAGCAGATAGGAAGAGTCTATTGGAGGTGGCATGTGCATACAGAACAGTCTCTGCTGAGGCGTTGGGAGTTATTCCGAGGCGTGTATTCCGATGCACGTGCTAGTGAAGTAAAGAGGAAGAATATACGGGAGAGGAAATCAGGACATAGCAACAGAACATTTAAAAAAAGAAGAAAGGGAGAGATCCATAATGGTGTGGCAAGAGAAATGAGACGAGACGAGAAGGGTGGCGCAGTGGACGAAGTCGCTGATTCCTAATCTGAGAAGATGGATGGACTGCAGGCACCGGCGTTTGGATTACTTCCTGACGCAGATGCTAACAGGACATGGTTGCCTCAGGCGCACCTCTACAGATTTGGAAAGGCAGAAAATAAGAAATATCGAACACTGTCTCACACTCTATTGTTATGCAATAGATAGATAGGTGAGAGGAGCCTGCTTGGGAGAGAGTTAGGAAGTAGGTTGAAATCAGTCACGGAACTGGTGGAGGAGATGCTTAGGTCGTCATACCGGTGGAGAACAGTTCAGAGATATGTAAGGAGAACATTGGAGAGAAAGGAACAAGAAAAAAAGCGACCCGAAGGGAGGCAGGGTGTCCAGGAAAAAGCAAGAAGATAAGGCAGAATGAGAAGGATGAGGTTAAACATGAACAGGGAGGAACAGAGGAAGGGAAGAATTCAGTTGTAGTGAAAAAGTCCTAGAATGCGTGAGAATTGTGCGTGAATGAGAGATCGGATAAATGCCGTGCCGATGTTGCATCCCAATCAGGGCGATCCAGCCGGTATTAACGACGACGCGCGATGGTGTCCGAACAACAACTGTACCCGGTCTTGGAAATCATCGTGGTCACACTGGAGAAGTCCTTCATAAACGAGGCTGGAAGGCGGTTCCGCCCACCTTCTAAGATCGAGGTATGTTTCGAACATCTGGACCACCCCACCTCATAAAAGACGAAACAAAAAATCTTCATTTAATTCTTGTAATTTAGGATTTAAATGAATTCTTATGTAATACACGCAAAACTGAAGAATGACCTACATCATGTATGTGTGCAGCTCTGCATGATGGATATGGATCTTCAATCAAACAGTAACTCGCTCTTTTTCATCACAAACCGTCTTTATTCCAGAGCTTTTAAAAACACATAAAATAACTGTTAGCTTTACTTATTAATACAATTTATTTTAATAAACTTCGACCTATTTTTAGTGTTATGAATTAATGTCAAAATCACAGCATTCTATATTTACTTAATTACTTCAAAACTATTTGACACTGAGAAGTTTTATGTATTTAAGTCCATCGTAACTAGATAAAATACCATGTATTACATATGGTTGAACTCGTATTAAAGTGAGGCTTACAATAATAATACAATGTATATAGTGCTGTTTAAAAATAAGTCTTTTAAAAAACTTTTAATGTTGAATCGAAATAAATCATCAGGTTTTCCGTATCTGGCTGACATACGAACCGCACAAGACTAAAAATTTGAAATTATTTTTTTCCATCAAACATATTTAAATATCTGCTTTCTCATGCAATTTCACCGTTTCTAGAACCTCTAAAAGAATACTGCTACAAAGAACCGACTAACGCATTTTCAGAAATGATTCGGTAGGAATACTATAACAAAAAAAAAAGATAATGTATGTTGACGATGATTTTTTCATCATCAAATATATTAAGTGCATTTTTAACTGTGCACAATTAAATTTATTGTGTGGACACATAATTATTTATATGCTAAAAAGGAATAATAAAAATATCGGATTTACCAACCCTCCCAATAGAACTTTTCAATAATCAGTCATTTTTTAAAAACAAAGTGACCGAATCAGATCGACAAAACATTTTAATTAGTGAAAATGTTTGTGCATGGTAATTGTAGTTATTCATCATCATGCTAACTGACTAAAGCTTATTTCCATTTAATATTCAGTAGGGAAATTCAATAGTAAATTTTAATTAATTATATTTCCAGTGTCGAGTTTTTGTTTTCAAATATTCAATCAGGTTGTTAAATATTTTACATCTATTAGTTAATTTTCAGAGAGTCCGAATACATTTTAAAAAATATCCATATATGCTGTTTTGTTAAAAAGTTATATGATGGTATAAATTTACCAGCAATATCATGTTTCATGGAATTTTTTTTATGGTAGTACATCTGAAGTTCAGGTTTTGTAATCGTTACATTCGTTTCAACCATATCCATGTTGTTGAAACGTTGCTTTTTAGACTGAATTTTTAGTTTTGCAAACACGTAGCAACATTTTATTGAATTGTACAGATAACAGTACAATTATTGTGTATCCATGTTTTTGACAAAAGCGTTGCACAAGGTTCGATGAATGTGACATTGTCGTGATAAAGAAATCAGTCACCGCTCGCCCAAAAATTGGGACGTCTTTTTCTCACTGTAGCACATAATCTTTTAGAATCCAAAAGTAAAATTCTCTGTAGGCTGTCCGACCGCTTGGAGCTCATTAATTGACCGCAAGACTTTTATAATAAAGAAAAACCGATGGAAGTTTATATTAATATTGTTATCGGATCATAGTCAAGAACCCATGATTTTTCACCGGATAAAACTTTTTTAAAGATATCTTTATCATTAGCGACCATTTCTAAGTAGTTGTAGAAAGACAGAAGAAATTTAGTATGCTATCGAATTGTATCGATGCTAATACACTTGTGTATACTTGTGTTTTGGCAAAGAGTGTTGGGGTAAGGATGTGACATTACCGTCATAAAGAAATTAGTCCTCGCTCGCCCAAAATGGGGACGTTTTCATCTCACGGAATCTGTGGCACGCCATCTTTTAGAACTTAAAAGTAAAATTGTTTGTTGACTGTCTGACCACTTTTGAAACTCATTTGGTCCACACGACCTTTATCATTAACAAAAAATGAGTATAGTTTGGATGAAAGCTTATATTGTTAAGACTATTTTGTTTTCGGATCATAATCACAAACCCATGATTTTTCACCGGATGAAACTTTTAAAGATACTAGGATGTAAAGTAGTCTTCCGTGACGATGATGACTCCCTTATTAGACTTCAATTTCTCCCCGGCGTGTGACCTTTTCAAGTTTAGAAACAAAAAGACGCCGCACAAGCCCAAATCTGGAGAACACGATGAATGAGTCTGTAGTTTGTATCCCAATTTGGCCATGGCGACGGCGAAGGTGTAAGCCGGTGCATTGTCATTGTGGAAGATCACTGTTTTCTTCAGCAAATGGGGTGATTTTTTTGCAACTATTCATCGAGTCGGCCCAATAATTCGGCACAGTAGAGCCTTTTTACCGTTTTGCCCTTCATATAGTTACCGTAGATTATATTTCGTGAATCCTAGAAAACGGTGGCCATCATCTTTCAGACCGATAGGATAGTCTTCACCTTCTTTGGAGCATGTTCTCCGGGTGATATTCAATGTTTCGACTGTTCCTTAGTCTGTAGCATATAACAGTGGATAGTGGATCCATATTTCGTCGACGGTTATTAAACGACTAGAATCTCCTTCGGATTACGCTTAAACAGGGTCAAACACTACTCTGAAGTGGTCTTACTCGCGCTTGT
Organism: Diabrotica undecimpunctata; assembly: GCF_040954645.1. Lineage (NCBI taxonomy): Eukaryota > Metazoa > Arthropoda > Insecta > Coleoptera > Chrysomelidae > Diabrotica > Diabrotica undecimpunctata. The sequence goes on from NC_092808.1 coordinate 49,953,713, forward strand.
TGTTCGGAGTGAGAAAACCTGGCATCTATCGCGCTGACTTTCTCGTTCTCAAAATTTTATGCAGGATATGACAAATGTGGTTGTTTGGGATTACTATCTCAGCTATCTCGTGCACCTTCAATCGGTGGTCTGCCAATACGAGGTCGTGGATTTTTGTCACGTTATACTCCGTTGTAGCCATTTTCGGGGCACCTAGGCATGGCTGCCTGATCAAGAACCGACATATTACCACGTTGAAACTCGTTAAATCAATTGTTGATGGTTGTCATCAAAGAAAAGACACCGTATACAAAATCCAAGCGTTCTCTAAATTTTCTGTGTTCTAAACTACAGGGACACGCCCGCTGCCACATGTGGTCAAAACAAAACTACGAGTCTGATTCAGCTGAAATTTGGACACTAGCCGTCTACAAGAATGTATTACACGATAGTAGATTATTCTTATGATAGTTACTCCATCGAGCGGTGGGGCTAAGTACTTATCAAACCGCCTAGTATCTTTATCATTAGCGACCATTTCTAAGTTGTCCAAGGACTTTTAAGCAAATCTTTTTCTGCTCTGTGTTGAGTCATTTTGAGATGAATTTAGCATGTACGAGAATTATTCTCAAACTCTCATAGGTAATTCGTTAAAGCAAGTTTGCAGAATTCAAAAATCGCTTTCTACTTCGAACACATATATATATATATATATATATATATATATATATATATATATATATATATATATATATATATATATTATTGTGATATTTAAAGTCTTGGTGCGCCAAGCAATAATTAGCTAATTAATTTTTTATTAATTAAAATTATTTAAATGATATGATTATGACTCTATCACAATTTTTAATTCTTTTATCTCAGGGTTAAATTCGTGCTTCAATATCTATGCTATTACATGTGAAAGGTAAGGTCCAAAGAATACCGGAATAATAAAAAACACATATGATCTAACACTATATATTGAAATAAAAATACTGAAATAATTCACACTCAAAAGTTTTCAATAAACAAATCTCATATAATGATTCTCAAAATTGTGTTCTACGTACGTGAACAATCAAAATTAATGGTACAAACAATATTAATTGAAATCTCAAAATCCCAAACTATTCTAACTCTCCTAATCAAAATACTTATATCCTTTCTAAATTAAGTGTAAAAATTGTGTTATCAATAAAAGAAAAAAAAACTGCAGAAAACAAAATATCTCTCTCTGATGATGAGTGGTCCAAATCCTTGTTCCTTGTAGACTATATTATCTCCTCTCAAACGCTCCCTATGTAATCAGCAATCTTACAACAGATTGTTGCAAGTATATCGTCCTTAATGATCTCCTTTAAAAGCACAAATCATTCAAATTATGATAGCCTTTCTCCTCTCGATAAACTGAATCTCTCGTTGGCCCGAGTGAAAAATGACTCTTGGAATATCTTCTCTTTACGATAAACTGAATCTCTCGTTGGCCTGAACAGTGACTCTTGGAATATAAGTAGAAAAATATGACTTACAATATTTTGTTGCTTCAGCTTCTGTCAGATACACTAACTCCACAAAAACTTACTAACGTTCAACACTACTGCTTGCTACTTCTCGGGAACCGCCAGAGAACAATCCCTGTTCGTCTTACAGACTTGGAAAACCAACTGATTATCTTTTCTCTCTCCTAAATCTAGCTAAACTTTCATTACTACATACCTATCCCACCTCTTTCAATCTCCGCCAATCAAAACTCGTCACAATTCCCCCATTTTTTCATTTCAATAAAAAACAAATTTTTACCTATAATTATAAAATTTCCTAAAACTTATTTACAAATATTTTTCTATAATTCTTAAAAACTAACAAAAACCTCTTTCTAAAATGTCTTCTATTGTCTCTAATCACTGCATTAATGTTTTTGGAAAACCCGTTCAATTGTCTTTGGATTTCACTTAAAATTATGCGGGTCACTCAAGTATAACAAAGAAATAATTTATGTATAGCTTATATTTTGTTTAGTACAGGTAATCCAAGAATTTAATAACTTTCCTTCTTCGAAATGTTTGTTGGTTGTTATCTTACTTATCTGAATTATTTTAATGTTTTTGAACTTTGAAATATTTTAATCAACCCAATATTTTTCTCGATTTTGCATATCATAACAATATATATATATATATATATATATATATATATATATATATATATATATATATAGTCACAAGTCTAATAACACGTTGATATTTTTCGGTGTTGTTGGTTTGTAAGGTCGACCAGAACGCCGGTCGCCGATGAATTGTTCTTTTGTCTATGGTTTCATACGAATTTTGCATCATTTGACTAGTTTCCGTACTTCTCAACATGCAGAACAGCTAAGATGGGGGAGTCATTACCTACACGGCGCGTCACAATAGCATTGGGTGACATTGCCAAGGGCAACGTTGCCAAACCTTAACAGGAGAACAGTATCTCTAAAACACTGTAGAGAATTTGTCCATTTATATCTAATTTGCATAATAAAGAGTGTTTTTTTAGAGGTACCTATAAAACTTTGAAATGAAATAAAGCAAAGATATTTTTTTTAAATTGACATGAAATTACCTTTATTGGAAACGGCAGTTATGTTTGTTAACTAGCTATTCAACCAAATGTGAGCTTTGCCGCTGAACATAATTCGCCTATGAAAATCGGGATCAAAGGCAATCTGGTTTTGGGCCCATTCACCGCATTTACGCATTGCTAGATGATCGTGTATCTTCAATTCCTACACGAGTTGTATTTTGTAAGCACGCAAACCAGGATTTTTCCATAAAATCTTCCATAAAGTGGATGGACACATATCCAATCCAACTGCTTTGCACGATGACGGAGAGACTGATTCGGGTCTTCTTCTATGCTATTCTCTACAGCAATAACAACTTTTTTTATACGCACTGTATGACATCTCTGTGGATGCGTTTTATAATTTAGAGTAAACTTGATGCGAAAACGTTTTATGGTTAATCGAATAAATTGCTCTGGTAGACTATTATGTTGATCATAAAATGGACATAATGTGCGATACGTATTTCGAACAGAACCATTTTAATAACAATCTTTAAAATAAATTTGCACAATTTGGAAGCCTTAATACATAAATCACTTGACAGCTGTCAAAATGGCCGACAGTTAAAAACGTGTTGCCAACTTACATTTCTATACCTCTAAAAAAACCCTGTTATTTATACTGTCACTTGCCATTTACTGGTACATCGATATGGAAGTGATATTCGATAATTTTTGGTTTAACTGTGTTAATTTCACTATTTTCTTAATTTTTTTTTTAATAGTTTACGTTTTTTGTGTGTCTATTGGTTGGCTTCAATATTTTTGTTGTGCTGATGCATTTATATACGTAGTAAATTGGTTACATAACTAAAATATTTTTTTGAGTATAAAGTATTTAACAGACATAATAGTAAGGTTTTGTTTTCATTGTAAATCACATTCTTTACCCATTGTCTATAAAATTTATAATTTAAATAAGGATTGTAACTATGATGACCAGTATAAAATACCTTTTATACGATCTTTTTAATTTCACAACTTTAATAAATGATCTATACAAAACATATTTGATTGACTTCTACAAAAGAGTGCATATTAAACACTGAAAAAGATCGATCTGAGAGGTGAAAGAGAAGGTTGATAGTGCTATTAGCGTATCAAAAGGGACTAAACATATTATTACCGGGAAGAAATTACTTTTTAGATAAGAAACGGATAAGCAGTTTTAATTAAAGTTTACTAATTTTGGTTTCAGTATGTATGGGATGAGGAGATTGACAGTTTAATAAAGTAATTTATCTTTATAAAAATATCTTTACGTATTATGGTATAAAATTTCCTTATTAATAATACAAGTAATCTACTGTTGTTTTAAAATAAAATAAACCAAATAAAGGAAACCAAAGAAATAAAAGAAATTTTAATAATTAGATTTGAAACTTTTTTACAGATCTTACATGATCTTTAAAGGAACAATCTCCAATAGATACGAGCCATCGAGACTAATCGTAATTACGGTATATTATGCTGTTTAGATTTAATAGAGGCAGGTTAGAATTTTTTTAATGGCATAGACTAGGTGTTAAGTCAAAATATGACTAATATATCAAACTTAAAAAATTAATGACGGCAAAATATCAATAAAAAAGAGTTGAATAATATGATTTAAGTACTAAAATTAAAATAAGATTCAAATTAAATACAGCTTCTTTTCAACATCATCAGTGTGTTCAAAGAACGATATACATAATATAATATAATATAATTCCAAATAATTTTCTTTGTGGTAGAGGTAATGGATTATCTAAACGGCTATGACTTTTACATGCTCAAAGTACAAACTTACGCTTCGCCGTAGACACAGGGTTGAGACATTTTTCATATTTTTGATGATACAATGCTGTTTATTGCCGATTTTTTGTAGTCAACTCCAAAATACAATTATTGAATCTATTTATAATAAAAAATAGCAGTCTTTTGTAATCACAGACTAGATTTCTTTTATTAATTATTTTTAAAAACACTTTTTTGTCCCAACGTGGCCCAAGTAGTGGGCTAGCTTGAGACAAATCCAAAACAACTAAAATTCTTTAAAACATTCGTTATATATTTCCCAATACCAAATGGCATATACAAATAAATTTAAAAAAAAAACGAGTTCTGAACGAATGTCTATATTATCGAACTTGGCGCCAAATGAAATAAAGGACTTTTTGTACCTCCGCAATAAGAATTAATTTCAGGAAAATCCTGATAATGACCAAACTCAAAATCTTTAAATGATTCGGCATCTGAGGAATCAGACAGGAATGAATCAGCATCTCTCTCTTAATTTTCTCTTGGATCCTTTAGAGAGAGCAATTGCTTTCTTTCCTTTTTCTCACGATGTTTTTTTTTTCGATTTCTAACTTCTCCGGCGTATCAGTTATCAATTTTGATTCGGTTTTTCTTATCATTTTAAGATTTCTTCGGGTTTCTGCTTTGGGATAACCCACCAATTATTTTGGATTTCTGAAGAGCTGACATTTCTCGTCAGTTTACGATTTGTATGACCCTCCTCTACTATTGCATTTCTATCGGTTACGTTACTAATCAAAAAGTCACTCTCATCGAAGAATTATTGATTAAAAGATACCATTCCGCATTTTTTAAAACCGGCCTTTAGTTACTGGCAGATTTGATACATTTATCAAACGCATATCCGATACATTCTGATATTTGAAAAATTGTAATTGGCTTTCCTGGATTTCTCATCATCCATCAGTCCATAACAGTGTTATCTCTCTCCAATGGCGCTAGAGCCCAAATCGAGCTTTGGCCTCCTCCAAACTATACCTCCAACCTTACTGGTTCCGCTCCAATCTTTTCCAGGTTCTGACGTCTAGCAAATTATGCGCGTCCACTGCAACGTTAATCCTCCCACCTTTTCCGTGACCTTCCTTTTGGTCTTGCGCCCTGCATTTTACTATCTAGGGCTCTTTTTGACAATTTTTCGGTCTATATTCTGAACAGCCCATCGAAGTCTTTAAAGTTTACATAACACTGTTATAGTATGTTTTAAATGGTGCATAAACATCCACATCCAGTGGATGCAATTTATTGGAATAATATGGCAGTACAGTTAGCATAATAACTCCGTTGTCTTTTCCAAATTTATTGTCTCAATGGAGAAGGCTTTCTTGATTATACAAGATCAGTAATGTTGGATATGTTTGGGAACTGTTGGACTGTTGTATAAAATGCCGCATAGCAGCTGTCAATATTCAGAGTTCATCCATCCTGAGGGATTTGTAAGTCCTAATGTAGGATTTAGGTCCCAAATGTTATTGATTTGTTTTACTCCCCTTGGTGCAAGATATTTTGATAACTTTTGTACAGTTGTGGTCGATATTTTATCTAAATTAAAATTGTGTGTGCCTTGAAAATCATCAAAACGTCCGCTAAATTTCGAAAAAATACATCCCCATTACAGCGATTAAATATTGTAGCCGTGGATAAGCTGCAACCTTCTGGTTGGCGGATACTGAGTTTAGGATGTCTCTTTCTGAAACCATAAAGCCAGTAAAGTCTAGCAGACTTCATTTCTTCCCATTTCTGAGGCATATGAATATTGCTATATAGACTGAGTTCGTAAGCCAGTAGCCTCACGTCTTATCTAGACTTTCCGTAGCTGCACAAGAGCAAACTCTTGTGCAGCTATCGACTCAATCCCATAGCTGATTTGCTATGGACTGTCCAAGTTGATCACCACATTATTTTTTATAGTTGATACTACAAGACTATTTTGGTACTTGACATAAACTTTAATTGTGCATTATAAATTCTCTCATTTCCATCAGCTAGTGATCTGTTTTATCCTGATATTTTTGGCATTTAAAAAAATCTTTTTATCTATCTTTTTTAACACAATTTTCACAATGATCATTTTCGGGAACACGAATTTTATGTAGGTGTGTGGGATAACAGGCGTGGCCAAATCAAAAATGAATATGTTAAGCCATTTAAATATAAGTGTTAGTACCTGAAGTTTATGATTTTTTATAGTCAATATAACGGTCATTTATAAACATACAATATTCAGAGTTTTATTAAGAAAACTGACGACACGTTAGGTAATCTATAAGTTATTCTGTAGAAGATATTAAAATAGCAATCCGCGATATTGGACAGACTGCTATAATTACATATCTTATGGAAAACCTTTTTTTAGTGCCTTATTTATTTCCAATAGGTTGAAAGCGACAAAAAGACTGTAGGTGTCTGATTATCGCTCAAAAACAATAAGATATTTTAAAAGAATGAAAAGAAGCTGGACAACCGTTACAACATAAAACCGAAGAGAGTTTCAGTTTTTGGAAAGAAACAGGTGATCAGCTAAAATAAAATTAATAGCTATTTAACTGTAGTTTTATTTAAGACGAGATTACAAAAAAACTGGAAATTTATGACCGTCATGCCAAAAATATTATTATTTAATGACTAATGGGAGACGATAAAGCTATTTGATGCCAGTAACATATCTCCCGTTATTATTAATGTAAATTATGAATCAGACTTATGATTTATACATGAAAAACATCCAAAAGGTGCCACTTTGTTTAAACATTGTTTTGTTAATTGTAATCACCACAGAATTAAAACGATGGATATTTTTAAACAAGTGAAGGAACAGAATAAATACATGGCATATAATTGCAAAATACTTTTTTGTCTTTTCTTTCATTAATGATATGAAAATCACAAACATGAAATTTTTCACTTCATTGTAATGTTATGAAAATAATAGTTTTCAATATCATCTTTGTTATTAAAAACCAAAGGTAGTATTACAATAATTTACACTTTAATCAAATATTTAATAAACCAACAAGCAAAAATCTTGTAATAAATAATGTTTAGATGTCGTTCCGTGAAACTTAAGAAATTTTCCGATTTGCCATCTCAATTTTCTGGCTTACCAGTGACAATATTGAATATTATTATCATAAATATTTTGCTTTTCTTCTCGTGATTCGTATTTATTGATTTCATTCAATATAAAAGATAATGTAGTAGAAACTAAAATCTATCCAAACAAAAGTCACAGAAAACTTAATAAGGTAAAATGAAACGAAAAATGGTAACTTTGTGAATACTTAAAATTATGGTTAGTAAAAACAGTTTTTTGAAAAGAAAAACGAACATAGGTTTTTTCAATTTTTTACTTTAGAATAAAACTAAAACATAAGCCTCAAAGTTTGAGTTACGCACTTATCGCAAATATCTACGCACTTTTTAATTTAAAAATATTGAGAAATAAATAATATAGTTCAGTTCCTTAACAACATTGAAACAGTACTAAAAATTATTCTTTTCGACATGTTGAATAAATTAAAGAGGATGTGTGTGTTTTTTATTTAAAAAAAAAACAGTTTATTGGTATTCAAAAATTTTGCTTTAGAAAAAAAGAGTAGCCAAATGGTATTTTATAATTGCATGAAAATTGTTGTTACTCGAACGAGTATCTTTATGTCTAAACTAAACTAACTTCCTTAATAGATATTTTGTTCCTTTTCATAAAGTTTATATAAAAACATTAATAAGCCCGTAAATTCTATAAAATACGTGTACAATTAAGGCATGAACATAGGCGAAATTATTAAAATAATTTCAGAGTTTCAGAGTTTTTTATCATAGGTGTGGTTCAAAATAATCACGAAAGGTAATTCAATGATATACAGATTATAGCTGAATCAAGTTTATAGAAAAGCTTACCAATATTACTGTTATATAAACTCGCACACTGGTAGTCATCATATAAGCAGAGTTCACGCGCAGTGGTTTCTCGTACGAGTTTTAATTGTCTTTAGCGGATTATTGGTATTTGACTATAACTGTTTCTTTGTGATTAGTCGTTCACTAAGAGAGGAGGAGAGAGTATAAAAGCGTCTGTTATCTACGGCAATCAAATTAAGAGAAGTCAAAAAAGCGTCTGGTGTGTACGGGAACCAATATGTAAGAGAGGTAAAAACACGTCTGTAGTCTGCAGGAACCAATATCATAGAGCGAGAAAAATACGTCTGTTGTCTACTTTTACTGTACCTCTTTCTTGAAGGTGGGGTTAGAGTCGAAGTAAGAAGTATTACGAAGGGTTGGATTAAATGATGATATTGATATTAATAATTATATAAATGACACAACAAAAAATAAAATATTGTTTTTTCCCATGTGAAAAATTAACAATATGGTAATGAAAAATTGAAAGCAGTACCCCCCTTTTGACTTCTTTGGTCTTCCTCCTCTCTGTATTTAGGGTCTTGATACCTATAGGATTTTTAGCAACAAATGTTTTCAGTTTGAGGGAAATTTAGATTTTGGAATTTGATACACCTCTTCTTCTTAAGGTACCTTCCCCATTACCGAAGGCTGGCGATACAGCAAATTATTCGCCATCTTGAGCTGTTTTTAATAATGAATGTGCGTGCATGACTGTACACTCTCTAACATTCTTCAGCCAGGAGCATTTTTTCGGTCTGGACCTGTTCTTCTTTCCACTTTCTCTTCCAATATGAGTCATCCTATGTCCTAGAATCCTAGATAACTCGTTTTTCTGTTTTTTACAATATTTGGGACTTCTCTCTCCCCCATACTTCTCAGCACCTTATTATTGATCACGTGATCTGTCCAAGAGATCTTCAGGATCCTTCGAAAAATACTCATCTCAAAGGCTTCTATACGTCTTATACTTGTAATTCTAAGAGTCCATGTTTCGACTGCATATAAAAGTATGGAATAAATGAATGTTTTAAATCTTGAGTGAGTTCTTCTCAACAGAAGATATGATAACGACCCTAATTTAGTGGAAATTTTACTAGGCAAATGTCAACAAATCTGATGTAATATGTGTCTTAAAATATACTTTCTTCATTCCCATTTCTACTTTTTCCCCTAGTGGCAACATTTCAATAATCGAAAAAAAGTATCAAAGTACTTCGTTCATGTTGACTTCAAATGATAATCATCATTAATAATACGTGTATAAAATCTCTAACAAGGCTTTTATATAAATGACATTTAGCAAAAGTTGTCATATTCTTAAAAATATCGAAAATGTTTCGCCAATATCAATAGATATCTAGAGTTTTAAAGAATACAAAGAAATATGTGGAAGAACCAGTTGTTGATTTCTTTATAATGAATGTTGACCAAAATCAGATTGGAATATGAGGTGCTCTGTGCTTATTTTAAGCCAAATATTAATCCAAGAAACAAAGAATAATAATTTCAAAAAAGTAATTTACCGCTAGTAATCATGAATGGATTTGCTATTTATTATTGTTGTTTCATTTTAAATAAAAATATTAATTATGAGTTAAAAAAAACTAAAAAAATAAAATATCATTTATTTGAATATTGATAAAAGACTTCAATAACTCTAGTTGTAAAGCTACCAACGTGACATCGTATTTTTTGCCACGATGATTTCGTTGTTTCTGATTCGATTCAATCATACTAGCAATGTATCATAACATGTTTAGTTTATCAATCCAATCGAAAACAGAAGAGACAGAAGACAACAGGTTAATCCTATTACTAAAACAGATTGTTTCACCCTAATATCAAACAATATTCAATCAATACATTCTCCAAATACGCTGTGACAGAAAGCAAGAAGAAGACAAATATTGACGATATTGGAGACAGAGCAGGACTAATTTTTTAGTAAAAACAGTAAATAAAAACCAATATTTTATTGTGTTCTTTTTTTTATTATTTATTTAAATTCATATTGTTTGATATTAGCATCAAATGCTAAACCGAAAATATGGTAGTTATAGTTTTTCTCAAAATAGGAATATCTGTCTATTGCAATTATTGCAATTATTGCTCGTTCTGAAATTGTATCTTACGGATTGTAAGAGGTCTCCCAATAAGAATGTCCTGATGTTTTTTTTTAAACGAAAACGGTAAAAATTGCTTTAAATAAAAAAAAAATTTATTGCAAAATATTCGACTAATTTTGCGACTACGTTTGCAGGAGCGAATCCGATGAACCCAATTTTCGGTCACTTTATGCAAAATATCCTCATTAATCTCACGAATGGGGTGCTCTATGTTCCTCTTCAAGTTTTCAATAGAGTGTGGTTTGTTCACATAGACTAATGACTTAACATATCCTCATAAAAAATAATCCAACGGTGTTAAATCGTAGCTTTTTGGAGGCCAAGCATATGGTCGAAGTTGCTGAATTCTCCTGGGATCTCTGGCATCAAGAGAAATCAATATTTTCGGGAACTTTTCCTTCAATAAATCAATGGTTGGGGCAGTAGTGTGACATGTTTCCGTCTTGTTGAAAAAACATGCCATCCAAATCCATTTCATGCAACTAAGGCCACAAAAAATCCGTTATCATCGATCCATACCTTTCACTGTTGACTGTTACACCATGTTCGAAAAAATAAGGTCCGATGATGCCACCATGCCATAAACCGCACCAGACAATGACTTTTTCTGGATGCAAAGGCTTCTCAAGAATTTCATGTGGATTATTTTCACTCCAAAAACGACAATTTTGCTTATCCACAAAGCCGTTTAACCAAAAATGAGCTTTATCGGAGAAGATTATGTTTTTGAAAAAATCGCCATCATTTTCGAGTTCGTCTAAAGCCCAATCAGCGAACAAACGTCGCTTATGATGGTCAAGTGGCTTCAGTTCTTGAGTCAGAACAATCTTGTAAGGGTGTAGGCCTAAATCTTTTCTCAGAATTCGCCAAGTTGTCATTCTGGTGAGTCCAAGTTTGTGAGAACGACGATTTTCGGACACATTTGCAAAAATGAAAAGCAAAATGTTTTCGCAACAATTGACTAAAAGACACTTACGACACTTTGGCAAAAATTTGTAGATATGTGTCGATATTTTCTAAAAAATCTAAGAGTTAGAAGTATTAGACGACCTCGCAAAAGATGGAATGTCAACCTTCCATAGAGGTATTAATCCGCCAATGAATAAACAGAATTGCTTATAGAGAGAAAGAAGAAGAAGAGGATTTTTATGTCTGTGTAAGTTATAGAATTCACAATTTTTGTAAGACTTTTCTTTTGTTTTTAAGTAAAGATGATATCTCAGATTTGGATGGTACTTCTATAATCTGTGTGGAAACAGGGTTCTCGCAATGTTTGATCATGGTTTTTTAAAGTACACCTTTTAAAGAAATATTTTCGTTCAGACCCTGTTACCTTATGTCAAGAATAAAACGAATTTCTTGGTAATACCAAAAATTTTCCTGTATCCTCACATACAAATACACTGCCGACAATTTAATTAGGGTCACCCTGTAATTTGATTTTATTTTAGAAATTATTATACTTTTTTTCCTGTTTTCGGTTGTAACACAGTTTACTTATGGATTGCTTGAAAAAAAAATGTTGCTGTTTCGATAAGCGTTTGAGATAAAAAGGGCCGCTTACCCTAATTCTTAAAATCCATTATCAGCATAGTTTTTGTTTCTGTGGTTTTAACGGCAATTGTAAATTGTTTTTGTAGCGTTGTCACTGTCATTGTATTGCAATAAACATAAGTTCTGTTGTGGCGGCAAGAATTGTGGCGCTGCTATAAAATGGCCACGGTCAATGCGAAACTGCGAGAAACTTGGTGTAAGTCTCTCAAGTGTGCAACGAGGCAGAATTACACAACTAGGGATGACAGCTTTGTCGTATCTAGTCCTTGGAGAAATCGAACGATCACGTAATTTTCCTTCAAAATTATTTACAAGAAGTGAGAAATGTAAACGTAAGTAAATGAACAGTTAGGAAGCTACTTCATGATGCTGGTATAAACACTGAATTCCCAGATTGAATTTTGCACTAGAACACTTGGCTTGGACAATATAAGAATCTAGTCGTGTCTTATTTTTCGATGAATCGAGATTCTGCCTTACGGGTTCAGAGAATCTTCCACAGAATGTGATCCAAAATCTGATCCAAAGCATGCCTCATCGTTTGCTATAATACCAGAGAGAGAATACTCGCTACGGAAGTTCTTAAAATTTCTTTTGTTTCAACAAAAAAAGAATCCTTTGTCCTTTTTCAAAATTGTCCCTTTTCAATATTTAGTATATCAAAGGAAAATATGTTCATTGTCATTACTTTCAGTAAACTATGAGGGATAAAAACGTTGTTTTCCTTAAGCAATCAGTTACGAAACTATGTTACAACCAAAAATAGTTAAAAAAGAGTATTAATTTATAAAATAAATTTAAATTACGGGGTGACCCTAATTTTATGCTCGGCAGTGTATTATAAAGCAATCATAACTTTAAATAAATACCTATAGTGTTCTCCTTCCCAAAATGTATACTTTACCCAAGTAACCATCGTAACAGAATCCATCTCTGCTAAAACCGCCAAGAGGGATGATCGGAAAAGTTGTTTTCAACATTCCGCGTGTTCAGCAGGAAATTGGTATTTCCTAATGGCAAATTAGTCGGACAGAACTGAGGTAAATAAACGAAATTGATATCGATGTCTACGAGAATTGCTTCAAATAGATACAGCGTCTCGTCAAATATTTGGAATTTGGAGTCAAACTTATTACAATACAAAATGACTAGTTACAATTTTCCGTAGAATTAACTGAATAAACGACAGAAATATGTTGATTACAGATTTACTTCTTAATATCGCTATAAAATAGGTTGACTAAAATAGAAAATTGTAGTTAGTACAAAAGATATTGAAATGCGCCATATATTCAACATTTGTAAATAGACTCTTAATTACTTAAGCCCTTCCGGATTTGCACAGTCGTCGAAATGATTGACAAGTTCAATTATTTGGACTTGTCAGTGGCTAAAAGTGACTGTAAGTCACTATACAACGAAGCATATGTGCTCAAGGCCAATATTGATTGTAACTTAAAAGTAAACAATTATTCACATGTGGTTTATTAAAAAAATAAAACTGGGTCAATTATAAAAATAAAACAATAATTTAAATGTTATCGTCATGAGAATTAACTCGACAATCCTTTGTGGATCTTGGCCTGATCACAGAGAAGTCGCTACTCCCGTCGATTCCTAGCAACTCCCATCCATATTCTGACCATTAGAATCTTAAAGACTTCTTCTGCATCATTTATCCATCTTCTATGCAGTCGTCCTCTACTTGTTTTGCCCTTTGGGTTTTAGAATGTCAATTTCTTCGTGTACTTAGTATCTGACATCCTAGTAATATGTAGGTACAGCCCTCTTAGTCTCTTCACCTTAATAAATTTCACAATATCTGGATCTTAGCATAGTAAAGTTTAAGTGTAATCAACATAAAACACGAATTTATAACTTCAAATCAACCTCAAAAATAAAAAATACACAAGATGAGAAAAAAAAAAAAACAAAAAAAGTAATCTCCAAAACCCAAATAAGACGCAACCCTAGGAAGGGACGTCAAAATCATTCTGCAGGAAAAGAATTGTAATTACTGACGAATACTAATACTATGGAAATACACAAGAGGAATTGTCTAATAGATAAATAAAGTTAACAGAATAGCGGAACATCTTAAAAATGCAATCTGGTGCCATAAATAGGATGGTCCAAGATGTGTAAGGTAGCATTCAGGCAAGTTATGGACTTGACTAGCTAGACTAGACCCTATATAAAGCACATAAGATGATAATGAAAATGTGTGAAATGATAAGATAGTCAGAGATATCACAGAAAAAAAGCTATAATGCAGACATCGTATACATAGATCTCAATAATTTAATGATAAAAGCGACGTATTCCTATCAAAGAAGTAAAAATAGAACTGTCCAATCTTCGGCACCATAACGAAGAATAGAATGAATATAAACATTTTACCATCCGATATCGGATTTGCAGAGTAAGTTTTCGGTTACTCAGAAATTTCCTCATCTTCAAAAAGGCTGCTCTTGATTGAAAATTAACGTTTTTGGAGGTAAGGATTGGGGGTGGGGCCACCCCAATATTATACCTTATGCAATACTTATTAATTTTATGCCTCAGAGTTTTTGGAAAACTTATTTACTCGATTTTAAAATAACAACTGGAGATAAGATCCTTTACGTCTAAGGGTAAGGTATAGAGTAGGTTTTTTAACATCCAGCGTAGCCGTTTATTTAAATAATGTCATTTGAGTATAATAGGTAAAGGGTACTAAAATAATCCAGATATTTGGGGCTCAGGAATTAGGTATATAAATACTAATGAACATGTATATAAATGTCAAATTATAAGCCCAGTTAGGGAAATTGTACCAGCTTTGTAGCTCCACCATAACATAAATTTATTATCGGTGACGTCTAAAGAACAATGTAAAAAATAATTAGTATTTAGATTAGAATTAATTATATTTGGTTATAGTTTTATACTACGTAATATAATTTTTTTTATGATCTTAATTTAGAAAAATAAAAATTACCGTACAAACAAATTCACAGACAAAATGGGCTTATTTCACCAAATTGAATTGTTTAAATTTAAAAATCTCCATGTAATAAGGAAGTGGTCAATTTAGTAGGCTGTGCAGGATTTCTTACTGTTGTTGCAATTTCCAAGAAACAGAATATCATAATTTCACAAACTGACGTCTCTTCCTTTTTACCTCCTAAAAGCTTACTCAAGCGTTACTAACCCAGACAAAAGGAAATTAAGCAAACTACGACTTTTTCATAGATTCAAGATGTGCCCTTAGGACGCTTTGTCGTGATCAGCATTTACATTTTTTGTTTTTTTGATTCTCCATTCTTAGCGATGGTAGCAATTCTAACAGCTCCTTCCAGGTCTTAAGATTGTCCCGTTAGTTGGAATTGTAGCTACGGGGTGTAGACCGACTTAACTATTAAAAATGAGAGCGTGCCTTCGAGATTTAATCTTCAAACCGCAGAACAGAAGCAGAGCCGAACTTAAAAAAGGTGAATAAAAACTGTAACTGGAAGATTATGCTACAAAAAATGTACGTTTCATTTCAATGGACATTAGTGCTTAATAATTTTAGTGGACTCTACTACACTTAAATATCCGATAACAGCGAGTCACGAAAATGCTTACATTGGTGCAGTAGCTAGTAACAGATTAACAAAAACTTAATATTGTTTAAATTTTGTGTCGTTGTTATCAATAAGATGCCTCTTATTTTCAAAATGTTACAGATCTGAGGCGTTCCCACATCAAATTGCTGCAAAAGTTGCCATTGACTTTATATTTCTCAAACTCATTAATAACGGTATAATAATAAACATCTTCGGATCGCCGCTTTAAAGGCACTAAGAAATCAGGAATTCATAATATGTATACTACAGCTCCTCCACTAGTCGTTTAGGGTCGATCAGAGTCGACTGTAGGTGACATATATCTATGTACAACTATTAAAAATACACAATATGCAGATGAGCTTTCCTAAAATCAAAAATTGTTATGGCACATAAAGAATAAGACATGCAACCTGTGAAGGATCACACGTTAAATATGCTAAATGCTGAGATCGTGCTCAATTACTGAGATTACTAAGATTAATACCGTAACATATACCACCGCAACTGATGCAACGGGCGGCAACGGATAAAATCTTCGACCATCGAGAATTGTCGTGAGTCATTTTCACACTCCATCGCTCACGTTTACGTCCGGTTACGTTTACGCCCAAGAAAGTTACTACCTCTTGGATAATTATAGTGATCTCCTGATAACATGGTAAAATGTATGTACAAACTAAAGATTCTTATGACAGAAAATTTAGGATAAATATTCGAAAATGCCAGAATGTCATAGAAGGCATTAGTTACTCTAAGTATTATGTATTAACTCCCTGCAACCAGGGTTCTAGCTCATATTTGATGCTAAAGAGTGGGGTTACGTTAGGTAGGGTGCTTGAAAACAAGAATTTGATCAAGATCTATGTTTCATTTCCAAAAATAAAAAAAATATATACACTGTTATCCTTACAAAAAGTTGACTTTAACTTTCCTTAAAGTCCCTTACTTAATGGAAATGGCACTATATCAATAGGTACTATCCACACTTCTCCTTCCAAGATGAACTAAAAGACCATTCAAAATACTGAAAAAAATTTCTGAAAAGACTGAAAGCCCTCCTAAAGATGTCAACTATGGAAGATTTGTCGGCTCTATTATAAGCCCAGTTAGCTTATACTCAGGGGACACTGAAAAGAATATATCCTCGGATGTCAGAGTGATGAGTAATAAAGTTCCTTGAAAACGAAAAGCAGAATATTGTCGATGAACTAACCAACTCTCTTGACATTACGCGTCATGAAAAGTTATCCGGGATTGTCGAATTCCTGACTTCTAAATATCTACTAAGTGGAGACTCTTCTTCTCAAACTAGCAATAACCAAGAAATCAGAATGTCAAATGACGACTATCCTACCAAAATAAGTAGCCTTACATGTTACATATTGCCTCGACGTCTATCTATCAAAGAAAACGAGAACATAGGATCTAGGTCAAGCAAGAACTAAAGCCTCTCAGAACAGTTCTACAGGTACAGTATAGCCCAAAATAAACAATACTGAACTTGTTATTATTTTATTGTTTTAAAAAATACATATTATTGACACTTTATAACATGTTCTACATGAGCTCCTCCTCTCTCAAGATAGACTTCATATCGATATTCCAGATTTCTCGTAATGTTATGGAATAAAGGTTGCCTCAAGAAGGCTCAAGAAGTTGCGAAGAAGGCTTTAACGGCATTCCTTAACTCATTGATGGTTTGTGGTGCCCGTTTAAAAACGGCAGTTTTAGCTATGCCCCAAATGTATGCGTCTGGAGATTTTAAGTCTGGAGAATGAGCAGGATAGAGGAAGTCAGTAAATCGTGAAATGAATTTGTTTGGAAAATGTCCCTGAAGAAATTGACGAACTGCGACAGCAGTATGGCAAGTTGCTCCATCCTACTGGAAAAATTGGTCTCGAAATGCCAAATTATGTGCACGACAAAATTGACGTAGATCATGGATAAAGCGTCTTAAAATTTGTATGTACCTCTGTTGATTAAGTGTGACTTGCCTACCATTTTCTTCAATAAAGTATGGACCAATGATTCCGTGTCCCTAAACTGCACACCAGATACTCACTTTTGCGCTATGTAAAGGAACTTCTTGAACTTCATCTGGTCTGGCAAAGCCCAAAAATCGATTTTTGCGACGATTTACATGGCCTGATAAATAAAAACGAGCTTTGTCTGAAAACCATACATTTTGCAAAAATTCATGATTTTCATACTGTAATGCAAGAATTCTGGCACAATATTCTACTCTACTGTGATAATCCCTGTGATGTAATTGTTGAAGTACCTGATCACATACGAAAATGCACCCAGCTCCTTCAGGATTCTTTGCAAGGAAGTTCGTTTTAAGCCAAAATGTAACGCTGTTCTTGTTTGGCTGGCTTTCGGATTTTCCAAGATTCACTTAAAAACACGTTCATGGTTATCGTTGTTGTTACTGTCCTGGGACGCCCTAAATTTCCTTTTCGTTGGCACAATACATTACCCGTGTTTCTAAACTTTTCAACAACCTTCAAAATTACAGCATTACTTGGAGAACGTTTATTAAACCATTTTATGAATTATCACATACGTATTGCAGACTTGCACTATTACGTCGGCTGATTCCGTATGAGCGAAAATAATGCTCCATAAGAAACATTTTCCCTTCTGTACTTAACACCATTTTTAACAATTAGGCCTTAATAATTAATTGTTTAAGGATTACTTGACAGGTCTAAACTAGTTAAATATGAGCGCAAACAAAGAGACATCTATGTTTTTAGTACTGTTTATTTTGGGCAATACTGTATTACAGAATATTCCTTATTATTTACAAAGAAACCTGTTGCATTAAATGTGAATCTTGAAAAGTTCAGTACAGTTGACGACCAGAATACAGGGTACAACTCCAAACCCTACTTCATAATTTTCTTGTTCTCCTTTAAAGCTCTTTCTCAACTTCGGTTTCGTCACCATAACTTGCATTTTCGTCTTTACTTATATCTTCACTTTCGCGATTTGTATATACCAAGCTGTTCGACTCTATCAAAATCACTCCCCGAAGTGTTTTCCGATAGATTTTCCGTAATATAGTTTAATGCTTTCTGATTTACTTTACGTTTTTGTCTGAAAATTGCAATATTTTTAAAGAAAAATGATACAAATAATTAATTTACCGATCCTAATGACAATTGTAGCTTTGGAAACTGCTTCACGAAAGATTTCTGTGGATGAGCGGTCAAAATATCTCCTCAGGTTTTTCAGCCACGAGTTCTGGCGTCTTCCAACTGATCTTTTGCCCTGCATTTTACCTTCCAATATGATTTGGAGTAATTCATATCTTTCATCTCACAACAAATGACACAAGTATTGTATTTTCCTCTCTTTAATTATGCTAAATAATTCTTTTTGTTTACTCATGCGCCGAAGTACCTCACCGATGGTAACATTTGGCACCCATGGAATTCTCAGCATCCGTCTGTATATATACATTTCAAAGGAATCTATTCTTTTTTTCTGTTTCAAAGTCCATTATCCAACTTTCACCGCCATACAGAAAAACAGAGAAAACGATCGGATCATGCGAATTCTGAACTGTAGACTAAGGTCTGATCTTGTAAAAAATGTTTTCATGTTCATGAGTGTTTTCCTCGCTTGTTTGATTCGTGATAGGATTTCTTTTTCGGATTACACTTGCTGTTGATATTTGCTCCCAATATGGGACATAGGACGTTTATATATATTAAGAAACACAATTATTGTAGATAGCAACACTCAGTATATACATATATCCATATACTTCACTCGACAAGCACTTCATCCCAGCTTGTTTGTAAATCAATCTTTTTAAGAATGTTTCGAGCCACCTCTGCATCTGGATGTTCTAATAAAGGACCGCATTGTCTTATAGTTACAATCTTATTTAAAATATAAATCAGTGATTTACAATAACGTTGTCGCCGGACGAAGGAATCGTCGCTGCATGCCTATAATTAACTATTCTGTGTGCGGTCACCGGTTAAACATGACAGCAGAATGCGATTGTAGCATACAAAACGCACCAAAGCGACAGATTTGCTCCAACCGATATCATTTTATCAGCACAGGAAATGTTCTTAGTAATGGAGAAAATTATGTGGGGTAATAATTTATTGTTTCCGAAACAGAGATAATAAAATAATGAAATAGACAGATAATGCAAATAATGCATGTGCAATAAAGGTAACAACATATATTGCACTCTACGAATGTTTTAGTAGAAATAATAAAATATTTTTTATATAATTTATTCAAAGACTACATCAGTCTTATAACCGCATAAAACTTGTAATTTTATAACTATAGTAAACTCCTTTCATTCTATTATCTTCCATTAGCTTCTTAAAAGAATCCGAGTATAGATAAAGCATTTAAAAGCTTCTTTTACTTCTATACTTGATGCATTTTAAAGTGTACTTAAATTAAACGTAGTCGAGCGAGTGATTTTAACGTCACGGGTCATTAATTGGTCAGAAATTGAAGCATGTCTGCATTTACTGAGTTATATTAACAGATCGGTAGGGACTGTTCATATGATTCAAGCATATACTGAGTAACAAAAAAAGGGAAAATCCTATGTATACTTATTAAGGCGGGTACACATATGCGAGCAGAACTGTTCGCGAACCGTTTGTGAACGCTATATTCGTTAATTTGTACGACGGGACGAACCGCTTGCGAGCTGTTCATTCGTTGCTCGTCAGGAACCACAGCCTGTCGGTTTTTGGGACGAACACAAAGAATGTTCGCAGAACTATAAATTGTGTCTATAAATTGTTTCTGCTAAGTGTGCGATGAGATCATTCGGTTAAACAAAATTGCTGAACGAGCGCGGCTTATTCAAAAGTAACGAGAGAAATTAATAACAGATAATCTAAACAAAATACCGAAATGTTTAGAATAACGAAGTAAATTAATTCTCGGTTTGTTATTAGATACTTAGGGTATTGGATAGCCTTGACATAAACATATTTTCAACGAACTCTTCGCGAACAGCTCACGAGCAGTTCGCAAACAGTTCGGCTCGCAAATGTGTACCCACCTTTAGAATTTATCAATTTTATCTTTCCATAAACAGCAAGTGATAAAGTTTTTGTGATGACTGCGTGAATTGTTTGGTGATAAAAGTCATTCAGTTTTTATATTTTTATAAATATACGGTGTTAGACAAGTAGAAAAGCTCGGGTTCGTTCGGAAAAATATTCTTATGAGATTTTGTTGCATATTCACTTTCATAAGATACTCCAAAATAAGGGTTCAAGAGGTTGCCCATGCGAAAAGTTTTTTTTAACATTTTTTTAACAAATTCTAACAATAATTTTTTTCGGCCCGGACAATTTTTTTTTAATATTTGGACCATTCTGAACAAAACAGGTCTCGTGTAATTTTTCTGTAAACTTCATCGTTTTTGAGTTATAAAAACAATTCAAAAAGGAAAAATTTTCAAGGCTCAAAAACTCAACTAAAAAAACCAAGGTCCTAAATTCCAGTTCAACCGTGCTCTATCATTTCCCGATGAGTATTTTGGGCTTATTTAATTTTAAAACATTGTTTTTTAATCGTTAATGAAACGTTAATGACAGAACGAGCGTTCGGGCTGCGGCGTGTATAAGAGAGAGAAACAAGATCTATGGCACAAATTTTTGATCGTTTAAATTCATATTGTACAAATGAGCGCATATCCTGCCATGCTCAGTTCATTATGAAATTAAAAACAATGTTTTAAAATAAAATAAGACCAGAATTCTCATCAAAAGCTGAAATGAGAAGGTTTGATCTTGAATTTCGGCTTGAAGTTTACAGAAGTCCGGACCGAAAAAACTGATTGTTATAATTTTTTTTAAAAATATTTGAACAAGTCTTGCCTGGGGACACCTGTTGAACCTTATTTTGGTGTATCTCATGAAAGTAATTATGCAAAAAAAATTATGGGAATATTTTCTGAACATCATGTAGCTAATTGAGAATCCTTTTTTTATTGCTCAAAATACTTAGAGTGTGAGCATTCGGTAGGGTGTGGGATCCCATGGGTCTAGGTATGGGACTAAATGAGTTTGAGAGGGGTCGAAAAGTCGGATTGCGTGAAGCCGGTCTATCGATAAGAGAATTTTAGCGAACGAGCGTACACATACAAAGGCCAAGGATATTCACCGAGGGATTCTCGACCTCACAGAGGGACAACAGAGTGACAAGATCACCGATTAAGACTTCTGACTTTAGAAGAAAAATTCAGTAGTATTCAAGCCATCGGAAATCAGTGGTTTGAAGAGCATGAAAGGATGTTTGTTATGCGTACGGTATATCGCAGAGTTTGGCTCTTTATCTTATCGCGTTGGATTGAATGGACATCGGCGTCACCGTTTGCTCTGGTGTGGAAAAATAATTCTATTAAATCAGGAATGGAATCAGGTGGTGGTCTTTAGTAACGAATGGTTCTTCTGTATGGGGATGCACGATGGTGGGACAAGGTAACAGGCGACGTGGTAAAAGACATGACCCACAATTTGACATGGGAATTATGGAATGGAGTGCTATTACCTATGGAAGCAGATCACCACTTATTGTCATCACAGACAATATGATAGCCCGACGCTATATTCAGGAAGTAGTAGAGTCTCTTCTTATTCCATGCCTAAACACCATCCAAAACCCGATTGTTTAGTAAAACAATGCCAGACTGCATATTGCCAAAGAATCGTTCGCCTTCATGGATCAACATCTCATCAACCATTTATTTAGGCAACCATAGTGGCCTGATCTGTCTCCAATTGAACATTTCTGGGACGACAAAGTGGCAAGCTCTTGAATTTGCAATATTCCCAAAGACTTTAGCAGCTCATACGAAGTTGCAGAAGCCTGGATTGAGATAACTCAACAGAATATCCACCACGTCATCGGAACGTTGTATAGGAGTGTTAATAAGTGAATAAGAAATCGTGGATCCTAAACACATTATTGAACCAGCCTCTGCAGCAAGTTGACGAATCAATCTTAAAATTGAATCATTTTACTATTAAGGAACACTGAACATACATACCAAAAATTTTCCAATTACTGATGATAGTATAGATATCTTAATAGGCTGACCGGCGTTCCTATTTATAAAAAATGTAGTCAAGATTTGGTTTGAGCAATATGTCAGCCAGAGAAATTTTTTTGTCGCAGTAGTGTAAAATTTAAAGTGATTCTGCGGCTTTAAATTGGAAATTTGCAAGTTAATTGAGTCAATCTATAAATGAATGATACAGTTAGATGAGGGATTTCACGGCTCGGCCAAAATCATTTATTGATGATTATGCAATGGTGAAAAAAATACTTCATAAATAAAAATAACAGATGTCTGCAATTTATAAAAAAAATTATAACAGAAACAATTTAACAGAAACTTATCCTTAACTCATTCTGAATATACAGCAATCAGTCTTTTCTGGTATATTGTGTCTAGAAGATATAACATTTCTTGAACTAGGAAACAATCACTGCAAATACCGCTCTAAGACGACATACAAAATGAAGTAAAAGAATAAAAGAATAAAATCTTAATAAAAAAGATAATAAACAAAAGAGAAAATTACAAAGCAGCGGTTTTAATGTTTATTTGTAAGAAAATCTAGTAAGAATTAAGTACTTAATGCTTTAATCGTTGGATTGCGGAGGTAATAAACTCTAAAATCGTAATCAGTTTCTATTAATAGTAAATTTTAATTAAATAATTTAGTCGACCGAAATTGGATAGTCACCTGAGACATTTACTCGATCTATTTTAACCATTTATCCGTTTCTGATATAGCGCACCTCTATCGCTCGGCTTTAGATGTCAATTAATTATTTCATTCTCTATTCAACACCTGTAGAAATTAAACGATATTTCTGGCATATAATTGAGAATAGCGAAATAAACTAATAGCATCTAGTTCTGTATTAATCACCATAAATTAAAACATTGATTTGCTGTTAATGATTAACTGTATTTAGAATTTAGATTCAAGGCCAGAAAATAAAAAAAATAATGTAATAGTTTAAAATCCAAATAGATCTGCGATTTAAACTAGAATACGCTGGTGTACCGGATCTATCCATAGATTAACAATACGGATATGGATATATATCTTTATCAATTAGCCAGCTACGCCAAAGGTCAGGAGTAACTGATGCTATAGAGAGAATAGCAATACTGAACCGGAAGTGGGCCACGTAGCTCAAATGACAGACATGGACCAAGCGGATAGTTAAATGGAGACCGAGAGATGCTGCCTGTACCTACCGAAGTAGAGGTCGTCCACCAACACCACGGACTAAAGATCCAAAACGTTGCCCAAAAGACTGAATACACGGGTTGCAAAATCGAAATAGATGAAACGATTATGTCAAGGGAAGTTTGTATGATGATATCTTTATGTACATCAAGTATCAGTATTTCCAAAACTCTGCAATACTCGCAATACTTTCTACTGTCAAGGGAAATAAGCGATGGGGTCATTTATATATAGTTATCAAAATCAAGGTTTTTGTTTATTCACTACTAGTTTTAAATTCTCAACGCAGTTCTTCCCGAGAACTCAGTAATTTTCATTTATCTGACCGCGGAAACTTATCCGAACATATATATATATATATATATATATATATATATATATATATATATATATTGTTGTGATTTGCTTATAATTGTAAATCTACTTATATAGTCTGAAAAGTAATAAGTTTATCTTTATCAAACAAATCATAATCAAAAAATATCTCAGGGCTGAAAATAATTATTATATATAATTTTTTTATTAAAAACGTGGCTTCAAAGTATCTTCTGCTAGTTCCATTTAAGAAAGATAAACACAAAGAAAAAAGAAATACTAGACAATCAATTCTGATATTATAACAATTGTCCTTTATTTTAAAATATATCAAATTAATTGAAAATTCCGTTGAGGATAAATCTTACACCATACACTATAAATAGAATAAAAAAAAAAAATATAATCAATCATCCATCAAATCACACATCCCTTAATAATCAATAAGGTTTAACTACACATATTTCTAAATCAACTATCTCTTAATATAAAAATTTTAATTATTAATTTAATTAATATAAGAATTATTGGTTCCTTTGCTTGGATTTTACCACAATCTCCAAACTCCAAGATAAACAAATTGCTTCCTCTCAGACACAACGAAAATATATCTGTGTGTACTTACACAGTAATGCCTCTATTTCTACTGGCATTCGTCTCTGCTTACCACAATGGCTGCTTAATTTTCCACACAAAACACTAAACACTACTTCTTATAAATTCTCAATTACAATATCTTTTCTACAATATCAGAAAACCACTAAAAATTAATATTTTTTAGGAGCATCTCCAAAATTCGCATTCCAGTTTGACAGTTATTTTGACAGTTCTCTTGACAGTTCCCTGTCATCCAACGCATCATCGGATTCTTAGTTCATAAATTTTTTTTTTGTTTTTCCAAAAATTACTTGACGTTAAAATACTTTCTTTCAAAGGACCTTGAATTCTTTTTTAACTTTTATAAAGGAGAAAACTCAATAACCAATAATCCTTACTTATTACTTTCTAATCTATTATAACTGCAAATTTCAAATAGTTGTGTACTAAATCTAACTGCTTATGTCCAAACCGTATTGTCTTTTTTATTGGAGAAAACTGTCCAAATCACTTATTCACTTATTCGGAAACCACTCATGTACAACTAAACTATTTCTATATACAGGGTGTTCTCGAATTTTTAAATGGTCTTTCTAATTTTAATTTTATCTACAAATTTGGGGATCTTATTAACTCCCCGCCTGGTGAAAAGATGAAAATTTTCCGCATATGCAACAAATTTTCTCGCGTCAACACTTAATTTCAAACTAATGAGATTACCCAAATTCCTTAAATCAAAAATTTTATTTCTACTTAAAAAAAAAAAACCTTTTCGTTTTCTATTCATGATATTTGTATACATCGTGAATATTGAAAATTCCTCTGATTCTTTCAGAATCCATATGTCTCAGGACATAACTATTTACACCGTTTTCATTATTTACGATATATGGACCCTCAAACACCGGCATTAGCTTAGCACAAACATTGTTGGTGATGTTGGATACTCTCAGAGCTCTCACCAGCACCTTTTCGCCAACCTGAAAAGTGACAGGCCTTCTTTTTCTGTTGCGGTCCTGTCTTTGGACGTATTTCTCATTACTTCTTTGCAGTCTTCTCCGCACCAATTCCAAAACTTGTTGATATTCTCGGATGTTTGTATCTTCCCACGGCCTCTCTGGCATTATTCCTTTCATAACATATTCCGGGGTTTCTTTTGTCACCGTGCTCGGGATCGTATTTAAATATTTTTCTATTTCTGTTATTTTTCTGTCCCATCGATTATGTTGTCCATCTGTAGCAATACGAAGAAATTTTGTTACCTCTTGGATAAATCTTTCCGACGGATTGCTCTGAGGGTGACGAATGCTGACAAAATTTGTCTCTATTCCTCTTTCCCTCAGCTGTCCTTTTAAACGATCGTTTCCAAAATACGTCGCGTTGTCCAATACAATCCTCCTTGGCGTTCCTACGGAATCTATGAAATCGTCAATTTTTCTCAATATTTCGACTCCTTTTGTCGTGCGACAACTATACAATTTCACATATTTTGAAAATACATCTACCATTACCAGGATGTGTTTATTTCGTTGATTTGTTATGATTAAATCACTCAACATATCGATTGCTACGATGTCCAATTTGTTTCGGGATACGATGTTTTTGGCGACATTTTCATTTTTGTAATTCTTACTTTTATATCTTTGACATTTACTGCACTTTTGGGTCATCTTCTTAGCTATACAATAATCTTGTCGACAAATATAATTTTCACGGAAAACTAACCATACTTTCCGGGCTCCAATATGTCCGTTATTTACATGTAGGTTTTCCATCAGTTTCTCGGCCAGTGTTGGTGTCACCAAATATAATTCTTTTCCTTCAATTCTTTTAAAGAAAATATCGTCTTTTCTTTCTGCTCTTCTTTTATCCTTTTCCTCCAAACCTTCTTGATTCCTTCTTATTTCATTAAGCGAGAAAATACCGTCTTCTTGTGCCAATCGGTTTAAACCTACATGCAATTCAATCGTATCCTTTTTTCCTGTTTCTTCATCCCGGGTTAAAGCATCGGCTATGATATTGTCCTTTCCTCTGATGTACTTGAATTCAAAATCGTACTCTTGTAGTAACAAAATTCCTCGATGTATTCTGTTATTTACTAATCGATTCTTCATGATGTGGACTAAAGCGGCATGATCCGTCTCGATTGTAAATTTCGCTCCCAATAGGTAGAATCGTAGCTTCTTAACACAAAATAGTACACTCGCGAATTCGAGTTCAGTAACGCTATATTTTCTTTCATGCGTTTTCGTTACTCGAGAAATAAAACATATCGGAACTTCCTGTTCATTCTGTATTTGTGATAAAACCCCAGCAAATTTTTGAATTGAAGCATCGGTTCTCAAAATAAATGGTTGGTGGTAAATAGGATGATACACCTTGATTTCTTTTGAGAACTCTTCTTTTAATTTTAAGAAAGCTTTTTCTTGTTCTTCCTTCCAATTCCATCTAACTCCTTTTTTTAGTAATTTTATTAGCGGTATTTGTTTCTCGCTTATATCTGGGATTAGTTTTTTAAAGTAATTCACCATTCCGAGAAAACCTCTCAAAGTTTTCAAATTTTTCGGTCTCGGATAATCATTTATTAAATTTACTCGGTCTTCCGCTAAAGTAATTCCGCTCGTGTCCAGTTTAAACCCCAAATACACTACTTCCTTTTGAAAAAATTGGCATTTTTCTATGTTTAGTTTCAAACCAGCCTGATCCAATTCTTCCAGCACCAATTTAATGTGTTTCAAATGACTTTGCGTATCCGGAGAAAAAATCAATAAATCGTCTATATAGTGGACAATAAAATCTTCATGACGGTTGAGAATGGTGTGCAGAGCTCTCACCAGTGCTGCGCATGCACTTTGCAATCCAAAAGGAACTACCTTGAAACGATATACTATCCCATCAATTGAAAAAGCTGTATAATTTCGGCATTTTTCTGCTAATGGAATCAACCAAAAACTATGTTTTAAATCAATTTTGGAAAAAATATGTGACCCAGTTATTCTTCCAAAAATAGCCTCAATATTTAATGGTGATTCATATTGGGATACTGTATGCTGGTTGATGTTTCTCGCATCTAAACATAGCCTTAAATCTCCACTGCTTTTCTTCACTATCACTATTGGATTGACATAGGGTGAATCACATCTCTCTATAATCTGATCTTCCAACATTTTCTCGATTTCTCTTTTCACGTCTTGCCGATATTTATACGGGATGGGGTATGTTTTTGAACGAAAACTTCCCAAATTTTTCACCTCAAATGTATGCTCGTAATTTCTGGCCACTCTATTTTCTTCGTTTATTAAATTTTCGTAGTTTTTTAACATCAAACGCATTTCCTTTTCTTGTAATTCTCCGCAAATTAGTTCTCCTTCGTTCTCCTAATCTTGTTTACATATATTTACCGCGTATTCGGTGTCCTCGTTTGCATACACTTCTTCTTCAAATACAGTTGTTTCTAACTTATCATCTCGCTTTTCGTTTATGCTCCCTGGATTCCATACATCCCATGTATGACTGTCTTCTTTTAACTTTCTTTCCTTTTCTTCCTTTCTCTTTTCTTTTTCTTCTTCTAAACTTCTCTCTTTTGCGGAAATCCATTCTTTAATTTCTTCTATCCTTTCCTTTTCTGGGCTCGTCTCATATGAGGAATGCCATTCTTTAAATTCTTCTATCTTTTCCTTTTCTTCTTCTTCTGGACTCGTCTCTTTTGAGGAATTCCAGGCATTAACTTCTTTTATACTTCTCTGCTTGTATCTTCTCATGTTTCTTTGTCCTTGTTTCGTTGCCAAATTCATTTCTACTATTCTTTTTTCATCCGCTTCATCTATATTCCTTGTTTCATTGTCCTTGTCCTTATCTAATTTTTCTTCCAATTCTATCAGTTCATTCTCGATGTTCATGGTTTTCTTATTAAAATCCAACACTATATGCTTTTCCGATAATTCGTCTACTCCTACTATCATATCATGCGACATATTTGGCATTATCACACATTGTAGTGAAAAAAATTTCTTTCCCAATCGTATCCTAATTCGTATCCCTTCATTTATCGTTGCTAACGTTCGTTTATTCGCGCCCACTAAATTTACCCTAGGTATTTTATAAATTAAATTTGTCAAATTAACTTCTTCTATCAACTTTCTATTTACCAGCGAAATTTCAGAACCCGAATCTATCAAAATTTTTATGGGTGTCTCATTTATAAATCCGTTTATATATTTTAAATTTGATCCATTTTCTTTGTCCTTATGTACTGCGAGTTTTATAAATTCCTTTGGGTGACAAAAAATTCCGGTGTTTTTCTTTGTTTTTAGTGAGCGCCTTCGCGAAAATCCTCCTGTTGTCTTTCTGTACTTCTTCTGTCCTCGCATTGTCTCTCTTCCCCGTATTCTTCTATTTGTGTGTTATTTACCTCTCTTCTCACTCCTCCTGGCCTTTCGGATTCGTATCTGTTGTCCCTATATCCTTGTTCATTTGTCCTCCTGTAATTGTTATTTTCTTTATAGTCTGTGTATGTATTTCTATTGTGGTTTTCTCTGTATCTGTCTCGGTTTCCTTGCTGGTTCCTGGATTCGTATCTCTCTCTCCTGTTTTCTCTATTTTCGTATTCTCTTCTCGGAATAAATTCTCTTTTAGGTCGGTCTTGACGATAATTTTGTCTCCTATCTCTGTTTTCCTGCATTTCTTGTGGTCTTCTAGTTTTTCTGTCTCGTAAATGTGATTCTCTTATTTGTAAAAATTGACAGAGACTATCAATGTCTTTGTAATTTTGCAAAGTAATGTGGTCTTCTAATGTTTCCTCAAACTGTCTGGCAATCAATTCTACCAATTGTTCCGATGAATAATTGTACTCTAAATGTTTGGCGTTGTTGTAGATTTGTAAAGCATATACTTTTTCTGATACTCCCAACCTTTCGTTATATTTCCCGTTCTGCAGTTCTTTGTTGATCTCCAATTGCTGTATTTTTCCCCAGAAATAGTTCAAAAATCTTTTCTCAAAGTTTTCCCAATTGGTAAATTCCTCTTCTTTACTGTCAAACCATAAACTCGCCTCATCTTTAAGATGGTTCCTTATCGTTTCTTTGGCTGTTTCGAAGTTACCGATGTACCGCACTTTCTTCTTTAAATTATTTATGAAAATTACTGGGTGTAATTTTTTTACGTCCCCGCCAAACCTTATTTTCACATCATCTGTACTATGGATAAGCATTTCCCTTCTTTCTCCAAAATTTTGTTGCGTCTTGATTTCCGCAATTTGTCTTTCGTTCTGCTTAACTTTTTCTTCTATTTCTCGCTTGTCTTCTTGTAACGCATTTTTAAATTTGATTTCCAATTTCTCTAGCTCCTTTTTATGATCGTTCTTTATCTCCTTCATTGTATTTTGAATTTTTGTTTCTTGTTCTTTCATTTGATCTTTAATTCTCATTTCTTGCTGTCCCATTTCGTTCTTCATCATTGTCAAACATCCTTTTATTTCCTTTTCATATTTTTCTATGCGTTCCTCCATTTTTTTGTTGTTCTCCTCTATGGCTTGTTTTGTTTCCTGTTGATTTTTATTTATTGTTTGTTTTGTTTCTTCCATTGTTTGTTTCATTTGTTGTTGTGATTCCTCTATTTTCTTTGAGGTTTCTTGTTGATTTCTATCCATTTTTTGTGATTGTATTTGCATCAGTTGTAATATTTTCTCTAATCCTGATAATTCCTGACTCTCTCTCTCCATAATTGTTGTTTCGAAAATGTCTTCTTGTTCTAAATGTTCTTCTTGTTCTAAATGTTCTTCTTGTTTTTTGTTTTCTTTACTTTTGCTTCTCGTTGCAGCCATTTGTTTATCTCTTGAAATATTGTCCCCGCCAAATGCCAACTTTAAATTTCCTCGATTTGTTGCAAATACGGCAAATCCTCCGTTCACCCAAATATAAATATTTGTCAAAAATTTTCAAATGTTATCAAACGTCAATCAAAAAAAAAATTAAAAATAAATTGTTAGAAAATATAAATTTAGATAAAATTTTAAATGTCATAAAAAAATGTACCAAATTATTATTCACTTGACCAAAAAAAACTATAACTACCTGTTGTTTTTATTTTTCAAATTGTATCTCTTTCCAAATGTAACCAGTAATACTTTTTTATCAGCCCTCACGTTCTGGGCGCCAATTGTTGTGATTTGCTTATAATTGTAAATCTACTTATATAGTCTGAAAAGTAATAAGTTTATCTTTATCAAACAAATCAAAATCAAAAAATATCTCAGGGCTGAAAATAATTATTATATATAATTTTTTTATTAAAAACGTGGCTTCAAAGTATCTTCTGCTAGTTCCATTTAAGAAAGATAAACAAAAAGAAAAAAGAAATACTAGACAATCAATTCTGATATTATAACAATTGTCCTTTATTTTAAAATATATCAAATTAATTGAAAATTCCGTTGAGGATAAATCTTACACCATACACTATAAATAGAATAAAAAAAAAAAATATAATCAATCATCCATCAAATCACACATCCCTTAATAATCAATAAGGTTTAACTACACATATTTCTAAATCAACTATCTCTTAATATAAAAATTTTAATTATTAATTTAATTAATATAAGAATTATTGGTTCCTTTGCTTGGATTTTACCACAATCTCCAAACTCCAAGATAAACAAATTGCTTCCTCTCAGACACAACGAAAATATATCTGTGTGTACTTACACAGTAATGCCTCTATTTCTACTGGCATTCGTCTCTGCTTACCACAATGGCTGCTTAATTTTCCACACAAAACACTAAACACTACTTCTTATAAATTCTTAATTACAATATCTTTTCTACAATATCAGAAAACCACTAAAATATATATATATATATATATATATATATATATATATATATATATATATATATATATTATATATATATATATATATATATATATATATATATATATATATATATATATATTATTTGTTTTAAATGTTTTAACGTAATTACTATTTTAATGGAAATAAGCCAAAATTGAAGGTTAAAATAAGTTTATTCACGTTTTAATCTCCACTTCGGAAATCGTTCTCAAAATACGTATTTGAAGTGGAGATTGAAACGCCAATAAACTTATTTTAAACTTCAATTGTGACTTATTCCCATTAAAATAATAATTACTTTAAAATGCCACAAGAAAATAGCTTCAAAACGTTTTAACGTTTGGCATTCCTTTCCTCAGGTAGCTGTAGCTTCCTCCGTGGTTATTATTAGTTGTTGCCCTGGAAACCATCAGGGTTTTCTAACTCTAATGTCAAAAATTGGTCGCATTGCTCCTGTAGTGATCCTTTCTCAAGTTAACATGCTCCTTTTCTAACTTGGCTGCACCGTACTGAAGAAAACCAATAGTCAGAAATACGTATATACGGTTGCCTTCCATCGATATACTATTTTGTTTTCCTGTTTTGCGAGACATTCCATTACATTTTACTTAATGATTAAAACTAGATTTTATTGTGCCTTTGAAATCAACGTTTCGACAGAAAAAAAAACGTTTGCATCTGTTTTTCATTAAATTTTCTTTGTGTTTGGAATTTATTATATCTGTTTGCAACATACGTTACTATCGTTACTAAAAATTGTCTTACCTAATCGGTACATTAGGGTAAAATTTATGAAAATGGCATTGTATAAATATTAAACAAATAGAGATTCTATTTAAAATAAAATTGACTAACGAACATTGCTTCCGCCTTTTATGTATATATTCTGTTTTGTAACATTTCAGTTTTTTTAATCACATATTAAAATCTTTGAGACATAGAAGGCGTTATTATATTAGTTGTGTGAGGCGGACAATGTGGGTTTTACGACTTTACTACTATTGTTATCGCCTAAATGATCCACAATTATTTCTCTGTTGGGTGTTTATTTTCTTGTATTCCTCATGATTAATGATTTTGTTATTAAAAACATTCACAGTGCGAATACGTATTTTAGATTACATCGAGTGGAACACACAAGTAGATGTCAGCTAGCGATAAAAATGGAGTTAAATACTATTATTTGATTGTAAATAATAAGTTTAATATCAACTTGACATAAACATTCATTTATCTATGTTTATATATAGGTAACATAATGTTAAATATATAAATTGTATTTTAACTTTTTCGGTATATACCACATTAAATTAATATGGGATAGAATGTATAAGAATATAATATGAAAGTATAATGGCAAAGGGAATTACACAGGAGTTATAAATACCTATTTAAACAATGTGAATAAACATACAAGGACGATGGAGTTACACAACAATATATGGTACACAATAAGTATTAAACAATTCACAATTCCCACGAGCTAAGACGAGCCACAGGCGAGTGCATACGAGTGAGAAATGATCATTTCATCCGAATTTTACGTTACTTTCAACGGTTTTACAAGGTATTTGAAAATACAGATATATGCACAATAATATTATAATAACAATAATGTTAATTTAGGAAGCCTACGTTATAATATATATTACAAGAAATAACAAGTATACTAAATACTAAATAAACATACCTAAAAACTCACTGAAGTAGAGCTACCATAAAAGCTACCAAAAATTTGATTTCGAACATTTAGAAACCTTGAGTTTTCTAAGTGTTTGGTTATATATACATATATATATATATATATATATATATATATATATATATATATATATATATAAATATATACATATATATTTCTATATGTATATCTATATATCATTGTATATTTATATTTATATTTTAAATTATCCTTTAAATCAGTACAGGATAAAACTTTAGACAAAAAAATATTATATTACAATAAAGATTGTACAAAATTATAAATCTAGTAGTATTTCGGTAGAATAAGGGATATTTTATAAATACTAAAATTAATTTTTATTAAAAAGTTTTTATTAAAGACTTAAAAGCTCTTGATACTAATAATGCAAGTCAGTATACGAGTACTTATATTCTCAGTATGTATCGGCATACATATTTTATTTACCTCCCTGAGGAATTAAAACTTAACAAAAGAAGTAAACAAAAATGTTTACATGACTTTCTCCAGACTTATTCCCATCTCTTAAACTCTAAACGTATTACCGAACCGAATGCAGACTTTTTCAATCACTTCTGTGAGTTTTTTTAAAACCTTTGTGGATTCTTTTCAAATATTTTATAGACTTCAAACGATTAAAATGCCGGATATTGGATGATAAGGGGATCTTGGATAGGACCTAAAAAACCTGCAAAAGGAAAACAGGGTTATTGATATAGGAAAAGGGAATGTGAGAATTGATATCTTGTCAGTCCCTTTGTTGGTAAAGGGATTCTCTTTGAGTAGGGTAATGAGATGTATACGAAGTTTGAATGTTGAAAACGCTGGCAACAGGGAATGTGTACGCCTAAGGCGGTTGGTTCTCTTTCAAATTTTTATAGTATAATATCAATGGACAGTAGAATGAAATAAATATTGACAATGACTTCTAGTATCGAGTGAAAGGATCGTTGTGGACGTTTGTAAAAGAGACAAGTAAATGGAATTTAATTCCATAAAAAATTAGTTATACCGTAGCGTGTAGAGATCAGTATCAATATAAGTAGAAAATTACTGTTTTCTGCAATTTAATTATATAATTTAACCGCTTTAATGGATTAAATGTTCTACGCGAGCAATTTTATGCACATTCTCAAGGCTTTTTAATGGTGTATTATGGTATTAATATTTATAATTTACAATTTTTTATATAATTAAGAAATCCTTCACAATTTAAAATGAATAACATTTAGCAGGATCAACTTTAGATATAATGATATCTTTTTAAACAACAATTAATCAATAGTTTTACTCAGATAATATTCAATAGGTGTTGATATGTCTTTATTACTTTCCAATGTAACTCCGTTTTTTAAATAATAAATGACATTCTTCTTCTTCTTAGAGTGTCTGTCAGTTTCAAACATTTTGTTGGTTGCTATACGAAATAGCTGTGTTGAGGTCTTTCTACACTATGCTCTCAGATTAGCAAGCCAGGATATTCTTCTTCGTCCTGGGCCCCTTTTTCTTTTAATTTTACCTTGCAAAATGCATTGAAGTAGCTCGTATTTGCTTTGATTTCTCATTATATATCGCTAGTACTGCAGCTTACAGCTCTTCACGATGTTGACCAAATCCGCATTTGTGTTCATCCTCCGCAGTACTTCTTCATTGGTAATCTGTCCACGGTATCTTCAGGATCCTTCTGTATGACCATAGCTCAAAAGCCTGAAGTTTTGATAGAGTTTCCGCTTTTATATTTATTATTATTAAATTAATTAAATTATTAATTTATTATTATTAAATATTTTATAAATAACATAAAAAGTTATAATTAAGATTGCGATTTTTAAAGCAGTACATAATACTAATAAATTAGGACACTTACTCTCTCCATCTTGATTTAGGTGTTCCCTTTCGTTTTTTTCTTTCAATTTATTGGTTATGATTATTCTTGCTTATCTTTATTGTGTTATTCTCCAAATATGGTCCCCCGCTTTGGTTTCTTTGTTTTTATTATTGCTATAATGTTCTTCATGAGTAAATGACACAGGAAATCTTAGATCTGATGGAATTTCGACGGAAACATAAAAATATAAATATTAACAAATACCGCGAAATTAACAATTTATAAAAAAAAATTAAGCAAGCCGAAGAATCTTGGCCGAGAATTTATGGACAGAAATAGAAGCCCTTAAAAAAAACGCACGACAGTTTTAACCTCTACAAGAATCTTAAATATACCTCTGGAATTAAGAAACTGAAAAATACGATAGAGAGACGTTTCTCTTCTTCTTCTTAGCCTTCTGTCGTCCATGTTTGGACATAGGCCTTTCCCAACTCCTTCCATCGGTCTCTATACTGAGCAACATATTTCCAATTTGTTCCGGCTATTCTTTTAATATCATCAACCCATCTCATCTGTGGTCTTCCTCTTGGTCGTTTACTTTCGTAAGGTCGCCAATGTTGTATTGTAGTATTCCAACGTTGTTCTTTTTGTCTAGCAGTGTGGCCCGCGAAGCTCCATTTAAGTTTGACAATTTTTGTTGCTATGCCCTCGACTTTTGTTTTGGATCTTACCCAGTCGTTCCTCTTTTTATCCGACAGTCGTATACCTAACATTGCTCTTTCCATTGTTCTTTCTGTTGTGGCTAGTTTATTCATGTTTGCCTTGGTTGGGGTCCAGGTTTGACATCCATATGTCATGATAGGAAGGATGCATTGGTTGAACATTTTGCTCCTCAAGTATTGGGGTATTTTGCGGTTCATAAGTATCCAACCAAGTTTTCCAAATCCTGCCCATCAGGATTCAAGAGAGACGTTTCAGGAAGTTATAAACAGGATGACGGCCAATGTAGGAATACGGACAGCGCACCTAAAGAAGAATGTAATAATCTTTATTTGTTATTTTCATTCCTTTCCTCTTTACGTTTCTCCACTAAATATCATTTATATACCATTTCTTTGAGTGACAGACGAGCCTTCACGGCGGTGACCTGTCAAACGTGTGATGTGGGCTGTTATTCTCACCTGCGTTCACTTATTCGTCCTCGCGGGATAACGGGCAGGTGTTTGTGTAGCGACAAATATACTGCAGGTAAGGTTGAGCCCCACGTTACGGCTATAGTGCCACCCTTATCTGGAGACAGACGCACAGGGGCATTGGTTCTGCCAGAATAGGATAGACTGCTCTCCGGATGTTGGTTATACCATTCATGCACCCTGCTCTACCCAAACCGGGGCTTGTTGGGTTGCCGCATTCAGGCGGCAACCCAACTCGTTCCCGGACTTGACCTACCCAGGGGAATCTTTGTTATTTATTGGCGTTGACAACACGGATTACTTGATGGTATGGTATTCTTGGTTTTATTGGGTACCTCAGGTTTCGAATGCGGCCCGCAGCACGTGCGTCCAGCCAACGCGAGATGCGTGCGGCGGGTCTGCGCTGAGGTCAGAAGATCGCGTAGTGGTTAAGAGTCTTAATTGCTCCTGGAAATGCAATCAAGTGGTAATGCCGCCTTTCAATGTCCTCCAACCAGCTAACGTGTTAAGGTGAGCAGGACACTTGTGTAACCGGCAAGTTGGCAGAACGGCGGTTTTGCCAGCAAGTTAAAAGTACTCGAGCAGACCGCATCCGTCACTTAAAATGAGATATTGTACTTTGTGCTCTGGGGAGCTAACCAGGCCGCCTGGTTCGGTCTTAATTATGACTCTCTTAAAGTGGTCTCTTAAGCCATATACAATATAAAAACTATTCTTTAAATTAATTTGATACTTTTTGACCTGATAGGACTTCCATTAATCTATAAAAAGGTTCCTTTGCAAAATGTGTTAACTGCTTAGATTAGTTGGATATATGCTAGTCAAATATTTTTGGTCTAAATAATGTTGCCAATTTTAGTATTTTCTAGGTCTCTTAATTCGTCATTAAAACTGAAGTCTATATAAATATAGTGAAAAATATTTTTAAGACAAAACACGGTTTTCACTTAACTGAAAATAAATAGTATAAAATGGAATATAACTAGTACATATAAGGAAAAGAAGAAAAGTATTTAAGAAAGATGATAAAAAATGGTGAATCCAAAGCTATGTACTGACATGTCATGGTAAGTAAGTGGCGAAGAAAGGGGGATTTTTGTATATATAAATCAAATGTAAATCGTAAGGACTAGAATAGAGTTGTTAGCTATAACAAATATATGGCAGGAGTAGATATCCGAGAAAAAATAACTACTTATTATACTACGGTTCGCAAAACCTTAGGGTAATATAAAAAAATTGGTATACATATTATTCATTTATATTTACAAAAGCCTATAAGCTTTTTAATAAATATTGCGGAAGTAAATTATAACTTTCCCGGTTTGCGCTGAAAGTTTTGGAGAAATTATTGTAGGAAAGACCCCAACTCATAATACCATAGTTACACTTAGAACACTTATACCATTTAGATGTTCGCAATCTATAAAAATAGATGTTCTTAGAATCTTGTTATGAGGATTGCGAATACTAGTACCTAGCTTGTCCAGAAAAACAAAATCTCTGTTTAGGAATTTGCTTTCGTAAGTTCCTTAGCCAATAAAATAATAAGACGCATAATATGTGCGTCCTGCGCATATCAATAAATATTACTACAAATATGAGGAAGTCGCAAAGCAAGTGCAAATATAAACGATATGGTTTAAATTAAGTTTATACAGGGTGTCCCCGAAAATAGTTCATTCCTTTAAGGTATGGATATAATACACAATTTAAAACAAAAAAATTCTAGAACATTCTTTTCTAAAGTTAACCGAATAAAAAATATATACATTGTTTTCCATATAGGTAAATTTTTATTTTTAGAAAATTAAATAATCTGGCAACGTCGTACGCAGTAAAAGCGCTTCTAAATAAAAACTCGTTTATGACTTAGGGAATTTAACATAACATAACCCTTGTTTATTTACTATTTAAGGTTGTTGACATCTGAGGAAAATGTATCTAATCTACAAAATAATACTTATTTCTTGCTTTAATAATGTGACATTTGCTATTATCTGAATTAATTAAGATTTTGGATTAAAGCTCGAAGTTTTAAATAAATTACTAATTTTACTTAAGTAAGTCAGTACTATGGTTTAATTCCTAAAAAGTAATTATTGCAACCTAAAATTATTTGTAATGTTTTTCTGAAATGTATTGAAATGTGGCATAATTTTAACGGAACTGTTGAAATGTCAATTATTTAAAATCAAAAATACTTTATCTTTTAACCGAACTAGTATTATGTGTTTATTAAACTTTAAAGGTGTTTAATGCTGAGGACTTTAACTGAATTACATAATTTAAAGTGGAAATTAAATACAACAGACAACGTTTAATAATTCTAACTTATATTTTTACACTATGCTCGGACTATCAGAAATTTGTTTGCTTGTAAACTAAAATTAAATTAGACATTGCTTTTCAAATTTAACGTGATACTTGGCCGATTTGAAATTAGGCTCCACCCACGATGCGCATTCGACCACAACACAATTCGTCCTTATTATTTCTTGGCCCTTCGAAGTGTAATGTACTTGTATAGTCTGTGAAAAAGTTTTTTTTTTATTTTACTTATGTTTAAAGTTACAGTGTGTTGAAGAAATATCGTATTACAATAGATTTGCTTTTTTAAATAATTATTGTTAAGTATTTTAAATTATAAACATGGATTTTCATTCAAAATTAGAAGACAAAGTCTTGTCTGGACAAACGAGGGAGGTAATAGCAAATGTAATTATTTTTATCTAGAGAGAAGCGATGCAAAATCCGCATGTTAAAGATTTTAAAAAAGTTCAAGAGCGTGCTTCCTTAGCAACGGGAGTAAGTATAGCCACTATAAAACGGATCTCTCGTGAAATGAAAAATATAGAAGAAGGTGCTTCTACATCATTTTCGGCGCCTAACAAAAGAATAAGATCTGCCCCAAAATCCAACTTGGGCGATTTTGACAAAGGTTTACTTCGGCGTATAATAATAAATTATTATGTCACGGAAAAACGAGTTCCTACATTGCG
Organism: Diabrotica undecimpunctata; assembly: GCF_040954645.1. Lineage (NCBI taxonomy): Eukaryota > Metazoa > Arthropoda > Insecta > Coleoptera > Chrysomelidae > Diabrotica > Diabrotica undecimpunctata. Next base: position 49,993,032 of record NC_092808.1, read on the forward strand.
ACATATAACAAAAAAAAATTAATGAAGACAATATTTATACAGGGTCGCATGAAACTTTGAGAAAAGTGATGAGAGATATGGGATTACGATGGAAGAAAGCGAAGAATAACAGAAAAACCCTAATGGAAAAACCCGATATACAAGTGCTCCGGAGGAAGTTTCTCAGAAATATTAAACAATATAGGGAAGAAAATCGGCCAATAATTTACATGGATGAAACTTATATTCATTTCTCTCATAATCATGACAGATACTGGGGAACAATACCACCGAAGATTTGCACAAGCCAGTGTCCAAAGGGCAAAGGCTGATTATTGTTCACGCCGGCGGCCAAATGGGGTTTATAAAAAACGCATGTTTGACATTTAAATTTAAATTTAAATTTAAATCTGGTACGAAGTCTGGAGATTATTATAGCGAAATGAACTATAATAACAAAACTCATTTTGCCAATTTCTACGACTGAGTGACCGAACACACAGTTTGGACAGTAAGTAGCAGTATATGACTATAATATAAAATATTACGACAACTCTAGTATAAAAATTAAGTAATAAATGTTTCATCGGTATGTTCCAGGTATAAGATTAACTACTGTTCTTTTATTCTTATACAGTTTACTGTAACGCAAATGTAAAGCTTTCATCTCTGCCAATACTCACTCCTCTTATAAAATTACAGAACGAGACATTTATAGAAGTGTTCGAAAAAACTGCTGCATTAACATGACTGAATGGTCAATATTAATGAGTCAAATAAAATATAATTATTAGAAGAATTTTTTTACCAAGTACCTAACCAAAAAAAAATATTTTGTATTTTGAGAAAAATTTCCGAAGGAAAAATTGAAACGTCAAAATAACATACAATATAGACATATCATAGAAGTTCCAATAATAAAATAAGGTCATCTCTGTAAACTTGTAGTATGGAGTGTACAACGAGGCGAAGAGACCGAGCGCATTATGTATCTCTTTTCCTCCGAATGCGTTCTCGCTTAATTTTCTACGCAAGTGGACAAATTTGTCAAGTATCACCTTAAATTTGACAAGCTGTACTTGAGTTATCTAAATTATGTCGGATAGTTTCTGCAGCATCAAAAATTCGTTGCCGTAATTCAGCTTATGTTTCGATTTCATCCCGGTTATCATAAAATAGCGATTTCAGATGTCCCCAAAAATAAAAATCCAGTATATTGCATTCGTGACTTCGTGGTGGCCACAGAATAGATCCATTTCTACCAATCGAACGACGAGGATAAGTGGTATCAAGAAGATTTTTAACAGCTCTGGTAAAATGTGCTGGGACTCCGTCGTGAAGAAACCACATTTCACGGCGTGTTTGCAAAGGCACGTCTTCAAGAAGTACCGGCACAATATTTTGCAAGAAATTATAGTAGGCCTCTCCATTTAGTCATCATCATCAGTAGCTCGACAACCCTTTCTGGGTCCTGGCTTGTTCTAGGATTTTCCGCCATTCTGTTCTGTTCCTTGCTTTGTTTTTCCAATTGGTAATCTTAAGTGTTTTCAGATCTTGTTCCACTTGTACCATGTATCTAAGTTTGGGTCTTCCCTTTGACCTTCTTCCTACTGGTGTTTGTCTCATAATATGTTTTGGTGTTTCAGTCTCCAACATTCGTTCAACATGGCCCATCCAGCGCAGACGTCCGATCTTTATGGATGTCTCCATTAGTATTCTGGGTAATTCATATGGTCCTATCAAACGATTGCCAATTATTCCAGCCCATAAATTTATGATAAATTTCCGTTGAAAATTTGACCTACGTCACACCATTTGGTGATAAATTTAGAAATTAATTTAAGGAAATAACGTAAAAAAATGTTATTCTTAGAAGAAGATCACCTTGGTGTAAATCGTATACTCTCTGATAGTGGTATAGCTGTAGAATTTGTTACCGAAATGTTCTATGAACAACGTTTTTCAGCATTCCTACCATTTTAGCCACCGTTCCTGTATTTACATTTATGATACTTCTTGTTCTTCCGCAATTTTTTTCAGTACAATAGAACTTGATTCTAATTATCTTTGAGAAACATTCACAAAAGTTTGAATATTAGGAGTTGAACATAAATTTGGACATCTAAAGTACTGTTACACTGCGCTTCTCTATAAAACTCATAAATCGAAAATATCTGTTAAAGTTGTGACTGTTTACGTTTAGATTTTCGTACTGCACGTAGTTGACAGATTTCTTTTTGTATACCTAAATGTATTTTCGTGTTTTTGGTCAAACGGCTGAATTTAGAAAAAAATCTTAACAAAAAAAATTTTTTTGCTCTACATGGTACACCCTGTATAAACACATACAAATCAATACACAGAAAATTTACACGCACACACAACACAATAAATACCAATTTTACCATATTTAAATGGAACACTATTTAAGTGGTTTCGGTTAAATATGTATGAAAAATAAGACACTAAATTTCATTGCAATAACTTCTCTTATTCTATCTAGAAATTTTGCAAACAAAAACTCAAGTTTCTTTTGTTCAAACTCAAAGTAGTTTAATAAATCGTTCTTAACATATTAGTCTACAGCCCGTTTCCCCCAAAATTCTTTTGTCAATTTGATCTTCCTTCCCGGATATCAACGTCGGAACTTAAATTTGTCGTATCAGTTGAACTAGCCGGATTACTCTGAAAGTATAGCTAAACTCGTTATAAACATTTATCTATTTTAAACTTTCGAAAGAAGTATTTTTGTGAGGACTAAAGTGCCGTCAACTTGTCTGGATTTGGTTGTGGACTGATGCGAGTAATTCGATGGATGTTATATCGTTTGTATTCTTGTATTTATTGTCTAAGTCTGCAGATGCTATCCTAACATTTATCTTTTGGCTGACAAAGTGCAAATGGTAGTTAAGCCACTAAAAACTTCCTTATTTCAACCGACGAAAGTATTTGGCACCATTGACCAAAGTATTTTTAGAAAACAAATTCTTTTGTGACTTATTTATAGGCACTGGAAATAGATGAGTAGTACTTACAATATTTTAAATAGAAAGAGCATAATTAAAATATAAATATTACACAATAAGCCAAATTTTAAGAGATTGTTAGAGTGGACTGCAATATACCAACTTATAACAAAAGAACATTAATTAAATATCCAAATGAAGCAAAGTTTCTTATAGAAGACATTTTCGAGATCTTTTCACTCGAGATTTACGTGAAATACCCGTATTATCTACTTGACTGCGTTGTTCGTTCACTAGTAGAAAATTCTCGTTTATGGAGATAATGAAAGTCATTAGGAAATATACACAATATAATACTTTAATGCTAACGAAATCAGTATAAATGCTTTAAAATCTTTGTGTATAACGTTTATAGCGTTATGCTAGGTGGAATTTCATAATCTCTTAAATAAACTACGAATTTCTGCTCGTGAATTATATTCAGCTCATATTTCTCTAAATTTACTCCGTGCAGTAGTTTGGGTTAAATTTGAATTCCTTTCGGATTCCATTAAAATCTGAGCACCGATATTTTATACAAATATAGGCATTTAATAATGCCGATATCAGATTTTCTGCTAGTTTTCTTAAAATAATTAGAAAAATACCAGGATATAAAAAATGTATTTTCATAGACTAGAATAAGATGATTCACATAAAAAATATCCATTATAATATACACGGTGAGTTTTTAGTGCGACATCGGACGATAATTCCATTGTGGTAAAAGATATCCAAAAAACTTTTAAAAGGTAAAAGAAATAATAAATTAGACTTACTCACAATCAATTTAATTTAACTAATCAGACGACCAGTTTCGCTTTCTACAATATGCAAAGCATCTTCAGGTCACGATACAAAGTTTAATTAAATGCTGAAAATAATAAACCCATATTAGGGTGTTGGGTGTTGTCTACTAAAGATAAAATAAAGATAGATGATATAAATTATATAAATTACAGTAATTATGCCAATATTACATGTCTGTGGTTTTTCAAAATGAATAAGATGTTTAGGCAGATAAGGTAAGACCCACAAATTGGTAAAATAGTCTATTAAACTGTAATGAATTAATAAATAAACTAATAAATAAAACATTACTTACATGCCGGTACTCTATTAATTGATGGTTGAAAGAACATGGTTCAAACTATCTTGTATTGTTGATTGGAGAACTCATGTCAACTATTGTAATTGTTTAACAGTAAACAGGGAAGTTCTTGAGGAGACAGATTTTATCCAATGAAGTAGAGATAGGTGAAATGTAATTGTTTGTTTGATGAAAGTAATGTTCTATACCATTAAGTTCTTTAAAGTTATTTATATTCAAATAAATATAAATATAATATACAATTGCAATAGTTGACTTGAGTTCTCCAATCAACAATACAAGATAGTTTGAACCATGTTCTTTCAACCATCAATTAATAGAATACCGGCATGTAAGTAATGTTTTATTTATTTGTTTATTTATTAATTCATTACAGTTTAATAGACTATTTTACCAATTTGTGGGTCTTACCTTGTCTGCTTAAACATCTTATTCATTTTGAAAAACCACAGACATGTAGTATTGGCATAATTACTGTAATTTATATAATTTATATCATCTATCTTTATTTTATCTTTATTAGACAACACCCTAATATGGGTTTATTATTTTCAGCATTTAATTAAACTTTGTATCGTGACCTGAAGATGCTTTGCATATTGTAGAAAGGGAAACCGGTCGTCTGATTAGTTAAATTAAATTGATTGTGAGTAAGTCTAATTTATTATTTCTTTTACCTTTTGAAATGGACTCACACAAGCAACACATTCATGATTTAAAAAACTTTTAATTTAAAACATTTAGAAAAAATGTTTGCAATGATATTCTCCACACTTGGAAAATATGTGGAATTCTACAAGGTGATTAATAACTAAGTGGTATAATACCAAACATACAATTTTTAAAATTTTTGTTTTTATAATATTAGGCTTTGCATTACTATACAGAGTATTTAACAAATTATGGCCATTTTTATTTCGAAATATCTATGAAATTAACACCATGTATATAAAGAAGTAATGCATAAACAATTATTTATTTTATGTAATAAGATAAACAATATATTGCAGTTTTTAAATAAGTATAATAATTGAAATCATTGACTAAATTTGCATACAGGGTGAACTGTACAAACCAAATTACGATTTTCTCAATTTTTTTAAATAGATCACCTTTTATTTTATTTTTTAGAAATATTGTTAGAGATGTTTTTAGTTTTCTTCAAATTTCCTGAATATACATTCAATTTTTGTAAGAAGAAATAAGTATTTATATTGAGTAATAAAATAAAAAACTTATTTTTATTTATTAAGTCATCATCATCCTCATCTTCAACCTGTATGCGTCGACTGCTGGACATAGGTCTCCCTCAGCTCTTTCCATTTGTCTCTGTCTTGTGCGGCTTGCATTCAGCAGTTGCTAACCGCTTCAGATCGTCAGTCCATCTAGTTGGTGGGCGTCCTCTGGTCAGTATTGCTTTTTGCCTTGGTCTTTGCCACTCTAAAATACGTTTTGTCCATCGGTTGTCTGATAATCTGGCGACGTGTCCTGCACAATTCCAGTTTAAAGACGCGATTTTTTAGATGTGTGTTGTTTTTGTAATACGGCGTATTTCTTCATTTGGAATTCGGTCTCTCACAGAGACACCCAACATCTGGCGCTCCATAGTTCTCTGAGGCTCGCGAATCTTATTAACTACCTGTTTTGTGAGTGTTAATGTTTCTGCTCCATAAGTGATAACACACATTTTTCAAAGATTTTCCTTTTGAGGCATATGGGTAGATCGATTTAAATACATAGTTTAATTTACCAAACGCTGACCAGACTAATCCTATGCGACGTGGGAGCTCACATGTCTGGTTATCTTTGCTCAACGGAATTTCATGTCCTAGATACGTATACGATGTAGTCTGCACAATATCCCTTCCATCAACAGCAATATTTCGATTTAGCATCAGATTAGTCATTATTTGTGTCTTGTTCATATTAATCGTTAGTCGAAGGAAGCGTGATACAATTTTTTAAACATTATTATTGCATCATCCATACGATCGGCTATAAAGACGATGTCATCTGCAAATCTCTAATGACTGAGCATCTCTCCATTTATGTTGAATTTTAATTTTAATGTTTAATAAGTTACTTCCAAAAAATATAAACTATCATAATATGCAATGAATGTAACAATTAATGTGATATTAAGGAAACAAGTCTAAAGTAATGTTCAAAATGTCCACCTTCAACGTCTAAAGTTTATAACCGATATTCAAATGACCGAGCCACATTTCTTAACATTTGTACGTCAATTTTATTAAAAGCTTCTCTTATTCTATTGTTCATAGCATCTGGCGTTGTTGGAGGCTTCTGGTATACAAAGTCTTTTATATAACTCCACATGAAAAAATCAATTTTAGAGAATTCCGGTGATCGCGGTGGCCTCAATTGGTCCTCCTTTGCCTCTCTGCCCCTCAGGAAAGTTATTATTTAGATGATTGTGAATATTAGCAGTAACTATAATGAACTGGAGCACTGTGGTGTAAAAACCACATTCGTTGTCAAATATTAAGCGGTACATTTTGCAGTAGTATTGGCAAATGGTTATTTAGAACATCCAGATATATGGCATCATTCACACGACTGTCACAAAAATCTGGGCCAGTCACATAATCGCCAATTTGAACTGAAACAATTTGAACATTAAAAAAAATGGCGTACAAATACATTTAAAAACACTCACAGAAATTAAAAGATTTTGCAAATAAATACTGACATTGAAATATTGAATGTCAAGATTAAATTGTCTTAAGCACGTTGGTTATAGCAATATGATAAAAAAATTAAAATGACTTCAAATGTAAAAATAAAAATATCAACAAAAGAAACGTTAGAAGAATGATATTTCTTTGATGAATTATTAAGGTTAATATTACAATATATGTTACTTAACTGTCCAGTGTCCGTTTTATAATTTAAGGTGTTTTTATTTTTGTAATACATCTCAAGAAATAATCTACTTTTGTAGTTATCAGTCTGTGCCAAAATGTGAGCTTTGTTATAGTCTAGCTAGCATATGACCTTTGTTTTCATAGTGCTCAACTACTGCGCAAGTATTTTTTCCCAAGCGGCAATCACTTTTATGTTGTGTGATGCATTGTTTTAGCCATTGTGATGTTTGGCCAATGTAGCTATTTTGACATCCTAGACACGGTATTTCATAAACAACATTACTTTTATATAAGGTTGGTACTGGGTTTTTGATTTTTGAAAATAGTTGTTTGCTGTTCATGGTATTATATTTAGCTATATCTACTAATATTAGGAACATTTTTGAATATGGATATTACAGAATGAGTTAGACCATTAATAAAGGGGAGTTTTTTATATTTGACTGATTTGTTGTTGTAATCATGGACGGGACCGTCATAGAAATTACTGCTGTAAATCAGTTTTTTTTTTAATTTATTTAGGATAACCGTTGTTACGAAAAATTTTGTATATTATGTCCAGATTTTTTTGTAAAAAGTTCTCATTAACAATGGACACTATCCTGTTTTTCATATCTAGTACGGTATTATATTTTTGACGGGTGATATGATTTGAATAGTAATTTATATACCTGCCTGATGCTGTCGGCTTTTGGTACCAATCCAATGTCAAAATATTGTCATTTGTTCTTATTACTCTTGTGTCTAAAAATGGTATACTAAAATCTGTCTCAGTTTCAACTGTAAACTGAAGATGTTTATTAAATGAATTAAAAATTTTTAGTGTGGTATTCATGTGATAAGATGGAACTGCACATTTGATGACATCGACCTATTTATATATAAACGGTAATTCAAAAGGTAATTGCGTAATCACCTTATCTAAGAGATGAACAGTTACAATAGTTGCAAGGATTGGACTAATCGGGGAACCCATCGGTGTTCCAAATATTTGAGAATAAAATTTACCATTGAAACTAAAGAAAGCGTTGTTAAACATGAACCTAAGAATTTGTAGAAAATTGTCTTTTGATAATGTCGTGTAGTCTTTTATAAGGTTCCAATTTGATTCTATAATGTCCGTGACCATATTTAGTGGAATGTTTGTAAATAACGACACCACATCTAAAGAAATTAAAACATAATCATTTGGTAACTGCATTCCCCTAACAGCATTGACAAAGGTAAATGTACTTTAGAATTATAATTATTGTGATATTCAAAGGCATCAGTTAATGTATCAGCAAGGAATTTAGAAATGTTGTAGATAGTGGATTTTACAGAACTTACAATAGGCCTGAGAGGAATGTCAAATTTATGGATTTTAGGCAAACAATAAAGTTTAGGGAAACATGAGTCATAAATTATCAATTTTTTTGCAACTTGTTCAGTAATTTGATTTTGGGTTTTTAAGGTTTTTATTAAGTCATTATAGTTCTTTTGTATCATTGACGTAGGATCTTTGTCCAAACCCTTATATGTCCATTTGTTGTTTAACAAGGTTAAGGTTTAGTCGATATACTCCTGTTTGTTTATAGCTACCGTACATCCACCTTTGTCAGATTGTAAAATGTATATGTGTGAATGTAACTTTAAATATTGTTTTACATACTTAAACATTTTGTTCATTGTTGTGGGGAAACATCAATGAATCAAAAGCCAAACATCACAATGGCTAAAACAACGCATAACACAACATAAAAGTGATTGTCGCTTGGAAAAAATACTTGCGCAGTAGTTGAGCACTATGAAAACACTGGTCATATGCTAGACTATAACAAAGCTCACATTTTGACACAGACTGATTACTACAAAAGTAGATTATTTCTTGAGATGTATTACATTAACAAAAATAAAAATACTTTAAATTATAAAACGGACACTGGACAGTTAAGTAACATATATTGTAATATATTAAACAAAATTTATAAATATTCAAAATAGCCAACATTCACCTTAATAACAACTAACCTTAATATTTCATCAAAGAAATATTATTCTTCTAAGGTTTCTTTTATTGTTATTTTTATTTTTACATTTGAAGTAATTTTAATTTTTTATCGTATTGCTGTAACGAACGTGCTTAAGACAATTTAATCTTGACATTCAATATTTCAAATACATACTTCAATGTCAGTTTTTATTTGCGAAATCTTTTAATTTCTGTAAGTGTTTTTAAATGAATTTGCACGCCATTTTTTGTAATGTTAAAATTGTTTCAGTTTACTCCTGAGGAAGCTATCCAATAAATAGCGAAATATTGAGTATCTTAGGAAAAAGAAAGATTTTTATTAGAGACCACTTTACCCGATAATTCCAACGTAGTTATAAATTATTTTTTGGTCGAAATAATTACTTCTAATATATATATATATATATATATATATATATATATATATATATATATATATATATATATATATATATGTGTGTGTGTTTGTGTGAATGTGTGTGTTGTGTTACAATTACGCAACGTTTCTGATTACAACCCCTAAACTCAAGTTCTCCCTAGTTACGATGTAATGGCTGTTGCCTATATCATTAACAAAATGTTACGCGTGATACTGCTTGGTACGGAAGATAGAAGGGTTGATGTTAATATTATGCTCGTATTCATAATGACCCAATTACCGGATAATTAAGTTTTATTTAATTTTCACTTAGTTTAAGGCGCGATCTTTTCACTGTCGAGAAGTTTATTTAGGTACGTTGTTGATGAACGTGTCAACACATCGATCAGTTAGACAGTAATTAATGCAAGATTTTATATAACGAGACATGAGTTAAATAGGGGGATAATACAAAGGAAAGAATTTTACATTTAAAATTGAAATATTAACACTTGACTTTTAATTATGGATATTATGCAATATATGGTCCTTAACTTATAATTAAATTAAATAAAATTGAACTTTAAAACTCTGTGGAGTCGTGGGTTTGAATCCAGTCGTGATGGAAATTTTTATTGAAAATGTCTCATCTTTGTTGGATCAGTACTTGTTCAAGGTATCGTGGTCCGAGTTTCGAATATTCCATATTATATACCTACTAAAATAAAAAAAAAAGTCTTCTTCTTCTTCCATCTTCTTTTTCGACAATTCTGCCTGTTTCTGTTTTCTGGGATTGTGCATTTGAGTTATATTGTCTTTTCATCTATTCCATGATCTACCCACACTTATTCCAAACAACGGCGATTTGTCTCTTGCTATCTCGACTGCCTGTCTTTTGTCATTCTGCTTATATAACTGTTGCATTTTCCCTTGCTATTAAGTATTAACTCGCCTCTCTTTTCCACCTTGTATGCTGTTCTGATTTCGTCATTTTTTTTTCGTCTCAAAGTGTGTTTTCCGTTATCCTTCGTAGTATTCGCATTTCTGTTATGTTTAGTATTCTTTGTATTTTGGATGTATCAGATCTCGTTTCTAACGTGTATGTCATTATTGGTCTTATAGCCGACTTGTAAATTCTTGTCTTAGACATTCTAATGTGCTTGTTCCTCAATATCGTATTGTTTAGACAGTCTGCTACTCTATTGGCTTTCTGAATTTTGCCACTGCTTCCTATCACCGTAACAAGATATCATTAGATATGATTTTTTTTTTTGTTTTTTTTTGGGGTGAAATGGTCATTTTGAACCTTTGGTTTCATATTTGTAAGTCGTCCTCATTTCCTGCTGTTAGTATCGCATCGTATGCCTAGCAGAGAATCTTAATATCTTCATTTCTCATCTTATAACCGTTACGTCTCTTCATGGTTGTCTCTCTTACTATCCTTTCTTTTATTTCCTTTTCAGTCCGGTCACTACGGTTAGTTGTTGTGCCTAAATATGTGTACTCCCTTCATTGCTTTTAGAGCAAATGAATTAACTGTAATTTGATATGAATTTATTATTTGACCCGTAATATAATAAGCTAATTTCAAGGCATTTAGATTTACCTGATATCTAGCCATTATTACTTTTGGATTTTATTTTAATTTTACTTTCCTTGATTTTCTATTTCGCTAATTTTTTTCAAGACTTTCTCGATTTGTATGTCTTTACTTACTTTACATGTTACTTATTTCACATTTATCTCCAGATTTGCGAAAGTAATTTCATCTCTTATTTTTACACGATATTGACAATTAATGATTTGTCATAAAATTTATATATTTCGGGATTTATTTATATGTATTATAAGTTTAATCCTAAATTTCAAATTCCTTATTAATTATCTTTGGTAATAAAATAGTCCGGACACATGGCTGTTCTTTACATAATTGGCTATAAAAACTATTGTTCATAATTTAATCTCGATCTCAATGATTTGCCCCTGTCCATTTCTTAATTTGTGGTTGTTTTTTCTTCCAATAGGCATGATCTGTCTGAGTTCTTTCGAGCTTTTGTTTTCTTCTTTTATTCTATTTATTTCCATCGTGTGGTATCGTCTTAAATGCTTTCTAACGTCATTTCTAATTGTCTTATTCAAGATTCTTAGTTTATTTTTGTTATGATCCTGATTTTCTCTTAGTGTTCTTCTTTTCTCTTGAAGATGTTTTGTACTGTGGCTTAATTTTTTTTTTTATTCAGCAAGAGTACATTATTCCTTTTCAGCTTTTTTCAATGTTTGAATAATAATATTGTTCATTTCATTGATTTCTGTAAGTTATGTGTAGCCAAGCTAGTCTTGATGTTTTCTTTGCAAACTGTTACATCTTCTGGGAAAATCCATCTTCCAGTTTTATTTTTGAGGGTAATTTTTGTTCTTCCAAATTAAATGTTAAAAGTGGTTTTTGCTCGGATTAATCTATGGTCACTTCCTGTTAAAAATTTAGCAAAGTCTGTTACGTTCTGAACTATATTTTTCCTATTTGAAATTATGAACTCAATCTCTTTTTTTTTGGTTTGGTTATCGGGTTACCGGACATCCGGACATAACACCCAATGAAGTTCGAAGGTCAGTGCAAGAAATAAAAAACAGTAAGTTCCCACTATTTACGAGGTGTCTGGAGGAAGCAATAACACCAATTCAGTGGTGTAACGGACACATTATCCTATTTCGTAAGAAAGGCGATACTATGTACCAACTTCAGAAACTACAGGCCCATAAGTCTACTTTTCGATATTTATACAGGATATAATTTTATCAGCCCATAGAACAGACGGGTTTTAGAAAAGGAACAAACTATCATTTATTGATAATAAAATATCTTATAGAAAAATGTACCTTTTCAACATTTCAACATAAAAAACCACTAGCTTTAATATTTGTATATTACAAAAAAGTCTTTTGATACCAGAAATCAATTAAAAATGTTTGAAGCCTTGACAGAATGCCGCACTGACTATCGGTGTATAAATATAATTAAACAGATATACTAAAACGCAACAGCTAGTGTTAGAGTGAATGATCGTCAAACTCAGAAATTCCTGATACACCGTGTACTGTGTCTGGAGGACACCTATTTTACCGAAACTGCTCCCTACGCTTTTGGAATACATATTTAAAACGACAAAACTGACCGATTTACGCCAAAAGGCGTAAATATAAACGGAGAAAAGCTTAGCCATCTGAGATATTGGGTTAATAGCTGATAGGATAGATGAGGCCAAAGAACTTTTAAATCAGTTCTATTTTTCCTTACTAGAAGACTGATTTAAAATAAATACATATATCTAAAACCCAGATGATGACAAATCTTGTTCTCAGCGAAGATATATGCGTAGGAACAAGATCCATAGAGTAGGTAATGAGATTTGCATAGGAAAAGATAACCAAACCGTTGAGCTTATCCGTTGTATAATACTGACTGGGGCAGCCTTCGGCAAGTTGAACTACCACATTTTTAAATCGTCCGATATACCAAAATATCGTAAAAGAAGAACCTATAATTAGTGTGTTTGGCCAGTGTTGATTTACGGAGCGGAAACATGGACTATCATAAGAAGAACAGTGCAAAAGATCCGTGTGGCTCAAAGGACGACGGAACGTGCTATGTTGGGCATTTCACTGTGAGACAAGATCACAAACTGTCAGTTATGATGAAGATCAGGAGTACCTAATGAGGTAGAGAAAATAGCAACAATGAAGTGGAACTTGGCAGGTCACGTGGCTCGAATGCCAGGTAACAGATAGACAAAGCGGATACTTTAATGGAGACCAAGAGATGATGCTGACCTGATAAACACAGGCAATCCACCAACACGTTGGACTGAATATCTAAAACGTTGCTATAGGAATTTAATGCAAGAGGCACAAGATCGAAATAGATGGAAAATTATGAGGGTGATCTATGTTTAGCAGTGGACAAACGAAGACTGAATGATATTCATGATAAATCCTTTATTTATCTTCTAGATTTCTAATTTCTACAAAAATTATTCTTAACTATTTCTCTTTAAAAACTCTACTTGTGATTTCATTTTATTTGCCATGATTCTGATTTTTTACTCTAGCAACCAAAGCGTTATTTAATTGCTCTTTTTTAATTACTGAATATAAACTAAACCTGCTAGGTCTTAACATTGACCTTTTAACATAATTTTTATAATTTATTTTTTTATTATTTTTATAAGTTATACCTAACTGTATACTGATGCAAAATATGCTGTTTACTATATTTCGAGCTAATTAGACGTACACCGCTTCTTTAAATCCAGATAAAATGAGAAGATAAAAATTTAGTAGATACATATACCTACAACAGAATATTTTAATACCTTACGAATAATGCTGATGATAAAATAATATCAAAGCAGAATAACGCTTATGAAATACTTCTTGATATTAGAGATGGCCTTCGCGTCAGCAATTGCTAATAATCGTTATTTAGCAAGTAAAATAAAATCTAATATAAATATTTACTATTAAATAGCTACTTTTAAAAATATATGTGGCAAAAATGTTACCTAAACCGTATTCATTTTACAAATTCCCAATTGTCAATAGAAGCACGTGAAAGCCAAACAGGGTCGTACTGATGTGTATCATATGATTTTTAAAAATATTTACTTTTGAAACTGTTAGTGTAAGAATTTCTTGAAATTTAATCATTATATCACAATTAAACTAAACTCTAAAAAATAACACGACCAGTAAATAACTTAACAATAACTATAACATAAATATAACACAATATATTAACTTAAAAATCAACACGATACAATTTGAATTTAAAATGCTGGTAAGTTTGGATATGTAACATGAGAATCTGTCTTTCTTTATATTGTGCTTATGCTTACAGATGGGAATTTGCTAAATGAATGCACTTTAATGCTATCTTCTCTTTTTCAACATACACAAAATAACAAAATTGGCATTTTGAGAAGCTTAAAGTAATTGCTACACGAAAGAATAATAAATTAAAACATCTTGGTCTGCCATGATTGTTTTCAAGCTAGGCTGTTATCTTAACAAGCTCGACCAAAGACTACATTAAGCAATTCCTTGATAGTTCTACTTGTTCAATGTCTAAGGTACGAAAACAGCGTTTTCCTTTTATTTTTCCTCAAATGATTAACCGCAGTAATTGATATTTAGGCCGCCTTATTTATTATATGACCGGAGTATTGGACTTTTCTCATTTTATTGTTGTAGATCAGTTCTCGTTGTTGAGTATAGATTCCAACAGACGTTGGTTAGATATTCAGGGTGACCAAATGAAAACGAAACAGGCATTATTAGGAACTACGACAACATTTTTAAATTCGGTGTAATACTACTAAAAGTTTAAACTTTAAATTGTATTTACCTGCTTAATAAGTTGATTAAGTACGCCAATGCTTTAGAAATTAATTTATTTCTTCGCATCGTTTTTGTTCTCTTTTTTTTTGTAACATTTGTCGCTTTAAGTAAATGATGTGATACAAACTCATAAACCACGTGAAATTAGAAAAAATTCTTATTAATATCATTTGTAAGCATTAAATTGTAGTGTTTGAAAGTTTATTTCCATGGTTTATTCCATTCCGGAAAGGGTAGACATGAGTATGAACAATAAATCTGCCAATATGACCACTCAGCAGTTTAATGAATGACATAAAGATAAACATGTCAGTAGGAAGTATGTTGAGGAGTTAGTAAAAAAATTTCAGAAAACTGAGAATGCAGGTAATAAAAAACGAGAAAGGGCACTACAGTTGACAAAGCTAGTGAAGTTGCAGTGTAAGGACATATTCACCTAGATCCCATGTTAGCAGCTGTATCTGGAATCAAACGAAGTAGCATCCAAAACATTTAGAAGAAAAACAAATTCCATCCATATAAAATACGCTTAGTGCAGGAATTTAATGAGGATGATTAGGACCACCGTTTACAGTTTTGTAAAATAATCTGCTTCTCCGATGAAAGCACTTTTTTTTATAAACGAAACTGTAAATCGTCACAATTTCTGTTATTGTTCTGATTCAAACCCCAGGATTTTCCACATCATCCGCAAAAATTAAATGTATGGGATGGTATTTTTGGTGATCTACTGGAGGGACCATTTTTATACCTGACAATTTGACTGCTGAAGTGACATTTTCAACGGATTGGGAGAGGTAGCATCGAATAGCCTTCTCAGTTACCAGATTTGTCTTCCCTGGATTTCTTTTTGTGGGGATACCTAAAAAGTCAAATCTATAGAACACCAACCGCGTCTTTAGAAGACTTACGGCAACGAATGCCGACGAATCACTCCACAAATGCTTCGAAATATGATACGACGTTTCAAACAAAACCTAATCAATCATTGTATGGAAGCCGAAGGTCATCAGTTTAAAAAAATTATCAACTAAGAAGCAGTTTAAAATAATAAAAATATTAATTTTCAAAAGTAATATTTTTTTTTAATAAATCAAATAAAGGACTAGACGAAATTTAAAAATTTAAAGACTAGTGTACAGGGAATTGAAAGGGCTTTTAAACGATATCTGATTTGACTCCCATTGCTATTAAAAAATGTTGGAGTGATTTTTTTCATCCTTTAATAAAAAAATGACCCGTCTCTGACTTTTTCAAAAAATGTTGTAGCTCCTGATAATGCCTATGTTTCGTTTTCGATTGGCCACCCTGTATGTACTGTCCAAGGGATTGTCAGCATGCGACAGTTACATTTTAACTTATTTTAACTTACAAGCTTCAAATCTATTTAGATTCTCCACTTTCATTACACAGGTATCACATTTATAAAGCAAAGCGGATCAGACTTTAATACTAGTTCAGAAAGAGATTTTTATTGCATGATACCTAACGCCAGTTAATAAATCTGCGTACCAGTTCTATTCTAGTCGAGGGTCCCACGTTCCCCTCAATTTTATTGAATATATATATATATATATATATATATATATATATATATATATATATATATATATATATATATATATATTTATATATACAGGGTGTTTGGTAGGTCGATGGAAATTTTTTAAGGGATAATAGGGGACGCCATTTGCAAAATTTTTTGCTAATAATGTATCGCTCAAACTGTTAAGGTTTCCGAAATAAAGTTAAATTTGTCATAATTCGAAAATAAAGCTGCTCATCCATTTTATTTTTAAAAATAATTATCCAAGGGAGAGACTTCCCTGACATACAAAATACCTTACGTATTACTTGCTCAGATTGCAAAAACCCTTCGTTGAATATCAATGCATTGTTAAAGTAACCTTCATTAATGAAACGGGTAAGAAAGGTAAAACATAACAACGATACATCATGCTTTTTGTAACATTTATTATGCCTTATTAAGTATGTACATAAACTTCAGAAAACAGTCATTGTTGTTCAAGATGAGAACCACCTGTTGCCCTGCGTCGTATTTCTGATGTGGTTACTTTTAACCTCAATTCTGCCCTTATAATGTCAGCTGCTTCGATAATCCTTTCCATTAAATAAGCTCTGGTTCGGATTGGAAGTTGAAAAACAAGTTCTTTGAATCTACCCCAGATGTGGTAGTCACACGGTGTTCAATCGGACGATCTAGCAGGCCACAAAAACGGTCCAGTTCGTCCAATCCACCTATTGGGATAGTGATTGTTGAACCATGGCATACCGTAGCAGATATATTGTTTTTTGTTTGTTATGCGTTCGGAGAATGACGATAGCTGATGGAAATTTTATGCGAAGAGTCAGTGTTGTAGGTTTACATTTTTATTCCATTCGTAAAACAGGGGGGTAGTACGCCTAGATAATTTTTAAACGTTGAATTGTCAAATATTGACAAATTTAACTTTATTTTGGAAACGTTAACAGTTTGAGCGATACATTATTAGCAAAAAATTTTGCAAATGGCGTCCCCTATTATCCCTTAAAAAATTTCCATCGACCTACCAAATACTCTGTATATATATATATACACATATATATATATATATATATATATATACACATATATAGATATATATATATATATATATATATATATATATATATATATATATATATATATATATATATATATATATATATATGGAAAAGGATAATGCGAGTGAATAATAAAAGTAAAAAGTAATGGCATGTCTCGCAAAACAGAAAACCAAAAATGGTATATCAATGGAAGGCAACCGTATATACGTATTTCTGACTATTGGTCGTCTTCAGTACGGTGCAGCCAAGTTAGAAAAGGAGCATATTAACTTGGGAAAGGATCACTACAGAAGCAATGCAACCAATTTGTGGCATTAGAGTTAGAAGACCCTGATGGTATATATATATATATATATATATATATATATATATATATATATATACTGTAAATTTTGCAACGTTTTATTTGGCTTCCAGTTTTCTTTGTTATTTTGTGTTGCCAATTCACCATATTTGTTACTGTATAATAGTAACTCCTCCATCTCTTTGAAACTCTCTTCGAAGTTTTGAATCTTTATTTGATCCTTTATGTCATCCATATTCATATATCTCTACGATATATACAAAATATGATGATTTTCCCATTCCTCTAAACATCAATTCGTAATGATCGGTCGTTAGTGAGCGACGCATCTCTACATAATATCGATTTTCGTCCTATAGAAACGAATAAGCACAAGTTTTGGTTACAACCGACATCGTAACATGCATTTTCATTATGGAAGTAAACGTAGATTCTGTTTTAATAATGTTCTTGGCCGATTTTATCTGTAGCAAAACTGCAATTATCAAATTATAGTCCTGGTTTAACGATTAGGTTGTGCGGGTTTCAATAATGGCATATACGCAAGAAAGTAGTTCCAGTTTGTGATTAGAGTGCGATACACATCTAGAATTTAATGTAATAGTATTTTTGTCGGAGCACAAGCATGCTGGGTAATTGGAAAATGCCACTTTATGGAATAGTTTTTTAAATTGTTTACGTAATGTCATTACGGTAAATTTATATAGATTATTACCATTACTTCTAAACTTATCGAATCACAAGCTTTAAAAAGCCTGTTCTAGCCATTTTTAAAATCTCCAGTTATTACTCATTTATATGTGATGCTCTTTAAGGATTATAAAAATTCACTTTATTTTATCTAACTGCTGGTGCAGGAAACATATATCTATAGATGTTTTCCAGGTCCATTGTTTAAAGCTGTGCGTTACATTGAACAAAAATATTTGCTGTCTTTGTATGTTTTTTATCGGTTTTATTATGTCTTCTACTAATACTGTATAAGTGTATCACTGTTGTGTATATGTAGTCTTCTGTATTTGTATGTGTGACAGTATGTATTGGATGTATAATCTATTACGCTGGTTTGCCATATTCTAGGAATTTCTTCTTTATTTGTTTTACAAGGAATAGTCTAGGGGCAAAGGGGGTTTCGTGGCATATTGAGGTCCATGAGATTTGACAACTCATTTCTATGTATCTTTATCCGCTGAATCCCAATCTTCAACATAATAATCCGAATTTTTGGGCAGGAATTTGTTAATAACAATTTAATTGTTTAAATGCTTATAACTAATATACTAATAAATACACTTTTTTTTAAATCACATTTCGTTTTTTTTAAACAAACCAAACAAACTTGAAAAATTAAAACCGGTCCATTAGAAGCTGAGATATTGCAAATGTATTATTAAAAAAAACTAGCAAGGAATGAGAGGATACATTATTCGTTGACGGACGAGGCAAAAAACAGGAAATGACTGCAGATAAACACAAGTACAACAAAAGTAAAATAAAGAAAGACAGACAAGAAAATAAAAATAAAAGACGAAGACAACAGGAAAAAAACTAAATGGGTTGAAAATAAGCACATGGACATAAGAACTATGCTAGCTCCAGGAAAAATGCTAGAAATAGGAAAAGAACTCAAAAAGTATAAAACAGATATTGCAGCACTGCAAGAATTGCGCTGGGAGGGACAAGGACAGATTGATAAACAAGACTTTAGAATGTTATATTCAGGAGGAAAAAAGCAAGGACAAAAAGGGGTGGGATTCATAATACTGAGGCAACTAAGAGAGAACATTATAAATTTCAAGCCAATATACAAAAGTATGGCCTATGTAAGAGTCAACAACAAACCATTTAATATATTAGTGTTGAACTTATACGCTCCTACAAAAACAAGCAATGCAGACGAAAAAGAAATCTTTTATGATAGGGTCGAAGAGAAGGTAGAAAAAGTACCCAAATAAGATGTCATATTTGAACTAGGAGACCTCAATGCCAAGATTGGAAAAAAAGACTTTTTAACAACAAATTGCAGGAAAGCATACAACACACGAAAACACGAATGACAATGGGCAAAGACTATATAACCTAGCAACAAGAATAAATTTGTTAATAAGCTTAACAAAATTTGAAAACTCTAAAATACATAAGGTAACATGAAGGTCACCAGATCAGAAAACATACAGTCAAATTGATCACATAATAATCAATAAATGAAAACAATCGTCAATAAACGATGTACAAACATTTAGAGGTGCGTGTGCAGAATCAAACCACTACATGGTCGCAGCCACTATAAGACAAAAGGTTAAAATTGGAACAAAACAGAAAAACCAACATAAAAAGTGGAATGTCAATAAAATGAGTAATGAAGAAGTAAAAAAAAATATGAAGAGGCAGTAACAGTTCAAATAAAAGAGAAATATAAAGCAGATAAAACAAAAACCGGATGGTATAACCAAGAATGTAGAATGTAGAAATAACAGGAAAAAGTGCAAGTCAGAATTAAATGGCTAAGAACAGATAAACAGGAAGACATAGAAGAATATGAAAAAATAAAAAAAAGAATGCTAAGAAAGTGATATGGCAAAATAAAAAAAGATGGGTAGACGAAACATACAAGAAAGAGCAGGAAAGAACAAACTGAAACACGAAAAATTTTTACAAAAAGATTAAAGAACAAAACAAAAAATACAAAGGCAAAACAAAGTAAACAACAAAGAGGGAAGAGTGATAATAGAGGATCAAGAATACAAGCAAGTATGGAGGGATTACAGAGAGCTCTTGACAGAAGAAGCAACAGGAGAAAAAATGAATATCAAGGAGGAAACGGTGCACGCAGAAGAAGTAGACGAAGTAGATAAAGTAGACATCGAAATTTTAAAAGAACCAACATTGGAGGAATTGGAGAAAGTAATAGAGAGAAGCAAAAATGGACTAGCCCCTGGTAAAGATGAAATTAATATGGAAATAAGATCACAAAGAAGACAGTGGGACAGTACCAATGTGAATTCACAGAAGGAAGATCTACAATAGATGCAATACACACAATAAAACAAACAATTGAAAAAGCAAACGAATATAAATTAGAATTGGAAATGTTATTCATAGACTTCAAACAGGCATTTGATTCAATTAAAAGAAAAGGATTAATGATGCACATAAAAATTTAAAAATTCCACATAAACTCAGAAAATTAATAGAAATGACAATGAGAACTACAAAAATTAGCATGAAGACACAAAGAAAAAAAACTGAACAATTCAGTATAAATAAAGGGATGAAACAAGATGCCTTATCAACAACGCTATTTAATCTAGCCTTAGAATATGTACGACGAAATATAAATAAAGGAAATCTAATAACAAGAGGTGGTCAAATAATCGTATATGCAGACGATATTGCTATAATTGAAAAGAACAGGAAAATAATGAAAGAAATGCTAGACGAAATAAAAGAGAAAGGAGAGGTAATGGGACTAAGGTTAAATCAAGAAAAGACAAAAATATTAAGATTAGATAAAAATGAAACTGGTTGTGGATTATTTATTAAAGGTCTAATCTTAGAGTTATTCCAGTGGTGTTAATAAACTACATTGTGTCATAATTTCCAAGATGATACAGAATAAGAAACAAAGAAGTAAAAATGCTCTGTTAAGAAGACGAAGCAATATTGATAGTTCAAGATAAAGATAGTCTGTTGATTTAGTCAATAAAATTTATGGTTACTCACAATACCATAGACAACAGATGGACACACAGGTGATGGCGTTACGTCCTCAATACAGACACTTGACACTGGGTCCTGGCGACAGGTATTGGACGGCAAGTACAGCAATGAGTTACGGTCTTCGATCCGTAATCCCTCGAATTGACTTAGGTAGTCGAAAAGAGAAACAACCAGACAGGAACAGCACAGGTAGTAGTAAGTAGTATAGATAAATGAATAGACAAATGACCGTAAAGTTGAATGAAGGCCTCGAACAGCAGAGACGAATGAAGGTAGAGATGAACGATCGGCAAACAGAAGTGACTTCGTTCCTTCGAATCGGAACACGTCTGTTTGACAAAAGAGAAAATAGTTAATAAAGGACTCAGTGTGTAAAGATATTTTATATTGATAAGGGTGAATTGAAAATACACTTACCGCCGTGTGATGGAGAACAAACACCGCTTGCCACAGGAAACAACTTGAAAATGAATTAGAATTCTGATCTTAGGCAAGCTAAAGATAAAAAAGGAGTGTGGCTGAAGAGTGCCACGCGAAATTGATATTTAAATGACAAGGCTAGTGTGGTAATTTTTGTAACCTAACCACCATCTCCCGACAGGAATTATACGTTCACCGAAAACCAACTCTTCTGTTTTTCTGAGAATATAGACCGGGGATTTCACAATAGGCACTGACTCCTTTGTTAGTAGGAAAGATTCCTATTAAGCAAAGGATACATAAAAAAGATCAGGGTACATTTGGCGAAATATTTCATTGTTAAAAAAAGTGTAGCGAATCGCTCGTTGCTGTTGGGTTATTTTTAAGGCTTTTAACAAAATATATGGACATAGGCGGCGTGAAATTAATTTATTAAGGGGAATAATTTAAAGGAATTTTAAACATGCTTCAGTGACAGATCAAGTACAAAACGCAAATGGACCAGCAAGTCGTCTTAATAACATTATACGGCGAATCCAACATATTAACACTGATAAGGTTAAAAATTTATAAAGCCAGTGTAAGACCAATATGAGTCAGAAAGAGAGCTGCAACTCTCAACGTCGGAAGCATGACAGGTAAAGGAAGAGATCTCGCCGATTTAATACAGAGAAGAAGGATTGAGATAGTCATCAAATTAACATTATTCAAAGAATTGTTCAGGAATTGTGAAAAAAAAATTATTTTTCATAACAATAATTCAGACAACACCGCATTCGAAGATTGACAAATATGCTAGTACCAGGAAATATCTGAAAAGAACTGGCAATCGAAATTGCCGGACACGAACACCAATAAAAATGTATGAAAGCATTTTTCAAAATTATTTTTTTGCGAAAGCTATCAATAACACCTCAGCACTTGATTGTCTCTATTGAAGAAGGGTGGTAAAATATGCCTCAACATTTTATTGCTAATCTAATTAGTATGATTTCAAGACATGTTGATCAACTGATTAAGAGTTGGTGCGATCATAGAGATAATTAAAAAATGTTTTTGTTACTTATCACTATTTTTCCAAAAATGTTTCTGAATTTTGCTGCAATTATCGATTTAATAGTATATTGTTAAAACTTAAAATAATTTATACATGCAATATACAGGGTGTTTCAAAAAAAGGTAGGCCCATCTCTAGGGTAGGTAAAAAACTGAAAAATAATTGGGGTTTGCTTAGTAAACAATTTTTGTAACGCCATCCGTTTTGGAGATACAGCGCGTTGAAGAAAAAAAATTTACGCATTTTTTAAGATTTTGCCGAAACCACTGGCAACATTGTAATGAAATTTTATACGTATATGTTTCGTGAATTGGGAATCGACATGGGTTACATCCCATGAATTTGTTTTTATATCTGATTCTCATAGAGGGCGCTACTTACACGGATCGTACTAAGTATTAGTCAATATAACTTTTTTAAGAGTATAATTATTAATAAAAATTTCAAGTAAACTTAAACATCATTCAATTTTACACGAAAAAGGTACTCTTGGTAAAACTCGATACTGTGTACCGTTTTCGGAATATTTTGATTTGAAAATTATGAAGTAATAATTGATGCTGGTATAAAATAAATTAGTAATTAAACAAAACTCACAAGAAGAAAATTAAATTAATGACTAAGAACATAAAATAAAATTCAATTACAGTAAGTGTTGAAAATGCCCTTCGTTTTCGCGAATACACAAGTCTGTTCTTTTTTCTAAAGATTCCATTAACCTTCTAAACGGTAGGGGATCAGCTATGATGTCATTAAATTGACGTTGAATTCTTTCTTCCAATTCTTGGCGTGAATTTACCTCTGTAGCATAGACTTTTTCCTTAATATTCGACCAAACTGCGTAGTCCAAAGGGTTGAAATGGCATGACCGAGGAGGCGAATGAATCGGAGCTTCTGCACCTCTACCAATCCATCGATTCGGAAAATGATTACTCAACCAATTACGACACCTTCTATTTTTTGCATTTTTTACGATTTTGCCGAAACTACTGGCATCATTGTAATGAAATTTTATACGAATATGTTTTGGAAGCTGATATATCCCATGAATTTGTTTTTATACCTGATTCTCATAGAGGGCGCTAGTTACACCGATCGTACTAAGTATTAGTCAATATAACTTTTTTAAGAGTATAAATATTAATCAAAATTTCAAGTAAACTTAAACATCATTCAATTTTACACGAAAAAGGTACTCTTGGTAAAACTCGATACTATGTACCGTTTTCGGAATATTTTGATTTGAAAATAATTATGAAGTAATAATTGATGCTGGTAGTAATGATAAAGTTCTAATAGGTATACCTCTATTTTCTCCAACTGTGCCATGGAAATCTGACATTTATTGATTGTTATGACGATAAATCAACAAGAATTAGAGTTTTGAAACCTTGTTATTTGCAAAATCAAATCAAAATGTACTCAAATGTTGAATACACTGACATGCTATTAACCTTAGGCAAATGTTTAGGATGTTCTAGTGCAGCTGTGACACGTTATGCAGAAAAGTTTCCTAGAAGAAACTTACCAATTAAAAAAACATTTAGAGCCATTGAACGACGTTGTCAAGAAACTGGGAATGTGAGACCAAATAAAATAAATTCTGGTAGACCAAGAACAACAAGAACAATTAATATAGAAAATAATATTTTAAATTTACTTGATCAAGATCCAACAGTTAGCGTAAGGAATATAACAAGACAAACAAATACTTCTTCTTCAAGTACTTGGCGGATACTGAAAGAACAGCAATTACATCCTTATCATTACAGACAAGTCCAAGAGCTCTTGCCAGATGATCTACCGGTTAGAGTGGATTTTTGTGAAACATTGCAACAAAGTACAGCCCACAATCCAAATTTTTTAAAATGCATTCTTTTTACGGACGAGGCCCACCTTTACGCGACAAGGTATGTTTAACTCCCATAATGCACACTACTGGTGAGATGAGAATCCACGAGTCAAAAGGGTATCATATTACCAACACTCATTTAGAGTTAATGTTTGGGCAGCAACTTTAGGTAACAAATTAATAGGTTATCATATTCTACCTGAAAATTTAAATGGTGATATGTATCTTGATTTTTTAAACAATTCCTTATTCGATATATTAGAAGATTTAACGCTAAACGAGCGAAGATCTTTATTTTTTATGCACGATGGAGCTCCACAACACTTTGATAGAAGGTGTCGTAATTGGTTGAGTAATCATTTTCCGAATCGATGGATTGGTAGAGGTGCAGAAGCTCCGATTCATTCGCCTCCTCGGTCATGCCATTTCAACCCTTTGGACTACGCAGTTTGGTCGAATATTAAGGAAAAAGTCTATGCTACAGAGGTAAATTCACGCCAAGAATTGGAAGAAAGAATTCAACGTCAATTTAATGACATCATAGCTGATCCCCTACCGTTTAGAAGGTTAATGGAATCTTTAGAAAAAAGAACAGACTTGTGTATTCGCGAAAACGAAGGGCATTTTCAACACTTACTGTAATTGAATTTTATTTTATGTTCTTAGTCATTAATTTAATTTTCTTCTTGTGAGTTTTGTTTAATTACTAATTTATTTTATACCAGCATCAATTATTACTTCATAATTTTCAAATCAAAATATTCCGAAAACGGTACACAGAATCGAGTTTTACCAAGAGTACCTTTTTCGTGTAAAATTGAATGATGTTTAACTTTACTTGAAATTTTTATTAATAATTATACTCTTAAAAAAGTTATATTGACTAATACTTAGTACGATCCGTGTAAGTAGCGCCCTCTATGAGAATCAGATATAAAAACAAATTCATGGGATGTAACCCATGTCGATTCCCAATTCACGAAACATATACGTATAAAATTTCATTACAATGTTGCCAGTGGTTTCGGCAAAATCGTAAAAAATGCGTAATTTTTTTTTCTTCAACGCCCTGTATCTTGAAAACGGATGGCGTTACAAAAATTTTTTACTAAGCAAACCCCAATTCTTTTTCAGTTTTTTACCTACCCTAGAGACGGGGTTACCTTTTTTTAAAACACCCTGTATTTAAAAAAGTTATAAACCCGAAATTTGTTACATTTTAACTTTAACGAGATAGATCTCGTCGAACTGTAATCCATCTAATATCGCTTGTTACGAAACATCTATGTAGCCTGTTGTTATCAAATAAAGATATTTCTTAACCCCATTGGAGATTCAACAGACGAAACCAATATAAGTTCGAACATAATCCTCAGAGAATTGCGCAAGTTTTATCATTCGGCAGTGCAAGTCAATAGGATATACATGCACTACGAAGATCCACTGTTAAACATTTGCCAGAAATTCAACCAGATGCAAATTACTTACTTATCCAAGATAAATTGAGGCGGATATAGTTCATGAAATCCAAACATTTCGAAATTATTACCGAACCGTAACTGTTACAACTGGATGTACGAACTTCTGTACAGAAGGCAGCTGTGCAATGTAGAATTAAGTGACTTAAGAGTAATTAATTCGGAATGTACACTAAACTGATAGTCCTCGAGTACCGCACAACTACAAATTTACTTCTCTTACCTCGAAAAGGTAAATACACTATAAAGTGTATTTTAAATATTGTAATACCTACATTTAGATAAAAATTATGGCTAAAAATGATAAAGAACGTGTAAAATACAAACGGTCTTCACAAAAGAAGAGTTAAAATTCTGTAACTCATTTTATGTTGATTTGACGTAAATTTTCTCCTGGAAAATACATACTTCCTAGAGGAGCTAAAAAGATGGCGCCTTAACATAGCTTTAATTTAAATATCTTGAAAACAGTTGTCTTTTAAATGATAACATTCTACATATTTATTCAGTGAAATGCACCCAATCGCTTGTCCAATCGTTAGAGATTTGACCCCTAAAAACTATAAGAACAAGCTGAATTTTGCCGAGAATATCAATTTTGGAACTTCAAAAAATATGCAAAAAAGTTAACCATTTCAACTCCCGGGATTCCCCCTAAAAACCCCCTCGTAGTGGGATAAAAACGCAAAAAATCGATTTACCAAAAATCTGTACGCCGTAGAAAAAAATATTTAACATAAAATATGTAGCTGAGATCATTTTGAACAAAAATGCTTATTAGCACTTTTTGCGCAGAATGAACCGTTCTTTCAGAAACAAGACTTGAAGCGACCGGCAATTTTGAATGTCAGTTCCGCGCGTGAAATCAATGTTTAATAAAATTTGTATTAACTCGACGGTAAAAAATCGATATCTTTTGATCAGAGTGTCCTATCGACAAAAATTAAAATGCGTTTTAAAGATGAAGAATGAAGCTTAGGTATGCAATTTTTGTATTATGCCGCAAAAAAATCAGTTTCTATAAAGCTGTCAATAAATAAAATTTGCGCAATTTTTGGCATTTTTTACGGTTCTCGTGAGATCAACAAAATGTATTACTTTCATTAATCTTCTTCTCTCTTCTTTGTCAACCATTTTCCATCCACTCCTGAATGTAGGTCTCTCCCAATTGCTTCCATCTTTCTCTATCTTGCGCCAATCTAATCCATTGTTTGCCTGCCACTGTTCTTATGTCATCTACCCATCTTTTTTGAGGTCTTCCCATGCTACTTGTTGTCGTCCTTGGTCTGTATTCTAGAATTCTCCGTATCCACCTGTTGTCATTATATCGGGCTACGTGACCTGCCCAGCGCCATTTCATTTTTGCAATTTCTTCCACAATATCCCTAATCTTCGTTCTACGTCTTATCTCGGTGTTTCTAATCTTGTCTCTTAGTGATATTCCAAGCATGATTCGTTCCATTGCTCTTTGCGTTGTTTCTAATTTTTTAGCAGATTTTTTGGTAAGGGCTACTGTCTCCAAGCCGTAAGTACAAACTGGTAGTATGCATATGTTATACACCTTTTTCTTTAAGTTTACAGGAATGGAGGTGTTTTTCAAGATATATGCTAATTTGCCGAAAGCGCCCCATGCCAGTTGTGTTCTTCTTTTAATTTCAGCATCTTGATTTGGTTTTCCTAGTTTGATAACATGACCTAGATAAACATAATGTTCAACATTTTCTATGGTATGATTTTGTATTGTTATATTTGTCTGGTCTCAGCTCAGTAACGTGTTATTGTTCAGTAGTAGTGAAATTTCCATTGCTGGAGACCAGTCTTCAAAATCGATATCATGAAAATTCGATTTTGATTTTTGGCAATAAAGATGAAGCATTTGAAATATGACTAAAAACGGAGAATTTAAACTTTTACATTACAAACGATCGCACGTCACGAAAAATGCCTCGAAGAAGACGGTTTTGGGTGTACTTTAAAGCAAAAGTTAGGTACTTTTGAAAAACGCACTAGTGTAATTAAAAAAGGACAGTTTTAAACGTTTCTAATCGTTTGTAATGTGAAAGTTTAAATGCAGCGTTTTTTAAACATATTTCAAATGTCTGACATTTGTTGCCAAAACTCAAAACTGAAATTTCATGCTATAAATTTTAAAGATTAGGTTCTAGTTATGGAAACTTTATAGTGACCGGTCAATGAAAGTGATACGTTGTACTTCTCATGAGAATAAAAAAAAAATGGCAAAAATCGCGCCACGTTTAATTATTTAACACCTTTATAAAAACAGTTCATTTGCGGAAAAATTCAAAACTGCTTATGAAAACTGCACTCTTAACCTTTAAAACGGATCTTGATTTTTGTCGATAGGACACTTAGATCAAAAGAAATTGAATTTTTACCGTCAAGCTGATACACATTTTATTAAGCATTGATTTCGTGCGCGCAACTGACATTTAACATCGCCGATTGCTTCAATGATTCTTTATGAGAGAACGGTTTATTCTATACAAAAATGGTAATAAACGTTTTGTTTTAAATTATCTTAGCTACAATTTTTATTTGAAACATCTTTTTCCATGGCGTACAAATTCTTGACAAATCGATTTTTTTCTGTTTTCCGCCCTCTACGTGGTTGGTTTTAGGGGAAAGGCCGGGGGTAAAAGTGGTAAACTGTTTTGTATCTCTGTTAGCGTCCTAAAATTGACATTTTCAGCAAAATGTCATAACCGGCTCGTTTAGGAGGGGTATTGGACATTTTTATTCATAACTTTTTTTTTCTTTTAAAATTTTATCATTTTGACATACGAACAAATTTTGATTTTTTTATGAAAAAATGATACTCTTATCCAAAGTCGTTAGTACGCACCATTTTGATTAAAATTAGATTTGTTTTGATTGGCTAGAAAAATAAACAAAATCACTTTGACAATACAATAATTGTTATTTTGTTTATTTTCTAAGTTTACGAGCATAGCTAAGCTGGTTTGCTGTTCTACTGATTTCTCAACTATATGTCCACTATTTGTACACATCAGTCTTTAAGATGCAGTTTCTGCCAAAAAACGAATTCCTAGTGAATTCGTCGTTTTAAATATTTTTATTTTTTAATTAAAGAGTTTTTACTAGCTCTTTTTACACTTTTTGCAAATCGTTTCATCAAAAAAAGTTAGTAGTCTTTTAATTCTTCGACTAAAAGTTAACAAGGAGGATAATATAACCAGTCAGTCCTACGTATCATTATCCCTGATTTTACTGAAAGTATTTACTTTATTAAGATTGCGTAATTTTTGGTCGAGGAATGTTATCGACGGTCGAGTTTTCGAATCCGGATCTCCCAGTTATATTTAAACACTCTCTGTTTTGAGTTATCCTGCTTAAAATAATAATAGAAATGCGTAAAAGAGCTAAATAATAATAGAAATACGTCAAATAGGTACTATAAGTAATTTTTACCTTTTTCTGAAGATTTTAACATCACAATCTAACTGAATTACTTGGCTTACCTGTAAAAAATAACAATACTTTAGTTCGTATACATTTATACTGTTGATAAATAATTGTTGGGTAAAATAAAACTAGTCATCATCTTTCACCATAGTCATGCCACCTTATTCAAATGTCAATATCAAAGAATAAAGTATAATTTAGCTCAAGTTGACGCTCTATAATACAAAACAACAGATTTCAGATCGTATCGAATCTGCAAAGTATTAACGCTCAGTTTCAAAAGAGACTAATTTGGATTCCAATGTCATAATATATGGCTTTAATTCCATCAGATCAATAGCAAGCTTTAGCTGAAAGCTACTAATATTTGCACATTTCGAGAGCCCCGAGGACAGAAAACAATTTATTTAATTGTTTAGTTCTTCACCACAAAAGCAGGCGGCACCTCTGTGCTTGAACCACTAAAAGTGGGAAGATTCTGGAGACATTAGTTGGACTTTCTCGTTTGAAACGGAATCAGCCTGAACGGATGACGAAGTAGCGACAATGAAATAACTGTTATATAGTTCTACTGATTCAGATTCAGACGTGAAAAGTTTGACTAATTTGTGCTCCAATGCTATAATGCTTTTTTCATGTATATATAACCTTTTTATTCTGACATATCTTTCGCCAAACGTCTTCTAGTCTTCGGCCAAACGCCGAAGGTCTTCTAGTCTTTGTTCACTATCCAAGTTTCACATTTCTATATTACTCTTGTGATGATCTCGTAACTAGTAAATTTTTATACACTTTTCTTGGCCATACAAGAATTACTATATTTAATAACCCACATATAACAGTAGTTAAGTAACATAAAAGGTGGCACAACAGTTATAGATTACAATATGGCATCTGTTGTAAATGTATATATGTTCTCGTACATATATGTTCTCGTACATCGTTATTAATTCGTTGAAAACTAAAACACTTGTTCAAAACCCTTCAAAAGAAATGAACGATTACATTTTAAGTATCCGTTTTATAAAGTATAAAATTATACCTTAAACTTTCTTACGAAAACAAAGTTTGTTATGTGCTCTGTTATCAGGTCAAATATATCAAACTGACTAAGAAAAACAATTCTTTATACTCATAGAGGCGAATATTAATGCGCTCGACAAGATTTATACAATTTGCCTCCGAGTTTTGAGAAAACAGATTGGGCACATTTTTTATAAGGATTTGCAGGGATATAAATTCTCTAAGACCTAACGGTCACATAACACAAGAAATATTTTCAGCGGAAAAGATAACATTTTCAATTTCGAAAGAAAAAATTGGGCCTTTTTGTCTTTTCGCAAACACTTGAGTGTAAGCTTCGTAAGATTAATATCTCAATACGTTGTTTGCTTTAGACTAAAAGCGATTTTTAAAGAAACGCACAGATCAGATAAGGCACGAAGAGTATCTATCTGTTCTTATGAAGTATTATTAATCAAATATTTGTAATAATTTACGGAAAGCATTAGGCTGAAATATAAATTTATGAAGTAAGGTATAGAATGGCCTAAAAATTAATACACATTTTAATATGTACCTGCTTGTATATGTAAACCAGCGGTCGCGGAACCGGGGTAAATTACCCCAAATGGGGTAAAAATTTTTGGGGGTAAAAATGAAACTTTTGTAAGTAAAAAGTATATATTTTTAATTTGCTATTTTATAAACCTGTAAGTATTTTTTTCAACTTAAACAATTTGGAGACATATGCAGGCCACGCCATCTTACTCCCCACCACTAGAGTGTTCTCGAGATATAAAAAAAGTCTTTAAGTTATAAAAAAACTATATAAAAGTCTTTGCGCAGTAAAACATAGCCCCGGGCACCGGCTATCTGCTCAGTCCGTGCCATACCGTCAAGATACAAATACATTGACGAGTCAGAGAACGAGTTTTTACTAGTTAGTTGCTGACAAGACTACCATTTTATCATTAATCATCGATACATCGATCAAGGTAAGGCGCAATTTGAAAATTTAATTCAAATATTATTTTCTGTCTTCCTTAAGATGGCAGCAAATAGAAAAAGAGCATACCAAGACGAATTCCTTAATTATGGTTTTACACAAATAGAAGATAATGGTACAATGAAACCACAGTATGTGGCATGTATGAAGATACTGACTTCAGAATCTTTCAAAAAAAAGTCAATTGAAGAAACATTTAGAAAATTTGCGTTCATACCTGTCTTCCAAACAGCGAGAATACTTTGCAAATTTAGAAATATCTGTTAAAAGACAAAGATTGAATAGCAACTTGTTTGGTATATTTAATCATGGTTCAGCATCAAGGACTACCTTTGAAGTAGCCTGGTTGATTGCTCGAAATAAGAAACCATTCACTATTGGTAAAGATTTGGTTAAACCAACTGCTGTAAAAATAGTAGAGATTATGTGTGGTCAAAAAGAAGCGAAGAAACTGAATTCATTGCCCTTGTCAGCGAGAATTGTTAAAGACCGAATTTTTATATTAGCAGAAAATGTGAAGGAACAGGTTATTTTCGCATTAAAACAGGCTAAATATTTTGCTATTCAGCTTGATGATAAAACTGATTTTAGTAGCAATTCACAGCTAATGGTATATGTTCGGTACAAAGGTGCAGATAATTTTGAAGAGGAATTGCTGTTTTGTTCTCCTCTCGAATTGAGATCTCGTGGAATTGATGTCTACAATAAAGTTAATGAATACTTCAATGCGCAAAGTTTAAAATGGGAAAACTGTATTTCTGTATCTTTGGATGGAGCTCTAGATATGCTGGGTCATATTAATGGTTATTTGGCTTTCGTAAAAAAATAAACCAAATATTGGACTTACTCACCGTATGATCCATCGCCAGGTCCTTATGGTAAATTATTTAGAATCAACACTATTAGACCAATCAACCAACATTATTTAGAAGCCGTCATGCATGATGTCATCAAGATTGTAAATTTTATGAAGAAACATGCACTAAACACGCATTATTTCGTGAAATATGTCAGGACGCGGAAGCTGAATATACGGACCTATGTAGTTTATTATATAGAAGTATGGTGGGCTCTTTCGCGGAAATGTACTAAATCGAGTATGGACTCTCAAAACTGAAGTCGCAATTTTTTTAGTTGATCAAAAAAATATTCTCGCAGATTAGTTTAAAAACTCGTCCTGGGTTGCATATCTCACATATTTAGCGGATATTTTTAAGAGTATAAATATATTAAACAAACAATTGCAAGGAAATAATATTAATATCATTTTAGCGAGAGAAATAGTGTCAGCGTTTGGATTAAAGCTTAAATATTGGATACAGAAAGTGGAACAGAACAAGATAGCTTCTTTTTCAAGGTTAGTTTTGTTTTTGGAAGACTGCGAAAATATTACTTTTGCTGACATCAAGGATACAATTGTAAGACATCTTATCAAACTCAGAAAGTGGTTTTGAGATTACTTTCCAGATCTTGATACACGTACTGTCAGTTGGATTGTAGATCCTTTTAATGTGAAATTGCTATGATACCAGAAGGACCTTTAGTTTGCCAGAAGCAATTCTTGAACTTCGATCTTATACCGAAGCACATATTCAATTTAAGAGTAAACCAAACCTGTCGTTTTTGGACGTCAAATGCTGCACAGGCTTTTAAAATTGCACATGAAGAGACGGATAAAAAATATGTTGCCATTTGGAACAACATATTTATACGAACAAGGCGTTTCCACTCTAATGAACATAAAAACAAAGAACAGAAATCGATTAAACGCCGAAAACTGTATTCAAATCGCTCTTACATCAAAAAGTCTCAATTTTTAAATCATTTCTCTAAACGTGTTTTCAATTATTCTTTTTTTTTTCTAATATTTTCAATTCTAATCTCTGTTTGTACCCCCATTATTATAATTATCAAAATTTGTTACAGTACCCCAAATTGTAAACCCTCGATTTTAAGCCAATGGTTTTTAATTTGTTATAGAGTTGAGAAAAAAAAATTCGCCCCCACAGAAAACATAAGTAAGTAAATGATAATTTCTTGTTATTTTGTATTTCATATGATATTTTTCTTGTCATAATAGAGTCTAAGATAAGAAAAATATCATATGAATTACAAATTAACAAGAAATTATCATTTACTTATATTTTCTGTGGGGGCGAATTTTTTTTTCCTCAACTATATATTACATATAATACTATTATTACCGTTATGTGTTACTAGGTATTACATTGATAAATTGAATAAATGATGTTTAACTTAAATTTTTAGTTATTGTTTTCTTTTCAGAAGTATCATGGGGGCTATAATATGAAAGATGCTAAAAAGAGGCAATTTCGTTTTTTTGCTCTTCGCCATGGGGTAATATCAACTTACACAAAAATATTTTGGGGTAACGAGTAAAAAAGTTCCCCGACCGCTGATGTAAACTAATTACTATTTATAAAAATAAAATTAGTAAATAGTGATTATTGCATAAAATGGCATTATCAAAAACATGTGTAAAATGAACACATAAGTAATGTTTAAAGAACAGACTATTTTTTCACTTTAAAAAAAAATCTCATTTTTTGTTTATATATTACTTGATTCGTAAACTTTAAATTTTTAAAACTTTAAAAACCTTTAAAATCAACGAATTGAGATTATGGCATGAAAATGAAATAATTAATCACAATCTTTTATTAAGACAGAATTGGCAATACCTCAAATTTGTTTCATTAATTGCTTCATACTGTGAAGAAAATTAATTTAAATTTTAAAGATCGGGCTGCAGTAAACTTTAAAATTGGATTAAACAAGATTACTAATAGCACTGATGGTCACAGAATGTCCACATTTAACACATCCATGTTGAACTGGTGTGGTTTTTTAGCACACTGATTTGTACGTCAATGATATCTTCCGGAGCGTGGTTTCGCAGCTCGATAGGAACAATTTCCGGATATATCTAAAAATGAACGAGGTCACCAACATAAAACAACGTCAAGTTAGGCTCCATTAGATCCATAGGAATAGCTAGAAAAAATGTCTTTATAACTGCACGCAAACAGTGTGAATCTATAGTAGATATCTGCATTCATCATTATTATCATCATCATCATCATCATCATCATCCAGCTTTCATTTATCAAGTCCACTACTGGACATAGGCTTCCCTTAAACTCCTTCATTCTTTGCGGTTTTGTGCTCTTTGTTGCATTTTTTTTTGGTGATACGCATGATGTCGTCAGCCCAACGTGTAAGTGGTCTTCCTCTACTACGTTTATCTGCTCTTGGTCTCCAATTTGTGATTTTACTTGTCCATCGTGAGTCATGCATCCTCGATACATGACCTGCCCAGTTCCCTTTTAGTTCCGCTAAGCGTTCCACAAAATCAGCAATACTCGTCCTTCTTCGCAGATCTTCGTTTCTTATTCGGTCCCGCAACGTCACTCCCAGCCCCAGCAAAGACCGTACCATTCAGCTCTGTGCCACTCTCAATTTTGACGCGGTAGTCTTGGTTAGAGTCGCAGTTTCCGCCTCATAGATCATAACCCGTAATACGCATTGGTCAAATACTTTTCCTTTGAAGCTAGTTGGTATGTTGGCCCCAAGTGCCTTGCAGTTTTCCAAAGGCTGCCTACACTAAAGTAATTCGTCTTTGCATTGCGCATGTTTAGTTATCCCTGCTGATTCTTATTTTATGACCCGAATACGTATATTTCTTTACCAGTTCTATAATCGTTTTCATCGTTCTTGGCGTGTGCGTGTAAAAACACTTGCAATAAGTTGTTTCATCTGTCTTTCCTTGTCTAAGCTCGATTCATTTACCTCCTCCAGTGGCGGAGCAAAATGTAGCATGTCAAACGAAACAATAGTTATAAAAGAAAATTATAAATTATTTTTCATTAAATTTCTAATAACGGAATATACGTATAAATTGCGAAGAAGTATTTTTCTAGCTTGCAGTACAATAGGACAGGATATAACGAAAAGTACATTGTAAAAGGATTTTGAAATATACCCAAAAAAGTGTTAATTATTTAACCCACTTTAATTAAAAAATGATACAGATTTTTTAAGTTTTAAGCACTGTAGCGAATTCTGAACTGTTAAAACGTACTGACCTTGATTAATTAGCTAATCAGTCAGCGTCTTCATTGGAACTGACTTCATCATTGGAATCTTCCGCCAAATCGATGATAATCCTACTTTCGTTTTCATCATATGTGACCATTTTTGCCCAGTCGTCCTGAATTAATTTTTCAGTATGGTTAACACAACTCGCCCACACTGCAGGTGTTGCCTCAGCTAATGCATTGCCCCAAACTTTTTTCACTGTTTCATCTCCACGTCCATGTTCTCCAATTTGACGATCATAGTATTGTTTAGAAATGCCCCAGACCAACTCAATCGGATTATATTGACAGTGATATGGAGGCAATCTCAAAACCTGATGCCCATGTTCTTGGAGTAGCTCGTTTATAACGTACCTGGTATTTTGTGGTTTATTCTGGCGACAAAGACTCAATAGCTCTGTCTTGTTCGAATCGTCGTCAAAAATTATTTTTTCGCTCGTAACCATTCTTGTAAGTCCGATTTTTCCAACTGGCATTCGGTAACTTTTCTATTAAAGAGCTATGGTATGAGGCATTATCCATAATAATTAGAGATGGTTCCTCCAACATTGGTATCAGCTTTTCGGAGACCCAGTTTTTAAAAGACTCTTTATCCATAGAATCATGATAGTCTGCACTCTTCGATTTCGTAGAAAACAGTAATCCAGCATCTTTAACAAATCCTTGCCTACTTCCGGCATGTAAAACAACAAAGCGTTTACCTGTATTTTCGTGTCCTTTTCTGATGCTTTTCACACAGTCATCTTGCCAAGTACGTTTATATGCCCCTTTTAGGAATATCCATGTTTCATCGAAAAAAACGAACTGAAGTGAGCTTGGACTTAAAAATTTCTCATATAATGCCTCAAAAAATACAGTCGTTTGGAGACAATACATGGTTTCTCACATAGCACTCTTCTACTATTTTCTAGTTTATATGAAAACCCACAATTTTTCATAAGACGCCACAAACTTGTATCAGAACCGTCATAGAGATGCTTGTTTCTTAATTGTGTATTTAGGAACTTTAATTGTAACGTGCTCTCCTTTTGCTTTCATGCCATACAGTATATTTCTAATCTCTCCTTTTATAGTATCGCTGACATCATTAGTCTTTTTTTTGTACATTACGTGACTCTCCTGGTGTAGTAAGAGCTGCCCTGTCTTGTATTCAGTCTTTATTCTTGTCAGTGTGCGAAGACTGATTTTCAAAGCGTCGCTACTCGTTCATGTACCGATGATAACGAAAGCAAAGGTCCGTTGTTTTCTTTTTCTTTTTTAAAATACTCCAATAAATGAACTACACATTGTCGCATTTCTCCTGTTATCGTTTTTTCCCGGAATTTTTTTTTATTAAATAGAACAATTAGTTATTCACAACAAAAAATAATAAGTAAAACTGTTCGGAACAAATTACAACAATGACTGACTAAAATCGACTAAAACAACATAAAATATCAATGGTAATTGCTACAATTATAAACCTATTAGCCAGCTCATTCAAGAACAATGCAATAAGTCATTATTGCAATGAGTATCGGAAGAGAGAGAGAGTTAATTTATAATAAACTGGAATTTTTAAGGTGTCGAGAGTATTATTTTATGTAATGGAATTCCACACAGTAAGAGCTCAAACTATTAATTAATTAAAAACTATTTACTTATAAAAACTATTTCATCAGCTACTTCAAACCTGCCCAGATCAGGGTAACATGTTAAAAAAAACACGTCACTGCCAGCTATCTGTATTCGTAAAGAGGCCGAACTTATCACCGACACCGTATCGGCCAAACGCATCGGTGTTATCGCTAGAATACTGAGAGACGTGAGTGGTCTCTTCATTCCCTTCTCATCGCACTTTACCATGACGAACGTGACTCGCACAATTGAATTACGCATCTGTGTATCAGAGAGAGACGAATATTAAAAATTCCGTAGTAGCTTATTTCAGGAACACGCCAAGAAAGATTAAAACGAGTATACCACTTTGAATTGATTAGTTATATGTTAATTGGGGACCATATTTGTCATAAACTTAGTTTTGGTCAAGTTCATTCTGAGGCCCACCTTCGAACATGCAAAGTCCAATTCATTTAACATATCTGTGGCTTCTCCTAAATTATTTGTGATAAGGACAATATAATCTGTGAAGCGGAGATAGTTAAGCTTTTCGCCGTCTATTGTTACTCCTCTGTGGCCACAATTGACCGTCTTAAAGGCACACTGTAATGCCGTTATGAATAATTTCGGTGACAATGTACCTCCTTGCCTTATCCCATGTTTTATTTTTATTGGTCGGGTTTTATCGTGTATCTTAACAGTCATAGTGGCATTTTTGTAAATATTGTAATTAAGTTCACTATACCTATGGTCAATCCTGCTGGCATTAATAGCTTCTATAAGGCTGTCTATTTCGATCGCGTCGAACGCTTTATAAAAATCTATGAAAGCGGGGACAAGAGATTTGTTGTATTCTATAGATTTTTCAATGAGTGTCTTTACTGTATGGAGGTGATCATTGGTACCACAATTTGATCGGAATCCTCCCTGCTCTCTCGGTTGGTAGAAATCTAATTTTTTCTCCATTCTTGATGTCACTAACC
Source organism: Diabrotica undecimpunctata (assembly GCF_040954645.1). NCBI lineage: Eukaryota > Metazoa > Arthropoda > Insecta > Coleoptera > Chrysomelidae > Diabrotica > Diabrotica undecimpunctata. The sequence continues at coordinate 50,031,365 of NC_092808.1, forward strand.
TAGTAAAGAGCTTGTATATGTGTTTCAACAGGCTAATAGACCTACTAGCGGATATTCGCATTATTAATGTGTTCTTCTGCACAACCAAATTGTAGGGATTAACATAATGTTGGCCTGTAAGACAGAATGTAATGTTTATTGATACTTCCATATCACATTATAAAAATCGTGAATTTATAGTTATTTTACATGCAGGATAATATAAAGACATATACTGTGAAAACAGTAAGAGATTGGTTTAATAAAGAAGATATTAATCATATGCGATGGCTAGCACAATCGACAGACCTTGGTTATATTGAGTATGTATGGGATATGCTCCACAGACTCACTTTTCTTACTAATATCTTTCAGCTGTTAAGCAAGTCTGAAACTTATTAACTTAGTCTTCTAAAGGTGCCTATCTTCTAGTGATGTTGGCAACCACATTGACCCATCTTAGTTTATTCACAGCAGCTCGAAACAGATCAGATGACGTTAGACCAGTCCATTTCCTAAGACTGGTGAGCCAGGATATACGTCTACGTCTAGAGCCTTCCTTATTGCCACAAAACGAAAATTGATAATTTATGTTTTAATATGTACACTAAATAACTAAAGCTGCTGGAGAACACGTAGATTACTAAAGACACTTTTTGGTTAAAATTTTCATGTTTTATATTTATTGTTATGTTAAGAATTTCAATTAACCTTGTACAAGTAATTACAGTTTCTCTAGGAAGTAATCATCGGATGGTTAGAGCCAAATTAAAGATAGATCACAACACGGATAGAAGAAAATTTAGGAATCATGTTAAATATAGATCTAGATGAACTTAAAAATAATATGCGAACAATAGAAAAATAAGCTAGAACCATGGAATCACTAAAATTAGAACAATTAATTTTAGATCTTATGAACGACGTTATAGAGCAAAAGAAGTACACAGTGTCTGTTTAGAAGTGATTACTCGAAAGCGAGAATAGAAATCTAAAATAAGTACAGAATCCCACACAAAACATGTTGAAAAAAAAACAGAAAGAAAAAAAAAGAAAAAAGAAACTAGGGAATTAAATTGCGGTGACGCGACCAGTCAGCAATTTTACATTTTTGGTGAAGACACGCATAAGCGCCCAATACGACAAAAGGAGGTGAGGAACTAGAGAGATGGATTAAATGAACTTAACAGATTGATACGTAAAGAGAAAAGATTCAGAAACATCAAGATTACACAGAAAAAGTTATACTGAAGATTTAAAATGTAGTAAACTGGGAAAGAGGGACGTAATTCACTTGCAAAATCAACAAAGACAACTTCAAAATAGCAAAACCCAAATAATAAATTCAAGAAAAGCCTTCTACAGTGACCTTTACAGCTCAATAAATAATCTACCCGCTACTTTGAAGCAGAATCTGCAAAGAATCACAACAAAGAAGTAATGTCCGAAATAAGCGAAAGAGATGTAGAACATGACATGAAAGAAACGAAAAGGAACAAAGTACTTGGAAGTGCTGAAATTCTGATATAAATGTTGAAAGAAGGAGGAAGGAAAACCATCCGAGATCCAAAAACGCTTTTTAATAAATGCTTATTTGAAGAAAATGTGTCTCAACATTGAAACCCCGCTACCACTATCTTACTTCACAAAAAGAGTGACACCACGGACCTAAATATTACAGAAAGATTACGCTTTCTTCACAAAACACTATACAAAAGGTTTACTAACGTCATTACGAACAGGTTTACACGGAAATTTGATGAATACCAACCAGTACCAACAAGTTGCACATAGAAAGGAGTACAGCATGTGTGACGAATTTTATACCCTAAAAATTATAATAGAAGAGGTAAATGAGTATAATCTTTCTCTCTATGTAACCTTTATAGATTATGAACTATAGTGTGGAACTATGGGCTATCGAAGAAGCATTGGTCATCAGCCGGAGAGACTCAAAATACAGAATAATATTACATAATACATATATATAAACAAGCCAAAATACCGGTGTTAACAAAGAGCGATAAATAAACTAATCTAATCGAAATAAATCATGGCGTAAGGCGGGGCATTAGAATATCTTTTAAACTATTTACAGTAGCAATGGAGGACATTTTTAAGTCGTTAAAATGTAGAAGGCGAGGAATTTCTGTCAATGGAATATTTGTATTTAAATCGTCTTAGAGATACGACGATGATATAGTTATCATAGCGTCCAACTAGAACGAATTGGAGACGATGATCGAAGAGTTATGTATGTAAAAAAAATCGGTTGCCTGTAAAGTCGGTTTTACGGGCGAAAATTTTACGTGACAACGTCTTTTTCTCGGTAGAATATTTATTGATATGAATATTATTAAATTGCACAATAGGAACAAGGAATTGAATGAAAATAAGAATTGCACAAATTTTAACTATAGAAATATATTTTGTTTACTAAAACATTGTACATGTAAACTTAAACTTAACTAATTTCTATTTGAGTGATTTTTAAATGTTTGACTAGCAATACGCGCTGTTTCTTCTCAATCGACTGAATTACGATTGATTGCAGAGTGATTTAAACTAATAATTTACTTAACACTATCAACATTTGTCAATAGTATGACATAACCTATAAACTCAGTTTCTCAACTTTTGTGTCAATCTAACAATTAATCAATCAATCATAGTTTACGATAATGAAATATTAGTGTACAATTATTTACCTTTATTGTTGTAGTTGTTGTAAATGACGAATCTAAGCACTCCACATTTTCACTACAGACACAGCTGACGATATTTTAACCACACGTGTGAACTTGTATTATGACGCTTTCTCGGTTTTCCAACGCCAAGAACGCTCGAGAAAGACAGAGACACAAGCACGCACCGATTCAACGCGCCTAATTCTCAAGTGCTGCGCGCGCAGCGGACCGATCATGTTTGAGTGGGAGAGAGACGCAAGGCATTTGCCGGTCCGGCGGGCCTCTCTCTCGTTCGGTGACTCATCGTAACATACGTGAGCGGGCGTTACACTTTTTCATGAGTGACTCCGAGCCACAACCTAATTTAAGACGTTGTCACGTCAAAAATCGCAACAAAGTGACTTAAACTGAACTTCAACAAAATAAAACTCATGTCAAACAAAGATGACAAACCGGTAATAACAGTACAAGAAGCTGTCGTGGAAAATATTCAAATGTATGTGCTGCGTTTGTAAAGCAGTGTTATGTACTGAAAAATAGAAAAGTACCTCAGAGTCTTTGAACCGAATCATTTAATTCTTATATCCTCCCTGTCCTAACGTACGGAGCTCAAACATGGACATCCACCAAAGCAAATTTGAAAAAATTGAGAAAAACTCGAAGAGATTTAGATCTGTCATAAAACGACAGATTCTGGGCATTTTACTTCGGAAACATAAAACTAATTTATCATCTAAAGAGTCAATAGTAAAAAACGTTACTGAACAAGCAGCTTCATTGAAATTGATATGGCTAGATATAACGAACGCCTCGAGGCTGGCAGATGGAACAGAGAGGTAGACAGTTGAAGAACTTACGAAGTGAAAAGATCAAGATGAAGACCCCAAATGCGGTGGAGCGATGAAATTAAAAGTGTTGCAAGAACAACATGGTAACGTCTGGCTAGAAAGCATGGAAGGAAATGGAAGACGTATATAATCGAGCTGTTCGAGTAAAGAAATAGGTCTACAAAAATGTTTATCTGTTGTTTGAATATTGACTATTTCGTAAGAAAGAAATCATATTGCATTGAAATTTAAGATTGATTTATTAATGAAAAATTAGGAGTTATAACGACGTTTCACTTTTTAAAATCAAATTCAACTTGTGATCTTAAAACATGAGGGCATTTGAACGAATAACGGACTCACCTTATCTTTCAAAAATAAAACAAAAACAAAATAACAAAAATATTTTTTTTTAAATCAAATTTATAGTGTTGGTTACACTGAAAGTAAAATAAAATACCATAAAACTGTTACATAGTAAAAATCCTTATTTCTTACGGTTCAACAATATTACGTAGCAACTTGAGTGATTATTTACAAAACATTTAGTGTAAAGGTTAATTTACTTTTTTATTTTTCTTAGCGTAGAAGTAGTGGAAAATTGCCTCTTCTACTAATTTATTAGTATTAGCCCTAGTGACCTGAATCTTTAATCAGACTACTGCATGTATATTGATCTAGAGCATTATTGTCAGGTCTAAGTAAACAAACACATTAAACTTTAAAGCAAATAGCTACAATTACTTGCTAAGTTTACAGATTCTGTAATGGTAGAGAAGCAACACACAAAGTCAACAAGCATGCAAATGCGTAATATATGTACATGGTGGTCGAAACTAGTTACAATTTTAGGTAAAGAAAATGGAGTCCGTATTGATTTAACCATGAAATACAAACCGCTTTATTTATCTAGTTAAGGGGTTATTGCCCTAATAAAAAATATATAAGAATGTAAAAAATTTGGCAATGGTAACAACTATTATATGACCGAATAATATTTTACAAATATTATTTTAAAGATTCTTGAATAAAATTTGTAAACAATAATACGAATATATTATGGTGTTCTAACGTCGTAACGCCATTCGGTGAGGATTATCAAATGAGCTACCACCAAGACATCATCTCTCGCTACTCTTTTTATTTATCGGCCGAATTTATACATTCATATAACTACCAAGAGAAGAGTTCTATGTACCAGGGATTTAAAACTGGAACTAAGAGTTAGGTTGACGAGGTGCTATGTTTTTTCGACCTTATTTTATGGAATGGAATCTTGGACCTTGAATGCTACATCAATGAAAAAACTGGAATCATTTGAGCTGTGGGTGTACAGAAGAATTCTGAAAATATCATGGACAGAACACGTCACAAACAAAGAGGTTCTGAGAAGGATGAACAAAGAAATGGAAATTTTAAATTCAATAAAAACAAAAAAATTGGAATATCTCGGACATATTACACGTGGAGAGAAATACACCTTGCTCCAACTGATCATGCAGGGAAAGATCCAAGGAAAGAGAAGCATAGGGAGGCGTAGAATGTCATGGCTGCGCAATCTGAGAGAGTGGTACGGATGTACATCAAATGAACTTTTCAGAGCAGCCGTCTCAAAAGTTCGAATAGCTATGATGATTGCCGACCTCCGCCGCGGAGATGGCACTTGAAGAAGAAGATAACTACCAATTCAAAGTCGCAGATCTACTAAGGATTTTAACTACTACGTTTAAAATTAACATTTCTGACTGGCCTCGGTTTGAACCAGGAATATCACGATCTGTACACAGCTAAGTTTTTCTGCCAGCCAACCAAGCTACGAAACCGATTGAAAACATTATTTATTATTATAAAAGAAAAGTGAAAGTTATTGTATCTTCTTGTTAATTATTGTTTAAATTAAAAATAAAAATAATAAGATATATTTCCTTTTTTCTTCCTTTTTTCATTTTGGCAATCAACAGGAAACATTCATATTATTAAAATTATATGCTGAAGCAGTATAAAAAAGGTAAACACTTACTGTGAACTTCTTTGTTTCACTATACTTGGTTTCCTGATGTTTCCTAAAAAAACTTATGTTTCCTCTCCCAGTATTTGGCAAGTGAACAAAAACAGAAATTTTTACTTTTAATGGACTGAACTGAACGAAGTACTAGAAGAATGCCGGAGAACCAGGTCGTTTGAAAGCTTAACCGGTAATGAATAATATTTCTCACATATAAACGCAATAAAAAAAACATTTATATAGATAGATAGATAGATAGATAGTTTATTTGACTGTAAGTTACAACAAGGTTTACAGCAAGTCAAAACTAAAATTATAAATATAAATTTTAAATAATTACAAAGTATAATATAAATCACTATAAAGTCATTACAAAAAAATGAAAACAATACACTAAAAATAGTTAAAACATTAAAATACATATAAAACGTACAATATGGACATCATAATATAATTAAAATAATATTAAATTTGGTTATGTTGCAGCTTGGGCATTCACAGATACACTCTGGTAATATTCACCTAATGTATAAGGACACAGTACTTACTTACCGAGTAGCGGGTAAGTACTCCTCCACAATCCCAGTGGAGGATAGACTTACTTCAGGGATGCGACCCTGCCCTACGCGAGCCTTGATTGTCTCTCAACTTCTATGGAGAGAAATCATGTCCTAAACCCATTCCTACCCAATACCTACTATCCTACCAATTTCCCAAACCAACTCACCAACCCGCCTGGCAAGCGTGGTGTTTAAATGCCAAAACCCCTCAGCATGAATAGACATTCAAGAAAAGGGCCCTCAGTCCCCGGCAGCTCGCTAGTTCCCAACCAAGGTAGCGGTAGGATTCACGGACAGCGGGCAGAGGGTGCAAAGAATCTCCGGGATGTAAGAGGCTACCAAGAACGACGAACGCTGCACATAATTACGTATAATGTAAGAACCTTATCCAAAGATGAAAAAATGACGGAACTGGAGGAAGAACTCAGACATGTGAAATGGGATATTATAGGAATTAGCGAAGTCAAAAGAAGAGGTGAAGATCAGGTCAAACTAAAATCAGGCAACATATTCCACTATAATGGGGAAACAGAATCGACAACTGGAGGAGTAGGTTTATTAGTACACAAAAAATTACAGAAAATGATACAGAGCATTGGCTGCATTTCCCCAAGAGTTATGTATATAAATCTAAGACTAAATAAGAGATACAATCTGAAAATAATCCAGGTATACGCCCCCACCAGCGATTACGAAGATGAGATTGTTGAAGCCTTCTATGAGGAAATCGAAAGAGCAAAAAAGCAGGAACCGGCCCATTACAATCTTATAATGGGAGATTTTAACGGGAAACTCGGAAGGAAAAAGGACGAACAAGAAGTAGCAATCGGAGATTTTGGAATCGGAGTAAGAAACGAAAGAGGCGAAATACTTACCAACTTTCTACTGCAACACAAACTGTATGCAATGAACACCTTTTTTAAGAAGAAACAGAGTAGAAAATGGACGTGGGTTAGTCCAGATGGAAGAACTAAGAGCGAATATGATTATATAATAACAGACAAAAAGCAAATTATTCAAGATGTCACTGTACTTAATAAACTATCAGTAGGAAGCGACCACAGACCAGTAAGAGCTAGAATAACGATAAACCTACAAAAAGAAAGAGCAAAGATGATAAACAGTGGCAAACGCATAGTTTGGAATTCACCAAATCAGCCAGAAGCGTACATAAAAAATATAGCAGAAACTTTACAGAGTAATAATCCCAAACCTCTAAGTATCGACGATCATAATAAATTAATTACAGACTCGGTTAGAAACGCACAACTCAAATTCTGCAAGAAAAATTACACCAAAAGTGAAAAGATTAGCAAAGACACAAAAGCTCTCATGGAAATACGACGAAACCTAAGCAAGAAAGAAAAGGGAAACAAAGAAGAATATAGAAAACTAAATAAAAGAATTTCAGCGGATATTAGAAGAGATATAAGAAGATATAATACTAATGTAATTACTCAAACAGTAGAAAAGAACAAAGGTTTAAAGATAATGAAAAGAGAACTCACACAAAGTAAAAAAGAAATATACAAGCTAGAAGATAAAGACGGAAAGGCAACAACAGATAAACAAAACATTCTGAAAATAACTAGAGAGTTTTATAAAGACCTCTATACCAGCCAAAGATCACAAGAAAATTTACCGACACGAGTAAAGACTCTCATAAATCAGGGATCGGAAATACTTTTACCCATTACTGTGTCAGAAGTAAGATCAGCTTTAAAGGAAATGAAGAACCATCGATCGCCTGGTGACGATGGACTCGTTATTGAGGCAATAAAAGCAGGAGGAGAAATTCTATTAAAATCAGTAAGCGAACTGTTTAATAAATGCTTACATGCGGGTACGATTCCTAAAGACTGGAACAATGCAGTGATAGTCTTGTTACACAAAAAAGGTGATATTACTAAATTAGAAAATTATAGACCCATCAGCCTCTTGACACATATGTATAAACTCTTTATGAAAATCTTAACAAAGAGACTAACACCTAAACTAGATTTCTATCAGCCCAAAGAACAGGCAGGCTTTAGGAGAGGATATGGCACAAATGACCATTTGCACACCATAAAGATCTTAATTGAAAAATGCATCGAGTACAACATACCACTGGTTCTTGCATTTGTCGATTACGAGAAGGCTTTTGATACTGTAGAGTTTGAAACCGTACTGGAAGTCCTAAATCAAAGCCGAATAGATTACAGGTACACGTCACTAATCAAAAACATCTACGAGAACGCTACATCAAGTATACGACTACACGAAGACACAGAAAAATTCAGCTTAGGTCGAGGAGTAAGACAAGGAGACAATATTTCACCAAAATTGTTCACGGCAGCTCTAGAGTCAATATTTAAGAACACCCAATGGCAAGATATGGGCATCAATATAGATGGAGAAAGATTAAATCATCTGAGGTTTGCAGATGATGTCGTATTAATCGCAGATAACTTACAGGATACGGTTTCTATGCTACATTCGCTTAAAAGTCTGTCTGAAAGAGCAGGATTAAAGATAAACTTTGAGAAAACTAAACTTATGACAAATCTCGTAATGAGTGGAAATATAACTATCGACAATAATACCATACAACAAACAGACACTTACAAATATCTGGGACACGAGATCAAAATAAACAGAGACAATCAAACAAATGAAATACAGAGGCGAATAGGCCTGACATGGGCAGCATTTGGCAAACTAAGCCATATTCTAAAAAGTTCAATTCCCATGTGTCTCAAGCGAAAAGTTTATAACCAATGTGTTTTGCCTGTACAAACTTATGGAGCAGAGACTTTAACACTCACGCAGAAATCTGCGAATAAACTAAGAGTTACACAACGAGCCATGGAACGTGCAATGCTGAATGTGAGCCTCCGAGACCACATAACAAACCGACAAATCAGGCAAAGATCAGGAGTTCAAGACGTCATCGAAAGAACCACGAGACTTAAGTGGAACTGGGCAGGACACTTAGCCAGAACACAAGATGGACGATGGACAAGACGAATTATGAAATGGAGGCCCAGAAATTATAAAAGAAGCCGAGGACGACCACCGACTAGATGGACCGACGACATAAAAAGAGTAGCGGGAAACTGACTACAAGCGGCCCAGTGTAGAGAACACTGGAAAGAACTGAGGGAGGCCTATGTCCAGCAGTGGACGGGATTGGCTGATTGATGATAAGGACACATGGTCACTAGGTACTCTTTGACTTGGTTTTTAAAAGCTGTAGTTGAATGAATGTTTTTAAATTTTTGAGGAAGTTGATTATACAGTAGTAAACTAAACTAAACTAGTAAAATATTGATACTTAATGAACGACTGGCACGGTATACTGACAATATAATAGGATCCTACCAAAGAGGCTTCTTGAAAAATAAATCTACCATTGATCACATATCATCCATCAGACAAATATTAGAAAAAACGACGGAGTACGACATAGACTGCCATTACATCTTCGTAGACTTTAAGGCAGCGTACGATACTATTGACAGGCCCCAATTATATTCGGCGATGATCGAATTAGGAATACCAAAAGGATTGGTAGAATTAATTAAAATGACAATGATGAAAGTCGAATGTAAAGTGCGCGTACAAGGGGATGTTTCAAAACCATTTATAACCAACAGAGGACTGCGCTAGGGAGATGCGCTATCATGCACGCTGTTCAACCTAGCGTTAGAAAAAGTTATGAGAGATTCGGGAATAAACTTAAAAGGTACGATATATACCCGTAGGATACAAATAATGGCATACGCTGATGATATCGTCATAATTGGAACAACCCAAAATGAAGCAGTGGAGGCTTTCACACGTATCAAAAATGCCGCAGAAAACATCGGACTTCTGATTAACATCCAGAAAACTAAATATATGCCGGCCATATCAAGAATTCAACAAAATAACTTGGAGGTGCAACACGAAACGATAGAAATGGTAGAAGAATTCTGCTACTTAGGATCACTGGTAGACTACAAAAATAACACATCCAACGAGATAAAAAAAAAGAATATGCGTGGCTAACCGCTGTTATTTTGGCCTGGGCCCTCAACTAAGAGCGAGAAGTATGTCAATAGGAACAAAGTGCAAACTTTATAAAACAATAATACGCCCAGTGCTCACATACGGATCGGAAACATGGGCAATGACGACCCGAGATGAAGAGTTACTGCGAGTCTTTGAAAGAAAAGTATTAAGGACCATATATGGCGGAGTAAACAAACAGGGTCTGTGGAGAAGGCGATATAACGTTGAACTCATAGACTTTTTGGTGATGCAGATATTGTGAAGACCATCAAAATAAATCGCCTAAGGTTGGTGGGCCACGTTATGCAGATGGATGAGAGTGATCCCACTAAAATAACTATGCTAAACAGGCCGGTCGGAATAAGAAGAAGGGGGCGACCTAAACTCAGATATCTGGACGATGTACAGGAAGATCTGAGGGAGATTGGAGTGAGGGGCTGGAGAAGACAGACACTCGATAGGGAAGGGTGGAAGAACGTTTTGAAGCAGGCCAAGGCTCACAAAGGGCTGTAGCGCCAACTGATGATGAAAACAAACATTTAATGTTTATTCTATTTCAAGAGACACAAGAGTTTGCGTTTCTCGCTTGAAATTTTAAAACGAAATAAGCTAAGCGCTTAATGGGAACTGTACAGATTATTATGATATGTCCGGAATGATAAATAAATGGTTGGAACGTATTTTCTTTACAGCGCATACGCGTAATCATTCCGAGATTGGTAATTTGGCGGATTGATACAAAGTATTGCAATATTTTTTGACTGATAAAAATTCTTTTCCAATAAGCAATTGGCTTATTGGACATCTTCCATTATCTACTATATAAATTTTCCCAGAGAATAACTTGTAACCACATGTTTGTGATAGACCCGTAAGCACTTCGGCCAGTCTTGTCTGTACATTGTTGCCGAAAAAAAGTTTATTTTTAAGACGGTCTAGGGAAAGGTTTAAAAGCAGGTTGATATCTTAGATTAAATCAACAGTTTATTTAGTCTCAATTCATAAAAACTAACATAAATTCTTAACGGCATAAATTAAACCAGTTGATTCTAAAAAACAACAATTTTATAATTTTAATTAAAACTAGTTTAAATCAAATTTTCAAAAAGTCCACCACGTTCACCCAAGCAGTAGCTCAATCCATTTTATAATTATTACCTTCGGATGTTCGACAACATTTCGGGTTATTCGAGATGATTCGTATAAATTTCCGGCACGTTCAAGCTCATGTCGATAAATTTGCTGCTTCCCATCACCTCATACAAGAAAGTCCAAAGGTGTAAGATCAGGAGAGCGAGGTTGCATTTTTATGGTACCTTTTGTACTAATAACTCTATCTGGAGACCTGCTGGAATTATGTGGTTTCTCAGGAGATATTTGTATTTACGATGACACAAAGTGAGCACAATAAAAAAAGGGCCAATTATGTTGTCACCTTAAATCCCATATGTTGACTTTTTGACAATAGTGTGTTTTGTAAGGAACACTTATGTACCTATTTTCTGTAGAGTAACTCACGGTTACAGATGGAAAGTTAAAGAAAAAGAAGACTCATATGTAAACAAGATTTTTTTATGAAATATTTTTCACGATTAATGCGTTCCATCATGTCTTCACAAAACACCATCCTTCTACTACTTTTCTCCTTTTAAAATATTTCGTACAGTTCTAGCACTAATACCAATTTCTCTTGAAAATAGTGTGCGGTTACAAGAAAAGTTGATTTCAGTTAGACTACATACGGCAGTGTCAAGCAGTTACCGTCCTTCTTTAATTGCACGAGCTGGTTGATTTTTAACTTTATCACTATCCGTGCATTTTCTACAATTCTTAAGATAACCAGTTTTTTTTTAATTTAAAATAATGTTGTGAATTGTAGATTTTTGTTGGTACAGGGCCTTCCAATAAAAACGAAAACCTACCGATTATATCGTCGGCACTACTTCCAGAATAATGCCATTTAATAATCTAAATTTTGTGTTCAGTTGTAAAGGTTACCCTTTTTATAATCTGAAATATCAATTTCTTTATTCTGTTTTTTTTTGAGAATAAAACCAGAATTATTACTAATGAAAAAATAAACGTATATTTGACGTTTCCGTTATTAAAACTGAATGTCACTGACAAAACTAGAATTCAATCTAATGGGGGTAAAAACAAGCTCTTATGTCGGTACTAATTTCATAATACATTCTCTCTCTCTCTCTTTCTCACTTTGTGTTAGCCGAACAACCTCATACTGTTCTTTTCGTACTAATTATGCATTCTATATGAAGTTTTCAGATTACCACAATTGTATATAATACAAATTCTCTGCGAGCATCCGATAGAGATTTTCTTTAGTCCAGATATTAACATAGTTTTTGAAAAAAAGACGAAATTAACCTTTCTCATAGTAACAATAAGCTCTGCTGAAGCTGTATTTTTTACTTTAAAAAAATATTAAACAAAAAAAAATATATAAAAACCTGTAAAAAAAGGTTGTAGAAAATACGATAATCTTTATTTATCCTGTATAAAAAATGTATGTGCTTCATTATAGAAACCGCTGTAACAGCATTGCCAAGAGCACAAATTCTTAACCCATCTGTGTGTAATATATTTCAGAAATTCATTATTTCTCGTATAGCTTGCTCCTGGAATCCAATCTCGAAACTTTTATATTCTTAAAGATTATCTTCACGGACAAATCGATCAAAAAGGTATTATTATTTTTCTTATTACTTTCTCATATCTCAGTCGTATTAGATAAACTGATAGGATACCAAAGAGATTTATGATATTCAATCTATAAGGTTCATTCGTCTTGAAAATTTAGATAAACATGGGCGAGTTTCATCTTTTATTCGTTCCCGTATAAAACTCGTATAGGACCATTCATCATCTGTATAGGCTCACACGTGAAATTCCATTTCTTTCAGAAAATATCCAGAGATAGACAAATAATGCCCCATTTATTGTTGACATTATTGATGTGCTTGCCATTTTTGCCATTTTCGCTCCTCTTTTTTGCTCATTTCACGTTATAGTGTATTTACGTGCTTCATTAATCTTTTATCAATACCATACAGATAAGTCGAATTTTAGTGAATAGTACCATTTATCACTTCTGCTGATAAAAAAAAATTATAGTCATTTATTCGAATCGTTAACATGCTAGTCTGAATTTACTACGCTTTTGCTGAACGGAAACATTTTACTTTAATTTATTTTTATTATTATAATTGTAACGCAAAACAATACTAAAATTCACTGTGCATAAAATATTATACAGAACAGAATGAAAAATTGTATTATCTTGATATTACCGTGACAAAGCAAATACATCTCGAAATTGGTGAATAAGCACCAGTTGTTTTTCTTTAACTATTAGTTGAAATACCTCTATTAGTAGTTTTTACTTGATTATCATAGGAAATAGAGTGGTGGACCGATATGACTTAATTTCTATTTTTTTTTTCAGTTTTGATATTATAATAAATAATATATAATTTTTCGCCTACTTTCTATAAAAACTAATTAATTCCAACCATTTAATATATAAGTTGTAATTTTCATTGTTGTGATTTAGTCTAGTTCGTATAAAGTTAGCTGCAGTTAGTTCAGAAATTTACAAATTATTTCTTCGTTATTGTCTTAACACAACCGAGTTGACCACTCAAAAGAGTCCAATATTCATTGAATTTTGGAAAAATGCTAAAACATGTCGATTTTTATTCCGAAAGGCCCATCTTCTAACGATAGATATATCTGTCATTTGTCTTTCCCCTCCCTTCCAGTACCACAAACAATTAATTTTAAATAGGGAATAGACTATGTGATTCACATCATTAGACAAGCATTTCGCTGGATAATGCAGGTATCCATGATGTTTTTTCATATCAACCATATTCTTGTGAAAAAGATATTAGTTAAAGATATTAGAAAAACACTTGATATTAGTTAAAAGTGTTGCCCCTCTTAAAAACTAAACTAAATGCCTTTGTTTTGCTAGTGCCAATAACAAATTTTTTCCATTAGCTCAAAATCTATATTAAAAGAAATTTTTAAAAAGTTTAGTTATTTGAAATATTGTGGGTAGGATTAAACAGAGATGTTAAATAAGTATTTTTTAATTCCTTAGAAATGGTCTCTACTGTCACAGAAAGCTTTGAAATTATTTCCGTATTTACTGAAAATGGAAAGTGTGCAAGAAGTATGGGACAGAAGTAGGAAAATGATAATTTGGAATCTACTTCCTCTTCTTCTTCTAGTGCCGTCTCCTTTAATGAAGGTTGGCTATAACCATTGCAAATTTGTCCCTATCTTATGCTTTTCTTAAGAGCGTCTGTGTATTTAACCCGGTCCAGTCGCGAATGTTTTTCAGCCAGGATATTTGTCGTCTACCAGGACCCCCTTTTCCTTCGATTTTACCCTTCATAATTAGCTGCAACAACTCGTACTTATCATTTCTAAATATGTGCCCCAAATATGCTGTCTTTCCCCTTTTAATGGTGGGCAAAAGTTCTTTGTCTCTTCCCATTCTGTGCAACAACCATTTCGTTCGTAATCTGATCGGTCCGTGGTATCTTCAAAATTCCCCTAAAAAGTCACATCTCAAAAGCTTCTAGTTTTCTCATTAAGTCAACATTAACAGTCCAGGCTTCGACACTATAAAGAAGAATAGAGTGGATATAACATTTTACCATCCGATATCGGATTTGCAGTTTGAGTCTTTGGTTATACAGAAATTTCCTCATCTTCAAAAAGGCTGCTCTTGATTGCTCTATTCTTGATATTTCGGAATTTTTGATTTCGGATCTACTTCTAATACTAAAAAATAGCTCAATATTCTGTTTTTTGTGGAATACAGTCCGGAGTGTACTGAAACATTACACATTTTATCGCTACAAAATACACTTGGTATAGCAAATAAATAAAGATGATCCAAGTAGGCGACTACAGTTTTGTGACGTTATGACTAAGAAAATAAATAGTAAACTAAACTTTCTATTTAAGTAATATTTGTTTTTGGGACGAATGATCTTTTTTTTCGGTCCTCTAAATCGACACAATTGCTGTTATTGTGTCGATGACAATCCTAGAGCTCTCCACGAAACACATAATATCCAATAGCCATTGAAATTATTCATTTCAATGGCTCAATCATTCCGTATGTGCCGGAATAGGGATGTTACTGTTGGACCATTCTTTTGCAAACAAATTTTAGCAGAGCAACATAAAGAATTCTTAGAGAACACAGTTGATCCCATTTTGACAGATATAATCGAAAATAACAGGTAATCAGAAGATGATTTGTTTTTAAAACAATACAGAACATCTCTGCGCATTATAGCATAAACTTAAGGCGATACCTTACAGTTTCCTATGCGAAGGATTGGAAGACTCCTGGACGTCTTCCTTTGGGGTTATTTAAAAAGCAATATTTATAAAACCATTCGTGCTTCATTGTAACCCCTGAAATGGTTCACAATATTCTTCGTAATTTGCAACAGCGACTTTATATTTGTATAGATGTTGAGAGAAATCATTTTGAACATTTGGTTAAATAATTATTAGCTAATCAGTAAACTTTTTTTAATTATGAATTCATAAATTTAACATTTAGTTCATTTTCTTTATGCTAAATTTAATCCCGTTAACGTTGCAAATTTTGTTCTAATGTAGTTTTTGACTTGACAGAAAAAATTTACATTGACACTAGCAAAACACAAGCCTTACGTTTAATTTTTAAGGATTGTAAACTTTTAATAAATTGATACTTTTTCGCAAGAATTGAGTAATACCTAAAATAAAACATGGATGCCCAAATTTTGAAAGTGGTTGGTTGACAAATGACAGATATATTGTTAAAAATGTCTCCTTTGAATAAAAATCTAATGAATATTCCGAAATATCAGGATGGACCCTTTTGAATGACCAACCCTGTACACTGTATATGGTTAAAAAAAAAACAGTTTTTAGGTGTTTAATAAACATTTCCTTGTTACTCCAAATCCACTGAGAATCTTCAAGTTGGGGTTTTTCAGTTCAGCCTCTTTTTTTAATCTGGGGTAGCTCGTCGAAATATGAATAACTACACAGTTTTCACTGGCCGGGAAATATGGAAGAAAACCACGAAAAAAATTGAGTCCATTTGAAACTCACCGTAAAAACTGACTTTTTTAAAATTTTTTAATTTGGATGGAATAGTTTATGGCCGTATTAATAATGATGACATAATTTTCACCCCCTTCCCCGGAAATCTCGGAAAATCCCGTAAAATCAACATATATTTTTTTTCATTTTATATCTATGATGTAATAGCACTTACATATTTTATAAATTAAATTTCAGGTAATTTTTTACACATTATATTATTATATTCCTTATAATAATTATAATTATGTTGATTTTCCGGGAGTTTCAATTGCTGACGATTTTCTCATATATTTGTCAGAAATCAAGTGCTTTTGAATTTGCCTTTGTAATTACCTGAATATCTTAAAGTGTTAATCGCTTAAATCTTTTATTTTACGCGTACCAATCATAGTTGCTTAAGAAAAATCTGAAAAAAGGTGATCATGTGTTATACTTTTTTGACACCCTTTTTAAGGTTGGGTAATGGTTATTCACTTAACAAGTACAAATTAGTTCTTTTGTCCTTCAAATATCTTAGCACCTCAAACTGTATTTTTGAAATTCTATTATAGATGCTAACAGGTCAGCCTTTCTTAGGTTAGAATACAAATATGTATACAAAGGAATGGCCCGTATTTCAGAGAATAAGTTAATAGTATCTATAAAAATCTTACAAGTAACGTAGATCAGTTTCTCGATTAATTTTTCAGTCATTGAATATTTTGAAAAGTTTACAAAATAGCAATTGAAACATCCACTTCCAATAAAATAGAAATAATGAATACACAGAATAAAGATACTAATAAACAATTTCTAATATTTCTGAGTTCATTAATCATATTTCTTATTTAAAATATAGATTTGATATTAATGCTTAGTGATGCATATAATTTCACCTAATTTTAGGTTTCATCTCCAATCAACCAAAAGCCGAAAGTTTTATGATCAGAGATACTACCGACTCCAGTTTGGCGATTTATCGTCTTATAATAGATTTTTCCCTTTGATGATAAATTGATAATATAAGTTCAGTGATAAAAAGCCAAAGATAATTGTTAATAGTATTTACTGTATAAATGTATATGTATTTTTGTCTTATTTATTACTACTTGTATATAATTAAACCTTAACAGAATCAAATTTCCAGATATTTTTCATTTAGTAGAGTACTCAAATATCTTAAATCTAAATATCTTAAAATTTCAATACATAATTTTTTTATTTCTACACAGTATTTCGATTGTAATATTCGGCAGGTATTCATTGTTGTTTGTTTAATAATAACTTTTCTAACTTTGTTAATTGAACTAATTTTTGGTCAAGTATATAACGAACTTTGCACAGCGTTCAGTTAATTTGATGTTATCAAATACATAAGTTAAGTTGTAAAACGAACGTATTTCTTTTATTTAATACCGTATATTTAGTTCACCCTTTAAAATATTATTTATATTATTATCTCTTTGAGGTACCAATTCTTATTTGATTGTATTAATTAATCTTTATATTAATTACCATTTAAATGGGAATAAGCCACAATTAAAGGTTAAAATACGTTTATTGACGTTTCAATTTCCACTTCGGAAATCGTTCTCAAAATACAAACATTAATTTAAATTAATTTAAAATGCCACAAGAAAATAGCTTCAGAACAATATTAATCTTTATATATTATGTATATATGTCTTATTTTTATTGTTTACAGCAGAATATAATTACTCTTCCCTACTCTTTTTGTTCCCGTCTAGGAACCACCTGTATCTTTCTCGTATTGTTTTTGTCTTATTTTTCTACCGTTCTCGTCACTTTATATCTTTCACGTTATCGCTCTTATCTAATTTTCGATCCATTCTCATATTTACTAGGTTTCCCTGTTCCTTCAAAAATAGGATGATGCCCAAAAGTTTCTTCTCATACGTGTATTTACCTCACTCGCGAATCTCTTGTAGTGTAGCTCTGTCGAACCCCGACCAAGACACGCCAGACTGAAGCCCATACCGTAGTACCCTTATTTGTATAACCCTGTTCCCAATGATCAGAGAATTTTTCATCTTCCATTAAGCACACTTCTCCACAGCCTAACAGTGGCATTTATTAGGGTGGCCGCACACAGAAAGAGCAAAACTGTTTAAGTCAAAAACGTTTTTGTTTGAAACGAAAACGTTTTTGTTTCCACAAGAAACGTTTTGTTTTCAAGAGAAACAAAATGATTGCACAAACCATACTGCAATCAGTTTTATTAAAGATGTCGACAGATAACGACAAAATTGCACTAGTTTTCTGGCAGTGGTTCCTCCTACAGGACAAAAAAACGCAAAATAAGAGACAATTTTGGGTGCATCCTATAAATGAGAAAAGAATCTGGCCTCAATCAGTACAATTAATTTTTCTGCGTCCACTTCCATGATACACACAATATAAACAAGCAAAATATCGCTGTTTCCACATGTGCTTCTTGTTGAGTACTCGAGCGGTTTCAAGAAGGGAATTCCAAAAACACGATGCGCCTGCGTACATTGAAATGTTTCGACACAAAACGAAGATCCGGTAATCAACATCAAACACACTGACTGAAACTAAATGAGCCTAAACATGCTTAAGACACACGACTAATCAGTGTGCGTCAGCTTATTTCATTTATATGGAAACATCAGCATCAGACTCGTTTAGTCAAAAACGTTTTTGACTAAAACAGTTTTGCTCTTTCTGTGTGCGGCCACCCTTACGCTACACTTTTAATCAATGTGCATATTATATTCCTACGTTTTAATCAATTTGTTTCCTACATTTTTGATACTCGCGCAGTGAATTTAGTGTCTTCTTCTTCCTATGCTGTCCCCATTAACGGAGGTTGGCGACCACATTTTTAAAAGCTTCTCTGTCTTTTGCAACGTAGAATAATTCGTCTACAGTCATGTTTGTCCAGTCTCGAATATTTCGCAGCCATGACTTCCTCTTTCTACCTATTCCCTTTTTGCCATCGACTCTACCCTGCATGATGACCTGCAGAAGACTATATTTATTATTTCTTAGTATGTGTCCAAGGTATGCAGTCTTGCGTACTTTTATCGTTCTCAACAATTTTTTGTCTCGACCCATCCTTCTCAGCACTTCCTCATTGGTGACCCTGGCAGTCCATGGAATTCTCAACATTCTCCGGTATATCCAAAGTTCAAAGGCTTCAATCTTTTTAACTATTTGCGCTTTTAGTGTCCATGTTTCTAATCCGTACAATAGTTGCGACCAGACGTAACATTCAACAAACCTCAGTCTCAGCGCAGTATTCAGATTTTTGTTACAGAACTGTCACAGAATTTAGTGTACATTACGATTTTTACATGATTTTTTAATACCTACCTAATGGCAACCCCTTTAATTTAGATTAAATAGATCATAGCTTATTAAAAATGTATTGCATGTTTTTAGATTAACTTACTTCTGAGTAACTAATCATAATTGTATAGTAGTTTTAATATTATTAATTCCAGTCCTTATCCCACCGCCATATTGGTATGATCGGTAACCACTCCTTCTGACGCCGTTTTTTATGTACGCGTTATTATACTCATAGCTTCTCCATAGATTCTAACTCGATGCTTTTGATGCACATTTTTGTTAGATGTTCTCTTCCATATTTCAATTTAGTTTGAGCAAGAAGTTTCTCGTTCTGTATTACTTAACGAAATTAAACTGAGTAACAAACATCCAAAAGACGCATTATCCTCACCTTGTAACAAACCTGACGTTAAAGCCAAAGGTTTCATAACTACACAGTATTCCTCTAGGTATATTAATAGTTCAGTTTCTATAAAAGGTTCTAAAAAAGGATACCTTCAAATTTGGTTACGGACACATATCGGATACAAAAGTTAAAGAGTATCAGGAGACAGATTTCGGATACATAAAAAGTACCCAGTTCCTGTACCCAAACAGACGTATCCGGATACTACCCAGCTTGAAGTTGTAAACTCATTTCATTATATAAATAAATTCGCTATTTGTTCTAAGACACATTGAGGCGTTATTTTCAATAGATCTAGAGGTATTTCTATACGTCCATTAGATCTGTTAAATGGGTACGATCTGTGTGAAACTGATACTGTACTTTCGTACATTTCGTCTTCTGGTTGGTTAATAGGTCTTCGTATGGTTGCCGTAATTATGTAGCAATTGTGGTTTAATATAATTAAAAATCTAATATAAAAAAACAACTTTAGTATAATATTAACTTTTTTTTATCTCTGATTATATTATCTATTTATCTTCTAATCTATTCTGCATTATCTTTTTGGCCTTCCTTAATATGCTTAATTGTTTTAATATATAGCTGCACATTTTTAACACATAAGAGTATAAGAAAACGAAGGTAAAAGAGGATGTTATAAATGCAGAAACAGTTCTGTGTGATAAATAAGCCGTAAATCTTTTCTGTAAACTACCTTTTAACACATTGATATACTGCCGCTCCAATTAAGCTCCCATTAACTTAATAAATCACGAAATATGAAAATTGTCAACTTATTTCCCCATTAAGCACCCCCAAATAGCAGATTCAACTTTAATTACAATGAAAGGGCCAATTTGAAGTTAACTTTTTCAAATCCCCGCATTGTCTTCGGGCTGCTACGTGACGCACGTTCCTCGAAACTCCGAGATGATTTATTTACTGTTATTCAAAAAGTTACTTATTTCGTTCCTTGGCAGAGGCAAATTGGAGTACGGTTAAGATACCAAAACTGTGAATAATTTAATTGGACACTTGATAAAAAGCATAGACACTTAAGAGAAATAATTTTATAAATACAAACGTGAAAACTGCTTACAAATTTTCACAAAAATTTTGGCTAACATCACAAAATGTTTACTAAGTAAATAATCATTTATGTAACTGTCACCAATGAATGGTGAATTGATTTAGTAAAGGGAAAGTAGCAGTATTATGTATTTCATTAATAACACTAGGAAACAAAAAAGTTGCATTTAAACAAAAACTTATCTTGATTCGAGATTGATTTTAAATATGAAATTATGTTTCTCTGTCAGTTAAATAAAAACAATGTTTGCATTCAAACAGTACACACAGCCTCTCAAAACATTAATTAGCGAGTTCATTAAACCAGTTGAATTAAGGATATCACTAAGGATACCACTAATATTGTTCTGTCGTCGGATGGAACTGAAAATACTGCATTTAAATAGGACATGCTTGATGGAACGGCGTACTGTGTTACAGCGTTTACAACCTGGTGGATTTGTCGAACTCATGAGGTCACTATGCGTAAGTCAAGTGTGACCTATTCTTATTCTTCTGATTATTTCTTTGTCTCTCCTTTTTTTTTAATACAGATATACGGAGATCGTATTTTTGATTGTACGAGTATTCGGTGTAATTTGGATGTGCTTTTACTTCACCGATCTTACCAATTTTCCAATACCGATTGAGAGATATTTTAGGTCTTGATGAATGGAAGATTAGGGAGTTTATAACTGGTGACTGGTGATTGTGTACCCCATTGACTATTGGGTGTTGTGAGCTTAAGGTGCTTCTTAGTGATTGAATCGAAGACAGTGATTCGGTGCATCTGGCAATGCATTTGCTGCTTTTTTGGTGTGACTTCCAGAGCCGTAGGTATTCCATATAATTCCGCAGTGTGTATACTAAAGATTGTAGGGAAAAGAAATGATGTTATTGTTTGATCTATTATAGTAACTGAGCCTCTTGTACCATGTTCAACTTTACTGACATTGGTGTAGAAGATTGTGTCAAACTCTACCATATCTATCATTTTATTAAATTCTTGTCTAACTAGAATGGTGGGAAATTCCTTTTTGTCGTAGTTACATATACTATATCAGGCAGCTTGCTGATCCAAGGCGGTGTATGAGGCATATTAATGGGGGTCATTTTTGAGAAATCTATATTGTTAATTAACTGTATAATTTACGGTCAATTGGGCGCACCGACCAATATTATACCTATCTAAGGGTACTAATTTTGTGTCTGGCTACAGTTTTGGCAGCTGGATTTAAGGGTTTAGCAAAGACCGTGGCAAAGCAATTCAGAAGGAGTCTTGGTCTACTTCTTAAAGAGAGAGTTGCAGGTGGACATATAGAGTACCGTAATCAAGTTTGGATCTGATTAGAGCTCGGTAAATTCTAAGTAAGACTGAAGAGAGCTCTTCAGCTCCCCAGTAATATTGAGCACGGGATGTAATTATCTTAATTCGCTGTAAACAATTAGCCTTAATTTCTTGTTTATGATTTTTCCAGGACAGTCTTTTGTCAAACTGTATACCTAAGATATTTGGATATCTACTACACGAAGATAGGTATCATATATCTGTAAATTTGATTGAATAGATCTGTATCTTTACTAAACTGGATTACTGCGAACTTAGGTGGTGAAAATTTGGATCCTACTCTTGATTACGAATTATTGATAATCTCTAGGGTGTTTTAAAGTAAGGCGCATGTACTAAATGACCTAATTTTAAAATATGAATATTTTAAATAAAAAATATTGCATTTCGTATATAAATGTTTATTTATTTTTTGGTTAGTATTCGCTCCGTGCGTAACCATGGTAGGGGTACCTTGAAACGACGCCGGCGTGCCTAGCGGTGAAATATGACAAAATTGGACATATCTTTTTTCTCATAAATTTTATCAAAAATGGGTGCAAATGCATGTTGCGTATTTAATTATGCTAATAATAGCAAAAATAGTGTAGTTTTTATACGTGTCCAAAGAATACAATTGAAATAGAAAAATTTAGATAATATACCTTTAATGATGTTTCATAAGGTTTCAAGCTAACTGCAGCCTGCTTGATGACTTTAGCTTTTATTTCATAACTTTTACTATTATTGTTTTTAATTACAGGCTCTTCCACATGACAAACGTGATTTGCCAGTATTATATTTTTTTCTTTCTTTTCGGTTTGGGGTTGAAAAGATAAATTATGATGAATTTTAAGAAGCCCAGTTCTTAATACAACAGATACTATACAGGAGTAATTAAAAAATTACTCCTGTATATTATTACTGTAATTGTATTTACGTCAACGTCAATTTTTTTGACAATTAACCAGAGGCGAACGTTCAAATATTTATTAATGAAATGCGAAACTACAATTATTTTAATATACCTATTCAATCATACTAATTTTGTTTGAATGTAAGATGATTTTGACGAATAAATTAAATAAATACCAAAATTCTAGTTTGGCATTTAATTAATAAAAATTCTAACGTCCGCCTTTGGTTATTTGTCAAAAAAGTTTACGTTTGTCAATTCTCTAGTTGTTTATAGTTTGCAAAAGCATTCATAGCTCAATATTTAGTTTCTGTTTCTGCTTACTTTAGTCAATTCAAGTTTAGTCAAGTTGTTTTTAGTTAGTTTTTCTTAGTTAACTTTAGTTTAATTATTGTTTAACGAGACGTTTAAATTTTTACCAAGGCAGAATGGTACGTACTGTAGCCGACAAAGTAGCAGCTATATTAATAATTGGTGAATGTGGAAATAATTTCCATGCAGCGGAACGTCTTTTTAATGAGAGGTACCCCAATCGCCCTACATCGAGAGCTTATTTGAAGAAGCTTCTTCGGAAGTTTAAACAAACAGGTAGTATTCAAGATGTCAAACGATCTGGTCGACCAACAATTAGTGATAACAAAAAAATTAACACAATTTCAGAAATGGTAGTAAACCCTACTTCTTCTACAGCTTAAGTTGCATCTATCTATGGAATAGTCAAAAGAGAGTACACCGAGTGTGGGCTGAAAACAAATTTCATCCATAAAAATTAAAAATTGTGCACGAACTTTCAGATGATGACCCCGACCGAAGACTAGAATTCTGTGAAAATATGTCCAATAAAATTAACCAACAGCCCGATTACATAAAAACAATTTGTTTTAGTGACGAAAGTATTCTCTCAATGGAAATATTAACACACACACAATGTGAGGTATTGGAGTGACACAAATCCTCACTTCTTTCGTAAAATACATACTCAATTTCCAAAAACAATAAATGTTTAGGCAGGTATTTTGGGAAACCACATAGTTGGGTCTGTTTTTCTCAATACTAAGTTCACCGGTGAACTGTATCTGGAGATATTACAAAATGCAATTAAACCGTTAATACTTGAAATTCTGGAGGATAATCCAGATGAATTTGGCAACTTGGAAATAACGTTTCAACAAGATGGTACTTCTACACACTATTATGGTGCAGTCAGACGTCACCTAGATGAGGAATATAGTGGTAGATGTATTGGACGACGAGGTACGATAGAATGGCCAGCTCGGTCACCGGACCTTACACCATTAGATTTTTTTTGTGGGAATACTTGAAATCAAAAGTTAACGCTACTGTACCCGACAATATTAATATTTTGAAACAACGAATTGTTAAAGAATGTAGGGCAATTCCACCCGACACATTTGAACGAGTACGGCAAGAGTTTAGAAATAGGATGCGTTACTGTCAGGAAGTAGGTGGAGCACATTTTGAACACTTACTATAAGAACTGGTTGGTAAATATTTATTAATTAAATGAGAAGCTATAATTTTAGCATTTATTTAATTTATTCATCAAAATAAGCTTAAACTCAAACAAAATTATAATGACTGAATAGGTATCTTCAATACCTTTCAAACGAGGTATCACTTGCCATGAGGTCCCATTTAAAATTATGTGTCACAGTGACACTGTAACGGCATCTGTCACTATTACGTCACCTGTTATGACTTGTTGAGAAGCCTACGTTTGTTTATTACCTCCCTTCAAATTTCACTAATTGAATTTATATAAAATTATAGCACTAACCGGTTAAAAGATACGGGGGGGGAACGGACTTTTGACTAGCACTGTATGTTGATGTCAAACGCAGCTTTTGTGTTTAAAAGTAGGTATATGTACTCAGATCGAAGATCTAAATTTTTAAATAAAAATTAACATGCTTACATATATACGCGCATATTTCCTTTATTTTTTGTGCATATTTGCTCTTCTTTACCCATCATATTTATCATTTATCTCTTCTGATTTGTCTTTGAGACATATCCCCATTTTTCCTATAATTTTTTGTATGTTTCTAATAGTATGTTGTAGGAATATGAAAGGATCCTCTTGGGAAGTTTTTTTTTCTTTGAAATTTTAATTTAATTTTTCTCCTCTTTTTTTTTAGTTTTTAAGTGTCATAATATGCTAGTTAATTTATATGTTTCTGTCATTATATCCAATAGTGTAATCCATCATTATAAATTTAAATTTTGTAAAGTGTGTATAGGTAATAGACATTTATCTTGATAAAAACCTAATACTTAAGCGGTAGTCTGGTACGTTCGATTAGTGTACATTTGTTTTATTCCACACTACTTCATTACACTGGATAATAACCTTGCATACTAAACTTCTCTTTAGCCGGACAGAATGATTTATTAACTTTATTCAAAAAGTTAGTCACTCAGTTCCTTAGTTCAAGGAAATTAAACGACTTTCAAGACTCGGATCCCAATGCATAATTTATATTTTTAGGAAATTGGGGTTGTAACTTGTCCCGAATATCCCGCATTCCGGGGCTAAGATCCTAAATAAATTGTCACCATCGCATAGTCATTCTTGTGATTGATGTTATAGTCCTACATTTGTCCTTTAGCATATTTTCTTGTGTACGGCCTTCAAACATTTTTTAACTCATTTCTTTGCGACAAAAAAAGAATGAGGTGTATGAATGATGATGGTGATGTAGAGATGTAAGTCTTGTTGGAACTGTTATCACAGTATTAAAGATATATAAGTGACATACTTTCTAAAAAAAAAACAAAGAAAAACTAAAATCTTCAATAAATATTTAAAGAAATAATGGAAATCAGAACATCATGTTTTCGGTATTATTACTAAATTGAACCCTACCAATAGCATATAACAATAATCTATACTATTCAAAAATAAACAATCAAAAAGTATATACAAATATTCACACAGGCAGCTTTGACCCAATTTTACACAAAATTGTGACAATTATGATTTAAAAAAAGTGAAGAGACAATATTAAACACAAAAATAATTACTGTTTTTCTATTTTTAACCATTTTTTCTATAAACGTTTTTAGTTGTTCTAATTAAGTTTTGCGAAATTACCGTGTTGCAAAGTAATTCTTTAATACTCTTTAGCTGGATTCAATCAAAGGTCCTCTAAGCCTTTTTTTGCCAATAAATCTACTCGTTCATTCTCATGAGTTCTTTGATGCCCTGGCACCCATATTAAAGACATTTTATTATCTTTTGCCAGGATGTTGAGAAGATCTTTCCAGTTCCTCACCAGTTTTGATTTGGTGAGTCGGTTCTTTACTGCCAGAATAGACGCTTGGCTATTTGTATAAATCAAGCAATAAAACGTAGACTGCGTAAGTAGAAACTTTTTTTATAGTATTGCAAGCTCTTTTCTGTTCTACTATCCGTTTTTTATAGGTTCTAACCGTTTGACCGTTAGAACCGACATCGGTCAAACATGTAGAACTTTTAACAAAGGGATAGTAGAACATAAAAGGGCTTTTAGTAATAAAAAAACGGATTCTACTTACGCACTTTACCTTCTAGCTCATAATCATTCTTTTAATAACCAATTTCAAATTCTGTACATTTAAAATAAAGCTATCATTATTAGAATCTATAGAAATTAACAAATTAAAAAATACTGATATCATTCTGAATAACTAACTTAAGATAAACAGTTCTCATCTCCTCAACTTATTCAGTTAAAGACTATAAAGACGCATAACAAAAATAGCTAACTTGAGAAAGGTACTCTGTCAAAACAGTTGTAGGGATAATAAATTATAAGTTTTCAGTGTTTTATTGCTTGATAAAATTAACTTTCATCAAATAACGGTCGAACCCACTATATCTGTATAAATGTTGATTCTCTTTGCTTTGGTGTCTCCGTCCATGATTTCATCAATACAGGCCACCAAAGCAAACACTTCTGCCTGAAACATAGTTGTATATTGACCTAGGCTGTAAGATTTATTATAATTACACGTCTGCGCAAAGACTACTAATACAGTACCATGGGAACCATATTAAGTTCCATATATCTGAGTTCATCATAAAGAAGGATTTCTCAAGTATAGTCCTAGTAGTATTTGTGTTGCTATTTGATACATAATTTGGCCTTCCAGTAATGTTTATTTTAAAAATCGGGATGTTCATAAAGGCTATCGCAGAAATATATAATTCCAGCGTAGAGACACCTGTGATAACGACTGAAGATGCCTGTACTATTCAAGTCTCCCGTCATAGCTAATAGCGTTTGTTTGTATAGGATGGTGAGAGAGGTAGCACAAGATTGCAAAGCCGTCCTTTTCCACCAAAGTACTAAACCATAACACACGATGTGATACGGACGACAATAACTGTCGGTCATATCACTGATATGTATAACCAACAGATTAACTTTGGTTTCAACCTCTACATTTTACCTATAACTCGTCTGCAATTCCAGAAGAGTAGCATAATTTTTAATACAGTGTTCCAATTGAGTTTGGAATCTAGGGGTAACCCTAGATAATTGACCTTATTGGTTCTTTCTAGGTCATCCCCAAATAATGTTAGTTCACTCATTCCCGTAAGCTTCATCTTCCCCTAGTAAAGGCTACTATAAGATAAAACATAAGATATAAGCAGGAAAACAGTGAAAAGAAACTGAAATATTTTAAATATTATAGTGATATTCAGTTGAATAATGTAATGGTTGGTAAAAATAAAAAATAAAAAAGAATAAAAAATAAATAAAAAAGATTTTAAAAAGTTTTCGAGTTAATTTGGTTTTATTGTTTACGCTTAAAGGATCCTTTATTTATTCTTCTTCTTATTGCGCCGTCTCCTTTCGAAGCTTGGCGATTTAAATGGTAACTGTAGCTTTGGAAACTGTTGCACGAAATATTTCTGTGGATGAAAGGTCAAACCTCAGGACCTTCAAATCTTTTGACCTGTACTTCACCTTCTAATATGATTCGGATTTATATCTTTTACCTCTCAAACACATGACCCACGTATTGTACTTTCTTCTCTTTGATCGCGATTAGTAGTTCTTTCTGTTAACTCATACGCCGAAGTACCTCATTGTTGGTAAATTTTTGTATCTATGGAATTGTCAGCATCCGCCTGTAAATATACATCTCAAAGGAATCTATTCTTTTTTCTGTTTCAGAGTACATTGTCCAATTTTCACATCCATGGAGCAAGACAAAGAAACCGTAAAATATGATCATTCGGATTAGTCGGATTAGGAGCTTAAGACATTTATTTATTGAATTACTGTAACTTAATAATAATCAGACCATCAATAATTTAGATGTTTATTAAATTGGCGCTTACTTGATAAAAATTCATGTTTAATAATATACCAATGAATAACATATTGATTTTAATTTACACTGAATATATTAAGCAACCTAATATGTTTCGCTACAGGATGTCCTTTAGGAAGCTGATGTTTGCTGCAAAACATGCCAAGTTGACATGTAATAGGATGTGTAATGCCTATATACGGTGGATATTAAAAAACAATGCTTTGTTTTATATGATCTTAAGCATTTTTGGCATATTGTCTTTCTAGTTTTAGATTTCTTCGATGTTGTTTTCCGTTTTGTAGTTTCCGTCGATAAAGTATCCATTTAATTTTTTTATATAACTATAAACTGAATTTTGAATTATGTTATATGTATAGAACCTATGACAGATTGTGAATTGAACTGTTTGCAATAATGTTCGACTAACTCAATTCATAAATGTATCATGTTTAATATAACGTCATTTTTTTTCTACATCTATTTTTTTTATATCATTTAAATACTAAAGTCAACTTAATGTCAATATCATAACTTACAGCATTATCAGACGCTTTTACAATTTATCTAATAAATTATTTTCTAGTCTGGTGTTCTCATCGTTCCCATCTTCTCACGTAACTTGTAAGATGCACTTACCTTAAATAAACCAGCATACTGCACTTAACACTCGAAAGGCTGAGTTACATCAGCCCTGAATTGCATTAGGTGTCGATTGTTATTTAATAGTTTAATAATTTACTTGCGGAGATGCTGCGTCGTTGGCAAATTTTTGCACGTTCTTTGAAACGTAAATAAGAAAGGCGGTGAACAACCTTTGGTTCTAAAATTATGTATTGGAAAAGCAAATAGAACTTGTTTGTTTTTAAAATTTTGTTTTCTGCATATTTTTTCCTTATATACAATTTTAAGGATTTATTTGTTAATGATACAGAAAAAGCTCAAATCCTAAAATAAACCTTCTATTATTAATAAGATTATGATATAAGATAATAATAATAAGATAATATATTTTTACAACAAGACCTTAACATAAAATTTCGTTAATAATAAATAGCATCAAGGCATTAATAAATATCTCATTGAAAATAAACCAAAAATTATGAAATAGATTATTTCGCTGAAGTTTCGACTTATATATCGACAGCTGTTTTCAAATTACAATATTTGGTTAAAAAAAGATTACAGATTTCAACTAGCGGGGCTCTTGGCCTGATATACTGCGACCTTTAAAGATTTATTTCCTTTCTGACCCAAAACTCCTCATCCAATCCTATTCTCCTAATGAACTTCAACAGTCTTGAGAGAAGTAAGTACTTTCATACAGAGTGATGCTTTTGACACTGACATAACACGTGCAGAACGGTTTCCCCTTCTTCTAGACTTTCGACAATTAGAAACTTCCGTCAAGTCCCACAGTCAACAAACTCACTATCACCATTTTTTCGATTGTGGGTCAATTAGTCGGCTGTGAATTTGGCTAAATGTCCCATGTGAATGAACCTGCCCTCTATCTCTCAAGTCATTCTTTGTCCTGATGTATTTCTTCACCATTCCAAAGACTTGTTTGGTTAGATACAAAACAGGACCAAGGTACATAGACCAGGATACAAGTAATTTTTCTTATATTTTTTTTATTTGACTGACTTTAACCAAGAACTTTGTAACGTTATAAACGTCACATCTTTATTAATTTATATTTAAATAATTATTTTATTTTAGTTTCTTTATTAATTTATTAATTCCTTTGCCTTCAGATTCGTTTTTACTATATTTTTATTCAAAAAGAAGTTGGCGCCCTCTGATTTTCTTTCCTTTCTCTTTCTTTTCGGTAGAATAAATATTTGCCTTCTCTCTCTCCTTCCGGTAGACTAAATTTTCTGTTCTATGTTTACGGAAAAGCTAATTCCATCATAGGTATACATCCTATGCCATCTGTGCTAACTTAATTTAAATCTCCCACTTCTTTTCCGTCAATCAGCTTTTTTGACATAGTGGGATGTATTTTTTTTATCTATAATTAAAATTTATAAAAGAAGGCAAAAATTGTTATAAGCTTCATTTTATGGTCCGCAGAATTCTCTTGGGGTGAGTACTTTCATTGTTATATGTATTCTATAAAAGTTTCTAAAACCGCGTTTTTTTTATATGCATGTAGGTAACATTGATGTTTTAGTGACACTCTTGAACCAAATTTATAGTTCAGGCGTATTACCCAAAGAGTGGTTATCTATTTTTATTTGTCTCCCTAAGAAGAAAAACGTAAGAGAATGCAGCGATTACCGCACCATTAGCTTAATATGCTAAAGTTACTTCTTAAAGTCATACATAACCGAATATGTCACAAACTGGACATAGACGTTAATGATACACAATTTGGTTTTCGCAAAGGCTAGGAACACGTGAAGCTCTTTTTTCACTTAAAATACTAATACAAAGATGCCTGGACGTCAATCAAGATATATATGCATGTTTTATTGACTATAATAAAGCATTCGATAAATTACGACATAAACAATTAATGCATGTCCTGAAATCAAAGAAGATTGACTACAAAGACCTCAGGATCATATCAAATTTATACTATAAACAGCGAGCAACAGTACGTGTTAACGAACAGCTGTCAGAAGAAATTGAAATTAGATGTGGAGTGAGACAGGGATGCGTATTGTC
This sequence comes from Diabrotica undecimpunctata, assembly GCF_040954645.1. NCBI lineage: Eukaryota > Metazoa > Arthropoda > Insecta > Coleoptera > Chrysomelidae > Diabrotica > Diabrotica undecimpunctata. The sequence continues at coordinate 50,062,611 of NC_092808.1, forward strand.
GCCAATTCTTTTTAATGCCTACTCCGAAGAGGTCCTGAAAAAAGCTCTTGAGGCTGAAACAGCTGGAATAAAGGTAAATGGAGTTCCCATTAACAACATTAGATATGCGGACGACACTGTGATCTTAGCAGAAAACATTGAAGATCTTCGGAGACTGGTGACCAGAATAGCAGAGTATGGAAAAGAGTATGGTCTAACAATGAATGTCAAGAAGACGAAATTTATGAGAATATCGAAAATTTAAAGAAATAACGAGAATCTTCTAATAAACGGAATTAACGTCGAACAAGTGGACATAATATGCATACCTGGGAACAATGATTAACTCCACAAATGATTACAATCAGGAGATCAAAATAAGAATAGAAAAGGCTAGAGCAAATTTCAACAAAATGAGAAGAGTGCTATGTACCAGTGATTTAAAACTGGAACTAAGAGATAGGTTGGCGAGGTGCTATGTTTTTTCGACTTTATTTTATGGAATGGAATCTTGGACCTTGAATGCGACATCAATGAAAAAACTGGAATCATTCGAACTGTGGGTGCACAGAAGAATTCTGAAAATATCATGGACAGAACACGTCACAAACAAAGAGGTTCTGGGAAGGATGAACAAAGAAATGGAAATTTTAAATACAATAAAAACAAGAAAATTAGAATATCTCGGACATATTACACTTGGAGAGAAATACACCTTGCTCCAACTGATTATGCAGGGAAAGATCCAAGGAAAGAGAAGCATAGGGAGGCGTAGAATGTCATGGCTGCGCAACCTGAGAGAGTGGTACGGATGTACATCAAATGAACTTTTCAGAGCAGCCGTCTCAAAAGTCCGAATAGCTATGATGATTGCCGATCTCCACCGCGGAGATGGCACTTGAAGAAGAAGATGTAGATAACAAAATTTAACTAAGTTCAACAGTAATTATATTTCATGTTATCCTTGCCATCTGATATTTGTTTAATTGTAATTTTGTTAAATGGCAAGGAAATTAAACCCTTTTTGATGTGTCTCTAATACAAGCTGTTTCTAATATTTTAGTTTATTGGCTGTATTTCTTGGCCGAATTCAAGTTTTATTGGCTGTATTTATTGGCCGGATTCAAGTTTTATTGGCTCATAGAAGACTATTGGAGATTTTAATGTTCCATATTAAATTTCAGAATATAATATGGAACAACTGTAATATTATACAACATACTCTGGAAGACCTAACCGTCTAATTGGGAGACCACACAAGTAGCACATTGATGCCATCGATGCCATAAGTATCATCCACATTGTATTCATTGTAAAGCATTGGCAGGGTTGATTGTTTCCTATTTTTAATAAATATGATTAGTTAAAAATTGTTTTATTTGCTATCAACTAAGGGTTCATGGTTTGATTCCCAGTTTAATACAAGACGAACTCACACTTAAGATACGGAGCTAGGCGAAGCATAGATGATAAGCTCTATTGGTTGATCGAGGTATTATTTTTATAATAGTATTTCAATTCTCTTTGGTAGTCTTATCGTTGCAACTTATATTTTATGGTATACAGCTTAAAATATTATTGTTAATATTTTTGACAAGTATCGTTTCTGGTCTATTAGAGTATAATTAATATTTTTAATTTCATTTATTAACGTTCAAAACAAAATTCAACTCAAAAACATTTCACGCAAAGTTATTGATATCATTGTATTGTATTGGGATTAAATAAAATAGCAGTATTTTATGATACACAAACATAACAAAAAATTGTCGTAGTAAATCTGTTAGAAATAAGACGGAAAACTAGTGCACCTCATGGTATTATTTGGTTATAGTAAATTCTGTTTAATTTCGATATTACCTTCTATTCAATTTTTTTACTTACTAACTTGTCACGTATAACTGGTAGGTGCATTTATTTTACAAACTTTGTAACAATATAAGTACCCTCAAAAAGTTTTTAGCCAATGTATAACAATAAAACTTTAACTTTTTTTGGGAGCCAATTGCTAAGGCTTCGTCTAGCTTCGTCTGGCTTCGTCTGAAAATTGAGCTTGCTGGCACAAATACAGCATGATATCAACTAATCATATTTAAAAAATTTTAAATGAGAATTTAAAAAACTTAAAATAAGATTTTAATTTCAACGCAGAAAATCCTGCCTATAGCTTTCCAAAAAATTTGAAAATTATACTTATGGTTTCATATAACTGATAAGATAATTGGTTGATGGCTTTAAATGCTGGTTGGATGGCTTGTAGCTGAATGAGTGGATTTTAAGTTGATGGAGATGCCGAGGATCAAACTCGTTGTAGTTTCAGGAAGCTATTGAGTTTTGTATGGTGTCTGCTATGCTGCTGCAGTTGTGATCCCATGTGTGGTGCGCACCTAGAGGCCTCAGGAAGTTCCAACCAAGATGGGGGAACAAAAAAAATTATTATGGCCAAAAAAAAGTAAAATAATAAACCTTGTGTCAGCAGCATCACTAGTTTTTAAACCTTTCTGTGCCATATTTAATAGAAGATTACAAATAATTATAATTTTAAGAAAATTCTAAAAAGTAACAAACAATAGAATTATTACAAGAATTAGTTAAATACAGGAAAGATTCTAGCTACATATAAGATTAATAAAGAAACACGTGTGATGGAGGTTAAAGATTTGCATAAAAACAGATTCCCACGTTTGTATTGAAGCGGAACTAAAATTGCTGACATTTACAGAAGACACGATGTGACAACTCAAAAATATATTTTGTCGCTTAAAGTGGGACATGGACTTTTTATATATGGCGAGGTATATAATGGTGTAGATATGGGCTCTAAATACGGGGAATATAATCGAAGTTAATTAAGAACGATTAAATAGGATATTTAGTTAATAGAAGAGTTGAGCGCCAACTATTTTTATAAGAAAAATAGTAAAACAAAAGGCGAAGTTAATAAATGAATAAACTCAAAAGAAATTGACACAAAAATATACTAAACATGTGTCGATAACATTATAACTTCTTCAATTCTATCAATAAAGCTAATCAAATAATGCTAAATCCCACTGAGGATCTTGAAACGCAATTAATCTGTTTCAATTTGGTTTCAATTAGTAAAATGTACACAGTTTCTTTATTTTCTTTTTTAGTTTTGCGTTCGTTCATGACTATTCCATACCTGTGATCTGTCAAATTCTCCATTTTAGATGTAAGATTTATTTACAAAATATTTAATATTTAATGGGCTTGTCGTTTCACTCATAATCTTTTTAGCAAATAATGTTGCTTACTGAAATTAGTCCTTCTTCTGTAAATTTTATTTTTTTACTCTCTGTGTTTCTTAACTTTATCAATAATCTTATTTCAATTTATGTTTATTATTCCATGCATATAAGCGTATATAAGATATATCCGATTCTATTGTTTTATAATTTAATCTTAGATCGATTCTTAGATAAAATAGATCTTCGTGTATTTTTTGTTTTAATGTTGATGCAGTATTGTATTTATTTCGAACTTTTTTTCTGACAAGCCTTCTAAAGGTAGTATTGTTATATATCAGAAATCGTTTTTCTTAGTTTATTGTTAGACAAAATAGTTCTGAATGCATTTGCTGCTTTTGACGTTGGTTCAAATATTGTGTTTAAATCGTACAGTTCTTTAAGTCGAACAAGACTTCTAGGCATAGTAATATTGAACATTTTGCGACAATACTAAGTTGTAGTACGATATATCCAAAATTAGAAAAGCTATGTTATTGAGAATTATATACTAAGCTGTCGAAAATAACAGAGGTTATTAGGATAACAAAGCCAGGTAAACCTTCCAAGACGTCACATTGCAACACTACTTTGTTGCCTGTTATCTCCAAATTCTAGAAAAATGCTTGCTCAAAGCTTAAGTTTCATTAATTTGGTTTTAGAAACATATTTACATCGAATGGGTGTATAAAATTACAGACATGACTAGACTAGGAATGACTCAGAATTTTGATAAAGGTTTGACCTTTAAATGTTTTGACCTAAAAGAAATTAAGGTAAGGCTTGACGTAATATTCATGTCCAACACTTTATCTATTACACACCAGTGATATTTACTGCAATTCTGGCTGTTGAAACTCTGCTTGCATTGGCTGTAAGATGAACTCACGTTCATGTTTTGTATATTGAGAGGGATATTCGAAGTGGCAATCAAAACGACAAATAAACTTATTTTAAAGTAAAATTGTGTAGTAAATTGCATTAAGATGCCACAAGAAAATGGCTTGAGAACAATAAAAAGATCATTCAATCATTTATATGATAAAACCAAAAAAAAAAATTATTTTTGGTGTTTTGAACAAAAATTAAAACAATTACAATTTATTACTGGGTAACAAATAAAAGAATTTTCCACCTCTAACCTTTATGTGTTTTGGTACTATCACGCAATCCCAAGCATCGTTTAATGTGTTCCATGTCAATCATCTTAATGATATTTCGGAGAACCCTTTTCATTTGGCAGCTCGTCTGACGACACAGCGCGAACGAGTCTATGGCGCCGGCTGTTTCCATTCATATACGAAAACTTCCCCTTCGTTTTTCCTCTGTAAAAACCGTACACACAAAATTGACACGACCAAAAAAAAAGCAGATCGACACATAGACAGTTCGGTGCGGAAGGCGTACAGGAAATCTACTTTTTTAACAGAAAATATCCAAACTAATTTAACTGTCACAAGAAAAAACGATCGGGAGATTGAAAAAATAAAAGCTTCAATTGCATCAGATTCAATACACTGAGATGTGTTTGCTTTGGATATTCTAGATATATAATATCTGAATTTGAAATTAAAAAAAAAATAAAGAGAAAACAAATAATTTAAAATTATAAACGATGTCCAAATTATCAGAAAACTATATCTAAATGCAATGAAGATAATATATGAGGAATAGTATAGTTATAGTTTGTAAATCACCTAAAGGTGACATTTGAGGAAGCTCTATAAAACAATAGGCACTTATTGGAAAGGTATTTAATATTATTCACTTAAACCGATTAAGGCACTAAATTACTGTAGAATTGACCAGATATTCTCAATTTACCAAAACCATTCTCATCGATTATTGAACATGCATTTAAGATACTCGACTGTGTGAATAAACATCGATGTAGGGAGGATAAATGTCTTAAACTAACTAATATAAAAAATAAACAAACACATGAAATACATTTATTAAATTTTATTGATTCGAAATTCTTTAAAATGCTCAGAATTACCGATAGACTTCTACACACACTGCCAGCGAATCTCCACTCCTGGTTCTGCGAATTGCTGACCTATTGTGCAGGAGTGTTTTGGGCTGAAACATGACATGGCCTTGGTAAATAGGCCATACCAGCTAATTATAACTATCTTTCACAATTTAATAGATTGAGTATTCTATCAATTAAATACAGTAACTTGACTCTCAACGATCAACAACATTTTTTTAAAGTGGGTAGCACCTTCACTCCTCATGTCTGTTCTTCTCCAGGTAAGAAATAGTACTGTTTTATTAATATATTAACTACCGGAAACCACCCCAGCGTTCTTTTAGGTAAACTTCGTCAAATATAACGGCTTATTTTGTGCACCAATATTTAAAATCGACGTCATTATTTCGCTTTCGGAACAACAAGGAACAGATCATAATAGATGAAAATCACAGACCAAGTCAAGATCGACAAAGGCTTGTCGAGGTACCTATAATGATGATGATAGACGGAGATAATATTTAAACTGGGATAATAAATATTTAGACTGGGACGACTTTACTTGTAATTTTTTTTCCTGGTTTTTAACTCATAATTTACTATGGAATCACTAACAGGAGATTTTTTACTCTCATCATGGTATGTGTTTATCTTTTTAAAGACGAATTATATGCTATGATTTGTTCTGACGGATATTCACAAGTTAAAGATGATTTCATGTAATCGAATGAACTATCTTACAAGTAAAGTCGTCCCAGAAACGCAACTCAACAATATTGGCAATATCATTTTAAAGTCGTCTACTTTAAAATGTATAATGTTTGTCTGAATTGTCAATATAAATAAGTCAGATAAAATTAAATTATTAGAATAATTTTTTCACCAAGTAACAAAAAACAAAATTTGTTTAATTTATTAGTGTTTGTATTTTGAGAACGATTTCCGAAGTGGAAATTGAAACGTCAATAAACGTACTTTAATCTTTAATTGTGGCTTATTCCCATTTAAATAGTAATTACTTTGGTACAGATAGGTTGAACTGCCCGAAAATGTCCATCTTTCTCATGTTTCATGGACCGGCTAAAATATTATACGTTAAAAGTGGCGGCGTTATAGTAAGACCAAAGACGACGTATTCTATGACTCTGGGAAAAACAAAATATGGAACATATTCTTCTACAAGAGCAGTACCCAGCGGTATACCTTCCAAGATTTGTGGCGCGTGAATCAAGATGCAACTGAGGTACATACTAGATATTGGGCTGAAATGCATCAATAAGATGTCTGGATGTGATATAATAAAGTAAGTAACACATCTATACATACTGAGAGGTTTTGTTGATTTTGTGTTACTTCTGCTTTCATCTCAATAGATTTATCAATGCAAGGATCCACTCCAGGATTAATTTTCTAGTGGGACTGTATTGGTAACTTCAAAATTACTTGTGCCAAATTATTAACGCATTTTTTTTTCGTAGCTTTAGCTTTTTACTATTGCATCATCTGCATAGTACAGTAATTTTAAAATTTTTCTACCTATTGAATATCACATTTTATATTTAGGTACCTTGTGAATTGTTTCATCAATGATTAGATTAAATAATAATGGATTTTTAATTTTCGACATATTATGCTATTTAAATGTATTGAGTTTTTTAACGAGAGAAAATTTTTAATACGCACTCATTTAGTGTGTATTATGTTTCTTTCTTACAGAAAATATATTCATTATACATTTTCAAGCCTATTTTCCGTTTGGGAACTAAGTTTTTTGATTGATCAGATTCTAAGACTTGCTTCCGGTATTTATCCATGGGTTGGAGAATAATACAATGAAATTGTAGACTATATGTTTGGCTGTTTTCTCTACATTTTCGCAGAATCTGCATGATGTTCTGCCCACTCGGCTTATTTTCAAGAATGATATCTGAGTAAACAGTGTTTCATGGAAACACCTTTTATAACTTTAGTTTACTTTTAGTTTACTTTTCTAAAACTTCAGCTCGATGGTGCGTACAGGAAAGCTTATATATTATTATTATTATACTGGTGAAAGCAATACAACGATCTTCGATTAAAAATAAAGATTAACAACCAGTTCTCCGAGAACTTTAGAGTAAATAAGGGACTAAGGCAGGACTGCAGTCTATCTTCAACATTTTTTAAAATCTACCTTAGTGAGAAACTGAATAAATGGAGATCATGTTCTGGAATAAATATACCATCAAACGACGAAACAACCCTGTATACACTTCATTTCGCGGACGATCAAGTAGTCATCGCACAGGACCAGGAAGATCTGCAATTCATGAAAAAGCGATTAATGCAGGAATACGAGCGATGTGGACTAAATGGAGTAAAAAGGAAAACAATACATGTGCATAGGAGGAGTTAAAAACAATGAACTAAACTTAAAAGATGAAAATGAAATGAAACTGGAATCCGGAAGGCACAGTAAGCTATAAACCGAACATTATATATTTGCCAGTTGTTTAAGGCACTGTTTTAAGATCCAAGCAGTTACGAACTCACAAGTTGCAGACTTCATAGTTTTGATCTGCATTTATCTGATTTGCATTAGTATAATCATTCAGTGTCTTGTAATTTAGGCAATCTTGTCGTATAACTCATTTACCTAATTTGCTCTCCATAGGATCTCCAAATGTTCAGTCAGATCATTAAGTTCTATATACTAAGCATGTTCACTTTAGTTACAATATGTGAACTTTATATTTACAGTGGGGCACGAGTTCATTGAACCAATGATTCCTGTGCAAACGAGTCTTCGTACTTTGGGCAGCTATATTGTTGTCTTTTTCTGCGTAATTTTATTTTATTACATCACTGCAGCATAAGTAGTTATTGATCTACTGCTTGCGGTAAGTACGGACATTTCTTGTTGCTCTAGAGGTAATACTGGCGATGTGCGTATTTCACGTAAGTTTTCTATCAATAATAACTCCAATATAGTTAATCTTGTTCAAGAATGACATGTCTAAATTCCATTTCTAGTGCGACATTGAAATGTTAATTGTCTCCAATTTCTGAATAAAGTAAGTGTCGATGGTTAGGCGACTCATCGCATTTTTTGCCATCCAATACGTCTCCGAATTTCTGTTTCACAGTTATCATCGTGAGTTACACTAGACCCGAGATAACTGTCCAATATCTGGTATTGCTGTAAGATGTTAGTCAGTTTAATAGTGTGAAATTTGTCGACCACCATTTTTGTCTTAGCTTTATTGATTTTCAGATAAACTTTATTGCTTTCGTACTCAACTCTTCACAGGAGATTAAACATTTCTAGCTCACTTACGGCTATACGTGTAGTGTCATCAGCAAATCTTAAGTTAGAGATTTTCCTACCAGCCACTGTTACTTCACCGGCCCATCCATCTAAAGCCATCCTCACGATATGTTCACATTAATGTTGAATAAGTCAGGTGCAAAGACACATCCTTGTCTAACACCTTTGTCGGTCATTTCTATTAAAATGGACCACAGATTTATCCAGCTAACACAATCAAATACCTTTTGGTAGTCAACAAAGCATATAATCCTAGGTACTCGAAATTGTCTAGACTTTTCAATTCTCTCAGGTTCAGGATTTGTTCCCGTGTACCTTTACCCTTTACAAACTCCGCTAGTTCCTGAGGTATTTGGTAATGTAGATAGGTTTTTAACCTCTTTTTGATGATATCCAACAAGATTTTTATAGCATGTGTTATTAGTGACAGTGTGAAGACGTGAACATGAACATCAGGTGGTTATTAGTTTAAATGCACCTTGCCGCGATCGACTAACAATAATATTGTCATTCTTACTCAATCCCTAAGCTAGATTATCCCCATAGCAAGAGACTAAATAAATTTTCTAAATCTAACACCTCGTTGTTCTTTGTACGATTTGTTAATGTTAATATAACTTGCATTACTAGTTTTAGTGTTATATTTATTTAACTACTACATTTTCATCATCTTTAGTTTAACAGTAAACGCTTAGAGCATTTAAGTGCTTCCTTTTCGTCTGTGTTTCTATTTGTAGCGATTCCATTGCATTTTATCATCATATTTTTCAGCTTTCTGTTCGCTTCTCCAAACCAAGGAGTTTTCGTTCTAATTAATACTTATCAGGAATCATCTGATAGACATTAAATTTTGATAACAACTGAATGGCTGGCGATAAACATTACAATTTAAGTCACAAAGGTTTAGCGTTGGCTTCAGTTTATTACGTCTAATCTAAGAAAACAACAAAGTCATTAAATGTCCCTTTACAGTTACGTCACTGCAATATCCACACAGCAAAAAACCCAACGATGTCTCATATCGCTTCTCGCAAACAGTTTTTCCCCGACGGTTTTCGCTTTTTAGAGATCAAACGTTACATTTGATATAACATTACTGAAATATTTTCTGAAAGATATTTTCAGTTACTCTAACGAATCGTGCAATTTGAGCGTGTTCCATTAGCCGGATGAGAAGATATTATCTACTAGGGATAAATGAGAACTCTTTGCAAAATTATCTTAAAAGTTAGACTGCGAGAGAGTAGAAAATTTAATATACATTGAAAGTATACCTCTTAACATACAAAAACTGTTACAAGTGTGTCTAGAAAATATTCTGATTGTAGTATAACTAAAATTAATCATTGCAAATTGAACCAAAGAAGAAATAAATCTAACGGAGGTGTAGACGGCAAAATATTTTTATTCAAAGCGATTTCTGGTCCCACGAACTGATTTTAAAAAAATGCGAATTCAAGAAGTTCTTTTATATCAATTTTACGTAAATTCTACTTTTAACTTCGGCAATCGTTCTCAAAATATAAAATATAAACAACAATTTCAGTAAAACGTCTTGGATACTGGACTTAAATAAAATGAAAAGGAATTCATCAGCGAAAGCGAAGAATGAATATAGGATGTTGGAACGTACGTACATAGTATAAACAATAAGTATGAAAAAACTTACGGAGCTAAAATAATGGAATATAAGAATCAGTCAATAAAACACTGAAAACTTTTGTTTTCAACACTTTCACAAAATTTATTTTAAATTATTATCACTACAGTTGTTTCGGCCAGAGTGTCTTTCTCAAGTGATTAATTTTTTCATCGTTGTCTGGTTGTTCTTTTTCTGTTAGTTGTTTCCCTTTGTGGTTTGCGGTTGTGGTTTGTTTTTGTTTGGTGTAGACATGTGTCGCTGCGTTGTGCTCACTGGTGGTACGCATCGGTGGCTGTAGTCCTGCGGAGGTGGTGGTGTCCAGGGTGGTCAGAGGTGAAAGGGTTTGAGCTTAAACGGTCCTGTTCAGAAATTTATTAGTAAAAATTATATAGTTATGAATTGTGAATGGATTTAATTAATAAATGACTGATTTAATTAATAAATAGACAGGTATAATTGTGCAATAGGATAGGGAAACCACAGAAAACTGATCCCTCCTTATCCGGAGCAAAGCTCAGAATGAGCTACTTATTAGTTACGGCGAAAATACGCCTCCTGGATGTCAATGTATTCATCAGGTAGTTCGTTACTGGCAAGGGTAAGCAATTAAGTAGGTAGAAATGAGAGTTTGCGTTTGCGTTTGTTGAATACATTGCCAAAGACTAAGCAGGTAGTTTTCATGATATTTTGGGCTCTGAAGTTCTGGCTACGGATGGTTTTGATTGTATAACTCCTGCTCAGAGAGCAGAGCCTCTCATTGATGGCCTGGATATTCGATAGTTGATGTATGGGAGCGGAGGGGTAGTCGTGCCGTTTGTTGCTTATTCTATGCAGGATTCCCCGTTCCAATCCCAGCAGTTGTTGTGTAAGGCAGTGACTGAACATGACATAAAGATTTGCTCTATATTGTCATTCAGAATTATGACTGTATTTTTTAATTTGTTGATTGTTTTAAATTGTTCCATAGATTTTAATAAAGATAGCTTAAGGACTTTATTTTGAATTAGAAGAATTTGAAATTGGTCAATAAAAGAATGATTATGGTCTAGAAGGTGAAGTGCGTACGTAGAGTCTGTTTTTCTATTATTGAAAGCCCTTTTATATTCGGCTATACGTTTGATAAAGGTTCTACCAGTTTGACCGATGTAAGTTTTTAAGCATTCGACACATTTAAGTTTGTATACACCGCTGTGTAATTGCTTTTTCTTTTTGGCTCTTATTATTCTTAATATATTTGCCTAAGCTGTGGTTTGTTCTAAAAGCTGCTGTTATTCTATTCTTTTTTGAGGGTTTGGTTATTTTTGCTGATATCTTGCCTGTATATGTAATCGAGCAGAAGGTACTGGGTTTTTTCTCTGGTAATGGAAATACTAATTTCAGGGCTAGAAAATTTATGGATTGATTATGTTCTGTTTCTATTGTGAATTTAATATGACTATGGAGTGAATTAATATACGATAACAATTGGTGAAGTTGTCTGTTAGTTCCTGTAAAACATACCAGTACATCGTCTACGTATCTCCAGCAATACAAAAGCTGTTTGAATATGGATTGTTTTGAAATCTTTCTTTCTAGATGGTCCATAAAACTATCTGATAGCAATGTGCTTAGAGGATTACCCGTTATAAGTCCTGCACTGTTATTTGTATATATTTGATTATTAAATTCAAAGTAGTCCTGGCTTACGCAAATTTCAAGAAGATGTAAAATTTCAGACGTTATTAATATTTAAAGAATATAACCATTGCTACAACAGAGTAAATAAAACCAAAGAGCAAAAAGAACAGTGCCTGTTGTAATAAGGAAGAAAAATAATAAAGACAATAAGAATTGGGCAACCGTAAATGAAAGAATAATCAGTGTAGCTATGAAAATAGAAGGAAGATATACAGTTATAATAGGAATATATGCGCCCACCGATGACAATAAAGGAGAAGAGAAGAATTTAAAAAAAAAATGAAGAAAATTGCTTCATTGGAAGCCGAGAAAATACATTTCTTACATACATCAATTTTGATATTTGAAATTCAATTTGCTTTAACCTAATTTTTTTGGTATTTTTCAGGCGCAATTCCGATGGTTTTTAATATTATAATATATGTAATAAAAAGGAAGTAATTTAAAGATTATCATCCTATTGTTTATAACTTCATTGCAAATGCTGGCCAACTTTATCTTAGGAATTACTAACCCTAATTCAACTTTTTTTCTATTTTAAGAAATGTCTGCTCAATCTTTTTCAACGCCGTTTCCTGAATTTAATTTAATCTAATAGTTATCGAGATTATTCTATTTGTTTATTTATTGCCACAAAATTATTTACTATTTTAAAACAGCCTAAGGCTGTCCAAATAATCCGATTTCAATTCTATTAAGTACATTAGATAGGTTAAGTGCATTTTTATACCTAAAAAAATTGGCAAATTCTATACGGTCTAGTTTTTGTTGTGCAAAATTTGGAAAAAATTCAATTTAAAAAAAAATTAGATTGCAAACTTCTTACGGGAAATCTATTAACTCGATTTAAGTAAAATTGGGTGGGCCATTTTATTATGTTCTAAAGATTTTCCACACGAATAATGAAGGTCTTAAGTGCAATATAAGTGGTTAAAGAACATTAAATAAGAAAAGGCTTGTTTCTCCCTTTTTGTTTGTATTTATTGGTAGTTTACAGCAAGAGTAATAAATTAAAACTTTAGCAACCAATCCTGTCTTATAGAAAATTTAATTGTCGCTGTTTTATTTCATTAGGACTTTGTTCTAAAAATATATATTCAAGTTATAAGCAAGGAAAGTAGAAAAAATCGATGTTTTTATTATTGTTTAAATACTTTAATTTTTTATTAATGTTTCCGACCTATTTTAGAGGGAGGATAAATCAATTATTATTACTGAAGTTATCACCTAACTATGTCTGCAAAAATCCGAATGCCACCTCTCATATCCACCTCAAAACCGATACGCCCTGGTCTATTTTGCAAAATCAGATATTTGCTAATAAATTACTACAGTTAAATTATTCACCTTAAAATAATTTACTCCTTAGCAAACAAAATAAACCAAAAAGAATCAAATTCACGACCCCTCTATCTGCCTAAAGCTGCAATTAATTCAGTCCCGCAATCCATCGAAACAGTCATTCGTATTATATTTTTGGACTAATTACAAACAAAATCTAATTTGTACGAGGGATCCAGACAAAACTGAGTAACACGGATCCCTAACAAGCGAATTGTAATTTCACGAAGGGCGGAAACAATTTAAGAACGCTCTCTTTCAGCGCTGGAACTTCCGGTATTACGATGTTGTGGTGAAATAACACATGGAATAGTAGCTGGGATATGCAGATTAATATATAAATTAGCAGACAGCGGATATCAAATATTTACGGGATATCCATTATTGGGTTAGGTATTTTACTTTCATTAGGAATTTAATCAAAACTTACCGCCAATTTGGGTTATATAAAATAGGCTAAATAAAATTCTTATAATGTTAGAAAACTCCTTAGTCCATTAGTCCAGTCGGGTTACGCGAATGACACGGTGTTCATTGCAAATAGTTACGAAGAACTTTGATTACCACAATGATGAATATGGACTAAAGCTAAACACCAAAAAGACAAAGGAACTGGTTGTCAGTAAAACGCCAATACAACCAGAAGTGGTAACAGCTTATAAAGAACAACTGGAGAGAACGAGCAGTATCATTTATATTAATTGTAATCTAAATGAGAACTGGGACATGAGTAAAGAGTTTAGAATACGTAAAGAAAAGGCCAGAGGTGCATTTTTTAAGATGAAGAAAATCTTTTGCGGAAACAGTATTACTTTGAGACTGAAAATTATATGTGTTTTCTATTATTTTATACGATTTCGAAGGTTGGACTCAGAAGGTTCTGAAATGTGGGTGTATCGAAAAATTCTGCAAATAATTTTAGAATAAAGAGTTCGTATGGAGGTTGTCTTGCAACCGATAAGAAAAGTTATGGAAGTGGTCTGCACAGTCAAAAATTGCAATCTGAAATATTTTGACCATGTTATTCGTCACCCAACGAGGATTCGCTTCTTTTAATAATAAGAGGCAAGATAGTTATAAGAAGATGGCCAGGTCGAAGTAGAACGTCATGGCTTAAACCATCCATCCATCCACTGGCTTAAACACCTGAGAGAATTCTCAGAATTCTCACCATATCCTCTGCATACCTTTTCCGAGCTGTCGTTAACAAAATTAGTATAGCCGATTTAATACCCAACGCACAATAATCGAGCAGGGCATAAGAAGAAGATGAAAGAAGCCTTTCTCTTTAATTTGTGATACATAAATACATGTGATATTGTCCCCATTATCACGCGAAATTAAATTTTTTTGTGTATTTTTAGAAAAGTTGTTAATAATTTTCCAAAAATTGTTGTGCCTATCTGTCGCGCTGCTCCTTTCACTGCCATTAACAAGCAGTGAGCCTCTGATACTGTCATTGTCCTACAGTTCACAGCAGCTCTTCAGTTAGTGCAGTTTACGTGTTGTTGTTACTAGTGCTTTAAAGTAATGACTTTTTTCTTGTGTGTTGTGAAGTTATTGTGTTATATATACATTGAACAAATAAACAATGACTACTAGAGGATGTATAAACTCGCCAGATCGCTTGTGTTATATTTGCGGTAACTATACCGTCAAAAAGCAACAAAGAAACGTTTCCGATTTCGTTGAAAACATATATTTCGCTTATTCTGTATTCTATAAAGTTAGGCGATCAAGATAAACCTTGGGCCCCACACAAAGTCTGTTCAGTGTGTGTTGAAAAACTGAGGCAATAGTGTTAAGGTAAAAAAGCAGTCCTTACGTTTTAGAATACCAATGATTTGGAGAAAACCTAACAATCATAGTGATGACTGCTATTTTGTTCTTGCAACGTACGAGTTTTCAAGTTGAGAAACGAATAGGATATTTCTTACCCTAACATTAAATCAACCATTCACCCTATTCCTGATGGACCTGAAGTGCCAATACTCTCTCCTCCAGATTCTTTGGATGATACACAGAATGATCCCGAGCCATTGGATTAGCAAGTTAATAGTGAAGAAGACAGTGTTACGATCCTGGCACAACCAATCCCATTCTATTTACACAATTTGAACTAAACGATCTAGTAAGAGACCTAGGCCTTTCTAAAAAACGGCAGCAGTTTAATTATCTAGATTGAAAAATAAACATATATTAGCTCCGGATAAATATTTTTTCTTGGTATCGATGTAGGAAAAAGAAATTTGTATCTTTCTACTCCCAAGAAGATAACCCGGTGTTTTGCAGTGGTGTTTCTGGACATATGGCACATTTTAAACTAGAATATGTTCCTAAATAGTGGACACTTTTTATTGATTCTTTAAAAAGAAGCCTTAAAGCAGTACTCCTACACCATGGCAATAAGTATACTTCTATACCAGTTGGACACTCGGTTCACTTGAAAGAATGTTACGAAAACTTAGAACTAGTTTCTTAAAAAAATGCAAAGCAAACTCTGCTATTCAAAACACAAATGGAGACCATGTAGTGATTTAAAAGTGATTTCAATGCTGCTTGGTCAACAAAGTGGCTATAAAAAGCTCCCTTGCTTTCTCTGTGAATGGGACAGTAGAGACAGAAGGCAACACTATATAAAAAAAGCTTGGCCCTTGAGAGAATGCTTATAAGTAGGGGTTAAGAAGCTGGGCTGTAACATGAGCATTAAACTTCACTTTCTCTACTCAGATCTTGACTACTTCCCGGCAAACCTTGGTAAAGACAGTGAAGAGCAGGGCGAAAGATTTCACCAAGACATCAAAGAAATGGAAAGAATATACCAAGGAAGATGGAATGTGAGCAAGATAGCAGACTACTGCTCTATGATGAAAAGAGTTGATCCTCAACGAGTCACAGCCGGAAATGCAGTAAAAGAAGCTTCGACAAAAAGCGAAAGCGTTATTATAAGAACTTATAAGCTTAAGGAGAAATGTAAGTGTACTGGAAACTATTTATTATTATAATTTCGAGTAAAAATTCAAAATAATATTGCTCATGATATCTACCCGCCGAGTGCATTAAAATTACCTCAAGAACCCTACTGTAGTTCCTAACATCTCCGATATATGACAGCGTTCGTTAACTCGTTTCAAGTTCCGAGCATTTTTTTTTCTGCATCTTTATCTCCTTGAACGTCAAACAGTCAAGACGTTATTTTGTTTAAGTGGTCTCTTAATGAAGTAAACCGAAAAATTCTTTTTCTGTTATATATTTTCAAATAAATATTTATTTTAGACTCTTAAGCTATGTTTATTGGCCCGAGGTTGTATAAATAGATATGTGTTCTGAAACACAATCCTATATATTGTTATGGTGTATAGTATGTTCCTGATAGATAGATCCAAGGTTGCTGTCAGCCAATTACGTAGAGGGTAAAAAAAATTAGATCCATTCTTTATGCCCACCAGCTTTTGGATAATACCAGCTTTTGGATAAATCAGGTTGCACCTATTTTATATTTTTTTATTGAACAGTGAAGAATATCTATGAACTAAATAACAGTGAAGTGATTTATTATCGATCTTTTAATTATAATAATTATAATAGGTATTCTACCTAATAAACAAATGTATTTTTATGTGAACGAATTTCGAAATTTGGGATAAAGTATAATTTTATTTTCATATATTTCTCATTCATAATTTAATGCCATGATATAAAATGTTTGTTTTCTTATGATACGATTTTAATTTTAGTTTCGTATAAACATTTCTCATGATAATTGAATACTGTAAACACAGATTGTTAATTTCTTTTCCGAGATGACGTAATTTTTTTACGTAGAATCTTTTAATAGGTAACTTTTTATTTATTACAAAAATAATAAAAAAATAGTTTTGTTTTAAATTTTTCTTTTCAATTCATTGAACTCGTTTCCTTACGAGAATAAATATAAGGATGGCGCCCATTAAGGTCGGTACACATATACGAGCCAAACGGTATGCATACGATATGCGAACGCTATATTCGTTAATGTGTACGGCAGAAAAAACTGCTTGCGTACTGTTTCATCGTGACTCGTCGCGAACCAAATTGTTGCGTGGTTTATTCCACGACTTCAAAGGAAGCTCGTCTTTCAGTTTGGAGCGAACATTTTTATTGTCTCATCAAATCGACATTGTGTGAATGACGTGTTCCTTCCTAGAGAGACGTGAGAAAACAGTAAACTGATTATTGTACATATTTTTATTTTTGTTAAACAAGCAAAAACAGAAACATAAATCAGTACCCAAATTATAAATAAAATGAATCATTTCGCACATGTGTGTTCGTTGTTGGTTTGTCGCTTTCCATGGATCGAGATAAGTATGCGATCAGTACGATGTAGAATATTTTTCAAGGATATGTACGCGTACGGTACGTATACCGTTTGGCTCGCATATGTGTACCCACCTTTACATTTTAATTTTAAAGATAATACAAACAGCTTCTATATGATTTTTAAAAGAACCACACCCACTCTTCGACACGAGCGAAATGCCTTGATCGCTTTTATACTAAAGTAAATAGTTTGCTCAGGTTAAAATAACGTTGGAAAAAGGTGAAAAATTGCTTACATTTTGTTATTATACCCAAACATACTCACTACTTTGTGAGAAAATCTGACGTGATAGACAAAAATGGTTTGCATTTTTGAAATCAGCGCTGAAAAGTACATAAAATCAGTTATCAAATTTTAAACAACTTTCAAAAAATATTTTTTGAAGGCCTGTGGAATTTACCGGTTTTCATCTTTAGTATTTAAAATCAAATAGCGATCTTACATTGTTGATATATCGTTTGTAAGTAAAAAATAAACTTTAATATTTTGCATATTTTGTTTATAATATTTGGTATCACCTAATTTATCAAAAGCATTGTTACATACCTGTATCATAGAGCGTCACGAACTAGGCTTTTTATTTGCTAACTTCTCTGGTCTATTCTTCCAAATAACCAGGTAGTATTTAAGTATTCAATGTCTTTTGTAACTTTTTTTTTTATATTATTAGATTCACAAATATCGTAAAACGAATAAAGAAGCTACTCTAAATAGTTCCCAAGTTTCCTTTATACAGAAATAAATATTTACCTTAAACCCTTTTCGAGATTGAGTAACAAACACATTTACAGCAAAGGTTGAAGATGTTTCGTAAATTTTGTATATCCCTCCTACTAACAACTTCGGTGGGTAAATGACTGTAAATATTCATTGGGCCGTGGGTAAACGGACACGTGTCACGTACACATACGCACAAAGTATATACCTACCCCAAATATATTAGCCCTGTTGTCCCGTTCGCTGTTAATAAGCATTCTATTCAATTCTCTGTGACGTGCTTTATTGATGAGTCTAATTAGAGAGCTGACGAACTACTTCCAAAGGATATTAAAATTTGAGCATTGGGTGTAACTATGTCAAACTAAATGTGAAAAGAAGTTAGAATTATGTTTGGAGGAAGCATGGGCTAATTTAATAATACAATTTGAACATCGCTCGTGGAACGTCAATAAATTTTACATTCGTGTAATTTTTTTAAGTCTACGTATACTATTATTACTAAATTGTTTATTTATATACAATTGTTTCTTCAAAAAATTGACGATTAGAATATATTTAAATGTATATCTATTTTCTTTACGTTCCACAAATATAATACCTATTTAATTAAGTAACTACTATTAAAATACAAATTATGAGTATCGGGTCCCTATTCAACCACTAACTCACGCTTCCTATTTTGTTGCCTAATAATAATAGGTATTGAATTTTATTTTATATTTTGGACTTTCTTAAACATAATTCATCGTAAACGTTAGATGTTTTATTTTTATAAAAAAATCCCATAATAATGAGCTGAAATTTAGTGTAATAAACTCAGTCCGTTCAAACGGGGTTTCAAACCTTCCGACAACCTCGGAACAAACACCAAAACTAGAGGACGATTTGCGTATCGAACGTAAAGTACTGAGTTTATCCAGAGCTCACAGAAAAAGATCAAGAATCTGAGTAATCAATAAGTAGAGTGCTGCTACTCAATCCCTGGTCGTCAATCCACGGAAACCTCCAACTATTTTTCGAGTAATAGCCGACGTGATGAAAGCTGCTAAACGCACTGAGTCTAGCAGAAGTATTTCTAGAGAGAAAGTTTCAAAAAAATAGTCAGACTGCAACTAATCGGATCAAGACAGCAGTAATTCGCAAGGACTAATGAGAAAAATTAAGTCTGAGAATGAAATAGGACCATAAAAGATGAAATGAAACTTAAGCTTGAAAATTAAGTTTATTATTGAATTAATTTATATAAATTAGGTAAATTTAAATGAAAAAACCTTAATGAAACTTATCCATGGAGCTTCATCTGCTAATCAACTCAAAAAAAAAACATTGCTCATAGATAAGCACTGTTAAAGTCTTAACATACCCTCAAGAATCCTTTATTATTTCTGTTACAATTAATTATTTTTTCGTATTTGTCCCACTTTACTTTTGCTAAAAGGCAGGAATAATGTCTTTGAAAGTGTGTCATTAGGTTTTTTGTTTTCGGAATTCTTATTTAAAGGGTAATAAATCTTTCAATTTTATTATTTCACTTATGCATTTTCTTCGTAAATATATGGTTTATTACTAAAATATTGTTACTAATGTTAAATAACTCACTTTATGAAAATACGATAAGATTCGTCAACAGTCGTTAAGAATCGTTGAAACTGACGGTTTGCTGATTCCTATAAATTGTTGGATTGGAGCAAGAGCAGCAATTGAGCATTGTATAATCGCATGTCAACCCGGGCAGTAGGCCCGACGCCCCGACGGGCATTTCTAATCGCACCTCAGCACGGGCAATACGCACCAAAATGCATTATATGTTCACGTCCCAAACCAGATACTTTCTCGCCAACACCACAGTGTAATTTTCGGTCGCTTTGAAATTGATACGGCTACTACGTAAAAGTCTCTGCGCATATAGACGTAAAATAAAGGAAAAATTGTTGTGCCACATAAAATAAGGTGCTTTAAACTCACCAAACTTTATTTACTACCAATTCGACTAGGAAATTTTTTCGACGAAGAATTCTTTAATCAAAGTCTTCATATTCAACGAAGTGCAAAGTTGTTAAGGCTAAAGAACTCTCTAAATCCAAACGTCTGCTGGAGAAAGTTAGACGTCGATAGAAGACTACACATTATTTCATTTTGCAGGTCAAGTCAGTAAATTCGATAGTTCTTTTTCTTCTTCTTCTTTTTATGTAGACATGACTCTTTCCATCGTTTTCGTGGTCTTCCCACTGATCGTCTTCCTATTGGGAAACCGCCTCTTGCCGTCTTAACTACTAGATTTGTTGTCATTCGGCTTATATGATCGTTCCATTCTACTCTTCTATTTCATACCCAGTGCTTGATGTTGTCCACCTTGCGCCTACATCGTATATCTGTACTTCTAGATTCATCTTACAGTGTCTTACCATCCATTTTTTTAGTGTTTTAATCTACTGTTTCTAACATTCTTTTTGTCTTCTCTGTGACATATCGTGTTTTTCCCCGTATATCATTACTGGTTTGATGATTGTTTCGTAAATTCTGCCTTTCATTTCTTTCCCAATATTTTTATTGCTCCATATTGTTTTATTTAGGTAAGCAGCGGGTCGGTTTGCTTTATTCACTTGATCTTCCTTTCTTTTTCGAGCTTTTAGTAGTTAAATAATGTGATGCCTAGATATTTAAACTCGATAACTTGTTATATTATCTGAATTTCTAGCTCCAATTTACATCTTAGTAAATTTACTCTTATAACCATACATTTTATCTTTTTAGGAGAAACTAACATATTAAATTTTCTGGCGGTTGGTCCAGCATACATTATAAATCATTTTCACTTTAAGAGAGTAGTATTGCGTCGTCTGCATAGAAGATTATTTTAAGTTGTTTCTCTCCCATTTGGTATCCTTTTTTAGTTCTTACTTTTTTTATTATTTCATACGTAATCAGGTTCAACAATAGAGGACTCAGGAAATCTCCCTATCTTATCCCAATGCCAGCTTCAATAGGGTCAGTTTTGTGTGTTGTTTTGGTAGATATCCCGGTTTGTTGTACTCTAATGATATCTTTTGCAGATGCCTCATTATAAATATAGCGTCGGTTCATGATGTTAGCGACCTAAAACCTTGTTGTTGTTCTTCTGCTAGTGTTACTATTCCTTTCAGTTTATTTGTTGTCACTTTGGTTGTTAATTTTAGTATTGTTTTTAATAAATTAATTTCTCTGAAACTTTCCAGGTCCAATTTGTCTCTCTTTTTGAAGAGGGTTATTTGGATGCTTGATTTCCATTCTTGAGGAATTTTGTTTTGTTTATTATTTTTGGATTAGTTTTAATAGTTTTTAGGTCAGATCTAGTCCATTAGGAGTTCGTTTGGTATTCTGTCCTCATCTCCTGGTGAGTTTCTAATTTTTAATTTTCTTAAAGCTTCCTTTACCTTTTCTTCCTCAATATTCATTTTTTCGTTTGTCGTCACCTTTGGTGTTGGTGTTTCATTATCGTCACCTTTAGCAAATAGGGATCAAAAGCAGTATGTCCATGTTCTGAATGTGTTCGTTTTTGTTAGTTCGTTGAACTTTTTTTTGTCCTCTGATCATTCTCCATATTTATTTTTGTATTCCGTGGAAGTCGTGTTCCATTTGTTCCGAAAAACTCTTCCCTTTTTATTTGTCTAACTAAAGTATTCGTTTTACTTCTTAAATTCGATAGGTAATTATAGTTTCAATCTAATATCTTAGGATTAATAGGATTAACACCAAATTATTAAAAAAAGCTTTAGTTGTCATTTCGGCTTTTGAAATAAAATAAGAATACTTTGAAAATTTGATAAAATACACAAAAAAATAATATAAGTTTATGGGCAAACAATGATTTAGTTTTAATTTTCCTAGCAAACTCAAACCGAGATTAACATATTCTACAAAGAAGCTCTTTTAAATCATTCATAATGTAAATACAGCTGAAAAATAAACATCCAAATTTGAGAATAATTTATTTAAAGCCATATAAAAGAACCTTTCATGTTGAATTTACGTAAATATACAAGAAGTCAAAAGTGAGAAGAAAATCTTAACCAGAAGCCACAGGAACTAGAAACTTTTTTTAGGTTGTCTATTCAAATTCTTATGGTGTGCACTTTCCCCCGTTTCGTTTAATATAAATAGATACGAGTAGATCATTTACAGAAAACATTATAGTCAAGTCAATATAGTGACGTTTTTGTAAAAAAATAGCATGAATATTTTATAGTTTCAATTTCAAATCATTAATACAGAAAACAACATGGATAATAGAGGAAAGTGACTAACATAGAGGTATCTCCAAAATATTATTAGAAAGACAATCAGGATAAGGTCTTGAAAAATGGGAAGTACTACAGGTAAAAGTATAAAGTTACTGGATACGCTTAAAGGAGGACCTAATACATCATCTGTCGATCATACCAATCATACTTAGTAGTCTCTCCTCTTCGAGCAGGAGTTATGCTATAAAAACCATCCGTAGCCATAACATCCGACCCTATAATATCCTAAAACCTCCATGCTGGTTTTTCAGCAATGTATAAGTCAGACATTTTAAAAGGAAACTCCCTTTTCAACCCACAAAATTGCTGATCTCTCCCAGCAACGAACACCCTATAAAATACATTAATAACCAGGATGAAAAAAAATGAAAAACTATCTTATCGATAATTACCAGGAGTTTAACCTCCTGGTAATCCTCTTCTGGCCTCCTCTTTGCTACTAAATCTAGCCAAATAGCTCACTTGAGCTTTGAACACGAAGAGGGAGGGGTCGGTTTTTTGTGGTTTCCCGATCCCATTTCACAATTATACCAATTCATAGAGAGGGAATAGCCACAGCTGTCCTCAACTAATACGAGTACATTAAATAACAATGAAATAACAAAAAATTCGGAAAAGACCCATTCTCCAAGCGCTTTCTTTCCAACAACCAACGAAGACCGGTTCAGCCACACACTACCAAAAACACGTCCCGAAGGGGCACAAGAAGATGTCTATACGGAACAACAATTATACACCAATCCAAGAAAGACCTAATCCCAACCTAGACGCTGACACCAATGATAGTAAAGTGAGAGGTACAAATTATAATATGTAGACGTTTAATGGTTTAAAAGATAACGCAAGGAAGACTGGCGCTCTAATTGGCAACGGTTGGTAAGGGACAAGGGTGTCTGGCTAAACAAATAGTGTAAGGTCTACGCTCAACTAGAACTGTAGTACTAATGATGATGATGATGTTTGTAGAAATAACTGAAAATTGCTTATAATATACAGTCATCTGTAAGAATTTTTAAGTTTATTAGCAGTTTGAACAAATCCCTCGGGGTAAATTTTTATAAGGCGTGTAACTAGAAATAGTGGCAAAATATTAAGTTTTTGCAAAAATACAATTTATAAAGTTTTTTTAAAGTTTATGTAAACCTCTCACGCCCTTCCTTTCTTTTAAAACGCTGCGTTCACCCAAAACAATATGTTTAGAGTAAATTGACTGGATCATAGATCGTATATGAAATCCGTTCACCCAATACTGACACGTCAGTTGCCCCGAAAGGAACAAAAAATTGTGGTTTCGGTTTGTCTCTGCCATATCTCCAGACGCTTTTTTAAGCCTCGCTCACGACTGTTAATCTTGACAATTTTGACACTCCCACACGACCGCAGCAGGGTTTTACAGTCCGGAAACTTGTTTCGGAAATAGGTCTTTAACAAGTGATAATGATATTCCTTTGAAGGTATTTTTAAAATTCATTTTCTGCCTGATGCAAATGTGTGAATTCAGACCGTGAAAAAGTAAAAGAGATTTACTCACTAATATATTATTCGTTCTATGATATACCAGATGACAAACTATTGCAATTAAAATATATTTTAATCTCCTGCAGATTCTAGATATATATTATCAAAATAATCTAGGGGACAAAAACAAAATGCGGAATTTCAGAAACATTTCAAATAATTGATTTCAAATATTTTTAATAAAAAGTGTCCCGAATATAAAATAAATACTTTTTCCTAGAATTATCCTAGAGGTGTATGACCTCCACGATTATTAATTACTGTCATAGATCTGTAAGGCAAACTCATCATTAGATCATCAATGTTTTGCTGCGTTATTCTGTTCCACTCCATTTGAAGGCCCTCAAACAGTTGTTGTCTTGTATTGAACGCTAGATTTTTTTGTAAAATGCACCTGCCCAATATGCCCAACTTGGTTTATATATGGCAGTTGTGCAGGCCATGGTAAAACCTCAACTCTATTATTCTCGAGGAATGTCCTCACGACCCTGGCAGTATGCGGACGCGCATTGTCGCGTATAATTGAAATTGGAGACCAGCTTGTTATGCAAAGGCTACAACAATAGATTTGAGAATAATATGACGGTAGTCTGTTGCATTTCGAAACCGTTCCAGACAAACAAGATTAGTTCTTCCACCAAATGTGATGTCACTCCATACCATTATACTGCCCCCTTGCTGTCTATGAACCTCCTGTACGATGGCCAATCGTTCAGCATTGCCAGATCGTCTCCAAATTCTTGCTCGTCTTGTATTTAGTGCAAATCCAAGTCGCGGCTCGCGACAACTAATTTGCGTGATCTTGTACCCACTGAAGTCGATGAGCGCGATTTCCACTGTATAACACAGGCACTCTCATAGGTCTTCGAGAATTTAACCTACTTCATGCAGTCTATTTCTGATGGTTTTGCCTAGAAACACCTGATGGGTCTCTTGAG
Source organism: Diabrotica undecimpunctata (assembly GCF_040954645.1). NCBI lineage: Eukaryota > Metazoa > Arthropoda > Insecta > Coleoptera > Chrysomelidae > Diabrotica > Diabrotica undecimpunctata. The sequence continues at coordinate 50,087,599 of NC_092808.1, forward strand.
ATTTAGCATAGCCTGCAACCTGACAAAACGGTCTTTAATCTAGTTGATCATTATGTTTCGCGTTTTAGATGATGTCACACACATAGATATCAAAAATCAAGTACCAATAAAGAAATATTACTTTTTATCTTATAGACAAAAATGCATTCAGGTATATGGTATCAGGTATATAAGTTTTGTTAGATCTTTTATAGCCATTCTTATTAGCATTACCGTCCAAGTATTGTAATTCGCAGTACAATAATTGACAAAACAACAAAGAATATTAAAAACATCAATTTATTTTTGTATTTGCAGCTAAATTTGATTTAAAGCTATTAATATGGGTGTTCCCTAGATTATTTTAAAGTGTGTATGTGGAAATTATCAGGTAATGGTCTCTAATAAAAATCTTTGTTTTTTCTAAGAACTCAATATTTCGCTATTTATTTAATAGCTTCCTCAGGAGTACACTGTAAAATAATTTTAACATTACAAAAAAGTGACGTAAAAATAGATTTAAAAACACTTACAGAAATTAAAATATTTTTTAAACAAAAACTGACATTAAAGTATGTAAAATATTGCATGTTAAGATTAAATTATTGTCTTAAGCACGTTCGTTACAGTAATAAGATAAAACAAGTAACATTACTCCAAATGTAAAAAATAACAATAAAAGAAACGTTAGAAGAATGATATTTCTTCGTTTAATTATTAAGGTTAGTTGTTATTAAGGTTAGTTGGTATTAAGGTAAGTGTTATCTATTGTGAATACTTATAAATTTTGTTCAATAAAATACAATATATTATGTTACTTAACTGTCCCGGGTCCGTTTTATATTTCAAAGTGTTTTTATTTTTGTTAATGTGATACATCTCCAGAAACAATCTACTTTTGTAGTTATCGGTCTGTGCCAAAATACAAGTCTTGTGATAGTCTAGCATATGACTGGTGTTTTCATAGTGCTCAACTGCTGCACAAGTATTTTTTCCCAGAGGGCAATCACTCTTATGTTGTGTGATGCGTTTTTTTAGCCACTGTGATGTTTGACCAATGTAGCTTTTGTGACATCCTAGACACGGTATTTCATAAACAGCATTACTTCTATATGAGGTTGGTACTGCGTCTTTGATTTTTGAAAATACATACACATACATAATAACATATACAAAATTTTTCGTAACAGATGACAGATAGAAAATGTGAGAAATGCGGAAAATAAATTGAATTCTTCAAGAAGCGTCATTCATAAAATCTGAACGAATGTCGTTTCGAAACTACGACAGAATAGCAGAGAATTTATTATTTGCCATTTAATTCTATTTATAATTGTCTTATAGAATGGCGCCCGTACGCCATTTTCAAGTCACTAAAATGTAACAAAAACAATGAAGATGTAAAGTCATACAACAAATTACAGAACCGAAGAGGATGATCAGGGACTGATTTCTAGAAGAGAAGATGAACTATACATTTAAATAAATATTATGAATTATTTTTTCTGTGCTCCTAAATTTTATTGTGCAACTATATTTTTTTTTAAATGTATGTCCACCCATCCAGTTTTTGCATTAATTTCCTTTTAGTGTTCATTGATTGTTTTTGGAACTTCCTTGTTATCTAATCAAAAAATAATGAAAATATATTCAGGCTTAACACTGATCTTTGCTTTTTGTCACCGATGGTACCATATTGTACTGGACATGCCTGGTTACTCATTCTCCGAAGCAAAACAACAGGAGAAGGATAATTGGGCAGAAGTAGTGAAATGAATTACATGTCGCCACTACATCCTTACGAAAGAAAAAGATGAAAGAGAAGGACCACATTGTAATCTTTGTAAATCTATTAAAAGTACAGTTGGTTGAATATAAATTCCGATGCATGTCATCGGCGTCATAGGAAGTGACGTCACATGTTACCAACACAAAATATTTAAGTCGTAGGTAATGTTTCTTCTTAGAATCTTTTAACCAAATACACTCGAATTACAGCCACTAGACATAATTATAATATCCGAGTAGAAATATTTGAAAATTTCTATTAATACAAACTTAAAGAAATACACTATAACGTGTTTCATTTAATTTGTAATACTTGGATTATAAAACGTTTTTATGAAGCACACTTGTCCGGATCATAATTTAACTGCGATCGAACGAAGGTGACATTTTAGCATAAATTGGTAACACTTATTTCACAGTTGCGGTATTGTGTTGCGGTGACACTTCAGATTTGTTTTTATTATTTATTAATAATAATTCTGTTCTTTTTAGAACAAAATTTGTGTAATTCAATTCAAAAATTTCACATATTAAGTAAAATAATTGTAAAGAGATGGTAGCTTCTTTGATTCATATTTTGAACGGGAAAGTGATAAAAACGGCCTCATTCTACTGTTAACTGGTGTTAGGGAAGTATGTAACACATTTTTTTAAAGGTTTATGTAGATGCTTAAAATAACATACATTTTTTAGCGTAGCTGCAGCTTTAAATTTAAGTATTTCAACTGTGAGTTATATCTCTCAGGCCGTAAAATCCAATACATCTCTAACATCACCACCCAAAAAACGTACTAGGCCTAAGAAAGTTACCAATACTGAAACAATATATATATAAGCAAAATTAGTAATATAATTTACGGTATATATTAACGAAGTTAGTATACTTTTCGTTAAATATCATAAAGAAGTATTAAGTTAAACAGATTAATTTTATTTATTTTGGTTCAACCACTTAGGATTATTAGCATAACAAGTTGCAAGTTTGGTTCACAAATTGACAAATCAATTGCTGAAAACTATCTTGTTGTTGCATTATATCGAGTATTCCTGCCGTCATTAAGTAGATCTAAATTTTATTGAGATTATTTAAAATAGTTTCTATTTTTCTTCCAATTTTTGTAATTTTTTTTGAGCCCCATAATGAATTATGTGCATTAAAATCTCCCAGTATAATTCGAGGTGTAGAAATCTGTCATAAAAGATTAGAAATGTCTGCTATACTTTGATCAGAATTAGGAGCGATGTAAAGACTGCAGATGTTAACTTTTAGTGGATGTTAAACAGATTTGTTTAACATGAAATCAAATTTAATTCTTTTTAGATCAATATGTACCTTTGACCTCTTTATGGATTCAATTGAAAGAAAGAGTAGTATTTAGTGGTTGTCGAATGTCACTCAGTCTTGAACTGAAAGACATTGGTTTTAAATAGCCAAAAGATGATACAAGGCGAGGACTGATGGAACAGTCTCATAATGCTGTGAAAAGAGCAGAATTTTTTAGATGATATTAAAAATATAAACGTTAAGAACTGTACAAGTTTTTTTTATAAATGAAACTAGAAGTGTAAAATCTATTAAAACTTATGGAAAACAGTAATATATTTAATTATAATGAAAACAAAAGTGTTGAAATAAGTGTTGTTTTTTTTGGTAGATACATTATTCTTCATGTTGGTAATGGAAATATCTTCATTAAAGGTGCAGAGGTTATATTTTCCTCTAAATCGGTTTTTCTTAACCAATCTTAACCAAAAGAATGGTTAATCAATAATAATGATGATCTTTTAATGAGATAATGTTGAAAAACGAGCTTTAGCAAATTGTTGCGCAGTAAGTACGCCTAATGAGTTTAGTTCAGGTTATCAATATTCATTTTTAGAAACAAGCCACCTCCAAAATATATTGTAAATGATTTAGCAGAACAATATGGCCATAAAGTATTACGATCATACCACTGTATTTTCAATGCTATAGAATTAATATGACCAATTGAAAAAAACTATTCTAACCGACATATTGGTAGAGATAACTATAAAGGAATTACTATTTAAATGGGAATAAGCCACAATTAAAGGTTAAAGTACGTTTATTGACGTTTCAATTTCCACTTCGGAAATCGTTCTCAAAATACAAACATTAGTGAGAACAACTATAAAGGATATGATGCTTTAGATAGAGCAAAATTCTATTAGTCATACAGAAAATATAATTAAAAAATGGTATGACCAAGAGCATATACTAGATAGACAGGAAATTCTACCTATTGTAATTAATATGAACGATGATAGTGATTCCAGTTGCAGCTGTAATATAGACAGTGATTAGTAAGTGGAGCATCTCATGGCTCTTCGAGCATTAAAATGAAGCTTCATTGTTTATGGGATTAAACCGATGATAAAACAAGGTGTTTCTAAAACAAAGCAAGACTAAAGTCTGGAAACAGAGGCATGTACTGAGTGTGCAACTTTTAAGCACCACATTTTTTACTTTGTTCACAAATGATATAAAACCATCATATGCACAATTCTAATGTATCGATCAGAAAACTGAAACTTAAATAAAGCTGAAGAAAAAAGATTGATTAACATTTAAAAATCTAGTTGTAATGAGACATTTTGCAGTAAATAAATAATGAAAAAGTGTTGTTTTCTTATTCTATTTTACTTCTTTATACTAAAAAAGTGGCTCAAATTGTTTTTAACGAAAGATTATTACTTAATTTTTGTTTTCTATTTCTATTTTTTTTATTTAAGTACATTGAATATTAATTTGATTTGTTGTACAATACACTTCTGTAATAATAAAATTATGTGATATATTTGATGTAAAATGAATTCAGAATTTTTTTGTAATTTGGCAACAATGTCAATTTAGATCTCTCTGACGTAGATAATGACGTGCATTGGGATTTTTACTGTACCAACTGTATGTAATTTTCTCCTCTAATTTGTATTATTTACTTTCAACTAACAATAACTACCGTTCGAGTGATCTGCTGGAGGTCGTTATATCTAACTAAGGCATTAGTGTGAATTTATGCTTGTCAAAGCTTTTGAACTTTTTAAAAAATATATGAAACTGTCTTTTTGTAGCACGTTTAAGTTAAAACATAGTCTATATATAGCATTTTTCACATAAAAATGCTTGCACGTCATTCAAGATTTACGACGTCAGAACCCCACAGCGTTGCCAAAACATCAGAATAGTTAGTGAGTGAGAAATTTTTAAAATGTCAACTATTTGTCAAACTATTATATTAACAGTAAATACACTTAGTTTTAAGACTACTGCAACGCACTAAAATACATAAGAAAACATTTTAATACAAAATTATATATTCTAAATTTTAAACTTAACTCTTTTAGGGCTGTAATAGTAAAGACGTCCCGCCATTATTTCTTGTTCAAAATTATCTATCTTATATGAAAGCTTATCAGCTTTCTACAGACTATTTATTTGTTTTGACATAGCACAATCACAATACACAATAAGTAATAATTAGTTTTCAAAGCTATTAGTCTAAATTTAATATGTATTTATAAATACAATTTATTAATATACAGATTGAACGAATTTAAAACGGAACATACAATTTAATATATGTCTGTTTGAACTGCATTTGAAATAGTGGACTAATATAAAACTTGGACAAAAATAAATCCATACCCGGTGATAGACATTGTATAAAATATCGTTCAACTATCTGTCTCCTTTAAAGGAAAGAGGAGCTTGCCTAATAGTCGGAGAGATAGAGCCGAAATTTTGAACTGATCAGAGTAATATGACATTTCTCTATTGGAATATATTCATTGTAACTGGGTTAAGACTTTGCCTTACAGGCGGACGCCCCTCGTGGTACAGGGGGTGGCTATACAGGGATAAAGTTGTAATTTTTTTCGGAAAAATTAACGATCGATAACATGGCTGAAAATTTGCCCAGAGTAAGATCTTGGTATAACTAGACGAAATCTTAAAGGGCGGACGCGAGAGTGGATACATAAGGGGCGGCGGACAGGGGTGAAATTGCAATTTTTTGGGGAAAAATTAACGATAAGTAATATGTCCGTAATTTTCATGGCTCATTATTTAGCCCCTAAAAACTCTAAATCCAAAAGAGCGGACAGCTGGGTTGGTACAGAGAGCCATAAAACGGGGTCAAATGTACCACTTGCCTGCGCATTTTAGGTCTCGGTAACAATTTTCAAACTGATTTTATTATGATATTTTTATACCGATTGATTTGAAAATTTGTATGCTCACTTCTGTTACTATTCTGAAAAGCGTCAAGTAGAGTTTTCCTCAAAATTTTCCAAAAAAATTTCCGTAAATGAAAATTTTCGTAATTTTTTCTCACTCTCATTGATGTCATCATCTTCGTCACTTTCACTTTCAATAATATCACATTCATTATCTGCTTCATTTTCAATCACTACTTCTCGAACTGATTCTGGCATCTGAGGTCCACTAAACCATTTGAATTTATATGTTTCATCTTCAAACTCCCAACCATGTTCTTCATCAATCAATTCTGTTGGTACTTTTTTATGAGCATTTGTCCAAATATTTGAAATATAATGGGCTCGCAGTAGATGTTGGTGTAATTCATCTTGACATGGTGGTAAGCTTGAAGCATCGAAATTTTTTAGTTTTTTTTTAAAGGCTCGTTCACATTATGCAACTTATACTGCCGATTAAATAGTGAAAATCTGACATCGTTTACTTTTCTTTTTGGAATTGTTCTCGTCAGTCATGTTCCCTATAAGTGACATATGAAAGTTTCTAAGGTTTCAAAAACTTCATTACAATCGAAGTCAGTTTCACCAAGTTGGATAAAAGCATCTTGATTCTTATTACATTTAGCGCATGCGTCTAGAATTACTGATCTAAATGGAACGCGCATCATTATTATTTTAATATTTTAAAATAATAATGATGCAAAATTAATGTCCAAACAGAATTTGTAAAATTATAATTAACTAATGAAAAAAAAATTCAATCAATTTAAAAGTTAAAAAAAATATTGAAAATATCTAGAAAGTAAATTTCAAAACTTAAAAAATTGATAATTCAACTATTAAATTGATTTTTATTAATAATTATTTGTAAAATGTTAAGGGAATTCTACAAATTGAATTTTACCTATTGATAAATAGAAATTAATGTAATAATAAATCAAATTTTTCTTGTCTGAACAACCATTATTTATGCAATATAAATTTAAAAACCTTTTTATTGTAATAAAAAATAAATAAAATTACTATTTGTTATACCAAAAATATTTAATAGTTAACATTATAAAATTACTTTAATTTAATAAAATATCAAATATCAAACATTTATTCAATTAAAAATTAATTCGTAAAATATTTAGATTTAAGAAAAAAATGTGATTTGTAAAGTAAATATGACTTTAGTTTGAAAAAAAAAACATTATCATAATATCATTTTAAAACTACAAAATATTCTATAAAAGATTCAGACGATGACGTAGAGTTTTATCAAATGTTTTAGAAAAGTTTTTCTAAATTTTTTTTTCTTATTGGAAAAATCGTTTGAAAATTTTTGGAAAAAAATCATGGTATAACTTACAGAAAATCGAAAGGATTCTACAAATTAGATTTTACCTCAAAAAATTACGAAAATTTTCATTTACGGAAATTTTTGAGGAAAACTCTACTTGACGCTTCTCAGAATAGTAACAGAAGTGAGCATACAAATTTTCAAATCAATCGGTATAAAAATATCATAATAAAATCAGTTTGAAAATTGTTACCGAGACCTAAAATGCGCAGGCAAGTGGTACATTTGACCCCGTTTTATGGCTCTCTGTACCAACCCAGCTGTCCGCCCTTTTGGATTTAGCGTTTTTAGGGGCTAAATAATGAGCCATGAAAATGCGGACATATTATTTATCGTTAATTTTTCCCCAAAAAAAAATTGCAATTTCACCCCTGTCCGCCACCCCTTATGTATCCACTCTCGCGTCCGCCCTTTGAGATTTCGTCTAGTTATACCAAGATCTTACTCTGGGCAAATTTTCAGCCATATTATCGATCGTTAATTTTTCCGAAAAAAATGACAACTGCATCCCTGTATAGCCACCCCCTGTACCACGAGGGGCGTCCGCCTGTAAGGCAAAGTCTTAACCCAGTTACAATGAATATATTCCAAAAGAGAAATGGCATATTACTGATCAGTTCAAAATTTCGGCTCTATCTCTTGGACTATAAGGAAGCGATAAGTGGTTTGACAGCATAATAACTGCTTGTGTAGTCTAGTTTTTTCAGTGATTCTAGGCAACCTATTTGGGTGGAGTTTTAACTTGTTCTTGAATGAATTCAGAATCCAGCAGCCCGCTGAAGTATTGGTTTTTTATAATATAATTATTTGACAACCTTTTGTTGGCCAACCACCTAAAGCGGAGTTGAGCCGAAATACATTGATTTCGTATGTTCCGTTTTAAATTCGTTCAATCTGTATATTATATTATGACCAAATTGTGTAAGAAATCAAAACATAAACAAAATTCTTACTCTAAAAAAGCGGCAACACTTTATACACTTTTGCCACACGCTAAATTGTCAATAAAATTTGAAGTATTCCGGTATCAGTTGCGTACAATTATCTAATCTATTTAATTAAAATTATTATTTTGTGCAATATTAGACAAATGTTTTTGGTTATTTAATCAATATAATTCTAAAATTTTCAATATAATGATGATTACATTTTTCTGATTATTACACCATGTTGACGCCTATGAAAGATCGAGCAGTTCCGTATGGGTTTCGTATTATTAGCTGTCTTAGAAATATTTGAACTGTAAGGTTGACGTTCTGGAAATTTTAAATACAAGTGACGTCATTTTGTATAAATCGTGACGTGCAAGTGTTTTACTTTGAAAAATGGTATATGTGGGAGTATGCGACAATAATTCATTGTAAGAAAAATTACATTTTACTTTTGTTTTGACGTTTCGATCTCCAATGCGGAAATCGTTCTCAAAAAAAATTATTACAAAAAAAGGAATTACTTTAACCTGTAGGTGTTTATTAATTTACGACGATCTGATCCTGGCATTAATCAGCTCTTAAAATAATGCGTATTTAAACAAAGCAATAAACTGCAAGCAGTTAAGCGTTAAGTCTTTTTCATAACAAACACCATATTTGCATGAAATTGTAAATAAAGTTTTTCCGAGAAATCTTAATTAAAGTCTAGACTATATATAAGCCGTAATAAACCGTTTGGTCGATTATTTATGACGCCTTAATGACGAGGAAAATTGTGGTTTGCGTGAAAGTTACGATTTAATCTAAAGTGATTGACATTGTTTATTTATGTACTCAGTTTTATGGTAATACGGGGAATGTGTATATATTTAGCTTTTACTGATTGAAGTTGTTATTCATTACTTACGAAAAAGTAATGTTTAGTCTTTAGAGAATATGGTGGTATAAGATTATAAAAAGCTTTTATTTGCTTAAAAATATTAAAAAAAATCGTTATGAAAATACAAAGAGATGTGCAGTTTTAAGATGGCGTATTTAAAACAATTACGAAAGAATCAAAGAAATACTGATAAAATCAAATGACAAAAAAGTGAATTTTATAGCTGATACACTTGGAATCAATTAACAAGAATAAGTCGGGAATATGACATTCATCTGGACTTTGAAAACTATATATTGCTGTAGCGAGATTGCTACACTTAACAAAATCAAAAAAGATCACGAGAGGATCCCAAAAGTGATGATTTTCCCTTAGCCCGTCATTGTTAGCGTATCAGGAAATGATGCAATTGTTCGCCTATGAGCGCTGCTCTCCATTTTCACTAAAAGTAGCCATTATCTTCTCATTTAATTATATTTTATTAGGATATTCATTAATTAACGAAATTTAGTCGGTTGCTGGTTCTTTAAAAATTTTATTAGTGATAATATAAATAACATGAATGTATGTACTTTTTATGAATGAAATAATACATACAGAAAAAATTGTATAATCTAAGAGAAATGTAAACACTTTATTCACTCTCATAGCATTTATTGTGGCATATTTGACATATTGTAATTATATGTTCACCGCAAATGGGTTTTAAAAAATCTGCACACCTTGAAGTGATTTTTCTATTTTTATTTCGAGGACAGTGAAAACATTTGACTCTATCTTTAGTTTCAGCAGTTGCTACTGAAGTTTTTTCATCGGGAAGACCTGCTTGGCATCTTATTTGAAGTCGTTATAACATTGGTAATGTTGTCTGCAAGATCTGTACTAATTTATCTTAGATATTTACGGCGTTCTAATTTAGTATTAGTATTAGTATAACAAATTACCTGACTATTTATTCCTGCAGAATTCATCAATGAAAAAAAGACTGTAATTGATCATTGGCAACTTATTCGAGAAACGGAGTAATTTACATTTCATCTGGTCCACAACATCCACTGCTCCATTTGTAAAATTGTAGATGGTTATAACCTGCCGCTTAAAGTTTTCACCCGTTTTTTCATCAATTGTGTCATCATCATGAAACGTAGCTACCATCAGAACATTTTTGTTTTTCTTGAGAACCAACAATAGTAAAAGACAGTCTATACCATAACCAAAAATGTGGGCTTCCTTTTGTAGCTACAAAAAAGGAAGAATTCGTGGTTTATTCTTCCTCAGGGTTTCTACTAGAGTAATCTTGTAATTATGTAACAAGTAAGTAGCTAGTGGAATGGACGTAAACCAGTTGCAATCAATGTTCCGTCTAGTATGGCAATTGGTTCTATCATATGTTTAACCACACTGCTAGGACTATTATCTATCCCAGAGGGGCCTTCTCACTGCTTTCCAGCATATATTTCCAACTTTGCTGTATAAAAAGTTCACGAATTAACAAGTGCGAACATTTCATCCCATATTTTTCCGGCTTACTGGGTATATATTTTGAATTGAATAACTACATTTTCCCTGAAAACCTCCAAGAATCTCGTCAACGCAGAAATACATTCCAACTGTAAATCAAGCCATTCACTTTTCCAAAAACTCGTTAAAAACTTTTTTAATCGGTGAAAGTTTGTCAACCTTTCGTCATTTTGTTCTTGACTGGATATCGTCAAAGCGTAGTGCACGAAAGAGGATCTAGAATCGCTTCTTTGACATAACTATCCGAAAACATTTAGGAGCTGTTCCATTTGTAGCTCAAAGATCGTCCTGATTTGCATGAGAAACTTTGAAGGTACCAGTTAAGTACAACAAGCCAAATAGAGCTCTCATTTGATCACTATTGGTACGTCGTGCTGAATCCCTTTTACGAGAAAACTGGTTGCGCATTTTTGCTAAATACGTACTGGTATGTTGCATAAGTTCGTTTATTATTTCATCAGAGAAAAACAATTTCCAACATTGAATTGGTATTAACATATTTTTCGATATTTGTATTACACCTTTTAGACGAGTAACTATGTTGCGCCTACGTGTGCAATTGGTTTTTCGCTGTGAATGAACAGCTGATTTTGTTATACCATCGATACCAACGATAAACGCAGAAAAAATCTCCACGTTTATTTATTATTTATGCATGTAAAACATAATGGTTTGGAACATTGCACGCAGAATGGTTTATGACATTGAACACATGTTTTGTCATGGCGTGTGTTAAATCATAGCACAAAAAACATACGTTGCATTTAGCTAATACCAAATAACTGTCAAGGTTACGCTGCCAATTTATTAGCAAATGCGGGTTTTATTGGTACTACATTGGTATAAAATAGATGAATTAACCACAGAAATGTCCAGTGCACAAAAAACCAGGTAATGAGTAATAAGAGGCGACGAGAGGGCGTTTTAAAGTATTTCGAGAACTATCGAATACGAAGAACGAATCCTGCAATAAAAACTCCTTGATATTGATTTAACCCTCACTCCACCTAAAAAAATACCAGTAAAGGGACATTTTGACGTTAAAACGAAGGAAATGATTATAAATGTATTTAAAACGGAAATGCAGGAGAACCCTACAATGTCGAAAGGCGCGATTACTATTAGAGTAGCAGATAAAACAGTTATACTGATATTGTTTCTTCATTATTTATTTTAGAGTGCGCATTTTCACTTTATTTAAAAAATATTGTTACTTTTTATCTATTGTAGGCGTGTGTAGCTGTAGTGTACGCAATTTGGTTCATGAATATGAAATTACGGGAACATTGTCGACACCAAAATCAGTTGAGTATTGTTAAAATCATCGTAAAAGTATTGTTAACACGCTGGATGAATTTTATAGAGAAGCAATAAGAAGAATAATCCATCAATTCTTTTTTCGAAATGAAATACCCACAATAGACAAAGTTCTGAGGATTGTTAATGAAGATCAGGTTTTGGCTAACTTCATAAGAACTACGTTTTTATCGAAATTTTAAATTATCGAAAGAAATAAATTTTAAGTTTCAACGTCGTCAGCGGAACAGCATTTTGATGGATAGGGACGAAATTGTCTTGTGGAGACACTGTGGAGAATTTCTGATAAAAATTAAGTCCTACAGAAATGAAAACCGCAAAATTTACTACTTAGACGAGACTTGGCTAAACGCTGGTCATACTAAATCTAAATTATGGGTCGACAATTCGGTAACGTCTTATAAACAAACGTTTTTAGATAGACTTTCTACGGGGTTAAAAAATCCTGCAGGTAAATGTTTATGTGCTTTTTCACTTCAAGTAAATTTTAAAATAATAAAATTTTCAGGAAAAGGAAAAATACTAATAATCTATCACATTGGCAGTGAAGATGGGTTTGTTCCAGAAGGGCTGTGGGTGTTTAAATCAAAAAAAGTGGGGACTACCATGAACAACTTCATCATCGTATTGGACAACGCGTCTTATCATTCCAGAAAATTGAAAAAAATTTGAACTACTGCTTCTAGAAAAGCTGACATCGAAGCGTGGCAGAAATAAAAAAAATATAGGGTTTGAGGACTCCATGTTAAAAGTGCAACTGCTGGCTATCGTTAGGAATATAAGGGACAATATAATAAATATATCATTGATGAGATGGCAAAAAGCCAAAACAAAGTAGTGTTAAGGCTGTCCCCATACCATTGTGAGCTCCATCTGATTGAGCCCATCTGAGCAGAAGTAAAAATTATGTATCAGCCAAAAACACTACTTTTAAATTTACAGATATGAAAAATGACAGCAGCACATGTAGCTCCTTAGACTCAGAGTAATTTAATTGGTATGTTTTTATGTTTTGATAAACTTATGACAATACTACTTTATTAAAAATGTTCACTTTGTTCTGTATCTCTCAGTTAATAAATATTTTATTTTAGCACATTTTTCTTCAATGGAACATTAAATTTTGCTCAAAATGATTAAATTTCAAGAAATTTTTACACTAACAGTTTCAAAAGTAAATATTTTTAAAAATCATATGATACACCTCAGTACGACCCTGTTTGGCTTTCACGTGCGTTTGTTGACAATTGGGAATATGTAAAGTTAATGTAGTTTACCCCCCTCTATAAAAGACGAAAAAAAAGGTAATGAGTAGTTATTTAATTTTTCGAAGAATACAGACACGTTTTGAGAGGCTTAGTCGTTCTTAAGATACTACAACATTTAAATCCAATCAGTCTCACAGACGTTACCGATTTAGAGTTAATAAAATCTGTATTTATTCTTATGTTCAAATGGCATATACAAAATATAAATTACAATATATGCAATAATTTATTAAACTATTACTTATTGGTTTTTTATATTATTGTCTAAAAAAAAAAGAATATAAAAGGCATAGACGGGAATAAAAACACAATTGTAGTCTACAATGCTAACAATGAACCATTAAAGTCGGCGTATCTTTTGCATTCTATTTGAATCGTCGATGTAGAATAGTCAATAATTGGATTTATTGAACCTTTTTCTAACTAAACGAATTTTCAAACCGCATTACGATTTGGACGTAAACGTTGGCTAGTCACATTTATTTAGGTAAACCCTCCGTAGCCGAACTAATGCGATTGAAAAATTCGAACTTAATTTCACAGTCGCGTGATTCGCTGCCGTTACCGGAATATTAACGTCTCATATAATGTAAATTTAGCAGCTGCAAACAACGGTGGACCTGTTCTGGACTAATTAAGCCATCGCCTCATAAATTCATTACTATCTAACACGTTCAATAGACCATACAATAGTAATGAGAGATAAGCAGTGGTCGAAGTACACTATAAATATCCGAACTATTAGTCATTTTGTTTCAATGCGTCTACTACGGGGTTTATGTTTGGCATGATCGGTGTGTGTTTGAAATGGATTTTTATTTCTAGCGAATAGAGATATGTCTGCATAAATTTGTTCATTACCAGGAGAGCTATAATAAAACTATTGAACCGATTCGAAATAAAATTGACAATATTCAGTACTTAGGAGTAATTGCCATACAAATTAATAAATGAGTAGTCGGCCTGACAGATAATACTATTATATAAACATTCACCACCTATTAATCCTTTCAGGACCCTTGTCCATTACAGTAGGCATAAACTTATACACCTTCTATTTCTCAGTTAAGTAATGATGCTTGTCCTGACATTATTTCCGTATGTTGCTTGATCTTCACTCAATGATTTACTGAACATATATGTGTCACTTGCTTTATAGGTTAGTTAAACTAATTGAGGTTTTCAAAAACTGGGCAATACGCCGTAAAAGAGGTATTTATACCTGATTGTTTTAGAGACATAATAATATTATTAATAAAAATTTGATAACCAATCATGACCGACCATTGTACTGATGCAAAACTGAATAATTATTACGTGTGAGTAGATTCTGTAAATTAAATTTACATGTCCACTGAAATTAGCCTCAATTATAAAATTTTATTAGGTTATAATTTAGTTGACCAAGAAATACTTTTTATCTTTTCTATGATAATATTGCAAATGCATGCGATGAAATTCTGAATAGTTTGAAGAATACATCGGATCTAAAAGGGAAAAGTGAAGATGAACAGGATGAAATGCACAAAAGTAAAGAGCTGGATAATAAATCAACAAAACAATTTATAACTTATTGGCAGCATTGTCCTTCTCGTGCAGGTAGTTATCTGCCTGATAAAGCCGGGATCTCACAGAACGAGAGGCGATGTTCTTTATCGGCGAAGTAAAAAAGGAAAATACATAATAAAAAATATCAAAATCTAAAGACGAGAACTGCCGCAACGTGGACTATCGTTTCCCCCTCAATATTTGTGGTTTACGATCGCTGAGATAGGGTAAAACTGTCTATTTACGGTAGGAGCCTGCTGTCCCGTCGTTTGTTGGTAAATAACACGGTTCAAAGGAAGGTTGGAAGCTGATGCATAGCACGTACTTAACCCTCCTCCCTTCCGACGTGGCTAGGGTCCAGTAAAGTCAGTGTGGTGCTAATTTTACTATGGAGTGGTCTAAAGAAGTTGAGTTTAGAATTTTTATCATTGTATAAATTATCTAACTTACTAAACTTTCTACCTTCAACACTGGTGACATCATAGAAAATATATTGACAGCAGAAAGCGATCATTTGAGTCGACGAAACACTAACCGACGAACTTAACATTCAACGAGGTATCAGGCAGAGATGCATTCGATTCCCACTGTTTCTCAATATCTACTCGCTAACTTTTAAACATGCCTCGAGAGTTTTGACAAAATAAAGAGTATGGCACTGTTATCTTGTCCGATAATATCCAGTGCCTTAAAGTGCTGTTGGATGTGAAAACACAATAAAATAATAAATGGGTATAAAAATGAATTTACTTAAGACAAAATGTAAATATATTCAGCCGCCAAATGCACGACAAGGATTCCCACAGACAGATCAACAAAACATTGAGAGATTTACCCAATTTAAATGTGTGAGATGCTACATTACAGGACAACTAGACCAAAGTAAAAAGATCAGGTGCACAACTGAAGCAGCTTGCACAAAATATCTTTCTATAAACACAACTGAAAGTTACAATTGCATCAAAGCATGATCAATGCTATATTTGGTATGTGTTGTTATATGATACGAAAGTAATACCTTGGGGATGTCCTCAGAGGGACGGCGAGACACTTTCTATGCAACTGCCCAGGGTTGGATAGAATAAGACTCAATACAGTGTGTAAAAGCCAAATGGAATAAATTCATTATTTAGGTTACTGTACATATTTATAAAAAATCCCGAAATACGTCAAATTTAAATTATAACTTGACATTCTTTAACGTGAAAATGCAACCCCTACCTTCAACCCCCTTAGAATGACAGGTACAACCCCCAATTTTTAAAATAGGAAGTATAGGCTTGTGATATATCGTTTGAAAGGTATTTTCATTCTCAATTCAAAATAGTTGTCGCTTTCAAGTTTATTAAGATTAATTAAGATAAAATAAATTAAAATCATGTGGTTACCGAAATTCGCTACAATAAAATCAAAAACTAAAATGTAATGCAAAACGTAATAAAATTTAGAACACGAAAAAGAACTATGAATGTTAATGAAGTAGATGTTCAAAATGTTCACCGCGAACGTCTTGGCAACATCCTAATCTCAAATAAAACTGTCTTCTAACATTATTTAACATAACAGGCGTGATCGACCTAATCGCAAGAGTTATTCATTCTTTTAAGTCAATTAAATCAGAAGGTTTAGCTTTGTACACATGGCTCTTCACATATCCCCATAAAAAGAAATCTAATAATGTAAGATCAGGTGATCGCGCTGGCCATTCAATCGATCCTCGCCTCCCTATCCACCGATTGGGAAATATTGTATCGAGGTACTGCCGGACATTAAGTTGGTAATGTGGTGGTGCTCCATCCTGCTGAAACCATATCGTATTCGCTGGAACTTGAGGGTTTCCTGGATCAGGATATAAATTTGCCAACGTTGGAATGACATCATTTTGAAGTAGTGCCAAATAATTGTTGCCATTCAGGTTGCCCTCAATAAAAAAGGGACCAATGATATTGTTTTCTACAATCCCTGCCCAAACATGAACCTTTTGAGGGTATTGAGTGTGTTCTTCTCTTATCCAGTGAGGATTTTCCGTGGCCCAGTAGCGGCAATTTTGCCGATTAGCATGACCGTTAAGTGAAAAAGTACACTCATCAGAAAACATAACGTCTTCTAATTGGATAATATTGTTATCCAACATGTCCATCATTTGCTCACAAAAAAAGTTCTACTATCAAAATCGTCTTCCATGAGCTCCTGAGTAGGTATCATCTTATAGGGATGCAATTTATTTTCTTTTAATATGTTTACTATCGATGTCTGGCTAGCATTGAATGTAGTGGATGCCTGTCTACTCGATGTATGTGGATTTTCCTGAAACTCAAGCTACACATCTAATTTGAGTTCATCACTCAGTGCAGCTGCTTTTTTTATCTGCCTTACATGACCAAACTCGCGAAACTGCTTTTCTATTTTACTTATTGTTCCTTGGGATATAGGCGGTAAATTAGGAAATTTCTCATGAAATAGGCGAGTTACTTCCTGTTGTGTTAGGGTGTTATCTCCGTAACCAATCATTTGTAAAACTGTTATTTTATGCATTCCCGTTAATCTAACCATTTTTCAGAATTGAATTGAACGAACTTTTTACTTAAATTAAAATACTGACAACTTAAATAAAACAATTTACTAATGCGTGTTAAAATAACGTTGCCACGGAAATTCTTTAAGTTTTTTAATGGTTACCATCTAAAAACCACATTGCTATGGTTTTTGTTCACTTTCTCATTATCAAGACCTAAACGGGAAATAAGTTTTGAGTTTTGAGTATATTTTAGCGAATTTCGGTAACCACATGATTTTAATTTATTTTATCTTAATTAATCTTAATAAACTTGAAAGCGACAACATTTTTGAATGGAGAATGAAAAGACCTTTCAAACGATATATCACAAGCCTATACTTCCTATTTTAAAAATTGGGGGTTGTACCTGTCATTCTAAGGGGTTGAAGGTAAGGGGTTGCATTTTCACGTTAAAGAATGTCA
Organism: Diabrotica undecimpunctata; assembly: GCF_040954645.1. Taxonomy (NCBI): domain Eukaryota; kingdom Metazoa; phylum Arthropoda; class Insecta; order Coleoptera; family Chrysomelidae; genus Diabrotica; species Diabrotica undecimpunctata. The sequence goes on from NC_092808.1 coordinate 50,105,393, forward strand.
AGTTATAATTTAAAATTGACGTGTTTCGGGATTTTTTATAAATATGTACAGTAACCTAAATAATGAATTTATTCCATTTGGCTTTTACACACTGTATATTTGGAACACTATCAACTCGAACCCTACGTCTTCGTAGAAGTGTCATCAAAGGCCATAATAAATTTTGTTAAAATAGGGATGAGCCACAATAGATCTCTTCGAGTGGAATAGAAGCCTGTTTAAGCACCCACTCTTATTAAACATAACCTAACCCAACTTTAGAGAAGATCGATATAGAATTCTTTAGCTTATAATGAAAAGTAAAATCAAGAATCGCTGAGGAATTGGAAGGAAGCCGATGTAATTTCTAAAGAACATTCACTATCGACAAAACGACCAAACAGCTATTTTGACTAGATGAAAACTGCAAGCAACTGGCCAATGTAATTGCCAACGTTAGAACATAATAGGGCACCCAGAAAAGAAAAAGCTTGCTCCAGGAAGAACTTGTTTGGAATTTCGTTGCTTATTGCTATTGGTTATATGTTATTGCTATTGTATAGTATATTTAATGTATGTCATTTATGGTCATTGAAAGATGAATAGGCGTATGTCTTATTATCTATAGTTTTGCTTTCGAATTGCATAGTTGAATTTCTTTCAAAGAGCTTTCTTTACGACTTCTTGAACTCTCAGATATTTTTAATGTAGCTTTTAGCCAAGTGTGAAAAGTAAAGGTAAACCACTTAAAGAAGAGACGACGAGAGTAAAGAGAATCGGGACCTTGCATATTTTTTCTGTTGGAAATTGTAGACTTAAAGTAACTACACCAAGTAATAACATTAAAAAACTTATCAAAAATAGTTTTCAAAATAAAAAAAGAAATCTTCGTTAAATAAAATGTCTAATACACATTTTTGAATTTCACAATCTTTGCCAAGTAAATTTATTAATAAAAAAGCTTTAAAAGATTTAAATTAAAATGCATAAAATATTAAACAGTTAAAATGTTAGAATGTTAGTAGAAATGTTAGATTAGTTAAAATAGTTAGAATATAGATATGTTTATTAATAATATAAAATAGAAGAATTTACCAAAAATTGAAAATTTACGCGATTTAATATACCATAAATTGTTTAAAAAGTATTTAAGGTTCATCTAAGGAAATATGTCGGATTTAAAATTTAAATATTTTTTCAATAAATATTAAACATCATTTAAAAAACATATTATACCTAGATAAAGCCATATACTGTTAAAAAAAGGAAAACATATGTTTATGAATAATATGAGCTTGTCAGATTATTTATTGATCAATATACTTATAAAGGCATATATGTAAAAGCAGACCCCAATTTGGTAACGATAGCTTGTGGTTTCCTTTTTTCCTTGTCTTTATGAGATATTCAGAGTATTTAGATGTTGCGAAAAAAATTTTTATAAGTTTTATAGTAATATGGGTGTATAATAAGCCAAAAATGCGCAAAACCATGATATTAAACGTTTAATCTATTTTTAGTAGCATATATACTGCTGAAAAAAAAACTAGGTTCTATCAAATTTGTAACTTTAAACATAAAATTTAAATAAAACTTTAAAACTAACACTGAATAACTTGCTCCTTGAACTTTATCTGCAAAATGTTTTTTGTAGATAAAGGTCCAGAATAGATAAAGAATTGATATTTAATTCTCAAAATGTTAACTATCTTTTGAACACTTTCAGTTGAATATTAATTTAGACAATTCTGAGTTAAGTTTTTTTAAGGTTTTCTTAAGTACTGTCACTATTGATAATATCTTCAATAGATTAATCAGCTATTCTTAACTTCGATTGTTAAAAATAATGCCTAAAGAAGTGGGAAAAATAAGAACTCCTCTTGCCGATAACTGTTTGATGCAAGACGATTTCAGAAAATTGGTTTTACTGAAAGCCTGTTCAAAGCATGTTCGAGCACTTTCCCTTCAGCCCAGACATCGCGTCTTTCGATTATCATTTGTTCCCGAAACTGAAAGAATTCTTAGGTGGAAAGAGGTGAGTATCTTGGCTCAAGCGTTTGTCGGTCTCTCTCTCTCTTCAATCCTGACCTCCCGGAGGGAGTGTAATGGTCATCGTGAAGTCGTGTATTGTCCGTTTCCAAAGATCTCTGTCTCTGGTCATTTCTTTAAACTCATCGATCGTAATTTGATCGATCCATTCGTTTAGAGATCCTCCTCGTGATCTTGGGCCTTCTACTTTTCCTTGGATAATAAATCTTTTTATGTTTTCTATGTCTGCTCTACGAGTCCAAATTATGTTTATTGTTGGCCATGAACTTTGCTGGATAGCCGTTTGATGACTTTTAGCTCATTTGAAATTGAAATATTTGTCCGGTGGTCGGTCTGGCGGTAAAGGAATAGAATACCGGTATCTGAAAACTCATTTCACGATACAATAAATGCCTAGACAACAAAGGCAACTACATTGAAAGATTAATTTATATTTAAATGGGAATAAGCCACAATTAAAGGTTAAAATACGTTTATTGACGTTTCAATTTCCACTTCGGAAATCGTTCTCAAAATACAAACATTAGTCTAATGTCTAAACAAAATTACTAATGTTTGTATTTTGAGAACGATTTCCGAAGTGGAAATTGAAACGTCAATAAACGTATTTTAACCTTTAATTGTGGCTTATTCCCATTTAAATATAAATTAATTTAAAATGCCACAAGAAAATAGCTTCAGAACAACATTGAAAGATAGTCTAAGGTTCTGTGACTGTAAATAAAATTTTGTGTTAATATCTTTTGTTTTTAATTTTTTATGCTAAAACGCTCTTTACTTTCAGAACGACCTAAGTACAATAATAGCACTTTTCGTGTGAGATAAAAGTTCAAAGATTTCTTCTTCATGATGTGACTATCCGTGACGAATGTTGGTGATCACCATGGCAATCTTTATCATATCTGCAGCAGCGCGGACAAGCTACACAGATGTTGTGTTGAACCAAGTTCTGAGGTTCACCAGGATGTTCTTCATCTTTCTGGACCTCGCTTTTCAAATATTTTTCCTTGCAGGTGATTTGATACAACATAGAATGAACAATATTTTGCAATTATTGTAACTTTTGAGATTTGATGATGGGTTCTCGGTTCTTTTTTATTCTTCTGAGGACCTCATTTGTCACTTGATCAGACCACGGGAGCTTGTGAGGACTGAGAGGACTGGGAGCTTGTGACTCTCCAAGGGAGAGGTTGTGGCTCTTGAAGAAGGCGCGCATCCGGTTGAAGGTGGATCTAGATTTTCCAAATCGCGGTCTTATCTCCTGGTTATTGGTTTCTTTTTCCTTTATTATGGTGTACGTTAGGGTACGTTCATAACGGCGACCATCGCATCGTATCTTCGCCTAGAGCATAGCAGTGACAGTAAACGCCCGCATTTAAAATAACGCATTTATTTTACCTGGAAATCGATAATATGGTACGATCTTATGGTCGGAGCGAGGGTCGACGCCTCATTGTGAGCGCCCACTTAGTTTTATACCGAAAGAAAGGTTGTGGTTGTGGTTCAAGGACTGTGTGTAGTCCTTGTTAATTATTTAAACATACACATCCATATTTTATATATATATATATATATATATATATATATATATATATATATATATATATATATATATATATAAACTCAATGACATTAGAAAACATGCTATGATGACAATATCAAAGTTTTATCTTTTCAATTTTTTTGTAAAAATAAAGTTTTACCTTTAAATTTTTTTGTGAAGATACCGATTTTTAAAAACCGGTTTGTATAGAAATTTTTAGTTATTATTCCTAAGTCTAATTGTATTCAGTGTAAGAAAATGCCTCGAGTTCGAAGACATCAAAATTACCACCATGTAAGCGATTTTAACAGGGGCAGAATTATTGCGTATAGAGATATGGGTTTGTGGTATCGCAAAATAGGCCGTCGCGTTAATTGTACGGCAATCACGCTTATGCTTGTCTGTCGTGTGTGGACAAACGAAATTAGAGGAACACAAAGAAAACCTACTGGTCAACCGAGGCGTACCAGAGACCGTCAAGATAGGCGCTTTAGATTACTTGCTCTGCGAGACCGTTTTGCTACTACGCGTCAAATTGCTGACCAATGGTTTGGAGTAGTAGGTAGACCTGTTAGTATGCGTACACTATATCGTCGCATTCGAGCCTTTGGACTGGTTTTATTTCGCCCACGACTAGTGCTTCCTTTGACTGCGGTTCACTGTCATCAACGTTTACATTGGTGCAGAGAAAGGCAGCGATGAATCAAGATTCTGTTTAGGAATGTATGATGGTCGTAGGATGGTAAGACGCCGCCGTGGAGAGCGACGAGATATCGGGTTTGCTGTTGAGAGACATGTACACAGGACAGTTGGAGTAATGGTTTGTAGGGCTATTGCCTATGGTAGCCGATCACCACTTGCGTTTATTCGAGGCCATATGACAGCTGCGCGATATGTTGATGACATCTTACAAACCACTTTACTGCCGTATCTTGACGGCCGTCGAGACGTCCTTTTTCAGCAAGACAACGCGCGTCCCCATATTGCTCGTCAAGCTATGGACTTTCTCCAAGAAGCTATCGTTAATGTTTTGCCGTGGTCACCCCGTGCTCCGGATTTAAATCTTATCGAACATGTATGGGATATGATGGGAAGGAGACTGTCCACTTTGCACCATCCTCCACATACTCTGGCACAGTTAATACATGAAGTTCAAGTTGCTTGGAACGAGGTGCCTTAAGCAGATATCGATAATCTTATTTTGTCAATGCCTAGACGTATACAGGAGTGTATTCAGTTACGGGGTCGCCAAACACATTAATTTTTTTTTATTACTTGTTAATAAAAATTCTTGACAACGTTATCGTTTCATTCTTGATGTAAATCTACCATGTTGCCAAAAAATTAAGTTCAAGAAATTATTCCTTCTGCGTGTAACACTTCTAATGTCACTGAGTATATATATATATATATATATATATATATATATATATATATATATATATATATATATATATATATTATATGGAGGCAACCACTACATTGTTTTTCTGAATATTTGTTTCTTAAGGCATGGTTATCATGTCTAGTTTAGTCATAACATTTTCAAATTCTTCTGTTGATAACCCCAATATTATGGCGGTTACATGCATGATTAGCTTATGAAAGTTTGTGTATTTTTCATCCTCTTATAGTTATCCAGTCTTGTCATTCCTCAAAAACTAATCGCACAATTTGCTCACTGTACATGTTAAATAGAATGAGTGAGATAACAGACCCCTGTCGACCTCTGCCTTTTAATTTAAACTTACTCGAATACACGTCGTCAATTTTTACATTTGTACTTTAATCTGTACCATTTACTGACTGTTCTTGAAGTATATGTGTTAAAAGTTTTGATGTTAGACTCTGATTAATAAATTAATAACGATGGGGAGAATGGTCCTATACTAAAATCACAATCAAGATACACTAGAAATAAACAAACCAAGACACGTTAAATGTTACAAGGAGCACTTTCAAATAATTATTTACAATGTATATACATTGTATAAATCCCAAATCATGATTTACAAAATTTATACATTGTAAATCATGATTCGGGAGTGTTCCTCGTAAAATTTAAGTGTCTTAGTTTGTTTATTTCTAGTGCATTTTGATTGTGATTTTAGTTTTTTTTATATAGTGTAAGTTGTCTGTGAAATTTTTGGAATTTACTTCAATCATATGCGTTACTTCGAGCCCTACTTCTCACATTTCATTGGCTTTAACCGTTAATTACAATCCTACTTTCATAGAGAGTATGTATTATAAAATATCTATTAATACTTTGTGTTGTTTAAAATAAACAATTTTGTTTTTGATAACGGTAGGCTCATAGCTATAATCCCGTTGGTCAAACATTACAAAACAAAACTGGTCCATTTGACATCAATGCATACAAAGTAAGTTTACTAAACATGTTCTAAACTATTTTTCAACAATGTACAAAGCAAAACTAAAAAATAATGTCGACTAATCTCCTCTTTCATCGGATATTTTTACATCCATCTACCGACTGCAACTCAACCAAATAATGAACGAAAGCCATTACAGCTATAACTCGGTTAAAACTTTATTTTAGTGTTCTGCTTTGAACCAACAATGGCGTTCGAGCAAATGACTATAACCGTTTATTTTATGGCGTGTTGGAAGCAGACTTGAATTCGTCTAATGTTGGCAAGCAAGAAAGTCTAGAAATATGTATGCGGTTTATAAATAAAATTTTACGGAAACTTATGAAAATTAAGTTAAAATTTGTTTCCGGATAGAAATATATCTATGTAGAATAAAAAAGATTGGAAATTCAGTATACGACAACAACTGGAATGCTCTAGATCTAGAAAAAAACTAGGATTTTTGTCTGAAAAAAAACACTGTTTTCAGTTTAGTTTAATATAATCCGCAGAGCGTATTTCCAACAACGCAATTCTAAACATAAGTAAGTTCAATTCTAAACATCAACTCTTCTTCTCAACAGTTCATCAGGAAAACTTTTGAAAGACCTCGACGGCACCGGCACTTCGACCTGTGTGACAATTTTATGCTTCGTCTATCTAGTTCTTCACTGCATTTCCAAGCTAGCGTTACTACTTTATTTATGGTACAGAATATCGCTTTACATACTGTATATAAATCAAAAAAGGAACCAGACAAGGAGACACGTTATCTCCCAAAATCTTTACGGCAGTTCTGAAACATGCTTTCAAAGAATTGAGTGGGAAGCTAGCTAAAGGAATCAATGTCGACGGCGAAATGCTTTCCCACCTACGATTTGCAGACGACAGTGTTCTAATAACAGATGATTTTGGAAGTATGCTTACTCAGTTAGATGCCACATGTAATGAAGTTGGTATGAACATAAATTTTGTAATACATGACAAATCTGGTACCAACCGAAAATTCAAATGTCGACTACAACGAAATAGGATTAATTCATAAATATAAATACTTAAGTCATGAAATCCAAATTGCCAGGGACAATCAAACTTCTGAACTGCAAAAAATAATCAGTTTAGCACGGGTCGCATATGGAGCTGTATCAGACATCTTTAAGAGCAGCATGCTTTATTATTTAAAAAAAAAGACGTTCGACCAATATGTGCTTCCAGTCATGACTTACAACTACAAAACACACTTTCGTTAACTTACAGAAGCCTAGACTAGCACAAAAAGCATGGAACGCTCGCTGCTTGGACTGAATCTCAGAGACAGGGTTAAAAACGAAGAAATAAGAAGAACAGGAGTCACAGATGTCATAGAGCGCATAGCATAGCTGAAGTGGAACTGGGCGGTCCATGTGGCCAGAGTGAATGTCGGGCGATGAACCCAAAAAATTACAGTATGAAGATCACCAGCAGACAGAAGAAGTAGCGGCAGATCACCTATTCACGATATCACGATTTCGAGATATAAATTTATGGGTGCGATATAATGGCCGTAAGAACATACAGGAGAGCTAGCATAAATTCAAGACAACTATCTGGTAAACGTGTCATACCTACAAAAGATTTCAAAAATGTCGGTAAAAAATAACACCCAAAGCTTAAAAGTATAACATGGGATCAAGAAGAGATATCTCAGATGCAGAAAATTGTTCTAATCGGCTCTGCACAAAAAAGGATCAAAGCTTGGAATATCAATAAATATGATTTACATCGTTTTGCCATGCGGATGGGGTTTAGAAGAGCCAGGTCAATTATTGATCACATTTCAACCATTAGGAACATTCGATAAAAGTACGATTGGGAACACAAAATCCCTTCTATAGAAGCAGGCATTCTATTATAGCTACAATATTTATAGCAACTATTCTAAGATGTTGAGGTGTCTCCACAAGAAGTACCTTAATGTCTTTATATACCATAAACCGTGTACTTTCAAAAATACATGACTGTTATTGTAGCATTTTCGTCTTTATAGTTTTAACAGCCGTTAAAATTTTGATGGTCCTGTACATATACTATTTAGTTGACCGTTTTTATTAAGTACGCCATATTTGAAGTTCCGCCATATTTAATTTCGTGTAATTCTTCTTCTTAGGGTGCTTGTCCGCTCCGAACGTTGGCGATCATTCGGGCTATGATGACTTTGTTAATTAGTGTGATTAGTCTAGTTAAAAAGTATGAGTACTTCTGCCGTGTAACCGTTTTTGTATTATAAACATAAATGCACTTTCCTTTTCGAAGTGCTAAAACTGTTTATATTAGCAGTTAGTTTAAGCTATCTGGCTCAGGCGCCAAGATTTGATTCATTTTAGTTTGGTGCTGCGATGGCTGCGGACGTTAGGTAATTAGTCTGTTAAATATTTTGTTGTTTGATCATAAATTATAAAAACATTTTAACTTTCTAGAGTCCCTTCTGCAGCCTGTTTTCAGTAGCCGCCCGCGTCATGTCTCTATCTTCTACTGCTCCATCGTTCCTTTTTCTGCTGACTACGTAAGAAGAGATCTCAACATTTTTTGAGGATTGCTGCCTTTTCTGCATCAGAACACATAGCCTCAGAACACATGTCTGGTTGAACGACTTGACTTCACGGACCGGCTGATTTCAAGTTAAGTGTGAATAGACATTTGACGATAAAAATTTTTAGTTGTATTAGGGATATATATATATATATATATATATATATATATATATATATATATAAATATATATATATATGTTAGTTTTGATATTTCCGCGGGAGCTGTATGTTATATCAATGGTATTCCGGGTTTGACTCCGCGTTAAATGTTGTTGGTTTTGATAAAAACCATTTTGACGACGTTTCGGCAAGATCTCACTTGCCATTTTCAAGTCTCTCTGGATGGTCTGCTTCTTGTCGATGTTCGAGTGGAAGTGACGCTACGGGTGTTAGGCAGCTGGCTTTTGTAGTTACTGCGTGTTGCGCGCGCTCTTGTAATTGGTCCGGTGCGCAGGTCAGTAGCGCCACTTCCACTTGAACATCGACAAGAAGCAGACCATCCAGAGAGACTTGAAAATGGCAAGTGAGATCTTGCCGAAACGTCGTCAAAATGGTTTTTATCAAAACCAACAACATTTAACGCGGAGTCAAACCCGGAATACCATTGATATAATATATATATATATATATATATATATATATATATATATATATATATATATATATATATATATATATATATATATATAGTAAACTCTTAAATATTGGGGAAATCTGCAAGAAATACTCTAAATAATCTAATAATGTAGATCAGCCCTAACAATTATTAATCTTTATTCTAAGATAAAAGATAAGACTCCCATAGATAGGCTTAGTAATATTGTCTACAACATTCCATGTCTCTCTTGCAACAATTCCTACATCGGTCAAACATCTCAATTATTGAAATCACGTATTACACTACACAAAAGTGATTCTCGACTTCACCCTGACCGTTGTGCATTAGCCAAACATCCACTGGTCATCTCATGGACTATACTAACACCACAATTCTCCACCGTGAGAACAATAAATCCAAAAGAGAGTTCATTGAAATGTCTTATATTTTCCTTAACGATTTCTCCATTAATGTTAAGAGTGACATCAAGAATCTAAGCGATATATACCACCTGTTACTTAAATCAGATACCAAGAACAATACTATATCACAGATAACTAACTTGACTGATATATCCATTAACAACTAACATACCTTTATAATTACTTTTCATTAACAAATAATATATAACATTCCCTTGCTTTTCTTAGATACGTCTCAATAAGATTCAATAATACATGAACAATATAATATAATTAAATAAAGAAAATCAAAATAATATTTCCCTTTACTGGGATTTAAATTCATTCGTTTTTTTACCAATGAACCTTAACGATATAAAGATTCATTACGACCTACTAAAGTTGTCAGCGCTTGCGTTCTGGCTTAAACAGAACCTCACTTTTAACTATCTAAAAATCAAAAATTTAGTTATTGCCGACAATTCAAAGAATTACCTCCTTTTGAATGTAGTTGCATTGGTTTTTCGATTAACCTTGGGTAAGCCTTTGCGTGTCAAGTTCGAAGCTACCATACATTTCAATCCTTATAAAAAACTTTTTTTTTGCATATAGTAACAAAAAACACCACTATGTTACTAGCAAAGTTTTTTAATATTCTAACTCTACAATTCTAAGTTACGGTAAGATCAATAATGTTTTAATAGATAATATATGGTAGCTAATTATAATTTATTCTCTTTCAGCCCTGAAGAAGCCAAATTAATTCTCTTTGGCGAAAACGTTCGGCGAAACAATTGATACACATTAGAGTATTTCTTGCAGATTTCCCCAATATTTAAGAGTTTACTATTTAACTAATCTGCAAAGATTATATGTATATATATATATATATATATATATATATATATATATATATATATATATATAATTAATTTTATGACTAAATTTTTATTGATATCGTTTACTATGAAGTTACGAATAATCATTGCTAATTTTGAGTTAAGTGTAAATATATGTAAATATATATTTCACGTTAGATTGATATAAATTGAATTAAAGACATATGTATAATTTAGATATTTTATAACTTAATTCTCAGTTATTTCGTTTATTATGAAGCTAAGTATTATTTTAAGATTAATTGATTTCTTAATAATCGTACGTGTAATTAGTGATATGTAATTTACGAAACAAATTTTTATTTTTGAAATTTATTGATTGATGATATTACATATAAACCAAAAAGCTTCTTTGGTTGACAAATTGCGGTCTATAGCCCCTACTTATCATGTATAAAATGTTAAATAATAATTAACTTACTTTTTTGATGAATCGTTTATTTTGATTTGATCGAGGACCGCAATTGATTTAGAGATTAGTTTATTGTTGTCTGTATATGCCCATTTTCACCAGTAATTAGTAAATACAGTTTTCTAAAGTTTATTGGTTATCATTTTATTCTATTGACTTTTTTTATACTGTATATAGGTAAGCATGTTAATATTAAGACTTTGGTTTGAGTAATAATTTGATATATTTTATGACGAATTTGAGTCCTTTATAAATCATTGGTTAAGATTTATTAGCGCCCTATTTTATCTTTGCAGTTTCGTAGCAATCAGTATTCCTTGGTTTCTTTTGGGTCAAATTATTATCTTTATATTAGTCATACGAATACCCATCCCAACAGACGCTGCCGATACTGAGCAACGAGGCCTTCGTATTGTTGTGTACGATCGGCTTATTACCGCCAGAAATTCCTTTTGCCAGTTTTAGTACTAATGATTATATAGTCGTAGTAGATAGGATAGGAACTCCAGCAGGTCGATATCAGAGAATGGTGGCATCTGACCCTGAGGTTAAACAAGGATCGTGCCAGTGTTCTACTTGCCGTGTAACGAAAACGACGTAAGTAAATAGTACTACCAAATTATTATTAATAACTCAGTGTAACGAAAAAAGTGATCCTCATTGTTCACAATGTGGCTTTAGTTGCACATAAATATACTCACGTGCTAATGTTCTAGTTTTAAAATTTAGTTGTATGATTATTATTGGCTTGCACAATGTTAGACGCAAACAAGTAAAAAGATTTATTTTTATGAAAGATTTATATAAAAATTAATTGAATTCTTATAAAATATAAAAATTAGTATGAAACTGGTTAAAAATAAATAAATATTTTTATTTCAAGCTTACCCCTGTAGCTACAGATAAATATCTTAATTAACTGATTATTTAATCAAAACTCTTATCAGCCTTAATACTTGTTTTAAAAACAACACCCTGATACTCATACTTTATGCAAAAGTACTTAGATTTTCATCGACAAAAAATGTCCCAAGGCTCGCCATTTTCATCAAGTAGGCGCAAAAGAAGTTCAAAGGCAAGCCTGTTGACGTAGGGCGCAGCCAATGAATTTAAAATTAATCTGGGACTAAGAGAGAAAAAGATGTGCCATCAACTATAATATTTAATATTACGCAGGGGGCTTACATAAAAGCGGGCAATAATTTAACATGATACACAGAAGACTGCAAAAATAGGTCATGTATTAAATTGTCTCGTGTTTTATGTGGCAAAAATACTCATAGAGATATATGACGTGTCTTACCAGTATATCAGCTTACATCTTACAACCAACCAAGAAATGTTAGTAAAATCAATGTAAAATGTAATAAATAGTTTAGAAAGGGGATTTTAAAATAAAAATAACAAGAATCAATTAAGTTGATAGGTACTTGAACAAACACAATTTTCTAATAATATTTTTTAATATTATTTATAACACAATATAATAAGGTCATAAATAAATTGAAAGAAGGATGGTATCTATTTTACCGAAAATAACGCGAAATCATCGACCAAAAAAGGTCGACTAATAAAATGAGAAATAAAAAAATAACTAATCTAAATAAATAACTAAAACATTATAATAAAAGCCTAACCTAACGGGTAATAGAGTATTCGTTGGACAGTTAACAGGTGAACATCGTTCGATAAATCTGTGCCGTGTCCTTAACTAGTGCTATTATCAAATTAATAGGTATTTAATTTGAAAATAAACCAACCGATCTTCAAAAAAGGTAGGATCTAATTATTTATTATTATGAGTGAATCGGGGGGTGGTGTTGAGCCACCCCAGAATAATATATCATCAATGGATACGGAAGACAAAAGGTATATTAATTTAAATAATAGATATAAAATAAATGATTCAGGGTATTATAATGTCTTTGTAGAATCTACAGACAAAAACTTGTCCCGTTTATCACCAGTACGTGTCGGTCATTATCTATTTAAAAACCAATATTTTAAACACGATGTACTAGACATTAAACCTGTTGGCAGAAATAAGGTAAAAGTAATTTTTAAAACTTATACTTGCGCAAATTCTTTAATTGAACATGAGCTTATTAAGGATAATAAACTTGTAGCGTATATTCCATCATTTTTTACTCAAAAGAAGGGAATTATTAGGGAAGTCGATACGTTTTTGGATGAAAAGTATATTTTAGAAAATATTGTTTCAGATAAAAATGTTGTCGAAGTAAAAAGGTTAAAACGGAAAATAATTGATTCGGATAATGAAACAATTCTTGTACCTCGCCAGATGGTCATTTTGACATTTGAAGGAAATAGCATTCCTAAGACTGTTAATTTAGACTTGGTTAGGTTTAATGTTGAACAATATATATATCCGGTTGTTCAGTGTTTTAATTGCTTTCGTTTCGGTCATACTGCTCGGCAATGCAAATCAACATCAAATCGTTGTAAAAAATGTAGTCAAACTCATAATAATAATGAAACATGCACTAACTCCCTATTTTGTTTACATTGCAACTCCACTGAACACAACTCACTCTCTAAACAGTGTCCTGCATTTAAACACCAATACAAAATAAAATCAATAATGGCTTTAGAAAACACTTCCTTTAAAGAGGCAGAAACCATAGCTAACAATCCTTCATACGCCAAGGTAACTACAAATAATAGATTCGGTATCCTCAATACTATACAAAATTTCCCCGCCTTAACCCCTAACATCCCTGAAGGTACAAATCAAAATCAATCCTATGTACCTACCATTAAAAAAACAAGAAACAAGCGTAAAGCTATATCTCCTACTGCGATCAAAAACGCACCAACTTTCCCAAGATTTCCAAATGCTACAAACACCTCATCCCAACCTATAATCCCTAATCCCTACAGGGACGAGTTTATGGCGTATAAAGAAAAAATAGAATGTAAAATAATCAATGAAATTCCAGCCTTGATAGAAAATATCATCAAGAAAATTAACCCTAAAATATTTTTACCTAACTTACAAAAAAATACAAAAGAAGAAATTGAAAAAATGTTGAACAACCTAACAGATATTGAAAGCGATGGGGAACAACAGGACATTTAACATACTGCAGTGGAACTGTCAATCTATAAATAAACATAAACCTAGTTTACTTAATTATCTCGAGCACAATGTTGTTGATGTCATTCTGCTTAATGAAACATGGCTTTCTAAAAATAAAAATTTTGGTTTAACAGGTTACAACGTTATCAGAAGCGATAGACCTGATGGTTACGGTGGTGTAGCCATCCTCATATCAAATAACCTTTGTTTTACTGAAATTAATGTAACGAAAAACTTTAATAAAGGTATTGAAACGTGTGCAGTTTTTATAGAACAAATTAAATTGGTAATCGTTTGTATTTATAAACCACCCAAAGTGATAGTCAATAATAGAGATTGGGAAAAGCTTTTAACTCAATTTAGTGGTAGGGTTGTCATTGGTGGGGACTTCAATGGACACCACAGTAGGTGGGGTTCCTTGAAGGATTCCGCTCAGGGCAAGTGTATAGTAGACGCGCTTGATAACAGTAATTTAGTTCTGCTAAACGACTGTAGACCGACCAAAGTAACAAGACCTAATGAACTTCCATCAATGGTGGATCTATCCCTTGTTACACCAAATCTAATTGGATATACCACATGGGACCCTGTTTCCGATACTCTGGGTTCAACTCACTTACCTATAGTAATCACCATCGACTTGGACTATCACCCATGTACAATAATTCCTTCATCCAAATGGAAAGAGTCTTCAGCAAACTGGAATATCTTTAAAGGCCATATAGAAAAAACATTATCCGAAAATATAACCGATAATATCACTTCAGCGGAACGTTTTGACTTCCTGTTAAAGACAATTGACGATGCTGCCTCATTTTCTATGAATATCAAAAATTCCTTTCAGCCAAAATCTCGAATTCCAGTCTGGTGGGATTATGAATGCAAAAATATGATCATTTCACGAAAAGTTGCATACAAAAGATACATTGAAGCATCAAATTTTGAAAACTATATTAAATACAAACAAATTCAAGCCAAAAGTAAACTCCTCTTTACAAACAAACAAAAAAGTTCGTGGATTAACTTTGTAAATACTTTAAACAAAAATACTCCCATCAGTAAAATTTGGAATTTTGTTAATAAACTAGTGAATAAAAATTACCGTACAAGACGATATCCCCTGCCAAATGAACTAATAGAAGAGTTGCTCGACAAATTTGCTCCGCCATATGTTGACCTTCCTATTCAGGATAACAATAAAACTAGTAAATACAATATTTTCCAGGAAAGTTTTGATATGATAGAATTTGAGGCTGCACTTAAGTCTTCAAAGTCCTCGGCTCCGGGGCGCGATCAAATTACTTATAACATAATATATGAATTACCTCTTATAGCTAAACAAAGTTTACTAACAATTTTCAACGATTGGCTTTTCAATGGAAGATATGTGGATCATATGAAAGAAATAGTTATTTGTTTAATTCTTAAACCTAATAAAGATAAAACACTCTCCTCTTCTTACAGACCGATATCATTAATGTCTTGCATATGCAAGACATTTGAAAGACTTATTAAGACTCGATTAGAATGGCTTGTAGAACATTATAGTATCCTTCCAAGTACACAATATGGATTTAGGGCTAGTGTTGGTACACTGGATGCAATATCACATTTAGTTACCGACATTCAAATAACGTTTTCCAGAAACAATTATCTTGCTTGTCTGTTTTTAGACCTAAAAGGGGCATATGATTCTGTTAATTTATCCATTTTACACAAAAAACTATATGATATAGGATTACCTCAAAATATAGCGACTAATATTGTTCATCTTTATAATAATCGTGTTATATATATTAAAGATCATTTAAACCAACTACACGGTCCTAGAATTGCTCATACAGGTCTTCCACAAGGATCAGTTTTAAGTCCGTTATTGTTCAACATATTTTCAGCAAGTATTCATGGCATTTTTGACAACACAATCAATTGCATCCAATACGCTGATGACATATGCATCTATACAGAGCGTAACTCGTATACTGACTGCCTGGAGGCTCTGGAATCCATCATGCAAAACGTTAATAACTGGGTAAAAAATCATGGACTGACCATTTCCCCTGACAAATCAGCCACAATGATATTCACTAGACATAGGATTCGTACGCCTGACAAAATAAAGTTGTCTGGATATGATATACCTATTGTCAAAGAATACAAATATCTTGGCATTCTTCTTGATCCCAAACTCTTATGGTCAAAACATGTGGAATATATAAAAAGTAGGTGTGAAAAAGGTATTAATATTCTTAAATGTGTTACTAATCGAAGATGGGGCGCTGACCCTAAAGTTGCATTGATGTTTTACAGAGCCTACGTGCGATCTATTGTAGACTATGGTTGCATTCTGTATGGTGCCGCCAGTAACACAAACTTATTAACTGTAGACCGCATTCAGTTTAAATGTCTAAGAATATGCTTGGGCACCATGAAGTCTACTCCTTGCCCTGTACTACTTGCTGAAAGTAATGAAATACCTCTTCAAAATCGTCGAGAAATTATGGCAATTAAACATATCCTGAAGCTAAGATTAAATAATAATAATCTACTTAGTCAACTGTATGAGTTATCTATTGAAAACCTCTCAAATAAATACTGGCGCATAAAAAATTCTCCTCCACTTGCTGATGCTTTCTTAGAAACTAATGAGTATCCTAATATCTATGGCAAAGAAAAAAGATTACCAATATATAAAGCTAATTTTCAGGTAACATTAAATAAACCAAAAGTCATTATACCAAAGTACACAGAATCCCCACAAATAAACTTTGTCTTACTTAGATCCATATTGAGTGACTATAATGATCACGTAATAATGTATACCGATGGTTCCAAAAAAGAGGATGGTGCCACAGGTTGCGCTGTTTACATTCCACATAAAAGCGAATCTTTGAAAATTAAACTTCCATCACATTGTTCAATATATACTGCTGAAGCGGTAGCTATCGAAAAAGCATTAGATTGGCTAGATTCACACAATTTAAATAAAGCAGTAATATTATCAGATTCATTATCGGTCATTAAAGGATTAAACTCATATATGACTCAACATAAAAGAAATAATATTCTTTGTGCTATTAAAAATAAAACATATAGTAAAGATATTACAGTTATTTGGGTTAAAAGTCACATTGGTATCGAGGGAAATGAACTGGTTGACCAGCTTGCTAAAGATGCGACCCATGTTGGACTCTATATTCCCATATTTACATTGGAGGACTTACAACAACATTATTATAACAAAATTTTTATAAATTGGAAAGAAAAATGGAAAAACATAGCAACGAATTCAAATAATCAATATTATACTATCCACCCTACCTTGCCACAAGATGTTGACTATATTTTCAAATATGCAATGCCAAAGAAGTTAACAGCCACAATTACACGACTGAAAACTAATCACGGTGCATTCCCAGCTCACTTGGCTAAGTTAAATATTATCCCTTCTGGGGTGTGTTCATGCGATAATATATCACAATGTGACATCAACCATATTCTTTTTAAGTGCGATAAACATAGGTATGAAACAGATCAGCTGTATTCAAAACTATCAGAACTTAAAATTCAGACTCCCATAAACATCACCCATTTACTCTCCTTAGATAGTAGAGAAGTATACGAACTAATATGTAACTTTTTATTTAAAGTTGGTTACACTATTTAAAATCTAATATCTTACATTACAATTCTGTGGCTAAAGGACTAGTTTCCAAGCCAACTCACCAAACACACACACACACATAACGGGTAATAAAATGGAGGTTTAATTCTTTGTAAGTAGGTATATCAATAGGCGGTCAACATGGGAACATAATGGTTATTGATTTTATGCTAAAATCAGATCTGAAATCTGGATCAAAGCTGAATCTAAAGGATTATGGATAATGTAATAAATAACGTAAAATAAAACCGTATTGATCGCCCACCTAATAAACCGTTGTTGATCACCTGCAGCAGTTGACAGCGCTCACCTATCACAACGTGGTCCAAATATTCCAACTTTCTAATTTTGATAATGTTTAAGACTTCTTTTGTTTTCTTATTCTTTCCAATATTGCGTCGTTTGTAACTCTTCTGTACCCAGCTTATTCTAATCATTCTTCTACAAGCCCACATTTCTGAAGCCTCTAACCTATCAGTGATCTGTTTCTTTTGCGTCCATGTCTCTACTTCATACAGCAGCCCAGCAACCACGTAAAACCTTACAAGTGTAACTCCTAATCTGATGGACAAATCTCTGTTCCACAGATTTTGATAAATGCGGATTGATTTGATTTCTTCAGTATAGTCGTTGTTGTTGTTAATTATTGATCCTAAATATTTGTATTTTTGGACATGTTTTATTTGTTTTTCGTAGATCATTAGGCTCTCTTGTCACTGTTCTGATTTAGTGATCACCACAAATTGAGTTTTTTTAGTATTCAGAGATAGACCTCTTTCTTCAATGTCTTACACAACTAAATGTACTAGTAACTGTAGATTTTCGAGACATTCTACTATTAGTACCATATCATCAGCGTATCTTAAATTGTTTCCCCTCCCCAAAGCTCTTTCCTATCTTTAATTACGGCTGTTTGATTATGATAAATTTCGGTAATATTTCGGTAATAATGTCGTTCGTATCCAAATTATTTCGTTGGACTGACTGATTTTATCGAATGTTTTGTTATAGTCTAAAAGGCAGAACTGCAGTGGTTGATTTATACCATGCACCCTTAGATCAACACATTAATGTCAAATAAGGCTGCTCTTGTTCAATGGGCATTTCTGAAGCGAAATTGTATCTCGATGATATTTTGTTCTAGTCTTCGGTAGATTCTGTTATGAATAATTTTTATTATGTTATAAATATGTTGAGTGTGTGACTCGTCAGGCTAATAGTTCGCTGGTCAAAACATTCTCTTTCATTTGTTTTTTAAAGTAAACACTGAATTTTTATTTTATGACTTACGGATGCCTTACTATGAACGTATACTTTCTCGTATAATGTGTATTAGCTTCATGAAACAAACAGTGTATTTAATATATTAGGGCTACATTGTGTTATTATATATCAAGATATAGTCCACCTTCTTAATCTCAGCTAATAAAATATTTTAGTTTATTTTTTATTTGTAACATACCTACATTCATCTTAATTACAATAATCGATTTGTTTTTGACAAAGATAAGACATGCGCTAAGGATACTTTTAAAACATTTTCTTTATGTATGCACTAATGTTAAATTTATTTTAAGCAACAACCAGTTATAAATCTTTCGAGGACCGCAACATATTTTAAACAAAAAGTAATATTAGGCTTCCCTGACCGAATCCATAAATCATAAGCCATAACTGTAGCCCCGTGACTTATAAAAACATTTATATAAATTCCCTTCTCTGCATTAGATACATATTTAAGTCTCCTCTTGGCTATAAGTCTTCCTTAATAATCTGAAAATGTCAGTAGCAGAGTCTTTTAATACGATTCGAGATTGTACACAACTATAATATGTCGTGTTTTATGAGGCTTTTAGTGACTTTTCCACATCTTTCTTGGACCCTTAGTGTGTCACGAAGAGCAATGAAATACGGTATAGTTGGGCTTTAGTGTCTTGTTCGTTAACAGTGAACACGTATGATGAAAATTTTAAGTCCAGGGATTCTTTTTATGTGGCAAAAATGTGGGTTAGGTACCCACATAAAAACAGACTTTATCTCTGATTTAGGTCAGTGCGTAAATAGAATAAGAAAAGAAACTTGAAACAATAGCCATTTTCACTTGGTCATGTGGTCAAGTAATAAGAGAGTGCAAGAATAATATAAATTTTTTTTATTTATTTCAAACACGTGATTGATCTGAACAAATAATAATCTATGATATGGTCCATCACCTTTTTTCTTATATTTTATATATAACGAAAATTAAACACAATTTTAAAATTTGAAATACTTTATAACTCCTATTTAAATACTAATAAATCGTTTTCAAGTTTTTTATTTCGTCCTATATTTGAACTAATGTTTGCGCAGCCATTTATTCTTTCAAGTTCGCACGTTTCTTGTAATGTTCTAGTAGTACATTGAGAACTTACATTAGAGTTGCATTTTTGAGAGGACGCAATTTTATTTTTTTGATGTGTTCGTGGGAGGAGTGAGAATAAGCTTAAGTTCAAGTTTGTGTTGTCGTCACGCTTGTCCCTCGGTCGCCATCTTGGAAAAATGGGTGCAAAGGATTTTCACACTGTATCTCGTAAACTAGCAATGCTAGAGAAAATTTTATTGGACGTTATTTGTAGCAAATAAAATTGTCTACAACTTTATTTAAATTACTTTTAATCGTAAAATGAGAAATAAAAAAGTAAAAACAAAAATAACTAAAAATTTTGGAACAAATTTTCTTTTGGGTCTTATAAGGTCCATTTGCTCAACTCGGGCATATTTTAACAGATTCATAGCTGGAAACCTACAACACAAAAGTTCCTAGCTCACAGTATTAACAGCTTAAATAAACTTTTATTACAGACTTCTTTCATTAAAAAATGAAAAATTAGTATAAATAGTGGAAGTGTATACTAAACCCATAAAATTTCAGTCGTTATAATTTAACATAAGTAACTATTTATTATATGGTGCACATAGATAAATATTGATTGTCGGTAATTCGTAAAGTTCTATTTTATTTACTATTTAGTTTGTTTACTATTAATATTGGATATGAGTACGTGTGCTTGGTTGTATAGTAATTTCCAGCCACTTTTAGTCTGTCAAAAAGTAACTAAATTCGCAAAAAAATAATTACTAAATTTACTAGACAGTTCGGACTGGGAATAGCGAACCGACTATAACTTTTTTCTGGTAATTTTACAATAAAAAATCTTGTTGCGTCCGAATAATCGACATCATGGAATAAGGGGTACGGAGGGTTTTCGAGCTGTCTCTCGTAAAGTAGCAGCCCTACAGAAAATTTTGTTGGACAATATTTATGGACCATTAAATTGTCTACAACTCTATGCCTATTACTTTTTATTGTAAAATTGAAAATAAAAAAGTTATTAATATAAATAACTAAATATTTAAATAAAAAAATTTTTTGGGCCTTATAACTTTTTTTCTGGCCATTTACCAATAAAAAGATATTAGGGCAATATTATAGGGGGTTTTTGAACGAATAATTTTTACTAAAAATTTATTTAATTTCATTAATTTCTGGTTGTCTTATTTAATTAGTTTCTTAGATTACTATTATATATTTTTTTATTCATATAATTTATCATTTTGTTAACATTTCTATATTATTATTAATTTATTCTCGACCTTTGTCCCGACCACCTATCAGGTAGAGTTTAGGGGCGCGTTTTTTTTTAAGTGGTATCCCATTAGAACTAATCAACTTAGCCATTTTTTATTTTCGATGGTCCAGGCTGCGGTTCAGGATCTAATTTATATTGAAGATGAATGTTTGCGGAAGAACGGGAAATAGAATTGGCGTCATTGTGGGTAAATCATCTTCGAATTCTTTTTTAATTTTGATATTTCCATGATGTTATTGCAGGTTTCATCAGAACAATTGAGGCACAATGCAGATAATTTTAGGTCTGCTTTTTGGCAACCACACATACTTTCACAGGTTCCCTTGCATCTACAGAAAATTATATTCAGAAGTTCGGGGTTTGCAGCAGTTTTGATAGTTTTGATTGGAGTTCAAACTTTTCCATAAATTTTCCAGATTCAATATTCAGGATTGCAGGAGAATTTTAGGTCTGCTTTTTGGCAACCACGCATACTTTCATAGGTTCCCTTGCATCTACAGAAAATTATATTCAGAAGTTCGGGGTTTGCAGCAGTTTTGATAGTTTTGATTGGAGTTCAAACTTTTCCATAATTTTTTCAGATTCAATATTCAGGATTACAGTGTTTATTGATGATAAATTCTAAGACTGTGGGAACGAGCTGTATTTTGTGTTGGCAGAAGTGATAATAAATTAAAGGTATTTTTGGTCATTGTCTGGCGAATCGTTTGTATCTCGTGCTTTCAGAGAATCATTTTTATTTCCACCATATAAAGAGATAAACCATATACGTTCGCCTAGACGGCAGTGAGCAAGGTTGGTTCGGATTTCTCACTGAGAAATAATGCTATTTTGCTAGTTAACTCAGGATGTTTGTGTAAAACTTTTATGAACCCAAGTTTGTCGAATTTGTAAGATGATAATATTATAACTTATCCTGAAAAGCATGTAGAAACAGCAAATTCTCTGCAATGACGTCGCCATCTTTGTCGATTTTCGTGCGACGCAAGCACGATGGTGGGTAAGTTTTGTGGTGGCGGAAAGGGTCGATAATTAGTTAATAATAATAATATATAAATGCTAAGAAAATGATATGAATAAAAATATATACAATAGAAAACTAAGTCTTATGGTTCGTTTTTATTGTATTCTTACGAGTAATCAAGAACACGGTCAACTTCGGAGTACTGTAGAACTCAGAAAAATTCATCAAATTATACAAATTTGTAGTGAACATTATTTTTTAAAAACCCGTCTATAATATTACTCTGATGTTATTTTATTGTAAAATTACCAGAACAAAGCTATAAGGCCCAAAAAGTGTAGCTAGTTTACGATATACATCACGAAAACCCTTTGTATCCATTTTCCAAGATAACGGTCAGGTCGGTCAGGGGACAAGAGTGGCGACATCCTCCCAACACATCAGAAAAATAAAATTGCATCCTCTAAAAAATGCACGCTAAGGCAGAAAAATGTAACATTTTAGTGGGCTGTAGCTGTAGCTGTATTTTTATAATTATTTTGCATGATTGGTGACTTTTTTTCTTTAAATAAGATTATTACACATTAATATACAAAAAATGGCATCATTTTATATTAGTCATATGTGCGCAATACTAGGTGGTCTGATAAGCAAGCCCCTTTTTAAGCCAAGAAAAAACATGTTTTTGTTATTTTATTCGATATGGTCCCCTTTTAGATCAATACAACGAATAAAGCGATTCTTGAAGCTCTGCAAAATAGGCATTTGTTGCCTCAATTTTCTCGATTTTTTTTATTTAATAGCTATCTCTTAAGATTTGGGAACACATAATAATAATCGAGGGCCCAAATCAAGAGAATAAGCCGGATAAGAAAGCAATTCGAAACTTAACACATGAATTTTTGCCATTGTTACGGCATTTTTTAAAGAAACAACCCTTTTTTCTCCTATATATACAGCCGTGTCTCACTGAGTTCCTGATTCAATTTCTTCAATAATGCACAATAATATTGGCTGTTGGTACTTTGACATTGTTTAAGATAGTCAATTAACATTATGCATTTGCAATTCCAAAATACAGCGGGCCTAAACCTTTCCGACCCATTGAGCCATTCCGACTCTTTGTCGCTTCGGAGCACTTTTGTTATCTTCAGTCCACCGCTATGCGTTCATTCTGTTTTCTGGTATGTTGCAGTAGATTCAGGTTTCATCAGCGGTTACCAATCGACACCAACAGTCTAACCGATTGTGGCTCATAAGGTCCAAACTCTGCTGAGAACTGGTCACACGATTATGTTTTTGATAATTTATTTTTATATTCGAAACTTCGTTCAAAATATGACCAGAGTGCTCTTTACTAATTCTTGCGGCCTCTGTGAATTCACCAAACTTCAATTTACGATCAGATTAAACCGTTTTATACATTAGTCGCATAATATTTATGCGGTCAGGAGAAGATCCAAGGTGACTGACGTCATCGAAAGGATAGCCAGACTAAAATGGAGATGGACAGGACACATAGCTAGAATTACAGATGGGCGATGGACAAAGAGGTTATTAAAATAGAGACCAAAGGAAGACAAGAGAAGCGTCGGTCGACCACCTACACGAGGGACTGTCGATTTAAGAAGGCAAAATAAAAACTGGATGAGAGTGGCATGTTCAGCAGTGGACTTTTGAGGCTGGATGATGATACGATCACGATCGACGTTTTTCTCATGCGTCATTTTTCAAAATACATTTATGCAGCTGTCAAAAATATACTAACGACTGCATGACGCTAAAATTTGATACGTTCTCTAAAAAAATGTTCCTTTCAGACCACCAGATAATAGCCCATTTGTTTTTAAGGCTTTTTTCTGTTTGTATTTTGCAAAGCTACATTACAAACCTTTTTTATCAAGTCCTGTTAGTAATAAATTTATCATAATGTTCCAGTTTTCGGGCTTACAGGCTGTGGTCAGGAACTATTTCATCATGCAGACATTATCAATAGCGATACCTCAAACGTTCCAGACTCTGACTAAAGCTTATCTTAAACTGAGGTTACGAAGATAGCTGCTATTTACATCAGCTGGCAACACTCGAGGGATTTTTCGGTGCATCTGAATGCTTTATTTATTTTTCTACTTACTTTACACTGTCTGAAAGGAGAATTTTTGTTCTACTTCAATCTATCAATCAATACAATAGATTTACAAAACTGACAAAGTTCGTGCCTGGAAGATAATTTATTTGATCGGACTATTGGTTATATTAATTTAACTAGTTAAGATATTTCCGTTAAAATATCCAACGTATTTACGATATTTATATTTACCTTTAATTAATTTTGATTCTAAAAAAAATTAATTAAAATATTAATAAACATAAAACTTTAAAATTATTCCAATTATAATTTTGGCTTTTAGTTAACAGGGATCTAATTTTTTAATTAACGTGATTATAATTCATATACGATATAAAGCTCATATAACATTCTTTACCTTGCGTGATTTTAATCTAATTCCAGATTTATTATTCATGTTTAACAAAAAGTATAAAAGAACCTGTTACATAAATAATAAATATTTTGCCTACGTGTTTAAATAATTTTTAGCTATTCTGCAAGTTGGATTTATTAAGCAATTAAAATATTTTTAGCTGGAGAAATATGAACAGTTTTTTTGAAAACCGCAATTGAGTTACTTGGAAAACCCACAGAAATAAATCGAGTATAGCTTGATCTGATGGTGGTCTGATGGTGGTCAGATCAAGCGCAAGCAAAAAGGAAACGATTGACGAGAAAATATGTCGGACACAGAATCTTTAAACCATAAAGGTTGCCAAAAAAGATGCGAAAATAGGTTAAGATAAGGCTAAAACGTTAATAATCTTACAAATTCATAAGATGAATTTGGCAGCAAAGAGGCGGAAAAGAAAAATGTTTAACCCTTTCAGATATGTCCATTACAATGGACACAAAATTATGAAACACAAATAACAACAGAATGACGGTATTATATTTTTGTTTCGATACACTGCAGCGACAACCGCTGATACGTATTTCGACCTCCTTAGGTCTCGTCAGAAGGGTATAGTCAGAGCAGTGACTATACCGTTCTGACGAGACCTAAGGAGGTCGAAATACGTATCAGCGGTTGTCGCTGCACTGTATCGAAACAAAAATCTAATACCGTCATTCTGTTTTATTATTTACTTCGTTTGAAGTACCAGAAACTGAATTCGATACGAATTTTGACCAGAATGAACGGCATGTGGAATGCAATTTTAAATTCCCTTGCCGAGTAATTTATCCAGCTGTTTGTTTCGCAAATTTTAGGAAACACAGTGGTTAAGGTTTGAATTCGGTTTCGCTAGGTAGAAGTAGTTTGATTTCTCTTTTTGTTTACAAATAACAAATTTATCGACTGAATATTGCCTATGTATGACATATATGGACAAAACTATTAAAAAAAATAAATTTTTTTTTCAAATTTGTTTTGTTGACAAGAGTATCACACATATTCTTTATTTTTATCTATTATTATCTAAAACAAGAAGATCGTTACAGAAGAAGTTAATCTGCAATTATGATGATTTTATCTTCTCTAATTTGGACTCTGTAACTAAAATATGATTGGATAAGTACTGTTTTTGTCACTACTAATTATTTAATATTTTATATTTTTCTTGTTACAACCAAAAATGCACAGGGAAACAGCAATTTCGTTGTCTTAAATCTGTGACTTGTTTTCAATTAACTTTTGGCCACAAAATATTCAAAAATAATCGCAACTTTTGTATATCACGCCAGCTTTTTATGATACAGGCACCCTCCAAAAATCATACAAATTGTGCATGTAAAGGAACATAAAGTAAAAACTTATCAAATACACACAACCATTTACGTAAAGTTAAATTTGTGGTCATGAAAATAATTGTTTAAGTAGCGCACGGTAATCACATATTTAAAAAAATCGCTTAGAACCTTTTTTGGACTGCTGAATCTGATTCCATGCTCGCTTGATGCTTAAACAACATTAAACCATCATATGTACATCCCATCTATCAAGATACTCCATAGCCTTGATCATAACTGATTGCACCGTTAAGATTTTCCCTAAGTTTAAGTCAGCAAGGTGGTTATGTAAAAAATCCAGTTTGATATTTATCTTGCAACCTAGCAATTTAAAGCTCTCCAAGAGTTGCTGGACAATTTCACGATAATTCTGTTTTGGCATATTTCCAAAAAAGTGTTTAACCATGTCCTTGAAAGCTAACCAAGCCTTCTTTTCAATTTCTGGCATTGTTCAGGTGAAATATTCATCTTTAAAGAGGTGCCAAATTTGTGGACCATCAAAACACCGGCATTTATTTTTTTCAAATGACAGGCTAGAAAATACCGAAATGAGATACTTGAAACAGTTTCCTAATTCACATAAGGTTGAATGCTCGAATAAATGAACTTTGATCAAATAAAAGGCAGATGATTGAGGAGAGAGAATTCTCTCTCCTGATGCCAACCACAATGTAGCTTCGCCTATTTTTTTTTAATTTTAAACTGTTTGTCCTTGTGTAGTGTAGTGTAATGTACAATTTTATGTTTATGACATTCTTTGATTGTTGGATAGGCCAAAATTGACGAAATGCCCCTGAGGATGCTCTAGGAAGCGAAAGTACTTGGGCAATATTTAATTATTAAACTGTGCTGGATATCTGCCTTTTATTTGATCAAAGTTTCCTAATTGGCAAAGTTTGAACGAATTGTTTCATATGACCCAATTTTATACGTAGATGTGGAAATATAATGTTCTTTTGTCAACAAGTGGTTGATGTACAATGTTTGGATGACCAGGATTCAGGTCAGATCTTGGCAGCGAATTCGACTGTACTTAGTGTTTTTTACGAGCTCTGCCGTCCCACATACAAAAAAGCAGGAATACTTTGTACATCCAAGTTGCTATCCAAGGAGAAATCAGATAATTTTAAGGTCGACACAGATGATCCATTGGTGCATGTGATATTGCAAAAGAGCAATAACTCTCTTTATGTCTTCATTTTTTCACTTATTCCTGAATGAACTATCGGGACTGAACCAAATAAATTTCGATTTAAGAATATCAGAACATACTTTAAGTTCCTCTTTAAGCAATTGGTAAACAGTCGCTCTTCAGTTGCATTACAGGCTAAAATGACAATACACAAATTCACCGTCACTTCGTATTGGATTCGAAAATGGGTTACCATAACCCTCGTTTGAAGCAAGTTTCTCCCACGCAGTCTTGATACTAATAGCCCTAAAGTTTTTTGAATAGCCCTAAATTTCGTACTAAATTATTCAACTCTTGCTAATCAAATTCCATATATCCGAACAGATTAGTGTCAGGTAATCATTCATACACGAATTTACAAAAAGTGTGAGTTTCAGATGAGTGATACTCAATTCGGATTTCGAAATGGATTGGGAACACGAGAAGCTCTTTTTGCCTTAAATATGTTAATACAACGATGCAGAGACATGAATGTAGATGTATATGCATGTTTTATTGATTATCGAAAAGCATTTGACTGCGTTAACCATCAAAAGATGATCAAAATTTTGAGAACAATTGTAATTGACGAACAAGACTTGCGAATTATCTCAGAACTATATTGGCACCAAACGGCAACATTTAAAATAGGGCACACAACATCCGAAGATATACGAAGCCGACGAGGAGTGCGACAAGGTTGCGTTTTATCACCACTATTATTTAATCGGTATTCGGAATCTATATTCAAAAAAGCATTAGACGAGGTTTAAGGTGAAATCAAGTTTAACGGAACCAGAATAGACAACATCAGGTACGCTGACGATACCGTCCTAATAGCAAGCAACGCACAAGAACTACAAAATATAATAAATGCGGTAGTTCTTCATGGCGAAATGTTTGGTTTACATCTAAATGTTTCCAAAACTAAAATTCTAGTATTTTCAAAGATACCAACAAACGTAAATTTGTACGGCAAGGGACAAATAATAGAACAGATAACTTCCATAAAATACCACAGGAATAAGAACAATTTAATAACCTCTAGCGTCTCACGATACCAGCAATTAGTAACGAAAGAAGAAAATTAAATAGACAATCAAGTCTCACAATTCCAACACCCGGTTTTTTTGTTGTGGGCGCATGTGGTGCTGGTCCTGGATCTGGTTTTGGTGGATCTGGCTCCTGTGCAAACGCAAATTGTACCATTATAACGGCGATTATGCATATCAGTAATATTTTTTGCATTGACATTTTCTTTATCGTTAGATGTATTAATATGTTGGAGCAAATTTGATGACAGTTCTGTCTCCGAAACAATCTTCAACTTAATATAAAACATAAAATATTTGGGGGCAAATATCAACAGTCAGTGTAACACAAAAAAGAAATCCTGTTTAAAATCGAACAAGCGAGGAAAACACTCTCCAAAATCATACCTTAGTCGGGAGTTCAGAATTCGAATGATCAGATGTTACGTTTTGTCTGTTTTGCTATATGGTTGTGAAAGTTGGACAATGGACTCTAAAACAGAAAAAAAGAATAGATAGAATGTATAAATACGGACGGATGCTAAGAATTCCATGGATACAAATAGTTACCAATGGTGAGATACTTTGGCACATGAGTAAACAAAAAGAATTACTTAGCATAATCAAAAAGAGAACAATACAATACTCTGGCCATGTGTTGAAAGGTGAAAGATATGAATTACTCTAAATCATATTGGAAGGTAAAGTACAGGGCAAAAGATCAGTTGGAATACGCCAGAACTCGTAACTGAGAGACCTGAGGAGATGGTTTGACTGCTCATCCACAGAAATCTTTCGTGAAGCAGTTTCCAAAGCTACAATTGCCATTTGGATCGCCAACCTTCGAAAGGAGACGGCGCAATAAGAAGAAGAATAGAAGAGCAATAGTTCTTCCTATGATCCATGCTAGATTGTGAAGTAGAGGGAAACCTTGACGTGGTAGGGCTAACTAACTACATATCTGAAACCAGCATTCCCAAATAAATATAAAACAGCTCAAAAAACAAACTCAACATTTTTTTTTAAATCGTCTCTAGTGTATTGTCAAATTGTTCTTATGGTAATTATGAGTTTCACAGTTACTACTTGTCGTCGTTTCCTTCGTATTAAAAATGCTCTCCCGATGCCAACCACAAACGAGCTTTTCTACTCTAAAATACCAGTTAAAATATTAATTTTCAATGTGGCTCATTAAAAAATACCTTTTGCATTGTTTATTTTGTTTGAACTCCTGTTTTCCATTTTCGTTTTCATTTATAACGCTAATTGACTTAATAACAGGGATAAAGAATATTTAATGAGATGAAATAAAATTCAGTTCTTGTAATTAAAAAAATTTAAATCTGTGTAAAAAGTTGAATTTTCAGCTAATTACATTATTGGTTTAATTTCATCCAGCAATTAATTTATACAAGGCTATACTATGCTTAATTATCGCTCTCTTGACGTTGTAAGACAAGATATGTGTCTGATCTTAAACTTGCATCATACAAATTTTTTTGATAAAACACTTTTTCACCGCGTAAATAAAATGACACTAACGAACCCTAACTTTGCTCATTAGTTGTGCAACAACCTGTATTAGATGTAAATCGCGTTAACACTGACTGAAACTGAACCGAAATTAGCAATGCGTTTATTACTTATTCCGTAACATGTTGCAAAGTTGGTTTGGCCTTATTTCTGATTATCGTTGCCAGTTTGCATGCTATACCAAGATAATTAAATTAAAATTATTTCCTCATTAATCATACCAGTGTTCAATTGTGATTAATGACAGTGCATTTAAGTTTACCGTTCAGAATCAGATAATCAATAACTGTTATGGAGTTTTTATTGTTTTTATTATATTCAGGATTATTTGAAGTGTGTAATGTACAGGTACTAAAAAATAACCAGACATTTGCAAAGATAGTATTCAAACACTTTTATGATACTATACATCCCATCAATCAATCAGTAGTATAGATGGATCGTTAGGTTCTTTTGCCTCCCATAGGAAAAACTGGTAAAAGTTTTATAAAGACAGTGGCGGCGCCGCAACGAAACATTTGTTCGCAGTGAAACATTTTTATTCGGAAGAGTTATTGTTTTAACACATGTTAACTTTAATCTACATAACATTATCCAATGCTTACACCTTAAACTGATTTTCTTTACAGTATTAACACAGAAGTATAAATAGTTACACTTATAGACACTGTAAAGTTTTTCTAGAATTACGAAGCTGTAGTACGAATATATTTAATAGACATGATAACGTTAGAGTCATCAAAAAATAAGTGAAAATACAGGTAGGTCTCATCAGATATATCAACAAACAATAAACAGTCAAACTGATGTCAGACAGAAATGTTAACAAATTCACTTCCGCTTAAATTAGAGGCTATGGAAAGAAAATAAAAACGGAGGATCCGGAGTATGGAGATAGAAAAAGAGTCACACATTAACAAAGAAGGAACACACCACATAAAATAGTAAACCAACAATACCAAAAATCTAGGAAATTTTACAAAGTAAACCAAACGAAAAACTAAACAACTCATTTTAAGAACAACAAGGTTTATGGGTAAAAACAGAGTAATTATCAATAAAAAATTGAAAATTCTAAAAAGATAAAAATAACATAAGTAAGACACACTTTCACGAGCTCTAAGAAAGTTGAAAAAAAAAACAGTAACCAGCAGATTACATAATACACGTCAATACAAACCAACAATTGCAGGAACTGACTATGAAAGAAACTGTATATATCATAAAGTTAACATATGTATTTTAACAAAATTCCTGGAATACAAGAAGTAGCTGCGAAACTAATAAAGAAACGTAAATATGTCTTTATCAAGTTTAGCCAAGGATAAACACTTGAAATCATCCCAGAAATATAGAAATTGGAAATAGATGCATCTAGGAACCATTCAGGCTTTCCTAGTCCACTACTGGATATAGATCACTCTCGTAATTTTTCATCTGTTTCGATTTTGTGCCTTTTGCATCCAGCCTTTCTAGCAACGTTATAAAAAGTCCATAGTGTTGGTAGACGACCTCTACTTCGGTAGGCATCATCATTCCTGAGCTCCGTCGTCGCTGAGGGTTTGGGATCTTGTCTCGTAGAGAAACGCCCAACATAACACGATCCATCACCTTTGAGCCACACTGATTTTTTTCACTGTTCTCCTTGTCATTGTCAACATTTCCGCTGTCTTAGTCAACACTGACAGATTGATTAAAGGTTTTTCTTTTAAGACATATTGGGAAGTAGGATGCTTTGAAAACACGTGGTTCAATTGATATTATTTTCCTATGTAAATTTCGTGACCTGAGTATTATACGACACTACCTGGTCTATGGATCTTGTTCCTCGCATATATGTACACTGACTACAAGATTTATTATAATTTAGGTTTTAGACACATTTTTTAATCTCCCTTCTAAAGAGGAATGATAGGGCTGATTTGGATAGGGAATATTTTTAATAAGTGCTTAATTGAAAGCCAAAATATTCCTACAAATTGGAATTTAGCATATAAAAACTGCATCCACAAAAACAGCGAAAAAAAAGTATGCGATAATTATTCAGGCATTAGCGTCATTCCTTCAGTGAGAAGCCTGGGCGACTGAATCTAAAAATATGAATAGAAGCGGAATATCAAGATAAGAACACAGCGGCTTTTGGACAGGACGGTCCTACAACAAATAATAGAATAGGCCGTTGCTATAAATTCATAGATCTCAAAAAAGCCTAGGACATAGTACCTTTAAAAGCTCTATTTAAAGTTTTCACAATAAAAGACCTTAGGTAAACATATATCAGAGCTTCAAAAAACATCTATAAGAATCCGCTGAGTGCTGTAAAGATGAAAAATTCCTTTTCAGAACGATTTCGAGTAAAAGGGATCTTAAAACGATATGTTGTTATCACCTGCATATCATTTGCTGCTATTTAGCAAGCTTATTAAGTAATGTTACCTATAGTTAAATATAAACCATAGCAATGTCTATTATTGTATATTATAATATGAGTTCTATTTTGGAATTATGTTTATCCTCCATTTTGAATAGTTTTTTTCTGTTACTTACAACAAAGTTACTGTTACTGTGTAACATTTTATAACTTGTACAAAACTGACTTGGTTCTATTTTTTAAGCTATTTCTCTCGATTCCAACTTGATATGCTGAATATCTTTCGTAAACCATGTGAAAATTTTTTGTATCTATGGATATTTGCTCCTTTAATTAATTTTTAGATGAACTGATGATGTGTATTAATTAAAATACGAAACGTATTCAATAAAAAGATGAAGTAGCTGTTATCCTTTCTTTTATTTTCCAATATTTGACCATTTTTAGACACTAAGGTGATAAGATCATCAAGATCATTTTGGATTGGTATCAGGAACCAACTAACTCTGAAAGATTTATAATTTATTTCTCTCAGCATTCAAAAAGACAAAAACATAACACTGTTGTTGCCATGAAGAACAGAATGTTGCACGTTAGCAATGATATTTTCTCACAAAGAAATTTAAACACACTATACAACCTTTAGTTTAGAAGAATAGTAAAAGGAAACATACTTATTTTTCACTCAATCATGTGTTTCGCTCCAAAAACACACACTGGAGATCGAAAATCAGGGTCTACAAAACTATTATCAAACCAATAGTATGTTATGCATGCGAGACATGGGTGATGACAGAAGAGACAAAAAGAAAACTGGAAGTCTTCGAAAGAAAAGTCCTAAGAAAGATATTTGGACCTATTAACGAAAACGGAATATGGAGATCCAGGTATAACCATGAACTCTATCAACTGTTCAAAGAGACACCGATCTCAGAATTCGTTAAACTTCAGAGACTTCGCTGGGCTGGTCATGTAGTAAGAATGGAGACAGACAGATTGCCGAAAATAGCCCTAGATAGTAAAATGCAGGGCGCAAGACCAAAAGGAAGGCCACGGAAAAGATGGGAGGATGACAGCGGTGGGTGGCAGCGGACGCAAAATTTGCTAGACGTGAGAACCTGGAGAAGATCGGCGCGGGACCGACAAGGTTGGAGGCATAGTTTGGAGGAGGCCAAGGCCCGATTTGGGCTGTAGCGCCATTGGAGAGAGATACAACCTATTTTTGAATAACGGATATCCTAGTAAAGTTCTCAAGCAACTTATCTACAACTCATACTTATATTATGGGCAATGCTTTAACAGACCAATAGATCCCGTTATTTACAAAAAGTTACCCTACGTAAATGACTTAAATAACCATATAACAAACTGTTAAGTGGAATTCCCAAACTCAAAATAGCTAAATACAACAGCAGATGCAACAAAACGACCGGTTTCGTTCATGGCCACCAAAGCACCTCTGTACGCTAACCACTGCAGTGGTCAAGTTTTGAGAGTCATTGGTTGGACTTTCCGAGTTTAAGTTTATATCAGCCCGAGTGTCTGATGAGGCAGAGATATGTTGAAATATTTGTGTAATATATATTTCTTTTTTTTTACTTACCATCATTTTTCACAAATACACACAAATCTGCAAGTGTTTGTGTAAAATAAGTAATCATTCGAATGGACAAACAATTGAATATTACTTACGTGGCTAATTATGTAATCCTATAGAGTTTTGTAGACGTACCTGAAATGAAATAAAAAAAGTGAATACTAATATTTATTATATTTATATCTAGATTATGAAAATGAAAAGTATTAATTTTTATTACACTAGAAACTAGAATCACATGTTTGGTAGTTTTGTTTACTGCAAATCTTATTTTTCTTGTTTTTATCTCATTTTTCCTTATATTTTTTATTTCCCAACCACCTATACGCATGTCATCAAATTTATTATAAAAAGTATATTGAAGTTAGTTAGTAGTAATTCAAGTCCCATAGAGTCCTTTCTCTTATGGACATTATAGTGACCTATCTCCTATTATGGAGGCGCGGCGGTAGCTCAGCGGCTAAGATTTTGACAACACCGGATATCAAGACCGGAACGCATAAGTTTGATTCTCAGCACCGACAACGAAATTGTCACTTCGGAGGGTACGTAAAGCCATCGATTTTCTTTTCATTTGCTCTCTTTATTAACTTTTAAAAGTGAATGTTATATTCGATTTGTTTTCGCTTAAGATCGATCATGAGTCTATATCAAGAACGCTGACTTTGACAACCACAAGAAATACGACAGCATTCACTTCTGACCTGACCAGTTTTAAAACTATTTTCTACTCCTATATTAGGTACCATATTTAATGGAAATAAATCACACATTTAATTAAAAATACGTTATACTGAATGTTTCGATTTTTATCTCAAAATCCAAATTAAACAAATAATTTTGTTTCGCTATTTTGAAATAGGAAAAATTCTATAATAATTTAATACTCATGCATAAGGACAAGTGAGACATTATAACAAATTTTATATTATTTTATAATATTTATATTTTCAAGTAGAAGACTTTAAAATGATCTCGTCAATATTTTGACGAGATCATTTTTGACGTCAAATATAAAAAAAAAACTTGAACTACGCAAAACAAAACAATTTTACAAACAAGAATGCATCTGTTAAAAACTGCAATTTACTTCAAAGAGAAAATTAGCGCTTGTTATGTTGCTTATTGCGGTCAAATGAATCTAGCAGATAATGAAAAAAATAAAAAATTGTGAGTTTTGCTTGTTGTGAATTTCTAATAAACACTCGTTTACTAGACACACTACAAAGGATAATAATGACAATTAGAGCAAAACAGTATTTCTGGTTTAACCTGGCAAGGTAACGAGTAAGTTAACAAAGTAATAAAATGGAAGTGAATAATAATTTTTATCTATTTTAAAATGTAAAAGATAGCATAGCGCAAAGGATACAGAAAACGATATTATCATATCGTTTTCGTTCACGACTGCCAAAGCAGGTGGCGCCTTTGTAAGCTAACTACTACTGTTGTAGTGAAGTTTTGGGAGACATTCGTTGGACTTTCCGAGTTTGAATTTGTATCAGCCCAAGTGTCTGATGAAGCTGGGATAGGCCGAAATGATCATAACACTTTATTGATACCGATTCGAGCACGGGAAGTTTAACGAATTTGTCGTCCTAGGCCATATATTATATTTGGCCATTTAATATATATATATATATATATATATATATATATATATATATATATATATATATATACTGAAAAAGCGATAAACGCTTGTCATCAACGCTGATTAAATAGAATACAAAACTCAAATATTTGGGTGTGCAGCGGAAGATATAGAATAATGCATCTGTTAAAAACTGCAATTTACTTCAAAGAGAAAATTAGCGCTTGTTATGTTGCTTATTGCGGTCAAATGAATCTAGCAGATAATAAAAAAAATAAAAAATTGTGAGTTTTGCTTGTTGTGAATTTCTAATAAACACTCGTTTACTAGACACACTACAAAGGATAATAATGACAATTAGAGCAAAACAGTATTTCTGGTTTAACCTGGCAAGGTAACGAGTAAGTTAACAAAGTAATAAAATGGAAGTGAATAATAATTTTTGTCTCAACAAAACAAGGAAATACGAATATTGTGCGTAATTAAAAAAAAATTTATTGTATGTAGATATATGTATTGTATGTATATGTATGTATATATATATATGCTATTCAAAAGTTTTAATAGAAATTTAGATTCATTAAGTTTAATAAATACATGAAACATTAAATGTACTAGTTTTTTGTTGTTATATTTTTATATACGTTATTTAATTGAAATCTCTTTTTAATAAAGTTATCGTATTAGTCGGGAATAAAATTTATCGAAGGCAGGGTGGAGCAAATTACATAGTGTACATACTTTCAGTGTCGCTATCGAAGCTGGATTGGAGATGAAATGTTACGTGACTAGATTCATTGTTTCTCTTGTAAAATATTTTACTGGATGAAGAGCATATCGAGAACCGAGCGATAGTCTAATTTGACTATTAGTAGTTTTCACATTTGGTAACTATAAACAATTTCAAACATCATGGATTTAATTGGAAACAGTCTCCTCAGAAGCATGAATACGAATTGAAATACATTGCAGGATTAACACATTGTGCGCTAAACACGTTTCAGAAAACTAAGTTCAATTGGTAGATTACCTCGGTTGGATTGTAACAAACGATGAAGTGTTTGATATGAAAACTATACCCCTAAAAACTATTTAACTGTAAATTATTGTAAAACTTTAAACTTAGAATAGGTTTTGCCAATTTTATATATCATAGAATCTGTGTACACTAATAATAAAAGGTCTTAACATGAAAATTTGATTTATCCACTATCAACTACGGTAGATTTAGGTCTTTTGGTTGTGTGAATAGTAGACATGGTGTTGTCAACCATTTCACACAAAATCTCCATATGTAGCATAAAAATGAATAATTCAAGAAAAATAAATATAAATTGAAGCTGCGTCTGCAAAAACTGACTAATAAAATTCTAATGGTATATCGTGTCTCGGGATTATAGATCATACTCTGGAATCAATTCTTTCTGACCGTTAGTATAAAACTTTTTTTTTTTCTACTTTCTAAAAGTTAGGAAGAGTAAATGGCATGGTTTCAGATTTTTTTGATTGCTGATGTTTGTTTTTGTTAAACGCGCTGCAAGTAGCTGTGGCTGTTACTGTTACTTTCTGCACCTATGATGACCACTATATAGTATATGAGGCCACCAGAAAGAGGGTATGAAAATATACGTCCAATCTAGAACCCGCTGATTTCTCCCTTTCTTCTTGGGTACGTAAATTACGATAGACAAATAACAGGCAAGGATGCTACATAAAACTCTATTTAAAACAAATAAAATCAACCAGAAAACATACATACATTTAATTCTAATAAATTTAAATATGATGTGACAAAGACATAAAACCAGTATTTATTTATAACCAAGAATGCTTTATAAATGCAAGGTAAAATAAGCAATACCTCGATTAATACAATCAAATTAATAATAATAAAATCTATAACACTATGAATACAAGCAAGTCGATAATAATAAGTGCTACAGTACAGCAAAAAATATCTAAGCAAATGTAAGTAAAATGTTCATGATTGACGATGGCGGTAACGGGGAGGAGGCAACCCCCTAGGTAGGACACAAGTGTGTCATTCGGCAGACCAGGAACAAGTGAACCTGAGATTGCAAAATGGTTCATCTCCGGATATCTGTATACCAGAAATCG
This sequence comes from Diabrotica undecimpunctata, assembly GCF_040954645.1. NCBI lineage: Eukaryota > Metazoa > Arthropoda > Insecta > Coleoptera > Chrysomelidae > Diabrotica > Diabrotica undecimpunctata. The sequence continues at coordinate 50,142,835 of NC_092808.1, forward strand.
GGGTGTGGGCTGAGGTTAACGCTGAAACTGCATGTGAAAGCGGCAATGTTGATTAATACTTTGAAGTGGTCATGTCTGCTAATTTATTTATACTACCCGCAGTTAATTAGTAGTTGCATTGAGTTAAGAAACTGCAACAATAACCTCCCTAGATATTTGTATAATTGAGCACTGGAATCGGTAAATCACAGAAAACCTATTCATACTTGTCCGTGTGCAAAACTCAAAGTTAGGTACTTAACCGATGACAGTGAAAAGTGGAATTTTCTCCAGAATGTTAGGTTATTCAGGAAGTTCGTTGTGACAAAGATCAGAAATTTGGTGGAAAGATGAGAAAGTTTCTTTTTGGAGTTTCCAACGAATACATTACCGAAAAATTAGCAGAGCTTTACTAACATTTTTGGCTTGGATGTTTTGGTCGCGAATAGTTTTTATGGTGTAACTCCTGTCAAGAGAGAAAAGTCTCTTATGTACGATTGGTACGTTCGATAGTTGATGTATTGGGACTAAAGGATAGTCTTGTCGTTTTTAGTTTGTTTTTCCTTCCAAAGTTAACAGCTTACGTGAAAGGTTATGACTAAGAAGAAAACAGATATTTGCACTACACTCAATCAAAAGACGTCTTTATGTTTAGGATGTACGTATCAGTGTCTGAGTTTGCATTCGTCCGAATTTGCCACATAAAGCATTGAAGAGACCGACTCCCGTTCTTACCCAACCCAAATGGCATTCGGGTACTTACCCGAGTTATACCAGTCGTTAGGAAGCACTTATTTGTAAAGACAATAAAGCCAACTTTACTTAGTAACAATCACTAACTCAATATACACACTAAAAATTGACTTTAGATATGAAATATTTGACTGGATGTATGACTAATGATTCAAACCAAAAAAAACTTAGATACATTTTTCACAACTTACACATTTTATATTTGAATAAGTATATAGGTATATACATTTAAATTAATTATATTACATATTTAAAATGCAACCGCATAGATTCGTAGGTACAGTTTTTGAATGATGTAAGTTTACGAGTAGTTACAAAAAATTAGTATTTCTACGATAGCATAATGTTATCAGTAATATCGCGTATTGAAATTAAAATAAAAAAATATAGAACCAATCATAATACAATTTATGTAAAAAATAATGCGTAGTTGCTGCTAAAAAAGAGAACAAAAGCAAAATCCGCTGGTACATGGCATATTTTCGTACTTAGTCATTACGCAACATCGAAATGCAACAGCAATAAAACAAAACAGCATCCCTTTGATGTGGTGCCATTTAAAGCGTCGTGCACCTCACCCTCTCGTAAACTCTGACCGCATATTTATGCTATTTCCATTTTGTATATTTGTAAACCTAATTCAAAACGAAAAGGGAGTTTAGTCTCCGTTTTGAGGAATATCTCGTAGAACACATGTTGGGTCTGTATAGTCTAAACAAACGGCGACACGCTCAATTTTCCATTATGCACATCTGGACCGTTTTTTAGAGGTTAGGTATGCAATCAATATTTCCTTTTGAATAATATAATATACGACCACACGCAAAACAATGCACAATGGCCCCTTTGGATTATAAAAATAGTTGACTCCTAATTCTTAGAAAATAAAGTGAGAATTTTGATAGCTTAATTGGTCTTTAAGTGTCTCGAGTTTGAAAGTTATCATAATCAAACACCAGCTATAGAATATGAATAACGAGGATATTTCACACAAGATGTTAAAACTACGTTATTCTAATGAGTTCTACATAATAATTGCGTACAAACGACAAACGAAAAATCTAAAAGATCCGTTCTGGGTACAATCATTGATTAGAACTTAGGTGAATAATTTTTTGAAAATTAAAATATCGTAATACCGAAACAGATACACAAGATCACACACAACAAATAAAATAGTTCTTTTGCACTATGAAAGCTAAAATACAAACCACATACTTAAATATGTAACAAATATAATGTAAAGGCCCATATAAATGGATCCGTAAAGATTAAACGTTTGTGAAAAATATACTGATCAATAGGACATATTATTACTGTGATGTTAACGTTATCTTCATTCTAAAACAATCAACTTCTAAACAATATAAATCACCAGTCTTCAGAATGGGATCATTTCATAACGAAGAAAATATGAATACACGATATACCGGCAATATCAATACACTCTTAAGGACTCAAATTTTTTAAATATTATATGTTCAGATTGTTCAGTATAATAATGTTTGTAGTCGAAGCATGAACACTTAAAACTGCCATTGGTTAAAAGCCTTTGAAATAAGGACTTTAACCACAATGTCACAAACACAGAAGTAGAATATTAACTAAATAAAGAAACATAAATCAATAAAACAAAATTGGAATACTTCGGACATATATTGTGTAGCACAAAACACCAAGCAATGCAGCTTAATATTTAGGGTAACACTGATCTCACACGTAAAGGAGAAGGAATTCATATGACACTGGAAGTGCTGTAGATCTCAGCATAAGAGAAATTAAATGCAGTTTTTCAAAAACTATTTTTAAGGTTTATTGCAAGCATGTCAAAACTTTTATTTCAGCTATGGAAATAAAAACGCCAAAATAAACATATTTAAACTAGAATTGTGGTTCATTCTTAGTACAAACAGTAAATTGGTTTAACTGAATCATTAAAGTCTGGCATTAAGTTAAATATCATTAAGCTCAAGAAAATTTTTTTAGCTTCCGTATCAAAATTTCATAATTCTATTTTTATACGAATATTTAGCTAAAAGAGTAGCAGGTAGTACTCTTCTGCAGACCCAGTAGAGGCAGATAGAGAGACACTTAAGGGCTTGAAAACGGTGCCATATACTACCTCCTGTTTATTACCTACACTCCATTTGCCAGATCCAAACAAGGACCATTTGTCATTCTAGAACCTACTCGCCAAAATGCATCGCCAGCGTGCCAAAACCCTCACAACTAAGTGGGATATGTCACAAAATAAAAAGCAATTACCCCAGGTGAATAGGGCGATGATAATACATCAGTCTATCTCGCGGATTCTGGTGGAGAAAAACTCGTGACATAAAGTCCACTTCTTCGTCTTCTGAATGTGCCTATCCATCACGAATGTTGGCAATCATCATGACAATCTTTATATTATCTGCAGCCACGCGCAAAAATTGCACAGATGTTGTATTGAACAGCTATTGAACAGCTTCTGTTACATCAACCGGTACTTCTCTAGTTCTCTTCTCTAGTGATTCTTTCTGGACCCCGCTTTTCAAATATTTTTCATTGCATCTCTGGAATAAGACTTGTATTGAGAACAAAGCGTCTCTCGTACCAACAGCATATATAAACCCGAACTGGCTGGGGAAAATTTGATTTTCACACAACTTGTAAATTCTCTTACGGATTATCTTTAGGGACAATTTTAGAAAATAACTCGTGAGGTTTATCATACCGTATTCGTTGCATTTTTTTGGCTACTATTGCACTGGACAGTGCAATAAATTCAGACTTCTGCCATTCTGTTGGTATGTCTCCAGAGTTGTAGATATTGTTAAGTATGTCTGTGATTATTGCGATTTATTCGTTTCCATGTAGGTCTCCTTGTATATTATCGGGGCCTGCTGCTTGGCTGTCGTTTAACTGTGTTAGTGCAAAATAAAGTTCCTGTTGTAATATTCTTGGTCCATCATTTATCTCTTTTTCTAGATCAAATATATTATCTCTTGGTACTCAAACAGTTTTTCTAGGCATTCTTTCTACGTTCTTATTTCAGTTCTGTTTTTCAGTATCAGCATCAGTTAGATTTCCTTTCTGTCTCCGTCTTAGTCCACTTGTAAGTTCTTTAACTTTCCTATTTACATTGTGACTATCGTACTTTGACTGTAAAATCTAAATTTCTTCGCATCTTTTCATTGCTTTTTTTTCTTTCGCTTCTCTGATTTTCCTTCTTACTGGTATATTTATCGTTTTATATTTGTCTGGGTCATTTTTGGCTTTTCTTCTTTCGTCCATTAGTTTCACAATCTTATCTGTCATCCATGATTTTTTCAATTTATCTGTCTTTAAATGTTTATCCTTTACATTTTAAAATATTTCTGTAATCTGTTTAATCGTTTGTTTTTTATTCGATTCGTCTCTAGTTACAGTGACTTGCTCCTTTAACGTGGCTTGGACCATCATTTTCGTATTAAGGTTTTGAGTTTAACTTGGAATACTTCTAGCGGTGGAACATGGTCCGTCTCCATTTCTTCTCCAGGATAAGTGTTAAGAGATACATTGTATGCAAAATGGAAAGTTTAATAGCGCTTTATACCACGTTAGGAGTCTATCTTTGTAGAGAAATTACTAGAACTCCAAGAAGTACAAAAATCCCTAATTGAGAGATTATCGGAATTAGCTAAATCAGAAAACGAAGTGAACTCAATAGGTGATGAAACAACTCCATAGGTGATGTGGGCTTCTTAAAAAATTAAAAATATGCTCCAGGTATAAGAAATTCAAGCGTTTCCAAGTGCGTAGCGTACTTAATACTCCGCCTAAACACCAAACAGAATAAAAACGATCCAAGTATATGGTACATCACATCTGCAACTGTTAAAGAAGAAATATATTTATTTTATGAGGGCATCAGCACATCTCTTGCAGTTACTGGACGCCATCAAACTTTCTCAAAGCTTTAAATAAACTGGTTGAAGTTGAGGAAGTAATCGACCCATTTGGTATAGGAGTCAGAAACGATAGATAAATATGTATCACTATTAATAAATATTTTTTTACAGAAAAAAAAAAAGAGAAGTTCGATTTTAAATAAGCCCCCGATGGGTGTATCATCCGAAGATGATCCGACGGAACAAAAATACTAAATAGATCCCTTAACAACAAATCCAACTACGCAGACTCCGTTACAGTTATTTGAAAGAAATTTATATAACCAGCTTGATATTACAACTCTAAATACCACCAAATAAGCGGAAAATAACACTACAACGAAATAACAAAAATAACAGAAAAGACCTAAAACAGACTAGAACACTATCAGACAAAGAAAGAAGGTTAAAGACATAGTGAAACATGTAATTATAATGAAATGGAGATGGGCAGGTCATGTGGCGAGAACATGGACTAGAAGAATATTAGAATGTCCACCACGAGCAGATAAACGTAGCATAGGTCGACCTCCAACGCGTTGGAGTAATGACGGAAAAATAATTGCTGAGATATGATGATGACATTCTAGAACCAAGAGGTATAAAGAAGCTTGGAGGAGGCCAATGTTCCACAATGGACAGTAATGGCTACATGATACTTGAATGTATCGTTTACAACATTTATAGAAATTTCAAAATAGTCCATATTTTTAGTTTATAAAATGTATCTATATAATCTTCATTTTCTAAATTAATTTTAAAAATTATTATCCAACCATTCAATAAAAGAAGTGTCAAAATTGAGCCATAACAATTTAATGCACTAACGATATAATTAAGAAATAAAATGAATGTTGACGTTAATAATAATAACCATAAATCCATAAAGGCCTTTTGAAAAGCTGTCACATCTTTTAACCGCTATAATATTTATCTTTAATCCTAAATATAAATTAAATCGACAGACCATCAGCTAATTTAAATTGCCCCATAAAACCATTATTCTCTGTTTACTCACACTTTTATGAGGTCGTTAATATTTGGACGATTATTGAGTTATTGACATATTCACCAGAGAGAGTATTGAATTGTTAAATGGACACTACTTTTATTCGATACTGTTTGAATATTGCAAAAAAAATACTTGTTATATGAACTTTTAAAATTAACCTTTTGTTACGATTTTACTATCTTTATTTACAGAATTTTAATTCATTAAAAATGATCTAACACGTAGTTTTAATTTTTAATTTATTATTTACTTACACATATTTATTTTACACTTAAAACTATATAATTTATTTACAACATTTATTACAACTTGGGATATGCAGATGACACTTTAATAATAGCGGCAAATCAAGAAGAAATGGAAGACATAATGAGACGTCTGGAGGAAAGAAACATATGGACTACAGCTTAATAGGAGTAAGACAAAGATCATGATAGTAGACAGAGCTCGGAATAATCTTCAACACATTAAAGAAATTGGGGGCTTTGAAGTAGTAAATAGTTTCATATACCTGGGGTCCCTAATAAATGACGGAGGGTGTGACAGAGAGATACGTAGAAGACTATTGCTAGAATAGCTATGATGAAACTAGTAGCAATTTAGAAAAATTCTAGCATAACAATACACACAAAACTAAGGCTGGTAAGGGCGCTCATTTTTCCCATAGCGACATATGCATCCGAAACGTGTACCTTAAAGAAAGTGGATAAAAATAAACTGGACGCTTTTGAAATGTGGGTATACCGCCGCATGTTGAGAATATCTTGGATTGATCATCGCACTAACGTATCGATATTAGAACAACTTAAAGTAAAGGATAGATTGCTTAAACAAATACAACAGAGATATTTGCAGTATTTTGGACACATTGCTAGAAGAACAGGTAAGATGGAAAAACTGATAGTCGAGGGTAGAGTAGAAGGAAAGAGACCTAGGGGAAGATTTCAGAGAAGGATGGAGAGAAGTCGTGCAAAAACTGTAAAGGCCTGATGGTGTCACCACATCCCAAAAGGGATTAGGACTGAGGAGGAGGAGGATTACAATTTATATTCCCGACATTACGCGTGTTACCTACACTTCAAAACTCGATTTGATATTCATTTTAGACTGCATCTTACAAATTACATTTTGCGTATTTATAACATATTAACTCTTTCTCTAACTTCATCGAAGCCGGCCCCTGCTTCTAGAAATTTCTTTAGACACGAGAGCGTCAGGTACAGAATTCTCGAACACTCGGTATAAACATCGACCGTAGAAGCTGATTTATTTGGTGGTCAGGGCCAGCGTTACACTTTGCTATTTAATTTTCAGAAAAGGTAGAAATCGATGTTTTAATATTTCATTACACAATTATACATAATCTCAAGAGGAACTAGAAACCAACTTAAGACCAAGAAAAGATAACTGAAGATAACCATACAACGGACAAACAGAGATGAAGAAAAATAAGACATAAAAATAATAAACCTCATGAGGAGGCACGCCGTTTAAATAATGGTAAAAGTAAAATTATTGAGTTTAATTTATTGAATTCAAAAATATTTTTAAACATCTTAATATCAGTTATTGGTGCGACGAGGACATTAATTAAGAATGTACTAACTATGCCGGCTTTCCTAAGAGTTTCTTTTTATTTTTTTAGGATATCGTGTGTGTATTTAAATTCCAGTGAATATGGAGTTAGTTAGACTTTGTTAAGGCTTTATCATAGTCCACAAAACACAGACTCATGGTAACGTTATATTCTCTAGATTTTTCTATGACTCACAAGAGTTCATATGAACCACAAGAAGAATGATCGATTAATGTAGTGGACAAAAAACCGTAAAAGAAAACATCTTTAATATAATTTTTTATTTTGCCGTTAGAGCACAATTCTGACCATTCTCTCTTGTCAGTTTCCTTAAAAAAAGTTGTAGTATTTTCAAATTTCGTTTTGTATAAAGGTTTAATTCACGTATTTCAAATTCCAATATGTGTATGGTTTTACTCTAATTAAAACAAATCTGAAGAGAAAAACACCTTAAGTGCCTCTTGAAATAGATTAAGCAACCAAATGTTTATTTCGTAAAATTGTAGATTCTAATAAACATGACTAAATTATTTGTTTGCATTGAAAACTGTCTGTTGGGTGCTTTTGAGGTCCAAGGTTGTGTGAATTAGATCGCGGAGACGAATTTTTTTAATTATTCCCAAATGAGATTTTTGAGGAATCAGGTTAAATTAATCGGCGTACTGCTTCTATCGGCATTTCGCATATGGGCGATTGATTATTGTTTGAGTGTCTGGAGACATCTTTGGAGAACAATTGTATCTTTAGACAGTAGTGGTAGTAACAGTATCCAGTCAATAAAATAGTATAAGGTAAATCTCAAGTAAACATTAACTTAGTGCAGAATAGGTCATCTTTAATTGCAGTAGGTACAGTTAAACCAGCCCACAAGTCACTGTAAGCGTTTACCATTTTTAATGTATACTGCAACAGCAGACAATAACTATCCTGAATATTTCAATGGTGCTTATCTACGAAGGAAGAAAAATACCGGTTTTCTTTTATATTCTTTCTCATGTACTGAACATTGCATGTACTTGATTATTAGAGTCATTGCAATGTTAGTGTTTTTTTTAATGTTTATGTGCCCGTAATTTCTTGCACGTTTTAATCAATATTATTTTTTTTATGCAACACAAAATTTTGTGTGCCGATTTTATGAAGCGAGAAAACTACATAATATCGTCATATTATGACCCAGGTAAATTTTAAATTTTCATATAACATTCATTTTTTTATAACATTCAATATTAAGATCATTTTTGAATATTGTTGTCAGTTTATCGAGAGAAATTAATATTTAACATTTTATAACGATGTAAACAAGTATTAAATTATAATGGACATTTTCGTCCATGTGTTTCAGATAATAATAAATATAGCTTCTATGTAACAACATAGTATTTTTGATTTTTCTAACAATCTTTTTTCTTGGACCATATATAAATAGTTGCTAACAGGTTTGTTGAACGAACACACAAGGTAGATGTGATTGTTTCTTGTTACTTGCTTATATTGTATTTTGGTTTTGAGTTTTCTTTGTCACTCGAAGAAAAGACAAAGTGGCGCCATTTTTTCTTTTTATTTGCTTTAATTTTTTTAATTTTCTTTCAGCTGGTAGGATTCATTGTCCATATTCTGTCTGACACAAAGTATCCCTTAGTATCTACCGTTTCCAATAAGCAATTTGTCGACTGTTATCCCAAAGCTCGTCGTTGTGTTCCTCAAAATATCTGAGTGCCGGCAGCAAAGTTTCAGTACAAAACTTTTCCTTAATTTTTATGTTATAAAAAGTTGTACCCAATTTTTGGGCGTTCCTGTCTTCCCTATCAGGCCAGTCACCGTTACAATGTAATTCTAGAAACCATAAAATAACTAAATAAATTAAATGTATATACTTATATCTAGATAACTAGACAGCCTAAAATTAACCAACATAAATTATTACAAAAAAAAATAGTTCTAATAAATTTTATCAAACCAATTTAACATAGCATACCAATTCGGCTGGCTTTATATTTTGAGTTATATTTGATATAGTTACATTGTCGTCATAATCGATTATACATTTTGGTTTTATTGACTGAGCTAATTTTATGGCTTTATCAAAGACAGCTTGATTTTTACGATGAGATTTAATCGATATGAAATACAGAATATAAACCAACGAATTGTTATTGGTTGTAAAACAGATCATAAATTTGTCTAGGACTATATAAATTCCGAGCGGTCGAAATAGCTTTTTGTACTCACGCCTTCTCAATCAACAATATATATATATATATATATATATATATATATATATATATATATATATATATATATATATATATATATATATATATATATATATATATATATATATATATTTTTAGGAGATACTATTTTAAAGCAGTAAAGTCTTATTTATTAATGTGTAGTGACTGTTTTGTGTTATGATCTGATAAACAGCCGAAGAATTTATTGATTTCAGCTACTGGTGTTCTGTGACCTATATCAAGACATTTTTTTTTCCGAAGCCGGTCGTACTTCAACAAATTGACTTAGTGTACATATACCAAAGCATGAAAACATATTGCTTTTTCCATTTATCCACACAGACCAAAAATGATTATAATATGTAGAAAATAAGCTTAGGTTGGAGACTGAAGAATACCATAATTTGGAATTTCTTTGGAGAAGATAATAATACGGCATTTTTGCTGAGACATCCTTTCGAGAATGTTCTGGCACCAATTGCAACTTTAACCCGGTTTCAAGTAGCTTGTGTCGATACCCACTAGCTCAGGGGGACTAACAGAGTCACGTGCCCTCCAAAGCACGTTGAACGGTTCATATTAGAAATGAAAATGTCGTTGTTGGTGCCGAGAATGGCTTAGAATGCCAGTATCTTGCCTCTGAGCTACGGCCGTCCACTTTGAAGAAGATTATTAACGTAGATAAGTTGTATAATTAAATATTAACGCTCAATACTAACGTGGTTAACGTGGCTTAATATAACAGATCCATTAGTCATTAGCGACATAATAATAAAGAGGAAGGAACGAGGAAGATTATCTTAGCACGAAAGCCTGTGTTCAGCAAGGAAAGTCTTGGAATCGAATTAAAAAAAAAATAATATAATGGGGTGCTAGTTTTACTGACTGCAAGCGTCAATGGGCGCGGGTGTCTTGTTCGTGGCTTATGCCGATAATCTAACGATTGTGGCTCTTATTAAAACAACGGTGAATTGAATTCAAAAGGCAAACTACGTTATTGAGTAGATTTGTATGTGAATAAAAGAAAACTGATTGGATCTGACACAAAAATAAAAGGTATGTAAGAAGGTAAAAGTTTACAGAGTGTGTTTTACTTTGAACTCAATATGACTCTAAACATTACTAGATCTGCTTCTGCTAAAATTATTAAGAGGGCAGGTGCATTACAGTGTATTCCTGGATGGAAAAAATTTGGGAATCAACGCAATTGCGGAGAGACTACTTTAGTTGGTATACATTTAAATAAAGTGTATGTATGAATATACATTTTTAGCTGAATACGAACCTTAGGATGATTGTGTACTAAACTAATGATAAATATAGAACAAGTGTTAGGAGACAACACTAGTCGGTAGGTACTTATATAGAGTAAAGGCGTGGAAGGTGGTTTATAACATCGAGTACGTCTCCAAAATTAGAGAGATTCAGAGAAAGGCACTTCTCGGGTGGGGTGGCCGTTTTGCATGGATCCCTATACATCTGACGGCTCAGAAACACACTGACAATTGGAGATAAAAGGGAAAGTATGGAAGAGGAAAAAATGAGAGAAAGTAATGGATGAGAGTAGACAGAAACAGATGGTAGGGGTAAGAGACTGATTGGACTCGGCGTCTTATCAGTAACCTCAAGATACCATATCATCACTAATGTGGCCTTAATACAGGGAGGTAAATTATCATTTAACTCAGACTGTAGCAATTATTTAATTTATTTAATTGATTTTAAACAATATTACAGTTTCATATAGTTTTATACACTTTCTCTCTTGCATAATGAATAATTAAATGAAACCTTTGTTTCATCATCAACATCAACCTATATGTGTCCACTGCTGGACATGGGTCTCCCTCAGTTTTTACCACGTATCTCTGTCTTGTGTGGTCCAGTTACTGCTAACACGCTTCAGGTCGTCAGTCGTCAGTACCGCTACACAACCCTCTGTCACGCGAATCTTATTCAATATCTGTTTTGTGAGTGTGAATGTTTCCGCTCGATAAGTGAGTATAGTTAACACACATTGGTCAAAGTTTTTTCATTTGAGGCATATGGGTAGGTCCGATTTAGAGACATAGTTTAATTTATCAAACGCTTACCAGACTAATCCTATGCGATTTGGGAGCTCAGATGTCTGGTTATCTCTGCCCAACCGAACTTCATGTCCTAGGTACTTATAACTTTGTTTTACTTTGGATTAAACTTAGTTTATAACCAATGGTATAATAACATATATCTAAATAAAAGCGTCCTCTGACGTTAAGGTGCAGCAAACTTGGCGAGTACATGAATTCTTTACTAAATCATTGTTGAGTATTATTTTTACTTCTTACTTTACTTTCTACTAAAAGAAGAGTAACTTCTTTTTATGACTATTTCATTAAATTAATATTTATTTCATCTCAAAGTTTATGTGTGTATTTTGTGCAACATACAAACCTTTATATAAACGGAGAGTGAAGAGATGTCTACTAAATGTTTATATGTGCAGTTGAACAGATGTGAAGATCTCTTCAGAGACTGCAGAGTTGCTAATTTCCTTACGCCTTGATTAATATCGAGTTCGATCGAGAATTTCGAATAGTACTAATTCTGTCGTCATTTATTTTTTTCTGTCGTCTTTTCCTACTAGTTTAACATCAGATGTTTCGATTATACACTATACTTGATTCGTTAGTTTAATTTAAATAACAATAAGGTATTCAGATGAAGGTATTTGGAAAGGTGGAGGATATTTTTACGTCAAAGATTCTAATGTGTTGAAAAGAAAAGTATCTAATCAGTGCATTCTACCAGTGATAAGCTATGGTGCAGAAACCTAAACTCACAAGAACAACAGTGAGTAAACTGCAAATTGCGGAAAGAGCAATGGAGCGAATAATGTTAGGTGTTTCTTTGCGTGATATAATACTAATGTTACTATATATACGCAGAAGATTGGGAGTAGCAGACGCTACTGAAAAAATAACAACACTAAAATGGAACTGGGCTGCTCATGTAGAACAGTACTTGACGATCGGTGGACAAAAACATTTTTGGAATGGAGACCCCGAATACAAGCTAACAGAAATAGAGGTCGACTCCCAACGAGATGGAGCAAGGATCTAAAAAGAGTGACTACAAATTGGATCCAGATAGCGCAAAATCCGACTAAGTGCCTGCATGCGAAAGGCCTGTGTCCAGCCGTGGACGTTGGAGGTTAGCTGCTAAACATATTCAGAGAGTCCGTATGGAGCCTATGAAAATTTGCAAAGAGGAGATTAATTTGTGTGTGTAAATCACCAAGAAGGATATTAAGATACTACTAGATGGACTTAAGTGAGAAGATCCTACTAAAGGTTCTGGTTTAATTGATGATCCGTGGTAAGAAGATTGTAACTTCGTGAATTTTTTATTTGCAATAATGACTGAATGAAAGAGAAAGATAAACCGGAGAGGCAACAGAAGAACGTAGCGAGAATAATATAGTAATAGAGCAGAAAGGTAAATACGGTAGGGATGGATGACGAAGTGTAGAATTCAGGATGAGGTATTACCGCACTAGTTTCTCACCATACTGAAAATGAAATTGTTTCACCAGTGTACCGGATAATACAATTATCATTCCATATAGAAAGTTATCGAGTAAGATATGCCAGCAATTGGAATTAAAAAGTTCTTCATGGAGAAAAAATACATCAATCGTTTTCAAATATTGTTTATGGCATATAATGTGGCTAAACGTTTTGTGCTAATATGAAAGTCCCCAACAGCTGTGTTTATGACTTCATTTGAAAGCTAATGTTCATATACTATCATAGCATCTGTCATTTTGATACTATATTGCTTTACTTCCGACAGGTTGTAAGATCTCAGTTGTTTCTAGGATTCGATTTATGTGCCCTGTCCCTTTCAGTAGATATCTCAAAAGGATTAGCAGAAAGGATTAACAGAGCGCTTATATATTCTTTTGAATAAATGAGTTCCTCTTTAAATCCAATATTATTAAATTATGTTTTAGAACTCGTGGTACAAAATTACATACACCATTATCTATACATAAAGTATAATGTATATAATACAACGGTTTTTTAACAGTCGCCAGTAGTTTCATAGTAAAATAAAATAATATCGAAAAATTTTAGAATAAAATCACATTCAATATATAAACGTACTAACGACATATACGGCGCCTAAGAGGATAAAAATAGCCGATAATAAAAGTTATAGCCATTACTTTGAACTTTTGAACGTGATTGACAATCTAAATAGAAACACCAAAAGTCCCTTGGATATGTAATAGGATGAGTAACAAACGACTTTTTAAAAACTTTTTAGGTATTTTCTCTACGCAATTTTTCATGATATGGAATATTTCTTCAGGAACACTAAACATCAATTAGTCCCCAATGTTTCTATTTTTTTTATTTTGTATTATATAAAATCGTTCTTGTAAATCATGAAAAAGAATAATCAAAATTAAATAAAATAAATAATTATCAGAAAAATTTTTAGATACACACAGGAAAATATTTTTGGACAAATATCTCTGGGAAAAATATTTTCTTTTAAAAGTGTCTATCTTCTTATGATATTAACAACCACGTTTACCTAATTTATTCTATTCACTCCTGTTCGAAATAGATCAGATGATGTTAGTCTATTCCAGTCCATTTTATAAGATTGGCAAGTTTGGATATACGCCTACGTTCAAAAGCATTCTTGGCCTCAATTTTGCCTTGTAGGTTTACTCTAAACACTTAAATTAATTGCAGAAGGCGGTATTCATCACTGCGCATAATTTGGCCAAAATAAGATAATTTTTTGTCTTTTCTGAGCATCTGAAGAATGGTAAGTGTTCAATACGTTAATATTAATTTGTTTGCCGTTTTTGAACCTCACGAGAATGTCCATTTTAGTTCTATGGTGTATATGAGTACATATGAGACTCGTAACGTGCTTGCATCGGTAGAACCGCATTTCGAATGCCTCTAAGCATTTGTTGACATCTCTAAAACTCCAACTTTTTATTTTATTGCATTAAGTTATTTTTAGTAATATTTAAAAGCAGATAAATATTTTCATATCATGCAAAGTGAGAAGAAAGAAACATTTAATCTACATATAAATATAAACATGAGTATCCAAAATAACAGAACGAATATGACAGTATATAAAAAAAATGATAAAAATTGGTAATCTTTCTATTTAATTCTTACACTTCTTTAATTTTGCAATAGTAGGAACATTGATTACTTTAAAAATGCAATAAATATCTTCTAAACCCCAATGAAACAGATTAATTAATATATTCTTGTTTGTTTGCTTTTCAACTTGTATCTTTTATTTTATATGTAACTTGTATTTAAATGAGCATACTGTAGAATCATTAAGACATTAGATATCTCGAAATATTGGCAGATAATGTCAAGACTTTCAATACCTTCTAGATATCTTAAGACGCCTTTAGAAGAAAAATACTTTATTGATTAAAATGCTTGTGCAGTGTACTTAATCTTAGCCAAGTAGACCTATAGCGAAAGATATAGTGAGAGTCTTCATTTTATATTTAAGATGAAGCCGTATTTAAGATTATAGTTTAACTTGATGCATAAAACGGTAACGATAAAATAACTACGATAAAATATATCTATAAAACCCACTATGAAACAAAATACCAATATCCCTCTAGCAAAACCGAACTGCAACATTTAATTTAAAAATATATTTTAGCTCGTAAAATATTTGGGTTGAGGAAATAAAATTGCATGTCTCGAACGCAGTAATATAGAACATAAATTCTTCATGAAACTTTACTCAGCACTGATAGCAGCTTGGGACGTGTAACAGATATGTGCAATAGAAAATTGCATATGTAACTTAGAAGTAGTGTTATACACAGGAAAAGTTTTAGACAAAGTGAATTTATATCGAGTACTTTTTCTCCTTTGAGGGTTTTGTGAGTACGTAGCAAATGCATATTGTTAAAGTTAGGGAAGTATATTTTATTTATTTAGCTGTAAGTGATGTGTGCATACGTAGGTATATGTGTATCCAAAATAAAATATTACTTAGGGAAATATTAATGTCACAGTAATATATAACTATATATATATATATATATATATATATATATATATATATATATATATATATATATGTATATATATATATATATATATATGTATATATATATATATATATATATATATATATATGTTATGTTTCTTCTTTCCCAACCAAAGAAAAATAAATAAAAAAATCCATCGAAATAAAATTTTAAGATATCAATATAAACAAATTGTATATAGTAATTTAAGATAAGATTTAGTGTAGATAAGAATAGAAATTTGTTTGGCAATTTTTCCGTTTCAAACAAAATTATCAAAAAACCTTTGTTTAGAATTAGAAGACATTTTACCTGTAAGTTAATCTTTTCATTGTTTGTATAATCGAGTATTAAATGACCATATTCTAATCTTTTGAAATATGTATAAATTGTGTATTGACAAAACCAATTTTAAAGTAAGTTATTTAGTTTTTATCTGAAGGCGAAATTAGGCTTTTCTAAAATCATGGTAAACACAATTTGAGCTTTTGATTAGACGGTCGTTTTTAAATGGGAATTTGTGAGCGGATCATGAGAACCGGAGAAGTCAGTTATAATTTGGTCATCGAAGGAAACAGTCGTTTGTCTCAAGATAGGGTGTGGTTCGTGAGTTGGATACCGGCATTGTGAAAAGAATTGAATAGTTTTGCAAAAGGAAATAGCAAGTAGATTGAAAGAGGTCCCTGTATCTACCGTTGGCATTTTGTGAAGATTTGTGAAAGTAGTTTTACGGCATCAAGTTGACAAAAGGAGGTCCTTGTGTCATTAATAAGTAGTTGAGTTTTTGGAGAAGTGCATCAGGTGTTTTTGGTTAGTGCAGCAGGTTTGCAGAGACGTTAGGAAGGAGCCTAGGTGCCAAAAAGGAGAGATCACATCGTTGAGGAGACTGGATTTTTCTGGGTGTGTTCCAACATACAACTCAATAAGAAAATAAGCTGTAAGTGTTTTGTACAATTGAATTTTATATCTGTGAAGGATCGGTTTGACATCATGGTCATTAGCATTCAAATTTAAGAACTGAGGTTTTGTTAGGCTAATAAAAAGTTTAAAGTTTTGTTGTTTTCTTGTTTCAAGTAAAGAAAAATTTAAGTAAAATTGGTTTTCACTTAATATAAATGTATGTAGATTTAAAATCTTATTATTATAAAAATTTGAGTTATTTTGTTGTATGCTGATTGACAAGATAACGACAGTATTTGATAATTGTTTTATTCGTTCATATAAAATAAAGAAACGTAAATTTTTGTAATAATATAATATTTTTTTTTATTCTTATCCTTCTTCTCTATCCCGATAAAAGACAACTAGAAAATCTTTGAATCCATCGAACACAGGTAATATAAGGAGTTTTATTGGCTCAATAAACTAAGATTAAAGTCAAAATAAACAATCATAACAATATATATAAATATATATATATATATATATATATATATATATATATATATATATATATATATAAAGAAGTAAACGTTAAATAGTGGGTTTGCAGCAATAAAAATGAAATGTGTACTCTTTTAAATTTTTATTCCAAGCTTTCGGACATTGGTTATGTCCTTCATCAGGGAGCTACAAATGTGATTAAGAAATTTTTGGTGTTGGTATAATTAATTAAAAATTGTTTCTACTTACAAACTTAACGAGGTTGTATCAACAAAGATCTATTATAATATTGATAAAATTTTTCATGGTCTCTCATCTATTTTAATATATGAAAAAACTATTTTTATGTTTAAAATTTTAAAAAAATTACTGTAAATACAAAAACACTTAATTATTCTAAATAAATACGTGACATTATTTTGACAAAATTCTTTTAAATGTCAATTGATAAATTGTTGTTTGTGTTATTATTACACTTATCTAGTAGTAACAAATAGGAGAACATTTCATTTAGATGGCCAATATCCGTTTTATGATTCATTGTATTATTATTTTGGCAAATGTAGGCCATTTCAAGAAAAAGTCTTTTGGTGATGTTACTTTCCTGTTCTACTACTTTGATGTTATTATAATCTATCTGATGTCCATTTTTAAATACATGTTCACCCAATGCAGTTTTTTCAGGATGCAGTCTATTATCTGACTTGTGGGATGTAATGCGATCTTTAAGGCATCTTGATGTTTGACCATAGTATACTTGTTCACATGATCCGCACGGTATACAGTAAACAACATCTGTTAAAGACAAGAGTGCGGATTGGTCTTTAAGTTTAGAAAAAACTTTGTTAACTGTTAGTACCGTTTTATGTGTAATTTTGATATTATTAATTGATGAAAAAATTCTACTTAGTTTCTGTCCAATGTCTTTAATGTATGGAAGAGATACATATCTAGTTGTAGTTTGTTGTGGTAAAGGATCTACAGGTCCAATTCTATCTTGTGATACAGACAGATTTTCTTCGTTTCTTAAATGACTAGTTAAATTTTGTGGAGTGTTAAATAAAATTTTCTTTAGTAGTATACTTGGGTATGAGTTTTCAATGAATAGGTTATAAAGGATTTTTAGATTTTTTGTATGGAAAGCGGTATCGCTGATTTTAAGGACACGATTTTTCATTTCTTTAACTAAATTCAGTTTCATCGAATATTTATGGTATGACCAATAATTTAAATATCTGCCTGAACTAAGAGGTTTTCTATACCAATCAACCAGTAAATGGGTACCTTTTCGTATTAATTTGGTATCTAAAAAAGGTACTGAACCTGTAGTATCTTCACATTCTAATGTGAATTGAATGTAGGGGTTGTAACTATTGAAATACCAAAGTATATCATTTATCCCTGTGTTTGGTAATGCTAATATTATGTCATCAACATATTTTTTTATAAAATGTAATTTATAAGGTAGGACAAGGATGATGGTGTCTAGTATGTGGTCCATTACATAACAGGAAATTATTGGTGATATAGGGTTGCCCATAGGTGTACCAAAAGTTTGTTTGTAAAATTTGTTGTTAAATGAAAAATAATTGTTTTCGAACAGAAAAGTTAACAGTTTGAAAAATGTGTCCATATCAATGTTACAATGTTGAGCAATAATCTCCCATTTATTACTAATGGCAAGTGTACATATATCTAGATAAACATTGCTAAATAAGGATACTACATCTAGGCTTGCAATCACGTAGCCTTCTGGCAACTGTATGTTATTAAATAATTGATTAACTTGAAATGAGTCTTTAATATAGTATTCATTATCACAATTATATGCATTCGTTAAAATATCTGTTAAGTAGTTAGCAATGTTTTCTGTAGGTGTGCTAATAGAGGCTAAAATGGGTCTAACAGATAATGGGGTTTTATGTACCTTTGGTAGACAATAAAACTTTCCAGATATACCTTTATAGTTAGATAATTTCTTTTTTGTAGCCTCATCTATTTTTTGATTGTCAAACAACGATTTTACTACTTTATTACATTTTTGTTTAATTGATGAAGTTGGATCATTATTTAATGTGGTATATGATGTATCATTTTATCATAAAGCCAATTCAAAACCTCTTATATGGACAAGACATCCATAATACACATGAAAAACAATTCAGGTTAGGAAATAAACTTTTAAATTCAGAAATTTGTAATAATCACAAATTAATAAAAAAGTTAGAGTCATTAAACAGTTCATTCAAATTGGAAATTTCGAACTTAACAAATAGTGACATTTTTGATCATTTTTATAGTTCTCAACTTAGAACCTATAACAGAACTTTTCATAAGACGAAAGAAAAAAATCTTAAAAAATTTAATAAATTATTAAATAAAGAACTAGATTCTAAACTTAAAACTAATCCTAGATGGATTAAAAATCTTTCTGATGTTAATATACCAGATGATATTATGAAATTTCTGTCTCTAGGTCCTAAGTTTAGTATTCAACCACAAATTGGTAAAGATATCTCTATAAAAAGAATTTTAGCAGACATTGATAATATTCTTGTAAATGTATCTGATAAAGACACTAAAACTATCCTTACAGCAAGATCAGTAAATATTTTAACGAATTCAGTTAACAATTCCAAATTTAATAACTCAATATTTAATCTTTTATTAATAAAAACTAAAAAATTCTTAAAACAAAATCCCAATTTGATAGTCACAAGATCAGATAAAGGAAACATCACTGTTATTTTGGAAAAACAAAAGTATTTAGATCTTTCTGTTGATATAATAGAAAATGATACATCATATACCACATTAAATAATGATCCAACTTCATCAATTAAACAAAAATGTAATAAAGTAGTAAAATCGTTGTTTGACAATCAAAAAATAGATGAGGCTACAAAAAAGAAATTATCTAACTATAAAGGTATATCTGGAAAGTTTTATTGTCTACCAAAGGTACATAAAACCCCATTATCTGTTAGACCCATTTTAGCCTCTATTAGCACACCTACAGAAAACATTGCTAACTACTTAACAGATATTTTAACGAATGCATATAATTGTGATAATGAATACTATATTAAAGACTCATTTCAAGTTAATCAATTATTTAATAACATACAGTTGCCAGAAGGCTACGTGATTGCAAGCCTAGATGTAGTATCCTTATTTAGCAATGTTTATCTAGATATATGTACACTTGCCATTAGTAATAAATGGGAGATTATTGCTCAACATTGTAACATTGATATGGACACATTTTTCAAACTGTTAACTTTTCTGTTCGAAAACAATTATTTTTCATTTAACAACAAATTTTACAAACAAACTTTTGGTACACCTATGGGCAACCCTATATCACCAATAATTTCCTGTTATGTAATGGACCACATACTAGACACCATCATCCTTGTCCTACCTTATAAATTACATTTTATAAAAAAATATGTTGATGACATAATATTAGCATTACCAAACACAGGGATAAATGATATACTTTGGTATTTCAATAGTTACAACCCCTACATTCAATTCACATTAGAATGTGAAGATACTACAGGTTCAGTACCTTTTTTAGATACCAAATTAATACGAAAAGGTACCCATTTACTGGTTGATTGGTATAGAAAACCTCTTAGTTCAGGCAGATATTTAAATTATTGGTCATACCATAAATATTCGATGAAACTGAATTTAGTTAAAGAAATGAAAAATCGTGTCCTTAAAATCAGCGATACCGCTTTCCATACAAAAAATCTAAAAATCCTTTATAACCTATTCATTTAAAACTCATACCCAAGTATACTACTAAAGAAAATTTTATTTAACACTCCACAAAATTTAACTAGTCATTTAAGAAACGAAGAAAATCTGTCTGTATCACAAGATAGAATTGGACCTGTAGATCCTTTACCACAACAAACTACAACTAGATATGTATCTCTTCCATACATTAAAGACATTGGACAGAAACTAAGTAGAATTTTTTCATCAATTAATAATATCAAAATTACACATAAAACGGTACTAACAGTTAACAAAGTTTTTTCTAAACTTAAAGACCAATCCGCACTCTTGTCTTTAACAGATGTTGTTTACTGTATACCGTGCGGATCATGTGAACAAGTATACTATGGTCAAACATCAAGATGCCTTAAAGATCGCATTACATCCCACAAGTCAGATAATAGACTGCACCCTGAAAAAACTGCATTGGGTGAACATGTATTTAAAAATGGACATCAGATAGATTATAATAACATCAAAGTAGTAGAACAGGAAAGTAACATCACCAAAAGACTTTTTCTTGAAATGGCCTACATTTGCCAAAATAATAATACAATGAATCATAAAACGGATATTGGCCATCTAAATGAAATGTTGTCCTATTTGTTACTACTAGATAAGTGTAATAATAACACAAACAACAATTTATCAATTGACATTTAAAAGAATTTTGTCAAAATAATGTCACGTATTTATTTAGAATAATTAAGTGTTTTTGTATTTACAGTAATTTTTTTAAAATTTTAAACATAAAAATAGTTTTTTCATATATTAAAATAGATGAGAGACCATGAAAAATTTTATCAATATTATAATAGATCTTTGTTGATACAACCTCGTTAAGTTTGTAAGTAGAAACAATTTTTAATTAATTATACCAACACCAAAAATTTCTTAATCACATTTGTAGCTCCCTGATGAAGGACATAACCAATGTCCGAAAGCTTGGAATAAAAATTTAAAAGAGTACACATTTCATTTTTATTGCTGCAAACCCACTATTTAACGTTTACTTCCTTACGTTGTCAGCAAATACTTCTGGTTCATTGTCAACTACAGGTATGGGTTTTTACCAAGAGATTCGATCTACTTTTGGAACTTTAGCTGTTGATAAAATGAAATCATGGTCACGAAATCACATCAAACTCGCCAAAGAATATAACCACAGATGTTTTCTTTTAAAATGTAGAAAAACAGGATTGTTACCACCACATATCCAACAAGTCATAAAGCCAATTCAAAACCTCTTATATGGACAAGACATCCATAATACACATGAAAAACAATTCAGGTTAGGAAATAAACTTTTAAATTCAGAAATTTGTAATAATCACAAATTAATAAAAAAGTTAGAGTCATTAAACAGTTCATTCAAATTGGAAATTTCGAACTTAACAAATAGTGACATTTTTGATCATTTTTATAGTTCTCAACTTAGAACCTATAACAGAACTTTTCATAAGACGAAAGAAAAAAATCTTAAAAAATTTAATAAATTATTAAATAAAGAACTAGATTCTAAACTTAAAACTAATCCTAGATGGATTAAAAATCTTTCTGATGTTAATATACCAGATGATATTATGAAATTTCTGTCTCTAGGTCCTAAGTTTAGTATTCAACCACAAATTGGTAAAGATATCTCTATAAAAAGAATTTTAGCAGACATTGATAATATTCTTGTAAATGTATCTGATAAAGACACTAAAACTATCCTTACAGCAAGATCAGTAAATATTTTAACGAATTCAGTTAACAATTCCAAATTTAATAACTCAATATTTAATCTTTTATTAATAAAAACTAAAAAATTCTTAAAACAAAATCCCAATTTGATAGTCACAAGATCAGATAAAGGAAACATCACTGTTATTTTGGAAAAACAAAAGTATTTAGATCTTTCTGTTGATATAATAGAAAATGATACATCATATACCACATTAAATAATGATCCAACTTCATCAATTAAACAAAAATGTAATAAAGTAGTAAAATCGTTGTTTGACAATCAAAAAATAGATGAGGCTACAAAAAAGAAATTATCTAACTATAAAGGTATATCTGGAAAGTTTTATTGTCTACCAAAGGTACATAAAACCCCATTATCTGTTAGACCCATTTTAGCCTCTATTAGCACACCTACAGAAAACATTGCTAACTACTTAACAGATATTTTAACGAATGCATATAATTGTGATAATGAATACTATATTAAAGACTCATTTCAAGTTAATCAATTATTTAATAACATACAGTTGCCAGAAGGCTACGTGATTGCAAGCCTAGATGTAGTATCCTTATTTAGCAATGTTTATCTAGATATATGTACACTTGCCATTAGTAATAAATGGGAGATTATTGCTCAACATTGTAACATTGATATGGACACATTTTTCAAACTGTTAACTTTTCTGTTCGAAAACAATTATTTTCATTTAACAACAAATTTTACAAACAAACTTTTGGTACACCTATGGGCAACCCTATATCACCAATAATTTCCTGTTATGTAATGGACCACATACTAGACACCATCATCCTTGTCCTACCTTATAAATTACATTTTATAAAAAAATATGTTGATGACATAATATTAGCATTACCAAACACAGGGATAAATGATATACTTTGGTATTTCAATAGTTACAACCCCTACATTCAATTCACATTAGAATGTGAAGATACTACAGGTTCAGTACCTTTTTTAGATACCAAATTAATACGAAAAGGTACCCATTTACTGGTTGATTGGTATAGAAAACCTCTTAGTTCAGGCAGATATTTAAATTATTGGTCATACCATAAAT
The DNA here is from genome assembly GCF_040954645.1 of Diabrotica undecimpunctata. NCBI lineage: Eukaryota > Metazoa > Arthropoda > Insecta > Coleoptera > Chrysomelidae > Diabrotica > Diabrotica undecimpunctata. Next base: position 50,166,367 of record NC_092808.1, read on the forward strand.
ATTCGATGAAACTGAATTTAGTTAAAGAAATGAAAAATCGTGTCCTTAAAATCAGCGATACCGCTTTCCATACAAAAAATCTAAAAATCCTTTATAACCTATTCATTGAAAACTCATACCCAAGTATACTACTAAAGAAAATTTTATTTAACACTCCACAAAATTTAACTAGTCATTTAAGAAACGAAGAAAATCTGTCTGTATCACAAGATAGAATTGGACCTGTAGATCCTTTACCACAACAAACTACAACTAGATATGTATCTCTTCCATACATTAAAGACATTGGACAGAAACTAAGTAGAATTTTTTCATCAATTAATAATATCAAAATTACACATAAAACGGTACTAACAGTTAACAAAGTTTTTTCTAAACTTAAAGACCAATCCGCACTCTTGTCTTTAACAGATGTTGTTTACTGTATACCGTGCGGATCATGTGAACAAGTATACTATGGTCAAACATCAAGATGCCTTAAAGATCGCATTACATCCCACAAGTCAGATAATAGACTGCATCCTGAAAAAACTGCATTGGGTGAACATGTATTTAAAAATGGACATCAGATAGATTATAATAACATCAAAGTAGTAGAACAGGAAAGTAACATCACCAAAAGACTTTTTCTTGAAATGGCCTACATTTGCCAAAATAATAATACAATGAATCATAAAACGGATATTGGCCATCTAAATGAAATGTTCTCCTATTTGTTACTACTAGATAAGTGTAATAATAACACAAACAACAATTTATCAATTGACATTTAAAAGAATTTTGTCAAAATAATGTCACGTATTTATTTAGAATAATTAAGTGTTTTTGTATTTACAGTAATTTTTTTAAAATTTTAAACATAAAAATAGTTTTTTCATATATTAAAATAGATGAGAGACCATGAAAAATTTTATCAATATTATAATAGATCTTTGTTGATACAACCTCGTTAAGTTTGTAAGTAGAAACAATTTTTAATTAATTATACTAACACCAAAAATTTCTTAATCACATTTGTAGCTCCCTGATGAAGGACATAACCAATGTCCGAAAGCTTGGAATAAAAATTTAAAAGAGTACACATTTCATTTTTATTGCTGCAAACCCACTATTTAACGTTTACTTCCTTACGTTGTCAGCAAATACTTCTGGTTCATTATATATATATATATATATATATATATATATATATATATATATATATATATATATATATATATATATATAAATACGTTCGAATTATCGGGTAAAGTGGTCTGTAATAAAAATCTTTCTTTTTTCTAAATTACTCAATATTTCGCCATTTATTTAAAAGCTTTCTCGGGAGTAAACTAAAACAATTTGAACATTACAAAAAATGGCGTACAAATACATTTTAAAACACTCACAGAATTTAAAAGATTTCGCAAATAAAAAGTGACATTGAAGTATTTGAATTATTGAATGTCAAGATTAAATTGTCTTAAGCACGTTTGTTACAGCTATACGATAAAAAATTAAAATTATTTCAAATATAAAAATAAAAATAACAATAAAAGAAAAGAATAATATTTCTTTGATGAATTATTAAGGTTAGTTGTTATTAAGATGAATGTTGGCTATTTTGAATATTTATAAATTTTGTTCCATATGTTACAATATATGTTACTTAACTGTCCAATGTCCGTTTTATAATTTAAAGTGTTTTTATTTTTGTTAATGTAATACATCTCAAGAAATAATCTACTTTTGTAGTTATCAGTCTGTGCCAAAATGTGAGCTTTGTTATAGTCTAGCATATGACCAGTGTTTTCATAGTGCTCAACCACTGCGCAAGTATTTTTTTTCAAGTGGCAATCACGTTTATGTTGTGTGATGCGTTGTTTTAGCCATTGTGATGTTTGACCAATATAGCTATTTTGACATCCTAAACACGGTATTTCATAAACGACATTACTTTTATATAAGGTTGGTACTGGGTCTTTGATTTTTGAAAATAGTTGTTTGCTGTTCATGGTTTTATATTTAGCTATACTAATATTAGGAACATTTTTGAATATGGATATGACAGAATGAGTTAGACCATTAATAAAGGGAAGTTTTTTATATTTGATTGATTTGTTGTTAGAATCATAATACCTAATATTAGTTTAACTTTTAGCATAACTTTTCTTTTATTGTTATTTTTATTTTTACATTTGAAATAATTTTAATTTTTTATCCTATAGCTGTAACGAACGTGCTTAAGACAATTTAATCTTGACATTCAATATTTCAAATACTTCAATGCCACTTTTTATTTGCGAAATCTTTTAAATTCTGTGAGTGTTTTAAAATGTATTTGTACGCCATTTTTTGTAATTTTCAAATTGTTTTAGTTTACTCCTGAGGAAGCTTTTAAATAAATGGCGAAATATTGAGTAATTTAGAAAAAAGAAAGATTTTTATTACAGACCACTTTACCCGATAATTCGAACGTATTTATAAATAATTTTTTGGTCGAAATAATCACTATATATATATATATATATATATATATATATATATATATATATATATATATATATATATATATATATATATATATATATATATATATAGAAAAGAAATTTAATCTTTGCAGATAAGTTAAATAGTAAACTCTTAAATATTGGGGAAATCTGCAAGAAAGACTCTAATGAGTATCAATTGTTTCGCCGAACGTTTTCGCCAAAGAGAATTAATTTGGCTTCTTCAGGGCTGAAAGAGAATAAATTATAATTAGCTACCATATATTATCTATTAAAACATTATTGATCTTACCGTAACTTAGAATTGTAGAGTTAGAATATTAAAAAATTTAGCTAGTAACATAGTGGTGTTTTTTGTTACTATGTGCAAAAAATTTTTTTTAAGGTTTGAAATGTATGGTAGCTTTGAACTTAACACGCAAAGGTATACCCAAGGTCAATCGAAAAATCCAATGTAACTACATTTAAAAGGAGGTAATTCTTTGAATTGTCGGCAATAACTAAATTTTTGATTTTTAGAAAGTTTAAAAGTGAGGTTCTGTTTTAGCCAGAACGCAAGCGCTGACAAATTCAGTAGTTCTTATGAATCTTTATGTCGTTAAGGTTCATTGGTAAAAAACGAATGAAATTAAATCCCAGTATAGGGAAATATTATTTTGATTTTCTTTATTTAATTATATTCTATTGTTCATGCATTATTATATCTTATTGAGATGTATCTAAGAAAAGCAAGGGAAAGTTATCTTTTTTAGTTAATGAAAATTAATTATAAAGGTAGGTTAATTGTATATATCCATTAAAAGTAGTATATATCCATTAACTATATAATATTAAATATATATATATATATATATATATATATATATATATATATATATATATATATATATATATATATATATATATTGGGTTTGCAGCAATAAAAAATGAAAGGTGTACTCTTGTAAATTTTTATTCCAAGCTTTCGGACATTGGTTATGTCCTTCATCAGGGAGAAACTTAATGAGGTTGTATCATCAATGATGTTATGTAATGTTGATAAAATTTATCACAGTCTGTCATCTTTTGTTCAATATAAAAAACCTATTTCTATGTTTAAAATTCAAAAATTACTTTACATCCACAAAAACCTTTTTTGGTTTTCTGTTTTGCGAGACGTGCCATTACATTTTACATTCCTTTCCACAGGTAGCTGTAGCTTCCTCCGTGGGCATTGTTAGTTGTTGCCCTGGAAACCATCAGGGTCTTCTAACTCTAATGCCACAAATTGGTTGCATTGCTCCTGTAGTGATCCCTTCTCAAGTTGACATGCTCCTTTTCTAACTTGGCTACACCGTACTGAAGACGACCAATAGTTAGAAATACGTATATACGGTTGCCTTCCATCGATATACCTTTTTTGGTTTTTTGTTTTTCTGTTTTGCGAGACATGCCATTACATTTTACTTTTATTATTCACTCGCATTATCCTTTTGTATATATATATATATATATATATATATATATATATATATATATATATAATATGTATAAAGTTTTCTGCATTTGGTCTATTTTAAATAAAATACTTAATTATTGCTTAAACGTTTCGGTTTTACACATTACATAATTAACTTTATAGTTACGTCACAGTAGAATGCAACTGTGGTATATGACCTTAAATACATACAGCAACTTGAAAATACGAGTGGTTCGGGGTCGTATTTTAAATATCTGTCAATGGTGAAATTCATAAACAACTCAATTTTATTAATAATAAAATTTTGATCTTTTGTTTAATTAAAATTCTATGACGCCATATGTTAACCAATTTGTAGTTTGAAGATGTATTAGTTGCCTATATCGAATATATTCTACAACTATTAATAGCTTGGTCTATGGTTCACATATTGCCGCAATTCATGCATATATGTTATTAGAAAGAACTGGAGGTTTGACCACATTGATACCATTCATATTCCATAACAAAATTTTATCTTCTTCTTCCCAATCTCTCTCGTGTGTATATGTAAACCAGTGACTTAATAATAAACCAAACAACATGTGTAATTTTCATTTGTAATGTAATGTGAAAACTTTATAATATAAGGTGTAATCAGCCCTGTAGGGCCATAATACATAAATCACAATTAAAGAAAATATAGGGTGCACTAGCGTCCAGTCATTTTGTTTGAGCTTTGCACTTTATCTCCATAAAAGTGGAATTAAGTGCAGGAAATATGCTTTCCAAAGTTGCGTTCTAAGCGGGTGAGCTTTTCTTCGACGCGTGTACGCCTAAAATAAGCCCTCCGGTGTCTGCTCCGGTCGCGAGCTGCACAAGGGTGACTTTTAATTTATTTTCACGCAGGTACACGCCAAGGGCTCATTGTCCTCACGGGACACTTATAATTCTTTTCCCCCTTTGTGCCTGCAGTATCACAAAATTCGAAAGGAGCACTGTTAAAATTCTCGAGAAAAACCCAGAAAAGTATTTAGGTCCGACAAATTGTGCGTAAAAAAGGAGTGTTTTAAATTAAAAGAAAATTCTTTACTGTGACCCAGAAAGAAAATTGCTTTAAACGTGCCAAGTTAAATAATCATAATTTAATTTAAAGAAACCGTAACGCATAACCTACTTTTTATCTACAGTTAGTAAATTTAAAGAAATGTAGTCTCTTCCTTTAACTCCATTTCTTTCGGCCAAATCATTTAACTTTTTAGGACAAGCTTCCATTATAATAAATCAGAAATTTATATAAAAAAAAATCAAAAATTCATATTTTGTTATTTCAATTTCGTTATTTTAAATCTGTGACTTGTTTTCAACCAACTTTTGGCTTCTAAATCCGAAGTAAACCGCAGACTTTATCTATCACGTCAAATTTTTAAAATACTCCCGAAATTCATACAAATTGTGCATACAAAGGAAAATAGTGTAGCGGGTAAACACTTTTCTATGATCTCAGTAGAAAATAGGTCTACTTGAGGGAAGCGACTCTGCTCATGCGAGCCATGCTTTATTCTCAATTCCCCACTCAGAGTAAACATCCCTTTATCCTTCCAAAATCTAGTTACCTTTTTCCTATCCCTCGTTAAAAAGGGCACCAGCGATCATTAGTACCAGCTTAAGCCGCAGACGAAATGATCTTGGATCAGCTTAAAATTGGACTACCACAAGCATGACTGGAGCAGTTAAAATAGTTGTGGTACCTAGAGGGAAAAGAAGGAAGAAGAAGGAAGGCGACGAAAAACCAACACAATATTATTCCCTAGTTTATTTATAATGGCACTTATGATTAGAAAAGGTATACTGATCATGGTCCTCGGAAACAAAGATCCGGCAGGAGAAGACAAGCACACAGGGCTTCCCATGCCGTTATCCAGCGAAATCTCAGACAATGGAAAAGAAATAAGAATAAAATCAGGTATGAAATCGGTACATGGAATGTGAAAACTCTGTATGAGTCCGGTAAGACATAAAACACTATAAGCGAAATGATAAGGCTAAATACACCAGTTCTTGGGATAAACGAGATGCGCTAGCCGGGGACTGGAAAATGTAGCATAGACCACCACGACGTATTCTACTCCGAAGTAGTAGTAAGCACCGGAATGGCGTGGCATTCATTGTACATAAAGAAGTCTCGAGTTGTCTTAAATCTGTAAGTTTCATATCGGACAGAGTCATCATGATGCAATTAAACTTAAAGCCAGTAGATATTAATCTAGTCTAAGATTATGCATCCACAGCGAGCGGTAGTGAAAGAAGAAAGAAAAAGGAAAATAAAGTAAAAACTTACCAAATATACTGTTTGCAAAAGATTTTACTGTTAAAGTTAAATTGTGTTTATATAAATAATTGTTTAAGTAGTGAACGCTAATTACATATTAAAACTAAAATTTTCGCTTATAGCTTTTTGGGGTGTTTTATTTAAAGATATTCTAGCTTGATGTTTTAACAATAGTCAACCATTATATATGTGCATTTCATCTATCTTTATACTATGCCTTTATGACCTTTAAATTATTTATGAAATGGATTACTCTGCTCATCACTGATTGCATCAAGATTTTTCGGGGAAACAGTAAGGTGGCTATGTAAAAAATATAGTTTGGTGCTCATGTTGCAGACTAGTAATTTGAAACACAGAGTTGCTTGACAACTTTAAGCAGCTGCCGAATCTGTGAACTATCAAAAACACCGGCTTTTATTTTTTCAAATGACAGACTAGGAAATGCCGAAATGAGATACTTGAAACAGTCTCCTTCAATTGGTAAAGTTTGAATGAATTGTTTCATCAGACCCAATTTTATATGTAAAGGTGGAAATATAATGTTCTTTTTGTGAATAAGTAGTTAATGTACAATTTTTTGATCACCAGTTTTCAGGTCAGATCTTGGCAGCCAATTTGACTGTACCCAATGCAAGGTCTGCTGTTTCAGATACTTCAGATCAGAAGCAAGGATACTTTGATATCCAAGATGCTGTCCAAGAAGGAAGCAGATTATTCTAAGGTAGACACAAACGATCCAGTAGTACATGTGATATTGTAACAGATCAATAATTTCCTATGTCTTCATATTTTTCACTCAAACGATCTGAATGATCTATAGGTTGAAGTGATGAGGAAAAACTTTTTTAACGTATATTCAGCAATCTAGTAGTTATAAACATTTTAATAATAAGCATCTTTCGGGTTAAAAATATAAATTGACTTTAGAGCTGTCTTTTGATTAGTCTGAATATATTTCTTTCAAGGAAAAACTTGGTCAAGATGGTATTTTCGTCTGTTACAGTTAGTATGCGTACATTATCTAGTCTTGCAGATGGTCATGTGTTGTGACGATTTGTGAATGGTATTTGAGTTTATTTGGTTTGGTCTATTTTAACAAACCACTACCGTTTGAATAGAGTAAGGATCATTTTTGTTAAGGTATCTAATGTGTCAAATTAGGAGCACTATCAGTTATTACATGTAGACACTTGCTAACAAATTTCAATGGTTTTTTTTTTATTTTAACAGTGTACCCTCCTCCTTCTTTGTTTCAAGCGTATCCGAAAATTCGGATGAGCACTCGTAAGGTTTATGTTATCGGCAAATGAAGCGAATTTTATGACGGAGCGAATTGTCGTTTTTTATGGTCGGATGTAGGTTTGCAAAATTCACAGGTTTGCTGTAAAGAAATATCAAGATGGAAGACGATATTATATATAAAGGTGGGGGATTGGAATTTTATTAGACAAATAATAAGGAAAATAAAAGTACTTGACTTAGAGGTTTTATAGAGAATAAAAGTTGTTGTTAAACGAGCTAATATTGTTGATGAAAATAATGTAGATAAAAAAGTTCTTAACTCACTTTAACTTTTTGATTCGTTTACTTTACAACTTTTTTGTTTAAGCGGTTTATACACGTGGAGAAGGGAGTAATAAAAATATAGAATATAACTGCAGTAAAGATTTTATAGATAATTGAGCTGAAATACTCTAAGCTTTAAACATATTATGGAGTACTTAATAAATAATTAGGTCAGAAGTATAGGTATAGCTATAGGTAATGTTGTCGGACGGTTAAATGTTCGGAAAGTTCTGAAGATCAATAAAACTTATATATTTGGTTGCAGTTGGCAGCTCCTTACAAATTACAAATTTTCTTCCAAGTATTAAATCTTATTTAATCCTTTGCTTGATTTCGTATCTAGCGTTCCGTCGTATGACATTTTTACACAGAATTGTAATATTAAGTGCAAGATCATATTTCTTGTTAATTTTCTTCTGATGCCAATTGTTGGTGTTGATTTCTGATGAATAAATAATATAATTCATCTTGTCTACATTTAATCTCAATCGTTGTCCCCGATTTTTAAACCATCAAAACGATTGTGGTCGATGTAATTTTGGCGAGATCCCTCTGATTTTGGATTCGACATTACATTACGACAAAGAATAAGTAGTATTCCCTGAGTAGTGACTCAGAATAGAATATCCCAATTCCGGAGGTACCAAAAAGGCAGTCCCAGATGTATTTGCCTACAATAGAAGCTGTCCACCAATTTTTGATAAAAATATATCTCCATAGGTGGGGATTAAATCCAAATTAAAAAAGGAAAAAATAATTGTTTTATTTAAAAGTGTATATACCAATTTAAATTGTGATATAATGATAGTGTGAAGCTTATATTTTTTTTTTTTAGCATATGTACCAGCTTATACATGTGTATTATAACCACGAAGAACTGTATGCTTACAAAAGAAGGCTAATGTGAAGAGACTTACTAAAAGTTTATTAATAAATATTCATAAAATAAAACTCATTCAAATCGCATTCGAATCTAAAACTACCAGATTTTACAATTACAATTTAAAATCACAGTTACAGTTACAATTTTCAAAAACAAGGAACATAAGAATACGTTCCTAATAAGAAACACACAGCCTAAGAGAGGAACAATAGTTAAGGAGTAGAGATAAAGTTATGCATACATATCTTAACCAATCCACAATAGATCTCTAAATTTACCAATAGCTTTTAATGATCTATTGTTTTTTGTAAAAAGTGAATAGTAAGAAAATGTATTTAAACTAAATAGTAGTGGGTATTCCTGAAACAATTTAAGTAAGTACGTTTAATATTATTGTGTTGATTTAATCATCCTTATTAAACGAATTTGCAATATTACCTAACCTCAAAATTTTCATAGACACGGATATTTTATTGAATAAAATGTAATTAAACCTATTCAAATCAATAAAAAATCTTGATAATTATTATAAAAAGAAATATGTTACACATTATTATGTATTTGTAACTATTAAATTACTAATACGGGTTGTATGTGTTTTGATATGAATAGAGTAGTACAGGGGTGGATTAGCAATGGATTAGCATGAATGTTTCAGAAAGTAATGTGGTCATATTTCAAATTCGTTCCTTTTAATTTTGTAATTTTGATTCGAATTGCATGTGTTTCTTACTACATTGATATTTAAATCAATTTCTTTTTGCAGTTTATAATGAGTGCAAAACTTTCACCGTCGCCAACAAGGCCTTTTTCATGTCCTAGTGACGTTTGGAAGTAAGCTTACATTAAATTTTTTGAGAAATAATACCACTAAATAATATCTTATTTTAGCTCTTTGTGGCATATTATCGAAGAGGATGTCGAAAACGACAAAGAAAACATTAGTAAAGAAACATCTCAAGATAAGCACGGACCTAAAGCGACACCAAATGAAGGAAAAGTTGTTGTTTTACAAATGGTTACTTTAAACACTATGGATACACAAAATTTACAATTTAGCACACTGCAAGAAGTAGACGCATTGGCACAAAACTATGAAGAAAAAGAAAATAATCTTCAATTACAAAAGTTACCTGAGAGTCAAATTGAGATGGCAGAGGAAGAAGAGTATCTTAACGAAGAAGTTAATAAACCTGCGGTGATTAGTCGAAAACGAAAAAGAAGACCATCAGATTGGAAACAAAATATAAGAAAACATAAACAGTGTATTACAGTGTACTGCTAAAATTACTCCTGACGAAAGAGATACAATTCATAGACAGTTTTGGTCTCTTAATGATGACAAAAAGAATCAGTTCTACTCAAAACATGTGAAGCGTATTTTGGCAGTAAGAAAAAGAACAAACAATGAAACCAGCAAAAAAACATTTTCATATCAATATTTTTTTTATGTATGTGGAGTTAAAATAAGAGTTTGCCAACATTACTTTTTTAATACATTAAATATTAGTAAACAGAGGATTTACTACTTTTTTAAAAGTGTAAAAGATGATGTTAGATGCATTGTTCGTTCCCCTATTCGTGGCAGGCATCAGAAGAAAACTATCTCCGAGGGAAAAAAACAAAAAGTACGAGAACATATTAACTCTTTTCAAAGAGTAGACTCTCACTATTGTCGACAGAGTTCTACCAGACAATATTTGGAAAGAAATTTAAATTTATAAAAAATGTATGATCTATACAAAACTCAAGAATCAGAACCAGTCAAATATCATATGTATCGGACAATATTCAATACTGAATTTAATTTGACATTCTTTTGTCCCAAGAAAGATATGTGTGATAAGTGTGCAGCATATAATTCTCTTACTAATCCGACTGAAGCAGATATTTTAAAATTTGAAACTCACAAGAAAAATAAAGATTTGGTACATCAGGAAAAAAACCGAGACAAATTTATATCCTCCGAGGGCAAATGTGTTGGTGTTTTATGTTTTGATCTGCAAAAAGTTTTTTCGCTACCAAAATCTAACGTAAGCAATTTTTATTAAAAAACAAAATTTTCTTGTTATAATTTAACTGCTCATTTCGACAAAACTAAGATCGTATATAATGCCTTATGGCATGAAATGATTTCTGGTAGAAGCGGACTTCATATTTCTTGTGCTTTGATTAAAATACTTAAAAAAGTAGTACTAGATAATCCTGCACTTGAAAAATTAATTTTATGGTCAGACAGCTGTGTACCTCAAAATAAAAATTCAATAATGACATTTGCTTTGCAACATTTTTTGCAATCCAATTCTTCAGGTCAGATAAAAATAATAGAACAGAAATTTGGTGAACCGGGTCACAGCTGTGTACAAGAAGTCGATGCAGCTCATAGTTGTATAGAAAGATTTGTAAAAAATGTAGATATTTGGAGCCCCGTAAGTTTGTTAAAAATTTTAACGAAGATTCCAAACTCGTGGAAAATGAAATGTAAATTTTTTCAAATGATCACTGCAGATTATAAAAATTACCAAGCAGAATCAGAAAAATTATCCTATCGACACGTACCTTACACTAAAGTGAAACATCTGATATACGAAAAAGAATTTCCTTTAATCATAAAATATGGTGAACTATATGAAGGGCCACTTAAGGAAATTAAACTGGAAAACGTTAAAAAAACGCGATGTCAAATACATAATAATTTACCAGAAGTGCTGCAACTCGTTAATTTAACACCAAAATTACCTGAATTAAAGAAAAAGCATCTCAAAGAGATGATACCGTTCATGCCGGAAGTTGATAAAGAGTTTTACAATGTTGTTTTGAAGCACAATTCAAGTATCATGTGCAACAAAGAAAAACAAAAGAAATAGACAAATAAGGAAAGTAGCGAGAAATAGAAGATTATTGTTTTTTTAGTACACCTAATAATTGTATTTTTGTTTAAGTTGCGGTCATATATTTAATAAATTTTGGTTTTTATTTGATAATTTGTCGTTACCACCAATAAAACATTTTAAGAACTAGTTAGTTCTATATCCACTATACATGTTCTATATCCCAAATATTTCAGTTAAATGTTCCTTTTGTTCTATATCCAAATAAATTTTTCCGTATTACATGTTAATGTTGTTTTAATTGGCAATAATAAAGCACTATAACAAAAAGTAATTTAATATGCAAACAGTGATCATGATCTGTAAAACAATTTTTCAATAATATCAAAAATATTTTACATTAAATTTAAAAACGCTCTCCTGTAAAATTGAGTTTTAGGAGATGGAACAGTATAATTCTCAGGCGACGTTTTGTTAAGTTTCAGTACTACAATTTCTAGTAGTGGCTCTACATAACAGGGTTTTAATCTTTATTACTGTTATAATGTTACTACAGGTATCTGTATTTGTTGCTTTCTGTACATGCGATGGCCTTTATATAACATACGAAGACATCAGAAACGAAGTCTCGATATATATGTCCAGTCGAGAAAAACGGTCGTTTAGCCCATTTGACCCGAGCATGTTTATTATGAAATACAGAAGAAATTAGCCAGTGGATTATATTTGAAATAAAAGTAAGTAAATAGTTATTCAAAACATATAAAAATACGAAAAATAATGAAATTAATACAGTGAATAATAACAGCAAGTCAAAATAGAATCAGTGATAAATTTTGTTATAACAATGAAATCAGTAACATCATTAATAAAGAAAATCAAAATAAATTCAGTAAAATTTATACATTAATACGATAAAATTAATAATTTGAAAAAGAACGCTGGTAGAAAATTGGTTTAAAATTTGGCTCGAAGACGACCATCAAAAATGTAGAAGATGAACAATAAATAGCATGGAAGGCGATCTTATTACCATTTAGAGCGTGTTAAGCAATGTAATAAATTCCAATTCGAAGGACCACCCACTAACGTGGGAATAAAAGAATACAAGCATTAATAAATATGTAATTTAATGACTAACTTTGTTACTATGTATAACTAAATTAAGATCTGGCCAAAGATTTTCGTAAAGTTCTTATATTTAAACCGCCGACTCACTGTCCGATTCACACAAGTCCGCGAAGCCCAAAACACTATAGCACTGTTACATTTTTAAGGTCACTATCTAGGACATGAACTAGGAAATTAACAATGAGCGTTTGCGAAATGTGTAGCGGATAATCTATAAGCGAGACACACAATAACTATATAAAATATGCGACAGTTTTTACTATAAACTAAATAGAGACAATGCCCAAACCTTGCTGAATTCAAGTTGATACTGATAATACACATACGCGAGAGTATTACTCTGAACTAAAAAAGGAATTTATATTTAAATGGGAATAAGCCACAATTAATGGTTAAAATATTTGTATTTTGAGAACGTTTTCCGAAGTGGAAATTGAAACGTCCATAAATGTATTTTAACCTTTAATTGTGGCTTATTTCCATTTAAATATAAATTAATTTAAAATGCCACAAGAAAATAGCTTCAGAACAATATTAAAAAAGGAAGCGTCCAAACTGATTGGTTTCTAAGTTGATACTTACTAATAATCACAGCGTCCACCCTGGACGGATTCTTTCTGAGTGGATAACTTCTTTATAGTTGCATTCACATTATAATTGCAATGCCTACCAGGGTGTTGGTGGGAGACAACCTCGAACTTTTTATTCTTCTTCTTCTCATTGCGTCGTCTCCTTTCGAAGGTTGGCGACCCAAATGGCAATTGTAGTTTTGGAAACTGCTGCGCGAAAGATCTCTGCGGATGAGCGGTCGAACCATCTCCTCAGGTCTTTCAGCCACGAGTTCTGGCGTCTTCCTACTGATCTTTTGCCTGTACTTTTCCTTCCAGTATAACTTGAAGTAATTCATTTCTTTCGCCTCTCAACACATAACCCAAGTATTGCATTTTCCTCTCTTTGATTATTCTTAGTAATTCTTTTTGTTTACACATGCGACGAAGTACCTCAACATTAGTAACTCTTTGTACCCATGGAATCCTCAACATTCGTCTGTAACTTTTTATTAGTCACGTAAAATCACTATTTGAATGTTTGCTACCCGGGATTTTTTGGGGATCGGTGGGTAAGAACATCTTTTGAAGGTAAAAATTATTTTACTACCAAAGGCGTAACAACACTTGGATAAATTTCTGTAAGAAAGGCTATGTTCGTAAAATGTTCTTAAGCGGCGAGAATGTTTTACAATAATATATAATTTTATAATAATATTAAACAATTTTACACAAATAATCTTATTTCTGTATCAGCAACAATATAATGTATATAACTTTGTACTTTAACACGTGGGGCGGCTTTTGGCCGCAAGAAACTGCAAAGACAAGATAATATGATGGCAGATAGATTCTCTATGCTTCGGAATTCGAGATTCTCTAATCTTCTAGATTCTTCAGAATGCCTATATCCGGAAATCTCAAGTGGGAGCGACTATTAGCCTCAATTTTGCTTATTTCTTAAAGCAAGTTGATTTCTGTATATTTTTCATATTTCTTTATCCACTACGCGTCATATGAAGTTGCTGGTACGACTTAGTTCCTTAATATTATATAATAGAGTCGATCATTACTATATCTCCACTAAATATTTAATTTGTCATTTCCAATAAAAGTTGCGAAATTTCAACACTATCTACCTGGCGATTATAATGTGTATATTGCAAAAGGTAACTCGATTAGTACTAAATCAGCATTTAAATATGGAAATTCTTCTGTAAAGAAATCTCTTTTACTCCTTTGTAATATCCTTTTAAAGTACACTGACAAATATGTTTTATTATATATTATTATCAAATTCGCTGTTTTTTGTACTATTTGACTTTAATCATTGGAGATAAAATACAATGCTTGTATACCTACCTAACGATCTCAAACCTCCGTTAGTCTAACAGCCATATGTCATGAAAAGTAAGTCTAACGTTTTTGTTAATTTATATAGAGTTATAAGAGGTGAACATCTTAAACAAATATTATTCTAACAATTTTAAAGATGCTTTTTAAAACTAGAAATAACTGCGTTTTCAGTCGACTGTTTTGAATCTAAACATGCTTTACACACTTTCAAGTTGGCTCATGAAAGAAATTCGTATATTTATACAGGTAAGAGCTCTCAAAAAAGACAGATATTACTTAGTTTTAGTTTTTCATATGTTTAAGTGCTTCATAAACACTGTTACGTAAAAATGATGAATACATGTCTTGTTTGAACACGGAATACATTATAAATACCTATGAAAATATTGTTTGTGTGTTGTAAAAAAGATGATAATTTATTTTGGCTAGCACAGAAATAGGTATTGAGTGAAGATACAATCGCTCAAGTATATTTAGGCCTTACGGTATGTAAACACCTAACATTACCAATAAATTATTAATTATCGGTAGTTTTACAGAAGAAATACAGAAGAGATACAGAAATTCAGTATTAGCAGTAAAAACATATCCAGGCGCAGATGTACCAACAGATCACAATATTTTAGTAGGAAAAATAAGACTGAGATTAAAAAGAATTGCAAGGACAAATAAGCAAACAGTTACTATTGATAGAGAAAAGATGTTAAATGGTACTGTAAAACAAGAAATAACTAGTATATTAGAACAAAAAATGAAGTTAAGAGCGTAGGCGCAAAATTTCGGGCCAATGCTTTTTAAATGCATTCATTTTTTTCGAATCCTAAAAAACTAATAAGTATTTTTGAAAAATTTAAACGCAGAATGAAAGAATACATTATTACTGACGGCCGCAAGTCCCTGAAAACTTCTATAATGTTTATTTTAATATGTTACAGGGGTAAAAAAAAAGAGAAAATTTAGTGTGATTTTTAATTTCAAATATCTCATTCAAAAAAACTTTTTGTTTATTCTAAAGGAACTTTCGGCCCTCGGTAATAATGTAATCTTTCATTGTGCGTTTAAATTTTTCAAAAATATTTGTTAGTTTTCTCAAGATTCGAAAAAAATGATTGCATTTAAAAAGCATTGGCCCGAAATTTTGCGCCTACGCTCTTAACATCACGCAAAGAGGAAAGTACTGAAGAAAACTGGACGAGAATTAAAGACATCTTAAAGACTGTTCCAAAAAACAAAATTGAGTGCGCTAAAAGCAAGAAAAAAACAAGGGTGGATGACAGAAGAAATACTGAGACTTATGGATCAAAGTAGAGAACTCAGAAATATAGATAAAAACGAATACAAGAGGATCCACGCAATAATCAGGCAGAAGATAAGACACGCGAAAACACAATTTCATAGTAAAGAATGTAATGAAATTGAACAATATGAAAAGAAACACGATACATTTCCTCTGCACAAGAAATTAAAAGAGGTCGCTGGAAACAAACGGAAACAAGTATCCCAAAGTTTAGAAGACAGAAACGGACACAGAATATTAGACATCAATGAACAGTTAAAATAATGGGAAAACTACATTTCTGAATTATCTGAAGATGAGAGAGTAGAACACTATACACCGATTGCTATATCAGGTCCATCTATAACAGAAATTGAGGTTACACGTTTAATACAAACGGCAAAAAATGGAAAAGCACTTGGCCCCGATGAAGTAAGTGCTGAAATACTAAAGTTTTTGGGAGAAAATGGAATTAAAGCTCTGTGTAATCTCTTTAACAGGATTTATGACACTGGGATATTACCAACTGATTGGTTAAAGTCGACATTTGTCACAATACCTAAGAAACATCGCCCAAAGACATGCGGTGATTATCGGACAATAAGTCTCATGAGTCACGTTTTGAAGATCTTCCTGCGAGTAATACACAGCAGAATTTACACGCTGTGAGAGGACAGAATTAGCAATACTCAATTTGGGTTTAGGAGTGGCTTGGGTACAAGAGAAGCCTTGTTTAGTATACAGATGCTAGTACAGAGATGCAGAGATATAAATCAAAACGTGTACATTTGTGCAATCGATTTTGAAAAGGCTTTTGACAAAGTCCGACATAACAAAATGCTAGAAATATTGGAAACAGCTGCATTGGACGATAAAGATCTACGAATAATTACAAATCTATACTGGCATCAAGTGGCAAGAATAAAGGTTGAACAAGAACTGTCGCATGAAAAAAATATAAAAAGAGGAGTGAGACAAGGCTGTATATTGTCGCCTTTACTTTTTAACTTATATTCGGAGGAAATATTTAAGGAAGCCTTAATTGAGACAACCTAAGGTATTATTGTGAATGGAGTAACCGTCAACGATATTAGATATGCCGACGATACCTTAGTGCTTGCTAATTGCGGAGAAGACCTTGAAACTCAACGTTAAGAAAACTAAATATATGATAGTTAGCAAACAAAATTATGTACAGGATGACGGTACAAAAGTCGGAGATACTACACTGGACAGAGTAGAGAAACTCGTGTATCTCGGCAGCAATATCAATGAGAGCTGGGATCCAACCGCAGAAATTAAAAGCCGAATAGAACAAGCCCGAGCTGCCTTTGTAAAAATGAAAAACATACTTTGCAGTCACGATCTTAGCGTTGACCTTAGAGTTCGAATAACATCTTGCTACATCTTTCCTCTCCTGCTGTATGGAGTGGAAGCGTGGACTTTAACTGAGGTTATCCTTGGACGCTTGACAGCCTTTGAGATGTGGGTATACAGACGACTACTGAAAATAAGCTTAGTCGACAGAGTTAGAAATGAGGAGGTCATTAGACGGCTGAACCAAACAACACAACTGGTCAATATAATAAAGAAACGCAAGCTGGAATACTTTGGTCACATTATGAGATACTCTGAAAAATATGATCTTTTACATCTGATCATTCAGGGAAAGATCCAAGGTAATCGTGGTCCTGGTAGAAGAAGAACATCATGGCTGAAAAATCTAACGCAATGGTATGGAAAATCAACTACATCGTTATTTAGAGCTGCTGTCAATAAAGTCACGATAGCGAATATGGTAGCCAACATGATATCCAACGATCGATAACGGTCATGGAACTAGAAGAAAAAGTTTTATTCGAGTTTATTCGGTTTTATCATTGATTTTACTTAACAAAAAACATAAGTTTATTGCCGTTTCTCTTTGTTCAACACTTCAATGGCTTAAAAAAATTTACATATACAATAATTTTTGTTTCGGGGAAAACGTAATAGGCTTAATTGGCACAATACAAGAACAACGTTACCACGAACGTTACGAACAACACATATTAGCAACATTATATTAGCACAACGGCTAATATAATTTTTAAAAAGATGAAAACAATCTATCTGCAAAGCTGATAAAAGACAACGATCTTGAAAAATAATTTGGTCAAGACTTGCCTTGTCTTCCTATGATCTATGTTCAGGTTTACTTACCGAATTTTCGAGTTATTATCTTCGGTTTGAACATAATTAACGTTTTTTTTTTTGTTGCAGCTATTCACGAGTACTTCTGGCATAATGACGGATAGTAAGGATGACCTTAATGAGTATTAAAAAAAATTAAGAATATTTGATAATTATATATGGCTACACAGCTCAACTTTTAAAAATTTCTCCGTAACTCTGTCAACATGGTGTTGAAAATTTTCTAAATAAAATTTCTGATGTAAAAACAAAATATGTAATGTAAACGATATATACTTATGCTTATGACTTGTGAAATATATATACTGCCTTCTTCTTTGTTATTTATGTTTCTCTTCTATCGGACACTGGATACCATTAAGGTTATTCCAATTTTGTTTAAAGTTGTTCTAAACAGCTCGTTAAGTCTTATATACCCTTACAAAAACGTTGTTAAAGTATATGCAATAGGCGTGTGTCTCTTGATGAACATCAAGACATTGTAGAACTTTAGACTTTTTCGTTCTATAAACTTGTTCTTAGATCTAATCATATATTCTCTCTCCATCGCATTCATGGACGTCCCAAGGGCCTTCTTTCTGTAGGGCTTCCTCCCATATTAACTTGGCAAGGCGGTTATTAGAGAGTCTATGGACATGGCCAGCCCATCTTAGACGTTGGATTGAATCTCTTGGATTATATCGCTCGCTCTATACATCTGCTTGACCTTAGCATTTGTTCTCATTCGGTATTGGTTGCTATTAATGTTGTGATAAGGCCCAAAGATTCTTCTGAGGATTTTCCTCTTAAAAAATCTAAGTTTTCTTTCAGTTTCTTTGATCATGGTCCACGTCACACACCCAAACATGAGCACTGATCTAATCACCGTTTTATATATTCTAATCTTTGATGTTCATGTAAGGCTTTTAGATATAATAGTATTGCGGAGGCTGTACATACATCTGTTTGCTGCCTGAATTCTTCCTTTAATCTCTTCCGCAATATCGTTATCTGCAGTGATTGCTGCTTCGAGATATTTAAAACTCTCCACTCTTTCAAAGTTATATGGGTCTATTGTAACATTTTGCCCTATTCTATCTCGCCCTTTTGTCTGTTCACGCACATGTATTTGGTTTTCTCTTCGTTTACCCTTAAACCAATTTTCTTTGCCTCTACCTCCAATTTATTAAAAGTCTCCTTCACATTGGTGACTGTGTTTCCCACAATGTTAATGTCATCTGCGTACGCTAGTAGTAACTTTGGTCCATTTACTGTCAGTAATTCGGTTTTAAGTTGTGCTGCTCTTACTACTTTTTCCAGGATGATATTAAAGAGGAGAGGTGACAGCGCATCTCCTTGTTTCAGGCCATTGCTTATTTCGAAAGATTCTGAGAGTCTGTTACCTATCCGTACTCATAACTTAACAAGCTGGATAAGTTTTTTTTTGGAACTGTTCTGCCATTGGATGCCTTTTTATGGATTTGAATTATTACACTTTCATGCCATTTTGTTGGTATTTTCTCTTCGTTACATATAAGTGTTATTAGTTTATGTATTTGTCTATGTAGCGTTTCTCCTCCGTACTTAAGGAATTCAGCCAGTATATTGTCAGAGCCTGGAGCTTTTCCGTTCTTCAATTTCTTAATTGCTTACAATGTTTCATCTATTTTGGGGTCCTCTATCGGTGGATTAACCCCAAAATATATATTTTCTCCATGTTATTTCCCTTGATGTATGTTTAGTAAAGTCTTGAAATATTCTTGCCATGTTTGGAATAGTTATTTTTTATTTATTTTTAATTCATCATTTTTTCTGAGTACAGGTCGATTCGGTTTCAAAATTTGGGTAATTTCTGATATTAAAATATTATTGCACTGGAGAAGCTCGAGGTGGTGTAGTAGAAACATATGGTGAAATATGTCATAAAAGTTGGCAAGATATTACAACAGATGACATTTTTTACACGTGTACTGCTGGTACAATAATTATTAAATAAAAATTTAACTATTCTAGGAACTTGTTGGAAGGACAAACTAGACATTCCACACCACAGGTGAATCTAACATGGCGACCAACAGAAACAATTCACCAGTGATACGGCGATGGTCTCTTACAATCCCAAGAAAAACGGAATGGTACATGCCCTTTCCAGTCAACATGATAATGATCTAATTTGTTCAGAAAATAACAACAAGCCATAGATGATCGTAGGCTACATCAAAAGTAAAGGTGCTATAGATACATAGCTGAAAAAATAATCAAAGATTATTCTTGTTGCAAGAGAACAGTTAGTCCTATAGGACATTTAACAACATTTTGGATAATTATGCTCTAAACGCATATTTGTTGTATGTGTTGAAAAACCCATATTGAAAGACAACTGTTAGTTGGCGACCACTATTTTTCTTGCTACAGTTAGGAGACTCCCTTACTCGCAATAATATGAGAGCCATATATAAAAACCATAACTCGCACGTGGTGTCTGCTTTTATAGACTGTGGCATCAATACTGCAATTTTTACAAATCAGCTGAGATGACCATGAATAAATCCAAGAAGAGAACGTGGCAGGTATTTTTAGTGTCCCAGAATGTCTGACAAAAAATTTAATGTTATTTATTTTTCATATAAAAACTTTGATTGTGAAGCACATAGAAAAAAAAGTCAGTTTTTGCAGGCACTGTTTATCAGAATAAACATTTTTAGACTCTGAGGATAACAAAAAATATTATTGTCACTATTTTGCTTATGAGACAGTTTGTAGTATTGTTGACAGTATTGTTTTCATTTAAAATTTTCTTATATTTTATATGTCACATTCAAGTTCAATAAATGCAATTATTTTCTAATTCTTCTTATCTTATATACGATCACTTAAAAAAAGTTAAAAATAAAAAAAGCGTATAGAGTCCCTACAGGATCCCACGTGGGTGTTTAGGTTGATTTAACTGGCATGGAATTTTACAAGTTTAAGCTGGGCATTCACGTACTGACTTACGGTCCCACTTAGTAGGATTACTAGTTGGATATTCGTCTCCACTGACGCTCTGACTTGCTACCCAACTAGCGGTCCAACTTCAGTTCTAGTTTGCTTTCAAGACGGTGTACATCGCTTAACCAAAAAATGTATCGAGTAAACACTACGCAAAATATAATTGGGGCGAGGAAAATGGCAGCATTGTGCTTTTTGTCCTTGAAAAAATGTTGGATGAAGAAATTATTTGTTGATCGTGTAAACTATTGTGACACGAAATTGCTCAATGTCATTGATGAGGATGATTATAAAAACTACCTCAGAATGGACAACTTCACTTTTTCGCTGTTGCTGGAAAAAGTTGGTCTACTCATTTTCAAAACAGATACCGTCATGCATGAATGTTTTAGTACTGAACACCGCCTTGTAGCAACTATACGCTTTCTGGCCACTGGGAGGTCATTTGAGGATCTGAAGTTCAGCTGTAAAATATCTCCACAACTATTGGGAAAGATGATACCAGAAACTTACAGGGCTGTAATAATTTTTCGTGAAATTGAAAGTTATTTTCTATTATTTATTTGCGAACTAGGGATCTTTGCTCAACGATGTCGGACAGACAGCACCAATTGAGATTTTGTTTGGAGCTGATGTTGTAAGCAAATTGTATACAGGGAGGAAATATCAGTTACACAGTGATCTTGTAGTAAATTTATTATTTTAATTGGGAATAAGCCACAATATGAATTAAATATATTTGACGTTTGGACTTCCACTTCGTAAATCATTATCAAAATATTCCGAAGTTGAAGTCGAAACGTCAAATAAATTTAATTTCTAACTAATATTCAGACAAATAAATTGAATTTACAATTAAAATAGTAAATTTGCATAAGACGCCACAAGGAAATAACTGCAGAACAATATGAAGAAACAGTTACTTCTAATTTCAGTACAACTATGATTTAATTTTCGTTGTTTGTTGATAATACTCCTGTAGCCAATCCGGAGTATTGGAAATTGAACCTGTATTAATCGTGTAATTTAATAGGGGTAATTTTCGTGCAATTGAAAGTTTATTTTCTATTAAATATTTGCGAACTAGGAATCTTTGCGTAAAGTAATTCATATAAATCTCATACGTAACAGGTGCCGAAGGTCAACTGACTGAGGAAATTTTCGATCCGACTTCCAACTTCACCATTCACGCTCCCACTTCGTCGCCAGTCGGAAGTCGGACCTTCAAGTCGTCCCTCTAGATGTTTCGACTCGTACCTCGTACTTCGTACTACTAGTTGTTCAACTATTCCAACCAGCCCACTCACGGTCCGACAATTTCAGATCCAACTGCGGAAGTTGAACCTGAGAACAACCAACACATGTGTCTCTGTTATTCTATGGTTAAACCACTAGTGGGACTAAAAATCCGAACGTGAATGGCCTGTTTTAAGTACAAAGGATCATTAAGGAACCTAGAAGTCATTGAGTCAACTTTTTCATCTGATATATTTCACATGGCATCGTGAGTCAACATAGCATTTTTTTATAGTACATAAGGTCACACTCATTTATGCACCATTTTTTGAAAAGTTTTCTTCACCTCAGAAATTTTGAACAGCTAGAATTACGTATTAAATCCCATTTGGAAACAATAATATTAAATACAAAAATATCTTTAACCCTTAAATATTCTATGTCAAATGCGAACACTATCCTTTTAAGGTAGACCATAAATTATTAATGACATTCGCTTATGTGATATTTTATTAAACCAAACTTGTCACACAAAATCTTTGTATCCACTGTTTCTTATGTTTGCTTTTACACAAAAATTTTTCCGAACGGACACAAGGATTCAACAACTTATAATTTCAAATATCACGAGCACAAATGCATTTTCTTGTTCACTTTTATCTATAAATTCTCGGAAATGGCATTTTTCTGTGAAAAGTATCAAAAAGAAGGACTGAAAAGACATTTTGTTAAAAGTTAAATTTCACGCGTCAGTCTTCAAAGGATGTAAACATTAAAGTAGCATTATAATGTAAAAAACACATTACTCGATTTAAAAATATCGGACAAACATCACAGGGAGGTAGTGGCTTTTTCATTCGAGACATATTACATCCGCAGGAAACATAGATGTTTCAAAATATTATTATTGGAATGTTCAAAAAAAAAACCAAAAACAATAGATCATTATTCACAATGAACATATTCAAAATTAGTAGAGGAAAAAACATACAATACAATAGATAGATAGATTCATATCAATTAAGTAGTTTAGTAGGCCAAAATCAAATAATATTAAAACGTGGAATAAAGCACAAAATCTCAAGAATACTAGAAAATAAATAAAATCAATAATATAACTTACGGAAATCGATCAATGCAAGAAACATTTTCCAGAGACTTTCACCCAATGAACGAAAATGATTCAAAGCAAATAAAATTGTGAAAAAAGAGAGACTGTTAAAATGACACAAAGAGTTATAAATGAAATAATTAAAAATAAAATCAATGCAGCATTTGGCCCTGGTTCAGAAGGGATATCCATTGAACTAGTATAGTATTATTCAAGAACCAGAAAATTAGAAAATCTTTTTGAATCGACAAGGAATGCAGGCCAAACGACGCAGAGAAACTAATGAACTCTATGAAGAAGCAATATAATAAACTTAGACATAGTTATTTTGTTATGAACGCATAGTTGTTATCCAATGATGTATTTGAACAAGTTTACATCTGTGTACATATAGTATAAATATATAAAAGGGGACAGTTGTGCATCAAAACTGTGCCACAAATAAAGTTCGGATTATAACCATTTTACTTTTTTCTTATAATTTATACTCCAGTCGTCAGAGACGAAAATGCCACCGAACCTCTTAAAATCATACGAAGAAGCTGAATTTTACCGTAATTTCAATTTTGTGACCTCAAAAAGATGCCAAATAGTTTACCACTCCGACCCCCGGGCTTTTTCTTAAAACTCTCCTTGTATGGGGATGGGGAACAGAAAACATCGACTTACGAAGAATCTAAACGCAGAAAAAAAATATTTCAAATAAAAAATGCAGCTAAGATAATTTTAAACAAAAATGTATATTAGCACTTTTTTTGTAGAATGAACCGTTCTCTCATAAACAACGCTCGAAGCGACCGGTGACTTTGAATGTTGGTTACGCGCGAGAAATCAATTTTAAATAAAATTTGTGTCCACTCGACGGTAAAAATTCGATATTTTTACTCTTCACTTTAATCTTTGTCGATAGGACACTCTGACCAGAAGATGGCGATTCTTCTAATGGGAAAGATATTTTTTTCAATATAAGAAGCAAAACAGTCCGAACTTTGTTGAGAACTTCTTTTGTTCTTCAAGTACCATCCTGTTTTTTAATAGGTGGGTTTGCATAATTGGTCGTTTTAACCTCTTAGTAAATTTCTACAGTGAGTAATCATTTGAAGAATCATTAATCAGCTGTCGCATTTAGGAGTTAATAGATTTATTTTAAAACTTCTTTACTCATCTTTTTAGTTGCTGAGTAAGGTTTTTTAAAATATGTTTATCTTGAGGATCTTTTGTTTGGAATAATTTCCTTTCTTTTTCCAATTACCAGCAATCGGATTTCTTTAGGGTAGTTACAACTTTTAGGCGTCTTTTGACATCTGGGGTGCCTGTCCAGACAGTTTTCTGAATGTCTATATTAAATTTATTAGCCTCTATTTCCAGACCTTCCTTATTTCTTCTTCTTCCTCTTCCTTTTTATAAGCAATTCTGCTTGTTCACTGGCGGATTATTACCTCTACTGAAAGTTGTCACTCCATATTTTGCGCGGTCGTCCGATACTTCTTCTGCCGATGGGTGACTTATCTCTCGGCGACACGGTCACCGGTCTACATTCCTAGTATCCGAGACGAGACTACTCGTGGGACTACTCTACTCCCATTCCAAAAGAGCCTGGTGAGGTTGAACGAGCTGGGCCCGTAAATACCTCTCTTGACCTCGGTCAGGAGGGGTGTGGATATACCGCTCCTGACGGCGGTCAGGAGTGGTGTAGGTGTCCCGGCACGTACCCACCGGGAGATCCAAGAGTGGTAGAGGAGAGATCCTCGGCGGCGACCTGTCTACGTGTGAGGTGGAAATTCCTCCGCCTGCCGAACCTACCCGCCCGTAGTGCGGGAGCAACGGGTAGGCAAGGTACTCACAACACAGGTACTACGGGGAAGGTGGAGCCCCCGCGGGTTGCGTGTGCTAGACGTGTCGTGGTAACCCTACGGGGTACCCCCACGGGGGGACCCACGGGACGTCTTTGGTACGCGCCCCGTGGCACCTTCACTTTGGTGTCGGACTCGTAGGGGCAGAGGTTTCACTAACGGGCGTATGCCGAAAGGCCAGGTAGCCCAGGGTCCTGCCAGGTTTTTACTTGGAGGGCACGCACTTATGTCATGCTATTTTGACGATACGGGTCTCCTCCATTCTGCTTATGTGGTTATTCCATTCTTTTTTTCAATTTTGAGTCCATTCATTTATACACTATATGTTATATTTTCTTCTAATTTCTTCACTTCTCTTTAGATCTCTCAGCGGATTTCCTGTAATTCTTCTCAGTACTTTTATCTCTGCCGTTTCGAGTAGCCTTTGAGTTGTGGCTGTGTCAGATCTTGTTTCTGAGGCATATGTCATTAATGGTCTTCTACTAGCTTTATAAATTCTTGACTTTATCTCAGTGTTAATGTATCTGTTTCGCCATAGAGTGTTATTAAGGCATTCTGCCAGTCTATATGCTTTTTGTACTTGATCTGTCACTACTTTGTCTAGGTCTACATAGCTAGACAGTGTATTCCAGTTATTTTATTTCCATTACTTGTTCAATAATGATGCCAATAATTTCTATTTTACATATCTGGTTGGTTCTTTGCTTTCTACTATTGTTTTAGTTTTCTGAGATGAGATTGTCATATTAAATTATTTTTCTTGTGTTAAATCTGTGGACCAGTCTTTGCAGACTATCTTCATCTTGGGCTATCAATATTGCGTCGTCTGCGTAACAGAGTATTTTTATTTCTTTGTTTCCCATTCTGTATCCTCTTCCTTATTCCGCTGCCTTTTTCTATAGGTTCTGTAAGTTATCCATCTGTTCTGACTTCCATTTTGTTGTTTTAATAGATGTTTCCGATACTTTTTATAATATTTAGGGGAACTTCTCTATTATACAGAAGGTGGATTACATCTTTGAGTCTTACTCTGTCAAACGCTTTCTTTAGGTTAATCAGACACAGAAATGCTGGTTTATTATACTCTAGTGATTTCTCAGTTTTTTGCTTTATAACGAATATTGCATCTGTACACGATCTTCCACTACGAAAACCCAGTTGTTCATGTACTAACCTTGTCCTCTGATATATTAGAAGTTTAAAAATTTTAGTTGTAGTGTTTAAGTTGTAGCGAAGTATTTAACAAGTTTATACCTCTGTAGTTTTCTGGCTGTTTTTTATCCCCTTTTTTGAATAGTATAATTAGTTCGCTCGTTTTCCATTGTTCCGGTATTTTACTGTGTTTTATAATTTTATTAATTAATGTTGTTAATTGTTCTGTCATTCCTGCTCCTTATTTTTGAGTGGTACTTTTACTTGTAATTGGAGAATGCTCAACATTAAGCTCAGCGATCGCAAGTCCAATGACGAAATAAGAAGACAAACAAAAGTTACAGCGCCATGTGAAAATTATACTAGGCAGGACACATGGGAAAAATGGAAGCGAAGCAAATTATTGAATGGCGACCAAGAGTAAACAAGAGAAGTAACGCAGACCTCAAACCACATGGACTGATGACATCAAGCGAATGGCTGATCACGAATGAATGCAAAAAACAAGAAACAGAAATGAATGGACTGACCTAAGGAGATGCTTACGTCTGACGTAGCTGTTGAAGATGATGCTATTTAAATTAATTTTTTGCTCAAGTATATGTTTGAATCTTATCTAATCAGTGAACTTATTAATTAATTCGGAGTTATTTCTCTTATGAATAGTATTTCACTCAGTGAAACTAGCGTTATTTCTGTGTAATCAGATGATAAAAATCATCGCATTAATCGATACTGACGTGATTAGGAGATATATTTTAAAGCGAAGCTTCTATACTTGCTTTTATTAATTTTTCTCTATAGTAAAATGCTGAGGCGAGCGTCACGAAACTAGCGCAACACAACGGCGTCATGAAAGTAACTCCACGAACTAGCGTATTTCGTGGCGCTACTTCTACTACAAAAGTGCCTTGGTAATGCGGTGTAAACAGTTGGAACAGTGCATTTACACGACGAGGAGAGTCCGTTTTGCACCATGTAAACTTTTTTAATTTTATTACAATATGTAACAAGGATATTAACTAACAGCGGTTTATGTAATTCTCAAATATTTTTTTTTTGTTTATTTGAATACTCTGTTTATTTGAATCATCTACAGATTCACCAAGGTTTTATTAAAACTACACGTTTAATTAAAATTAAAATAAATAATAAAATTATTTTTGATGGGAAATATTTGTTTTTACGTTCAGAGCTTCTGTAACAGTCGCTCTGACGACTCTTTTTATCCTGTTAGGATGAAATACGTATAAGCGAATATACAAGGCACTATACGTGAAATCAAATCTTAACTATTTTTCTTTTAGTTCGATATACTCTTTATGAGGACTAGAAACCAATTAGCCAAGGATTTTTGCCTACTTGAGGATATATGTTGTGGAGTGCAACTTTTAGATTTCCCATGTTCTCTCTTTACATCTTTTAGCATCGTCTGTTTTGCCTTGCAATTCTTAGAACGCACAAATTAAAGCAAAAATCTTAATTTTGGTTTCGTCAATAGAAATCTTCGAATTTCTACTTTCGTGATTTACATTATTCAATTTTAAAACCTATACAGTTCAGTCTACAGTACTGCCTACTGTGTCACTTTCTTTTTATTCTAAAGATCAATAAGATCAGGAACCTTATTGGGATCAGTTGACCAATTCGTTGGCTTTCCAGCAGATAAAGGTTTTGGCTCCGCAGTAGTTAACTGGTTTTAAAAGTCACTCCCTTTTGTTGTGATAATTCTGGATCCCCAGAAAGTGTTTTAACCGTTCAATTCCCATCACTTCCGACATGGTTAAATAATTCGCAATACTCTTCCTGATGGACGGGGTGTCTTGAAAGGCAATACATTCAAATGTAACATCTTTCTTGCAGATTACAGCAAATAAAAAAACGACCTTCTTCAGTATATGATCACAACTTTACATACTGGAAATGCAGCAAAATTTAAAATGGTAGTAGTGGAAGTACCATTGCTCTTAAATTTTATTTTAAAACTCTCAAATATCAATATATAAAATTTTTGAATCTAATTAAGGCGCTCAAATTTATGG
The DNA here is from genome assembly GCF_040954645.1 of Diabrotica undecimpunctata. NCBI lineage: Eukaryota > Metazoa > Arthropoda > Insecta > Coleoptera > Chrysomelidae > Diabrotica > Diabrotica undecimpunctata. The sequence continues at coordinate 50,194,777 of NC_092808.1, forward strand.
TAAATTTTTTGTAAAGTTTTTTAAATTAGTATTGAACGCAAAACTAGAACAAAAAGCTGAAACTTAACTAAAAATTCGATCCGAAATAATTTAATAAATACTTGTAGTATCATGCTGAACATAAAATCTGTAGTATAACGCGGGATCCGGTTCTGATTTTGCCGAATAACGGCAAAAAGCATTCGAGACTAGAAAAAGAAAAGTTTGTCATTGTGGAATGCTTTTAGTAGCAAACGTAAAATAATGTGCCATCTCAAAAGCCCATTCTAACAGAAGAAATGTGAAATTGCTTTTATTTATGGTTGCTTAGGTGTATCATTAGAGTTGCCTAACACTCATATGGCATAAATTTAATCCGCGCTCTAAAAATAAAGTGAGGAAAGTGGTGGTGGATCTTTTGTTATTTGTAGATGAGGTATAACTCCAGACTGACTTGTAATTAAAATGCCTCATTATTTTGTGGCTTTTGTTTTTAGTATTTTATTTTCAATTTTGCTTCTAGTTACACATTTCTCGATGTATTAAGGTTAGCTAAATCCTTACAACATCAATAATATTATTGTGTAACCTTACAATATGCAAATATGTTAACGTAACTGATCCAAACTACTTAAATCTATTAGTTTTTGCATACAATTAATTGCCTTATTTAAAACAAATCGATCAGTGGTAATATTTCTTTTATTTTCAGACTTTCTTATACTTTTACAAAAATAAAAAACTAAAAATAATAAGACAAAAAATAATTTATAAATACGTCAAATTATCGGGTAAAGGGTCTGTAATAAAAATCTTTCTTTTTTCTTAATTACTCAACATTTCGCCATTTATTTAACAGATTCTTCAGGAGTAAACTAAAACAATTTGAACATTACAAAAAATGGTGTACAAATACATTTTTAAAATGAGCACTATGAAAACACTGGTCATATGCTAGACTATAACAAAGCTCACATTTTGGCACAGACTGATAACTACAAAAGTAGATTATTTCTTGAGATGTATTACATTAAGAAAAATAAACTTACTTACTTAATCAGTAGACCCATTTGTACCTTTCGGTGTTGGGCCGTTTAAAATACAGTTCATTATATTACACTATTTGACAGTCTTCTGTCAGAAGACTGTCAACAAAAATAAAAACACTTTAAATTATAAAACGGACACTGGACAGTTAAGTAACATATATTGTAACATATTGAACAAAATTTATAAATATTCAAAATAGCCAACATTTATCTTAATAACAACTAACCTTAATAATTCATCAAAGAAATATTCTTCTTACTTTTCTTTTATTGTTATTTTTATTTTTACATTTGAAATAATTTTAATTTTTTATCGTATAGCTGTAACGAACGTGCTTAAGACAATTTAATCTTGACATACAATTTTTCAAATACTTCAATGTCATTTTTTATTTGCGAAATCTTTTAAATTCTGTGAGTGTTTTAAAAATGTATTTGTACGCCATTTTTTGTAATGTTCAAATTGTTTTTGTTTACTCCTGAAGAAGCTGTTAAATAAATGGCGAAATATTGAGTAATTAAGAAAAAAGAAAGATTTTTATTACAGACCACTTTACCCGATAATTTGACGTATTTATATATATATATATATATATATATATATATATATATATATATACAATATAACACTTAGACCCATTTGTAGTACCATTAATTCTCTTTGTAGTGAACTATCAAAATTTTTATTCAATATTATACAACCATTTGCAAATAAAAATGACACATTTATAAAAAATACACAACATTTTTTAAATAAATTATCCAATATTGAATTTAATTTAAATAATACTTTAAGAATGGAAAAAGTGAAAGAGTTGTTAACCAAAATAAAAACCGCCAAAATCGAATACCTCGATCACATCATGAAGAACAGCGAAAGATATGGGTTGCTGCAATTAATTCTACCAGGAAAAGTAGAAGGAAAACGTGGACCAGGAAAGCGAAGGATATCTTGGCTGAAAATCTACACATGTGGTTCAACACAACAACGACAAATCTTTTCAGAGCAGCAGTTTGCAAAATACAGATTGTCATGATAGACGCTAACATACTGTCTGAAGTATTCCTCAATATCAACAACAATTATTATGTTTATTTGTGAGACGCGACTCGAAAAGCGTTATTCGGTGTAACTAAAGCTATATAAGCACTCATAGTATGTATTTTCGTTAGGAATTCAAGTGTTTTTTTTTTTCGAAGATTCTGAGATACAATAGAATGTTTACAAAGACTCTTTTTCAGATATTTGAAATACGTGATTAAAACCTAAGATATTTGAAATACGTGAATTAAAACCTTAAAAGTTATGGACCAGATAACATGGAAATATTTTTCTACAATTTAAAATAAGATAATTAGATGAGGCATTATTAAGATACTGTAGAAGTAATATTTCTTTTTTTTTTCTTATAACGACTACTTATAAAATTAACTCATTTAGAATAAGAATGTAATAGTAGGATTAAACTACTGCGCATCTCTTTTGACTGATATACACTGATTTTTTTAATGTATTCTGTCTTTTTTTAAGCGACTTTGGCGAAAAACGAATTTCTGATATGGGAAGAAAAATTGCGATAACTGATTTTTTATTTTGAAGATAATGGAAATCAAGACACTGGCATCTTCTAAAATTTATTTAAAATTTATATAAATTAAGAAAAAGTCATTTAACGAATTAACTGTGAATACGAATTGTTGAATTGTCTTGAATATGTCTTGAATAAAATTACAATATCTAAATACAATATTTTGTATTTCTTGTTTGTTGTTGTTATCTAACATTAATCAAAATCATTCAAACACAATTCTGTATTTCAATTCCAACTCTATGATTATAACGACGGAAACCTTAGTCATTGCATTGTGAAAGTCATTAATTGCCGCCGTATCAATATGTCATCTTGGAACGTACTAATTTCCATGAAAATAGTCAACTAATTCGAGATTGTTTGACCAGCTGAGCACACTTCTTAACGTAAATACGAACCGGCACGTCTCGCGAGGCTTTCTACTCCTCTATGTCAACAACGGCAGATATAAACACAGCTGAACCGCTACATTATGTCTAATAGTTTCCACAATTCTGTCTATCCGTGAAACCGTTTTGTCTTTATTATTACCACATAAATTTACAGGTTGGTATTTAGCTTTTCAACGAAGCTGTCAGTGAGCTAAACAAAAGGTTCACCACTCGATATTTAAAGAAAAGAATGAAGAATGATATTTAAGTGGTAGATTTAAAACAATATAACAAACCTGAATGAAAATATTTTATATATAGGTTATATTTAACATATTTATTTAACATATATTTTAGATGATGTTGCAAAATATGAAAATAATTTTAAAGTTAGATTAATTATTGTGCTGCATTATTATTCTTTACCAAATTCTATAAATGTTGCCAAAAAACAATTTCATATCACTACTACTATTATTATAGTTTAATATATCCAATCAAACGAAGTAATTATAAACAGCAATATACTAAAACATTAAAATCTACGGTTAAGGTGATATAGTGATATAGATAGTATATTGTCCCTTAATCAATGATTGTTTCCAAATTCGCTAAAAGATATTTTATAATATTTAATATCAAAAATCAACAAATACATTGTTTGAAACTCATATTTTGTTATAAGTTTTACCTGGAACGGGTATTAAGAGACCAAGAACGACGCAACGTTTTATGTTTTGTGAAAACCTGGGCAGAGTTTTCATTAAGATTTGATCAGAATCCAATTTAAACATTTGATCTACGGAATTCCGACAAAATTCATAGGACCTAATTAGTCTGTATAGGGATAACAACCATGTAAATATTTTTATATTTATTTTTTACCCTAATAAAAAACGTATACCGAGTATACCTAATTTACTTCGGTCACATAGCTAGAAGAACGTGGACCTTGGAACTCTTGGTAGTAAAAGGAAAGGTAGAAGGCCGAAGACCAGGAGGAAGATCTTCAACACGATGGACAGACATGAAGTCTCTCGTGGATAACTCCCTACATGAAGCCGTCCATATGGCACAGGATCGCAGCCAATGAAGACAGCAAGCTAATAATATATACAGTGTTACCACGCCTTAACAAGGGCTCAAGGATTGACCCAGAATTTAAACGTTTGATAGTACCTACAATTGCTCATGCTACAAGGCAAATTTAACTACACATAAATATTTAAATTTACTACAGGATACTGTTACTTCTGCTCTTCAAAGTTTGGGAGTAATTGTATCAGTATTTGGTTATTATTAAAAGATTTGCTATATAAGAAGGTACGGTTTTTCTTGGTAAAACTATTCATTTGCGGATATTAACGACGAATAGTCAGTGATAATCATTATCTTCATGAAATAGCTCAAAATTTAAAAGGACTCAGACTTTTGATTGCTTATGGTTTCGAGATCAATAATGCCAGTTATGTTGAAAAGATAAGACGTTATTTTTTATTTATTTAAATATTTTGGACACAACAATCATCCACAGATAACCAAGATTGACCTGTTTATTATCATTAATATTCATTCGGGATTACTGAAATATTGTGAAGCAGCAAGGACAGAACAATTAACAATATTAATTAATAAAATTATAAAACACAATAAAATATCGGAAGAAGTTTAACTGATAAACAACAGGGTTTTCGTACTGAATGAACGTGTATAGATGCAATATTCGTTATAAAGCAAATTACTGAGAAATCATAAGAGTATAATAGACTAACATTTCTGTGTCTGATAAGCAAAGCGTTTGATAGAGTAAGACTCAAAGATGTAATCCATCTTTTGTATAATAGAGAAGTTCCCCTAAATAATATAAAAACTATCGAAACCATCTACCAAAACAAAATGAAAGTGGGAATAGATGTACAACTTACAGAACCTATAGAAATAGGCAGCGGAATAAGACAAGGGGATTCATTGAGCCTTATGCTCTTCAATTTGATCATAAATGAAAGCATCAAAAGAGTTAACAAAGGAAGAAGAAACAGAATGGGAAACAAAGAAATAAAAATACTCTGTTACGCAGACGAAGCAATGTTGATAGCCCAAGATGAAGATAGTCTGTAAAGACTGGTCCACAGATTTAGCATAAGAGCAAAAGAATTTAATATGACAATCTAATCTCAGAAAACTAAACAATAGTAGTCAACAAAGAACCAACCAGATGTAAAATAGAAATTGATGGCATCAGTATTAAACAAGTAATGGAAATAAAATACCTGTGAATTACACTGTCTAGCTATGGAGAAATGGACAAAGAAGTGAGAGATCAAGTACAAAAAGCAAATAGACTGCCAGGATGCCTTAATAACACTATATAGCGAAACAGACAAATTAAAGCTGAGATGAAGTCAAGAATTTATAAAGCCAGCACAAGATCGTGCTTCACAAACAAGAGTACTGAGAAGAATTACAGGAAATACGCTAAGAGATAGAAAGAAAAGAGAAGTGAATACATTAGAAGAAAATATAACGTATAGTGTATAAATAAATTGACACAAATTAAAAAAAAAAAGAATGGAATAACCACATAAGCAGAATGGAGGTGACCCGTGTCGTCAAAATAGCAAGAGATAAGTCACCAATGGGCAGAAGAAGTATCGGACGACCGCGAAAAATATGGAGTGACAATCTTCCATAGAGGTAATAATCCGCCAATGAATAAGAGGATTGCTTATAAAGAGGAAGAAGAAGAATATTTCAATAGTAATTTTTAATAGAAAGGTAGACGCTACTGAAATGTTCCGTTTCCGAAATGTACTAATCTGCAAAGATTTATGGATTTTGAGCATATACGACATTACGATGACCACTACACTCTCTCCAATACTGAAGGGGGGGAGGGGGTTATTACTGGAGAGAGAGACGGAAAGAGGAATTTTTGAGATTGGAAAGATGGGTGTTGGAAGATCTATAGGTTGTACATTTATTCTTACCCGTATACAGACGGAAACACACCTATCATACAACCTTCCGACCCTACTCCGATCATGCATAGGTCGGCAGCTGGGTACCTTTCTGTATACATGGAAGGGTGGATAGTTGAAGAAAACTTATATAATTTTTTTCGCTAAATACGAATAAGTAGTCCCCCATCTCATTTTACATAAGATAGAATACTCACCCTTCCACGTATATAGAAAGTAAAATATGTATGGTCAGAGTAGGATCGGAAAGCTGTGTGATGATAGGTATATCCCGGGCTTAAAACGATATCAAACTTATCAGCATAAGTATAGTATATCAATTAATTCTTGGTAATGTTTACCTTTAGGACGTGGTTTAATATATCTTTATTTATAATAATTTATTTTATTTTATTTACTGTTTTTTACCAATTAAACAATCAGTTTCCCACAAATATTTAATTTATTTGGTATAACTTTAAAATTTTCTATGTTTTAGTTTGGACGTGAGTCTGAAAAGATACATTTTTTACTGCATTTCAATATATTTGTATTGTTTTTATCAGGGTTATTTCAAAATAAATCAATAAATAATAATAGTCTCCCGTTTTATACCGCTGTCGCGGCTTTGGGAGTATAGCAGGGTAGTCTGCTATATCTAGGGCCTACGGTATACAAGGAAGGTAACATGGCCAGTGCTACGCTTCAACCGTCTATTATTACCCCTGGTTTTACCCAAGGTACTCATTTTTATTCAGGCTGAGTCGACCTGGGGCCTATAGACATTTTTAAAATGTCTAGATGTTCTTGCCGGCGGTGGGATTCGAACCCCGGACCACCGGCTTGCGAGTCAAGCATCCTACCGCTTGCGCTACGCAGGCCCCCCTAATCAATAAATCATAAGTTGAAAAATATTTGAATTATTGTTTTATTCTTTTTTCGTTGCTAGTGATTTTATCCTATAAAAGACTAATGATATTTGTTTTCTCGTAGTTTAAGTAGTTACTAAGCACTTTTAGTTCTAATATAACATTCTGTGGAAACCTTTTCATCAAATTGCCAGTGTTTAAAAAAATTAAAAAAATGAAAAAAAAAATGAAAAAAATGTAATATATATATTTGGTTATAAAAATTAATGTTGTGCGATTTTTTTCATTTTTTTTATTTTTTTAAACACTGGCAATTTGATGGAAAGGTTTCCACAGAATGTTATATTAGAACTAAAAGTGCTTAGTCACTACTTAAACTACGAGAAAACGAATATCCTTAGTCTTTTACAGTATAAAATCACTAGCAACGAAAAAAGAATAAATCATTAATTCAAATATTTTTTAACTTCGTAAATAAATGCAATGATTTATTGATTTATTTTGAAATAACCCTAATAAAAACAACACAAATATATTGATGCAGAAATAATTAGAGTTTCAATCAAATAATAAGATAACCTTAGATACATTTTTATTGGAAAATAAAGAATCAATTTGAATAAGTCCCTTAATCCTTAAACATTAAATCAGTTTTTCCGTTTTAGAAAAATGTTTGTATATGTTGAATATCCTTAAGCAAACATTTATTTGAAAGGGAACAAGTATTTGCATAACATACCATTTTGCCGATAAATCAAACATTGTGGCTTCTTGACAAGGCACAGATTACAATCGCAACCTTCTGTCATGTTATTTTTGCTCTTTCGGTTTGCAGTAAAATAAACACAATTTAAAATAACAATATTTCAAACAATACGTCCCAATCGTTATTTACTACCACTTTACAGATGTTCTTTGACGAGTGGCTATTGAATATTCCACCAAAAATCCTTTAGTTTGACAGTGACTAAACACAATGTAACACTACATTGAAGGGCCGCCATTTACTTTTACAAAAGATATTATTTCTCAATATAATTATATATATATATATATATATATATATATATATATATATATATATATATACAAAAAATGTATACTCTTCGACGGGGTCAAATCCGTTCGGGCTGAACTTGGAGGTCGGGTAACACTGGAGTTTGATAAACGGTGGTTTATAAATCATAATATGTATAAGTAGCTCACAGAGTTGATGTGTTTTTTGGTTTTTTAAATAATTAAATATGTTTACTTGGAGATATAATTTCATAATTTTCCACATGACTTGTAATAATGAATCCAAATCCTCCGTAAGTCTATACCTATATGTTGCAGTTTAAGCTGCACTAATACTGAAGACGAACAGACAAAATAAAACTGAAATATCAGGATGTTTTTTAATTTTTATTTAAATCCAAAGAAAAATTTGTCAAAGTAGAATCTAGAAGACGAATATCGTATCGTACAGTTTATTGTGTTTATGGAATACCTGCCAAGAAAGTTTTGTCACAAGTATTATTAGCCTTTTGAACATTTACTTAAAAATCTTTTCTGAAGATTTTTATTAATGGTCTTTATAAATGGATAACTTATATATATACATATTATATATATATATATATATATATATATATATATATATATATATATATATATATATAAGTAAACGTTAAAGTAAACGTTAAATATATATATATATATATATATATATATATATATATATATATATATATATATATATATATAAGTAAAAAGTAATGGCATGTCTCGCAAAACAGAAAACCAAAAATGGTATATCGATGGAAGGCAACCGTATATACGTATTTCTGACTATTGGTCGTCTTCAGTACGGTGCAGCCAAGTTAGAAAAGGAGCATATTAACTTGGGAAAGGATCACTACAGGAGCAATGCAACCAATTTGTGGCATTTCTATATATATATATATATATATATATATATATATATATATATATATATATATATATATATATATATATATATATATATATATTCTTGTGGTTTGAATTGGTCTAAAATATTTAAAGAATAATATTATAATATAAATTTAATTTCATCGACCAATAAACTCGATTTAATAATTCTGTAAATAGCAGATAGATAAGAATGAGTAATGGTTTTTCTAAGCTATGATAAAGCAGATAGATATCAATATGATAGCAATAGTCGGATCTAAATAAACAATTATATCAAAGGCACAGGTACAGGAATTCTTTGAATACAAAATAGAAATCTTTTGTACACAGAATTTTGAAAGTAAGGAGAAAGCTTTTAGTAAAAGATGAGGGTGGATAATAATCTTGTTTAGTTATATTGTTATATCGGGAGTTGTAAACAAAAAGCAAGGAATTATTCATAAAATTGGAAATACCAAATGATGTAAGGTCATGACGACAGCGAGTTTGTTTACTAAACTTGTGTGGAATTTAAGTTGTGGAGTGTATGATGCTGGAATCTGATTGGTAGAAGCAGAAGTTAGAGGGAGACGACGCTAAGCCAATTTTGAGATGCCGGAGATTTTACTGTGTTCTGAAAAAGCTGGTTGTTTGGTTGCTCCATAGCCTGCAATAAAAGTGGGCAGAGTTGCTTGTAAATAAAAATTTAGTGTTTGATGTGTCTGTGGAACAAGCCAAAGGAGTGGTAGCAGGTCAAAGCAGAATCTACATCCTGTAGTAAAGAAAACAGGTGTAGCATATATGTAGTGCTAATCGGTGAAGTGAAAATCCTTTCGATTACTAAGAAAGTGTGTTTCTGTGGAATAGGTGTTTATCCAGGAGGTATTTTGGAAAAACTGTAGCGGCGTTAGTGTGTGTGAGAGACTTTCACTAGCTGAGAAGAACAAAGGTGTGTGAAGCATCCAAGAATACGAGTAGATACCAGTAGATGGTCAGAGCTCAGTCGGAAGAGAACAAAAGCCAATACAAAAATTGTGTAAATAAAAGGTTAGTATGATATACAACAAAAAAAGGACTTTCAACCACACTCGTACCGATATCATAACGAATTTTATTTTTTTTAGCTATTCGCTTTCATAATAAATATAAAATTTAATTAAGACATCTTCTTTTTGAGTATAAGTCATAATAAGTATTGATAATTTGTATATTAACATTAGAAAATTTTTAAGTTTAATTATACGTATTAATGCATAGGTTATCTGTTTGGTTTGAATATAAATTTATTTGATTTAATAATTTGAAAGTAAATTTTAAAAATTGTTTGATAAATTATTATTACAAATTTATTTATTTTCATTTATTTTCCCATTGTCGATCTTTCCTTCAAAGTCAATAGTATAGATATTACTTTGAAGCCACTTCTGAAAGTATATATACATACTTTATACCAATTCATATTTAATAATTGTATTTTAAACAAGGTAGCTACGGGAGAATATCCGTGTTTAAGACAGGGACATGTCTTCCCCATTTCTTCTGTTTGGTTATCGGTAAATTATCAAAGGCATTTGTTAAATCTATGAAAAGTAAGTTAAGACTTCTTCGTGAATTTAATCTCTTCTGTATTATTTGCTTCAATGTAAATGAACGACCTGCTCTGTGCCGCCTGTTGAACGTAAGTGTTCCTGTGCCTCTATAGTTATTTATCAGTCATCTAGTATAGTCTCCATTTTAATACATTTGTAATCATTTATTTTTACATTATTTTTAATTTTCTTGATCTATATTTTATCAGTTCAGTTCTGCCTTAATATTGCCCAGCCCACTCGCTACTTTAATCCTTAATTTGTTGATGCACAGCATGCCACCAAGCTTTCAGATAATCTTATAAACGCTGCCCATTTTAATGCCTTTACCACACATTTCCACAGTTTTAAATCAACATTTACCCTTATAAAGCTTTGCTATCATATTTTGGGATGCACAATGTATTTTGCTGATGGATTACGGTAAGAAATTTAAATATTATATCAGTCAATACTATATAACGTTTTTAATGCATTTGGTGTAAAAAAATATAATAAATGAACACAAAGGAAAAGAAACAGGTATTATGTCGTGACGATAACAAAACTTCATGAATTGAAGTCGGAATTAGCATGGAATCCACTGTTTTCTTCGGATCTGGCCACTGTGACTAATTGTTGTTTGCAGACCTCAAATGTATGCTCCATGGAACGAGATTTCAATCAAATGAGAAATATATTTCGAAAACTGAGGAAGGAATATTTTGAGTTCAAGATAAATTATTTTACAAACAAGGCATTCAATTTTTAACAAAGCCTTGGGATCAGTGTATTCGATTAAAACAAGACTAGAAATTTCTTAAAGATAAGGTTAAATTTTGCCTAAGAATTGAGTTTTTGTTTAATGGGTAGCTAAATAATATGAGACATGCAAGTTATTTACTGAAGTGGTTAATACATAAACGATAGTACAAGGAAATCAACTGTAGCGAAACAGTGAAATATATTTTCTTGAATTTATCTGTTATACTAACATACTATTATTGTTGGTGGAATTCACGTAAGATCTCCGAACACTACTAAGTGATGAAGATAAGTCTTAAATAAGGATAATAAAATAATGGTCAATTTGATTGTGTAACTCTTTAAGTACTATTTGTAATAACTTCTTGTATCATTAAAAGAACACAAAGGGGCCGCTGTTGAAACAGTAGAATTTAAAATGTTAATGAATATAAATTTAGTGTACAATGTATTTGCATATGAGGTTTTAAAATGTTTGGTTAACAGAATGTACAATTTATGGTAATTTTTAAGAGTGGAAAAGAAAGTGTTAAGTTATCTATCTACGTTTATGCCATACTTACATTTACATATTTTTGTTTTGCAACATTGTTTTTTTCTTAGACGTTCCCTCTCAAATCTCGTCTTAATATAAGCATAATTTCTAATTCTTGATTTTTAACACTTTTATTGTTAAAATATCATATGACAAATAAAGCGATGAAATTTACAACTACATAAATGATAACAAATAAAGAGAAAAATGAGTGAAAATATTATTGCGGGGAAATATCAGGCAAAGCAAAATAATGGTAAAAAGAAAAAGGCAGCCGAAGAAAAATATCCTGATTACGTAACTTGCGTAAATTGTATAGCTGTAGTTCAAATGAACCTTTTAAAAGGGTAGGTAATAAAGTCACACTAGTCATTTTGATATCCAATATCCGACAGGAGTGGCATCAGATGAAAGAAAATAAAATACTTATGTACAACAATCAAACAAGACAAATAAAAGTAGAAATATTGGAGAAAGTGTAGCACACGCATGTACCTACACTTTAGATTTAAATCTATGTAAAGGACACTACTTGTTAACAGACTTAAAATCTTGTATATCTTATATACCAAAGAAGTTCGATCACAATGTATCTGCAAATTAGGGTTTTTCGTATATAATTAGTAACAAATTGATCAGATTACCGAGATGCCCGTGCAAACCATAACGGTTCAGCACCTACAGAAAACAAACTTCCTCTAGATACACCTCAGATACCGCACCGAGGATAACAACATCACAACTCATACATAAACTGACAAAAATACACCTACTACCTCATCCACTGATACAAAACACACCGAAACAACACCCAAAAAAACAGGAAACCAAACAGCCGAAACACAACGCAAAAAACACACACGATCGGACAAAAACACACAACGTAAAACAAACACTACAATTACAGAAACACAATCAGCCACTAGACAACCAAAACTATGCAAATAGCTCATAGAACACATCACAATAAACATTTGCCCACAAAAAAAAATTCAACACCACCTTAAAATCCAACGAATTACTATCAAACAACATCGTCCATGTAAAAGTTTATGAATCAAATAAAACAGCCATCCTCAACACACGTCTACCCCTAAACGTTCACGAATTTCAAACCAAGCTTAGAAACACTATCGGTGATAAAAATTTTACACGCACAAACAGACACAACACAAATCTTTTAAAAATTATGTTTTAAAATTAAGATATAAATACGGATATTTTTGTACTCCAGTGAAAAGTGCGTAATAGTATTAAAGACGATTTCAAGAACTGTTAATCCTCTATAGATTTGAAAGGTCAAAATATAGGTATAAGAGTTTTACGAAACAATGAACATTGAAAATTAATTTCGGGTTTCGAGTCTTTCCTAATAAAAAAACTTTGTAAGCGACTGTACCTACAGATAAGTAGTAAAGATTAGGATTTTAGTAAGAAATATTTGCATAAATTGTTTACAATAAGAAAGTGGATAAATTGTTTTTCTATGTAGTCAAACACAATAGATCTCCATATTGCTTATTCCAAATGTGCTAAAATGACGTAGGTTTTGTGCCAACAAGAAACCGGTAGATATGTATAATAGGGCAAAATGAAGATAGAGAAGAATAGGAAGGAGAGGCAAGATATGTAGTTTCTTGGAATGTTGTGATTGGTCAAGGAGATTTTGAGGAATATGAATAGGAGAGAAAACCGAGAAGGGTTTTTGAAAAAAGAAACATAGGAGTTCCGTAGAAGACTTGAAGGAGAAAATGTGTTTTTGGTTTCTTCGTAAAATTAAAAATGAAACAAAAATTGTTGTTGTTTGCCGGTAGAGTAAAGTGAGTAGTGAAAGAAAGTTTGTTGGTAGCAGCCAAGCAGTCCAAGCAGAGCTCTACAAAGATCAACATTGTAAGTTCTTTAAATACAAATTATTTGAGGCTAGGCTGTCTCTGTCGTTTTGAGAGGACATCAGATCTTCGCAATGTCGAGATCGACATCAAAAGTCGGAATTTTTAAATTCATTTTTTTTTATTTTCAAGAGACATTTGCAGAGAGTTTATAGTGGTTTAAAAATATTTTATCGATGACTAACTAGAAACAATTTTCAATAGTAATACCACTAGTGATTCAATTTTCGCGATAAGACTGTCGATTTACTTCTAAACTAAACTGAGTTGCTTGAAAACACCACGAGTCCGTAGGACGAGTGGTGTTTTCTTTAAGAAATTCAGTTGAGTTTAGAAATAAAAGACAGACTTATAAGCTAAATTAAATTACGAGTGGTATTTTATTAGACTATTTCATGAACAAAGTGATAGGTCAAAAATTCAGTAGAATGAGAGGAAGGAACTTAGTTAGTCTTTCGTTGTTATTTTCTGCATCTAATTTGTAGTTGCGATCCACACAGAACATCATAAATTGTCTCCATATATAAGATTTAGATTTTCTTGTGTTACTCGGAATATTTTCTTCAATGTTTTGGTTTATAACTTCGTTTGAAGTACCACCGAAACGACTCATTTTGACGTATACAGCTACAATAATTTTTTTGACAAACGTCAAACTTTGCTTTGCGATCGGTATTCATGTTACGTCGTCGAAAACACGAAGTTGATAGACCAATCAGAATTGAAAGACAGTTGGTGTTTTCGCGATAACACAAGCTGTCTTTGGTTTGTGCTGGTCAGATTATGTGAAAATTTTAAGATGAGTGAAATAGTCTTTAAGAAACTCAGTTGAGTTTAGAAATAAAAGACAGACTTAAAAGATAAATTAAATCACGAGTGGTATTTTATTAGACTATTTCATGAACAAAGTGATAGGTCAAAAATTCAGTAGAATGAGAGGAAGGAATTTAGTTAGTCTTTTGTTGTTATTTTCTGCATCTAATTTGTAGTTGTGATCCACACAGAACATCATAAATGGTCTCCATATATAAGATTTAGATTTTCTTGTGTTACTCGGTATATTTTCTTCAATGTTTTGGTTTATAACTTCGTTTGAAGTACCACCGAAACGACTCATTTTGACTTATACAGCTACAATAATTTTTTTGGCAAACGTCAAACCTTGCTTTGCGATCGGTATCCATGGTTACGTCGTTGAAAACACGAAGCTGATAGACCAATCAGAATTGAAAGACAGTTGGTGTTTTCGCGATAACACAAGCTGTCTTTGGTTTGTGATTGGTCAGATTATGTGAAAATTTTAAGATGAGTGAAATAGTCTCATTAATTCCTAGAACTGGAGAGTACGTTAGGAAAATATTATTTGTGTGTTTTAGACGTTGCCAATTTATAGTATGATTTTGATCTCTTAAATAATTTTATGTTTTTATATAGCAGGTATATTAGTCTTATTAATCTTGACACATAATATTGATGAATTTTACGTTTGACATTTTGACGTGTAAATGAAAAATATACTTTAAGAAACCTTTAGCAAATTCAAATTCTCCCAATCTAATCAAAAGTGTGAATTATCTTTGTACAATAAAATGGTTAGTATCAAAATGGGAGAAAAAAGTTGAGTCGAACTATTAAAAATGGTAACTGATATTTTTTAAAAAAGTACCATACAGAAAATCAAGTATTACTTACATCTCTAGTTCCTGTTCCTGAAGTTACAGTCAACCTTATTTCTTTGTTAATGACCGTAATATTAGAAAAATCACATAGCGGGACAAACCCTCGTATTTTACAGTCATGTTGTCGTTGTTATACAGTTAATTAATGTGAAACTCATGAGGACCTTACCATATCCAATGGGTTTACATAATGAGTCTAAGTGGATTTTGCTGCAAAAATAATATTCCATTACATACTCCATGTTGGATTAACGGTCAGCGCTCTGTTAATTACCCACTTTAAACCGAACTTTGTCACGCTCCGGACATAAAAACCTTCCAAGAATGTTCCTTTTCAAAGAACGAATACAAATACCAGTCGAAGTATGAAGTAAACAATATTGTGATGGTGATATTTACAAGGTGATGACAAGAAAATATATTGTTTTGGTATTAAATGTATATATTTAGACTGATTGATATGTAGGATTGTTGAACCATGACGAACTCGTCAAAATCATAACATCGGCGCGATGTTGTCCACCTTACAAGTAATTTCTAACAATAACCACGTATATCAATTAGACAACTAAAAATAAATGAGGAAGAAACAAAGTGTATGCAAGTATTGCTTTGTTTCTTTCTATTTGATTCGACTACTGTGTAGT
This sequence comes from Diabrotica undecimpunctata, assembly GCF_040954645.1. Classification (NCBI taxonomy): domain Eukaryota; kingdom Metazoa; phylum Arthropoda; class Insecta; order Coleoptera; family Chrysomelidae; genus Diabrotica; species Diabrotica undecimpunctata. The sequence continues at coordinate 50,210,591 of NC_092808.1, forward strand.
TAACAAAAATATATAGTCCAGATATATGTCCAGATATAACAATGAACTTTATAAAAACTTCCTTAAAGGTAGGAAGGTGTAGGGAAGAAGATACAATGAACAAGTTTTTGGGTGATGCTAATAGCTGTTTATGTGTAATATGTAAAACCGTATTCCACCCGCAGTAATTAATTTAATTCAGCACATTTTTTCATATTCAATCCCCACTTTTAATTCATATGGTCACTACAAATTTCATCTTCTTCTATCATTTGACATTCCATTTTAGCCTTTGTTTTTCACATCTTTACTAATACAACATACAACCCTTCGTTTTCTTTGATTCTGTTTCTACAATTTAAATATTTTTTCACCAATTCTCAACTTACTCTTTATGATTCGTCTTTGACTTTGTCCACTTCATACTTCATTTAGTGTCCTGGTTCCATAACAATTTTCTTTCTCTATATTTAAATTTCATTTTTAGTTAACTTTCTACTCGTTTAACAACATTTCTACTTAGTCCACTTTTCTTAATAAAAATAAATAACTTTTGTCAACCATACTCCTACACATTGCTCCAAGTATGTTTTATCTTCTTACATTTGTGCATAACTTGCACACTTTAATTATTAACGTTATTTACATACGCAACAAACTTATATTTAGTGGGGTTTTTACATTTATTTGATAACTTTATTCATTTTCTTACTTTCATCATTGTCACGAACACATAAGTATTTTTAATATATATAATAATTTTTTCGAAGATTTATTAATTAATAAATTGTCAATTTCCAGTACGTATATTCCAGTGTAGACAGAATTGAAACGACACAACTTGTGTGGTAGGGTCACGTGAAGCGAATGAATGAAGATAAATGTCCAAAAAAGCTTTAAATTACATACCACAACAAAGAAGAAGAAGGGGAAAGCCTTCAGTTGCCTGAGAAGAAAATGTACGGCACATAATGAGAGATAGAGCCATCAAAGAAGACAAACGGATGGACAGAAAACGATGGTGGTCGAAATGCGAAGTGGTCGAATGGTCGAAGTGGCTGAGGCTGTAGGAACCTCACTTCACCTCACCACAGAAAAAATTACATTTTAATTATTCAATACAATATTTTTACACACAATGCCTATAAGGTATTTTTTGAGTGTTTGCCAAAAATCCACAATATAATATACCCTAACTTATTTACACAATAATTGTCTGATTTCTTTTAAATAATAATATAAAGAAAATAAGATGGTCTAAAACAGGTTAAAGTCCTTTTGGATACTTTTATAACATGTGCTGTTGGTTAGTATTGAAACAGAATTTATAAACAAGATACTTTGACTGCGGATGTACTATTTTAAGTATTTTCAAAAGTTCTGCAATATAAGTTCTGCAAAATTAACCAACATAAAACTATCTACTTTAGAATAGAGATGTTTAGTGATACCATTTGTTTTTATCATGAAACAGTGACTACCTAAGAGAATAAATTCACATAAATTACTTGTAAATAAAGCCTAGATTTAGATAAAAATATTAATTCAAAAGAAATAGTAGATGAAAATTTTAGTTAAAAAAATTTTACATGCAAGTAAAAAATTTAATTATAGTGTAATTGATATATGTTTAATAAAACATTAAATTAAAAATCCAAGTCGATTACAATAAATTGTTCTCAGAAATTGAGCTTCATGAGAATTAAAAGAGCGTCAAATGCGACTAAATAATGTTATGATTTTTAATTTATCTGAGGTCTTTTAGAAATAGTTTTCTGGACGGTTTTCTAGAGGTCCATTTCTTTTATATCCTTACAAGTCACTTGTATATCCACATATCGAAGGCTACAAGTTTCTTCTCCATAGTCGCGGACTAAGCGGACCCTAGGCAACATTGTAATTCCGAGCCTATTTTTCAGCCATGACACATACTTTGCATTTGATAGTTTGGTTTCCATATAGTATGTAATTCTACTTAAATATCGGATTCCAAGCAAAAAAAAGGAAAAAAATAATATACATGTACCAAAAATTAAATAAATTTAAGTTATTAAAACACACAATAATACTTAAACAAATATACCCAGATTGATTAGTTACACAGCCTTTTTTCTCACGTTTAATTCTGCAAATTAGTGAATTAATTCGATTATTAATAGAGTTATTAAATAACTGTTTTTCTTTATAAAGTAATGATAAACTATTTGCCTTTGGCCTGATGTGGATCTTAAAAAAAATATTATGGTCATTACTGAGACTGATCTTTCACCGCCTGCATTGCTTATTATTCTTTTTCTTACGATGCCTATCCGTTCCGTATGTTGGCGATTAGCATAGTTATCCTAACTTTACTTGCCAGAATAGTCTGGTTGTAGACGTATTGAACCACTTTCTTAGGTTTTGAAGCCAAGATATTCTTCTCCATGGTCCTCTCTTTCCAAAATACCTTGCCCTGAAGAATAAGTTGCAATAAGCTGTGTTTATTTCGCATAACATGGCCAAGATATTGTAATTTGCGCCCTTTGGTTGTCTCAGTGATCTCGTATTCCTTGCATATTCTACGTAGGACCTCAATATTAGTCACACGATCCACCCAGTAGTTTCTCGTTGCCTTCTGCATTCTGATTCCGTTGACCACTTTCTTGGTTCTTCCGCCTTCGAGACCAATTTCTCAATCTCAAATTCAGGACAACAAAGTGCCCTTCCACTTACCATCTCATCCGCCGGAAGCCGTTGGCCAGTAAATGGTGTATTGCTTATCCTGGCAAAACACTCGGACGTCAGAGCATCATTAGTTATCTAGCAAGATGCACCAGATGACCATGATTTAAATCATCATACGAGATGGTGAGATTGACATTTGAATAGGAGAGGCTATAATGATCTTGCGCATCACTAGCCCATTACACCCCAATAAGTACTATAATTAAGTTATGTTTCAGGTGAGAACGAATCATTCATTTTTGTCGTAGTTCTATATACTATCATTTCATGTCAATAGTATCATGAAACCTTTCTTTATCAGCGACTTCTCAAAACGAATATTTCATTTATCTTATGCGAAAATAGTTGTTTACGCCTAATCCTTTGCCTCTATGCGACTTGGCCTCAGCTAATAAGTCGCAGCAGTTGGTATTTAGGTCCTCTCACGATAATACTAACGTGTTATATTTTTCTTATATTAATTTTGTTTAGACGTTCTCTTCCTGTATTTATCATTGTAATTACCTCTTCGTTGGTGGTGTGTATTTTTCACCATACCTTCAGAATGCGGTGATAACACCACAGCTCAAATGTTCGTCGTTGTTGCTTTTAAAATCCAGATATTACATCCGTATACAGCTGATTTGGACCTAAATCTATTATCCTTATTTTTTATTTGTTCATTCATTCATTCACTAAAAATTTTAAAAATTAGACACCTACAAATTTCTATTTTGAGGTGCCTAACTCAAATTTGTAAACACCCTTCAGAGGTCTAAGTAAAAATATTGCAATAAAGTCACAGTAACGATTCATATTATATTTATAATGTCAAGGTGTATATTTGAAGATAAGAAAGAGGGTGTATTTCAAGAATTAGTTATCTGATATAGATTCCCATAATACAGAGTAAACCCAACAAAAGCAATAAAGGATGATAACAACATTCAATGGGGTTTACACTAATACGAGTACTACAGATTTATTTTGAACTCCAAAGCGATTGATCGATTGAAATTATTTTTCCAAAAATATTTCCATTTTTCAGTAAACCAAAGCATTCGCACAGTCGCATAACTAAATGAAATTAAAAAAATTTCTTATCAAACAACGCTGGTTTAAATCTTATTCTGATAATTAAAAAATACCAATATATAGTGAATAACTTTTAAACTGAATACTTTATCTCAAAAAGTCAAGAAAGGAAGATAAAAAATTGAAAACTCCCTAAAATGTGTTAAACGTGGACATTTATGAGATTTTATTAGTATCGTAAATATGTCATTAGTTCATAATTTAGGACCAGAAGCATAAAAAGACTATAAAAATCAGTGGCAACCAATGTTTACTTAAGAAAAATAATTTTATGATATGAGTTTTATTATTGGTTAGACTGCCTAGAAAATTATTATATACTACTATTCAGCTCCAAATTATTCAGTTAAGTTCCAAATTAAAAATCAAATAGAAAAAGTATTTACGTTTGAGTAATATAAAATTAGGATTGGCAGTTATGTGAATATGAGAAAATTTACTTTAGGTGACTTAACGTTTACTAAATAAAAATTTTCTTCTATATGGGTCATTTTATCAAAGAAGTTTGGCAACCATCAGACCAACTAGTATTTTGCAAATTACGCAGCATAAGAGAAGGTTGCGCAGAAAAACTACGGTTAAATAGTGTTTCCAATTTGAGTGTCTTCTTCTAAGATTTATTTCTTCTGCACCGTTCCTTTCAGTATTACTTTTTTTGACGATTTATCGTCGAAGGTCGAAATGGTACAAACATAAGAAAAATCTAAATGGTCGAATTCCGAAGATTTCCCTGTTTTCGAACCAAAAATTCAAATAATTGCTTAACCCTACATTACTACCCGGGGTACAGGTGTACCCCAGGCTGTCGTAAAAGTCCTGTAATTTTTTTACTTTTGGCAACACGGTAACGCGCGCTCGTGTAATTTCTTGTTTTAGCAGGTCAGTTGTTATCTTGCAGTTGCTGAGTCATTAACGGCCGGTTTCCGAAACGTTATTCAAATCTCTGATCATCTAACCGAGCTGTCAGATTTGATCAACTGTTAACCAGCGACCAGTTTCTGAAACGTTAATTATCTTAAAATTACATGATCGTAGAAATCGATTATCTGACATACGATTTGGTATCGATATTGTCACAATCGGCTGTCATCCTTCAATATTTCAATTATTCTAACCAAACTTATCTAAAATAATAAATAATATATTAACTTGTATCAAAGAATATAGACGCATTGTAGTTAAATAATAAATTTAATAGTATTGTAGTAAATAATAATAATAATGAGCAGTCCTAGAAAAAATTATACCGAGAGAGAGAAATGTTTGCTCTTAAGTATAATTGAAAAGTAAGTATAAAATTATAGTAGTTACAGAAAAAATTTTTAATTATATTTTTTTTTAGATACAAGAATCTAATAGAGAACAAGTGTACTAATGCTTTGTCGACAAGCGAAAAAAATGCAGCCTGGGAAAAAGTAATGTTGGAATTCAACGCCAGCGCTGAATCTCCAAGAACTGCAAAGCAGTTAAACACTGCCTAATTTAAATTTGAAGAGGGCCACTCGCCAAAATATAGCACAAGAAAACGTAAGTGTAAAAATATTTCCATTTATGTACAGCTAAATAAATTGATTACATTTTAGATTAAAAAATATACTGACCAGAAGATTTTGGACCAATTAAGGAAGGATGAGATTGCAGACAAAGTAGGTGTAAATCTTTTTAACATCATATAAATAGTATTACACTAGTTCTGAGTGGGATGTCTTTATAAAAATTTCATGTAGCCCACCTAGTGTTAACTAAATAGTAGTGTTTCTTAATCAGTAGTGAATTGTTTTCAGAAAGAAATACATGCAACAGGTGGTGGCACATTTAAGCCACGTTTAACAGAGGTAGGTGCACAAATGTTGGGATTAATTGGAAACCAAATCCAACCTTTAACCAATAGTTGTGACAGTGCATCTGCTTACTTTACATGTGGTAAGTTCTTATTTGATTTAATTATTTAAGCAACTAAATCTAAATTAACTCATTAATGACCAACCAATGAAAAACATTAATTTTTTCAAATTTTTTATTGAAACTTCTTAAAAATATCTAAACTAAGACAGGTTTATAATTTTTTAACTGACAATTAACAATAACAATATTTTTTGTATGAATATAGATAAATATATAGTATGACTTTTGCATAACCTACATTTCTTTTGTGTACTTGTATCATTCCTTCTAATCAAATGACCAGTGTTGTCAAATATTACATCATCAGGCAAACTATCTTTGGATAGATGTCCATAACATGAGTGAGAAGCCAGTTCGGAGTTCACAGTTCCATAATAACGTTTAAATTTCATAAGATAATGCAAGTGATCAAAATTATAATTGTGACATTTTATATCATTTGCTATATTGTAAATCTTCCAGTCATTTACAGGCTTTCCCCGAATGAACTCTTGCATAGGTGACATCCAAAATATAGTACCATTTTCTGGTCTGTTGAAAGGTTGTGTTCGAATATACCAAATTGTAAAAATTTTCTATTCGTCATGTCGATATGTCAGATAGGAGTAAGTTTGACAAAATTATTATCTTGGTATAATTGAGTATTATCACACAAATGAATATTTTGTTTGATTGATCGAAATTTATTTCTAGACTGATTTCCCTTAAATCCCTTGTTTTTATCTTGTGACAAATACATGTTACATTGTGGCAAAGTATGATAGCACAATAATATGCAGATATTGATAAAATATGTCAGTTCAGGGTGCATAGACGCACCTTTAGCTGTTAATGGGTTAAGTAATTCAATTTAAAACTATTTATATTTTTTTTTATTTTTATAGTTACACAAGATGTTGAAGTAGAGGTTAACAACTTTCAAGAAATAGAAAACAGGGATTTGTCTGGCAGTCAGTGCTCCACTGCAGCACCATCCACATCTGCTGTGCTGCCAAATACAACCAATAAGAAGAGGCTATCTAAAAAAAAAAAAATTAGGAAGTGAATCTTTAAAAAGAATGTTTTATAAAAAAAAATTGGAAGGTGCAGTTATAGAAAAACGGACAAAATTAATTAATCATAGTAATGAGTTGAAGAAAAAAAATATCCTAGATTTACAACTAAAAATAAAAACGTTACAATATGAAAATTTAAAACATTAAAAATTTTGTTTTGAAGTTATTGTCTTGTAGCTTTGTAATTCAATTTACTATTTTTATTGGGAAATAAGCCACAATTCTACTTTAAAACAAGTTGTTTTGACATTTCGATTTCTACTTCAGAAAGCGTTCACAAAATACAAAACATTAATAAACTAAACAAATTATGTTTTTTGTTACTTGCTGAACAATTCTTATAAAAATTTAATTTTATATAACTTATTCATGTAGACAATTCAGACATATATTATACATTTTTAAAGTAGATGACTTTAAAATGATATTGTCAATATTTTTGAGTTGTGTTCCTGGGACAACTTTATTCAAAAATAGTTATTTAAAAATAACTTCATATGTATGTTATTTAAAAACTTAAATGATGTACCCTCTATATGTTATAGACTTACTAATAATTATATTTAATATTTAAATAAACTTGTTTTAAAGTAGAATTGTAGCTTATTTCCCACTAAAAATAGTAAATTGAGTTAAAAATTTTATTATGTGAATAAAGTAATATAAGTAATAAATCAAATTGTGTTTTCAAAGTTTAGGTACCCACCTATTGAAATGAGTTGTTACTAGAGATGAACGCATAATTGTATTCTCATTTCTTCCAGCAATCTCACACATCTCCTCAGGAATAGAAGCTTCAACATCTATTATATCATCAATGTTGTCATTGTGATTGAGAGCTATATTATGCAATACAGCACAAGCCACAACAATGTTCATGGCTGTATCTAATTTTACCCGTAGCCCCATAGACAGGCAAGGAAAACGCCTTTTTAGTACCCCAAAACATCTTTCTATAGGATTTCTTGTGGCCACTTGTGCTCTATTGTAAGCTTCCTCGCCATTTGTTCTGGGCTGCAAAAATGGGGTTAACAGGTAACTTCGGCAAGGGTATCCACTATCTCCTAAGAGAAAGTCATTCCCATACACACCACTTTCAAAATCTGCACGTACATGGCTATCATTAAATATAGTTGTATCATGTACAGAACCAGGCCATCTACAAATGATATCTTGAATTCTCAGCTGTGCATCACATATTGCTTGTGTGTTTAAAGAAAAGTAACCTTTTCTATTTCTGAACAGTTCTGCTGTTGGGCCTCCAATTGACTGAATTTTTATGTGTGTACAATCAACAGCACCAATTACATTTGGAAAATTAGCCAATGCATAAAAACCAGATTTAACACTTATGCGCTCCTCTGCTGTTGCAGGCATCTTTATAAAAACTGGTCTTAACCTAGCTATAGCAAGAGATATTCTCTTGATGATGCGACATGCTGTTGATTTGTGCACTCTTACATTATCAGCTACAGTCAGTTGGAACCCTCCAATTGCATAAAAGCTGATTGTCAACAATATCTGCTCAATGGCACTAATAGATTTGTTGCGTTTGGTTGTTGGTTCTATATTATCTATTAGTCCTACTAATTCTGTCACAACTCCTCTAGACAGTCTGTATCGTTTTTTAAATTCAGTATCATTGTAGTGTATCATAGGATTCATCCTGGTTCTGCGATTAACTATAGGGACGGCATTCTCCTCCTCGCTCGACAATGAAAAATCAGAAATGTCAGAAGTGTCCATAATCTACAAGTTAAAATAAATATTTTTTTTACAAAAGAGCCTTATTTTTATTGAATAATATGACTTACCTTATTTACAGATTTATTTTGTAACAATTTGTTTTGGGTGTTTATTAATTACACTATATTTAATTTTAAAAATCTAAATTATAATTAAATAACTAATAATTATATTTAAAAACTAAAAAACTCTTTATTTAATAACTATTTAACCTATATAATAAATAAAAAACTCTATTTAATAACGAAAAACTCTATTTAATAATTAAAAACAACTCTTTATAAAAATTAACAGCCCTTTAATCACCCAATAACCTCAAATTAGGTGACAGTCGTTTTTGATCGCTGTTTGACATGCGAAACTAGTTAATCGGCGTTTCAGAAACTCAAAACACTTATGATCGACTGTTAACTAACGATTAATCGCATGTTAAATCAGGTGATCGACCGTTGTTGAATGTAGTTTGATTGGCGTTTCTGATACTCAAAATGTGTTTAATCAACGATTAACCATCGATTACATAATTTTAGAGATGATCATCCTTTCGGAAACCGGCCGTAAGTGCTGTTGTTTAACACGTGCGTTGATTTTGGGGTTCAGTTGTACCCCGGGTAGTATTACCATTATATTTTTACTTCTTCTTCTTCAGTGCCTTATCCGGTCCGGATGTTGGCGATCATCAAGGCTATCATGGTTTTGTTGACTGCTCTGCGAAACAGCTCCGCTGAGGTCATCCCAAACCATTGTCGGAGATTTTTCAACCACGAGATACGACGGCGTCCCGGTCCTCTTCTGCCATATTTTTACATCGATCCGAAAATAGTATTTTGGTAAGTAATTTGTTTTATTGGCGAAGTTAGGGTTTTGAATGGGCTTTTTCTTACAGCATAAACATGGATAATAAGGCTCGCAGACTATCAACCCAAAAAGAACTAGAGGAAATAATCCAGAATCTCTCAGATTTTGAGCCCGACGATCAAAATGATAGTTCTGAGGATGACCTAATAATAGACAATTATAGATCGGAACCTGGCGAAGGTTCCGATGATGATTATAGTCCTGAGCCTGACGAAGACTTCGACGATGATTATATACCGGGAAATAACGAAGATTTTGATGATGATTATGTTCCGGAGAATGACGAGGATTCCAACGATGATGATATGCAGCAACAAAGAAGTCAGACTGGCAGACAAATAACGAAAATGACCTTGAGTATGGGCAAATTGAGGAAGAGCCTACCAAATTATGTGGAAAAAATGGCTTTAAATGGACCGAAAAGTCAACAAAAAGTCACGTCGGACCAATCAAAGAAATCTAGTGATTCATTTACCTGGAAATAAAGGAGCTGCTCGACAAGTAACTAGTGGAATTTCAGTATGGTCCCTGTTTTTCACTGATGATATTCTGAAAAATATTGTCGCTTTCACAAACAAGGAAATTAGATTACAACGAAAACGTTATGCAAGAGATCGACATCGACGTTAACTAGGAGGAAGTGACCAATACAACAAGCAGGCCATCCTATGGGAGAGATACTAATCTAATAGAAATCAAAGCATTATGTGGACTTTATTACTACGCAGGGGTTCTAAATATGAATTCGGTAACATCGAAAGAACTTTTCAACAAAGAAACAGGAATTCAATGTTCGCACTGTAATGAGTGAAGCTCGCTTTGCATTTCTTACAAATTGTCTCAGGTTTGACGACAGGGACACTAGAAAAGAGCGTCGTCGTAAAACAGATCGTTTTGCGGCAATGCGAGATATTTTTGAAGCAGTTATTTCCAAATGTAGCAAAATTTATACGCCTTAAAAATTAGCAAACTTTATACGCCTTCACAGAACTGCACGTTAGATGAACAGCTTATGAGTTTTCGAGACAGATGTCTGTTCAAAATGTATATACCCTCAAAACCCGATAAATACGAAATTAAAATGTTAGCATTATGTGATGCAAAAACTTTTTATCTTTTGAATGCCTAAGTATATCTGTAAAAATTGAACACCGGTAGGTGTCCCTGTAGCTAAATAATACACGTTGAGTCTAACAAAACCAATTCATGGGACATATCGTAATCTTACAACAGATAATTGGCTTACCTCAATACGAGCGGCAAAAAAAGCTGTGCAATTTATTAGCCCTCGTTGGAATTAATTCCACAGTTTTATGTAAAGATAGTGATGCCAGAGACAAGGAATTATTACAGAACCGAAGGTCATTCCTAAAAAAAAACTAAGTACCGACCTAGTTAGTCCCTTGATGAGAGAACGGCCCGGAATCCAAACTTTGCCAAAAGAACTCCGAGTTGTTATAGAAAAAAATTTGCATATTGAGCCTGAAGTACCTAATGTAGACCAAAGGCAAACTTCTTCCGGGAGATGTGCTTTTTGTACACGCAAACATGACAGAAATTTAAGGATAACGTGCAAAAGGTGCAAAAAATACATATGTCTGAACCTACAGTCAAAAGTGTGCTCAGCTTGCATTAACTAAAACTAATAATTAATAATTATGTTTTGTAACGATGAGTCAAAGCCATCACCGTTAAACCAGCGTGCGCGCGAACCAACCCATGAAGTAGGAGTGTATCGACAGTAGAAAGGGCAAAACTAATTACACAGCTCCGCTATATAAACCGCAACATTTCCTCATAGAGAGAGAATCGACAGGTGTTGACTGAAGGTTCTCTTCTTCCCTACCCCGGCTTGTGGACGTGTTGAGTTCACAAGTTGTTCCGTCTCCCATACCGCCGCTATCCGAAGAGCGTGTTGAGCTCTTCACTACCCGTACTCTGAAGCAGTCGTGTTGAGACTGTCGAGGAGTGTCCTATTAACCCGAATCACTTAAGGGACGTATTGAGTTCCTTTCCTTCCTTTGTACCTATCGCCCGCTGTTATTAAATCGATACAACGTTACCGTAAAATTTCAGATACACACTCGCTTGCCGATAAGACTAGTTTCATATGACAAGGTCAAGCTTAATTTGAATAAATAGGCCAGGTACTGAGAAGACTAAACCAAATTGTAAATATGTACATAAGATTTTTGTCAATTTAATTTAAGGAAGACAATAAAGTTTTATTTTTATTTTGAACTCTGTCTCTGACTGTCTAAAAGCTACCCGGATAGTGACTCCCACGAGAGGACATCACAAATGGCGCCCGAGCAGAAAAATACGTTTTAAACAATAATACCGACCGAATTCCGAATTTTATTTTCATAAGACAGTACTATATTTCAAATTTTAATCAAAGACAGGGTGATTCACAGTTCAATAATGACAGACGCTCCGGAAACGTCGAAGGTTAGTTGGGTGTACCTATTAAAGAAAGACGAACTTATAGCCGAATTAACAAACAGAGAACAGCCGCCGGAAGGGAATTTCAGCGAGCTAAGAGCGAGATTAGTTGCGATCATCAAGGCACCAACTCAAAAAGGCCAAAACCCAGAGGAAGAAAACCAGATGGAAGACAGACAAAGAAAGATGGAAATAGTACGCAAATGGGGGTTACACTTTGATGGTTCAAGAGACCCAATAGAATTCATAGAACGGTTGAAAGAATTCCAGACAGCTTACGGCCTACAAGACACCCACGTTTTACAAGTTATACCAGAAACGTTAAACGGGAAAGCATTACTATGGTACAGAAACAATAATAAAAATTGGAACGAATTAAAAGACTTCGAACAAGATTTCCGCAATTTCTTCGTTTCCTCCGTTCTCACGCAATCTCTGGAAGCTCAAATCCGGAACCGACTCCAACGAAACAACGAAGGTGTAAAAGACTACATCATTGATATTCAAACAATGATCAGAAGACATGGTGAATTCAATCACCAAGAAGAACTAAACAGGATATACACCAATATGAACCCGAAATACAAGTTGTATATAAAGAGGCAAGATCGCTGTACTCTTCTGCAGCCATTGCGGAACCCGAGGAAAAACTTCCAATAACTGCCAATGTAGAAGCCGACCGGAAAACTCCAACAGGACTGGACAAGAAGGAGGCAACCCAGTCAGCATTTAGAGTCCTCCCTAACAACCTCCAGCTACGCACACTATACAGATCAACGACCCCACACAACGATAACGTTCAGCAACGGTAAAAAGTTAAGAGCACTAATAGACACAGGAGCCCAAAATTCGTTTATAGGACAAAAAGGTAAAAAAATATTGGAACAATGTGGAACAAAAAGCGACAGAAAAGCTTTAAAGATCACGCTGGCAGATGGAAAAACCAGCAACATAGAAATCTGTTTTACAGCAAAATGTTCCATAGACAACGTTTGGAGAAAAGCCAAGCTACATTTTTTACCAAACCTAGCTTCAGAAGTAGTACTGGGAATGCATGAAATAACAAGATGGGGCCTTGATTTATCAAACATCTTAAATAGAAATCGCGTAAGAAGGAGAGAACAATACCCAACCAGGACAGAACACGGATCCAGATCATACAATGCAGACAATAACCGAATACCGACCAATTCCAGGGTCAACGAAACACCAACCGCAAGATATCCGCTCCAACAGAGAAGCAAAATATATAACAAAACGACCTACCGACTACCGACCGATACCGCGGTCGAAGACCACACCGAAAATATACCGACTACCGACCGATACCGCGGTCGACAACCAGACCGAAGATATACCGAACTGCCGACCGATACCGCGGCCGACGACCAGACCGAAGATATTCCGTCATACATACCGGAATTCACGAACAGTCCGAAACGAGAGCAGCTCGACATCAGTACTACACTAAACAATACCAAAAAAAAAACAATTACAGGAATTGTTACTAACAGAATTGGAGAAATTTAAACAAATTAAAGGAACAACACATCTAACCGAAGATACAATAAAACTCAAACATAATAACTGTTCCATCATCAGGTTAAAATACAGGTTACCATGCCTGAGCCACCAAAATATTTGGGTAAAAACCCTTTAAATTGTAATGTGTTACCAAAGATTGTACATGTTGTTGATAATATTATATGATGTTTAATATTTTAATTAGATTTTACTTCCGACCACAAATATTTTGGTGGCTCAGGCATGGTAACCTGTATTTTAACCTGATGATGGAACAGTTGTTCCGAAAACGTTCGTGCTTGTAATCAAACATAATACACCGATCAAACAAAGATACAGGCCCCGAAACCCGGGAATGCAGAAGATCATAAACGATGAGATAGATAAGATGCTAGAAGAGAACGTGATAGAAAAATCTAATAGCCCGTACAGTTCCCCCATCGTCCTAGTAAAAAAGAAGGATAACAACGGATACAGATTTTGCATCGATTTTAGGAAAATCAACGACATCTCAGAAAAAGATGCCTACCCATTACCGTACATCAATCATATCCTAGAAAAGTTAAAATCTGCAAAATATTTTACCACGTTAGATCTAAAAAATGGATATTGGCAAGTACCACTTTCCGAAGCAAGCAAACCCTTGACCGCTTTCATAGCACCAGGAAAAGGACTATTCCAGTTCAAAGTACTTCCATTCGGATTACACGCCGCCTCCACTACTTTTCAACGGTTACTAGATACAATAATCGGCCCAGAAATGGAACCACATGCATTCGCCTATTTAGACGACATAATAGTACTGGGGAAAACGTTCGAGGAACATATGGAAAACTTAAAAGAAGTACTTCACAGACTACAGCAGGCCAAACTACGAATTAATATAGACAAATGTAAATTCTGCAAAGAAGAGATAAATTATTTAGGCCATGTAGTAAACAAAACGGGAATAAAAGTGGACGACAACAAGACAAAAGCTATAGTCGAATATCCCGCGCCAAAAACCGTTAAACAACTACGCCGATTTTTGGGCATCATCTCATGGTACAGGAGATTTATAAAAGATTTTTCACGAACTGCAGCCCCTTTAACAAAGCTACTAAAGAAAAAACAACATTGGACTTGGGACAGAGACCAAGAGGAAGCATTTAACAAAATAAAATTACTACTGACACAAGCTCCAATACTGATCTGCCCGGACTTCCAGAAAAGATTTTTTTTACAATCTGACGCTTCGAACCACGGTTTAGGAGTAGCTTTAGTACAAACAAACGACGGAGGACAGGAACAAGTCATCGCTTACGCAAGTCGAACCCTAACAAATGCCGAAAAAAATTACAGCGTTACAGAAAAAGAACTACTAGCGATCATCTTCGGAATAGAAAAGATGAAACCCTACATCGAAGGATACCCATTTTCAATTATCACAGATCGTCAAAGTCTACGATACTTACAAACAATGGAAAACCCTACAGGTAGAATAGCTAGATGGGCAATGCTGCTGCAACAATTTGACTTCGATGTCATTTACAGAAAGGGCTCCCAGAACGTCCTGGCCGACGCGCTCTCTAGAGAACCAGTAGATCCGGTTTGCATAATAAACGTAGAAGATGTAGAACCCGACGAATGGTACAATAAAGCTTTAAATAAAATCCAGACAAATCCGCAACTATTTCCAGACTACTCTATCAAAGATGGACTTCTCTATCGACACTTCTGGGACAAATACGATTTAAAAGAGACAGAGGTATCCAACCCCTGGAAACTATGCATCCCAAACCACAAGAGACAACAACTCCTGGCAGAAAACCACGAGCAGCCGACCGCAGGACATCTAGGAATATCCAAAACAATAACCCGCCTAGCTAGAAAATACTACTGGCCAGGGATGTTTAAAGACGCAGCAAAGTTCGTCAGGAACTGCAAGAACTGTCAGCAATTTAAGCCGCAACATAGCTTAACTCCAGGCCGCATGCAACCTACACAAATTCCGCCACATCCATGGCACACCGTTTCAACCGACATCATAGGACCCCTTCCAACATCCAGCAAAGGAAACAAATATATAATGACATTCCAGGACACCTTTTCAAAATGGGTCGAAGCCATACCGATCAGAACGGCAACGGCAAAATCAGTCTGTCAGAACTTAAAAGATAAAATCATTATGAGATTCGGATCACCCAAAGAGCTAATATCAGACAACGCAAGAACATACGATAACAGGGAAGTACGAAAGTTGCTAGACGAATTCCAGATTTCTAAAAGAAACATTCCGCCATATTCTCCCCAGAATAATCCAGTAGAAAGAACAAACAGAGTAATCAAAACAATGATAGCTCAGTTCTGCGATAATAACCATAAGAAATGGGACACGAGCCTTCCAGAACTACTATTCGCATATAATACAGCTAAACACGATTCAACGGGTTTCTGCCCAGCCTTCCTAAACTTTGGACACGAACTAGAAATTCCAAGTAAAGTCGTAAACACCCCAAACGACACACAACATACCGATCAAAACATAAAATGGCATAAACTACGAGAAACATTCGAACTAGTACGTACAAACCTGGCAAAAGCCTTTACAACTCAAAGCCATTACTACAACTTACGACGAAGAGAGTGGAAACCCACAATAAACGACAAAGTCATGAAAAGGGAATACCAACTCTCAAATGCCGCCAAAAATTTTAACGCCAAATAAGCACCGAAATTTTCAGGCCCATATACTATAACAAAAGTGTGTTCTAATGTAATATTCAAATTAAAACACGACGATAAAAACCGTACAATAACAGCTCATATCAAAGACCTAAAACCCGCATTTACCGATTTCCCTACTCCTTAATCAGTCCAAGCACTTACAGTCAACACCAAGTACTGACAGTATATTTTAATACAGTTTACCAGTAACCTTCAAATATAATGTCAGACACGTTAGAAATATATTACAGTGACATAGAAATGGACGGCACAGTTACGCCGCCACCATACACCGTTCCAGAATTAATATCATCATTGGGGAACACACCAAAACCTAACACCCCGGGCAAAGGCTGCGAGCCCCTGATAAAGGCTATTTCCAAATTTAAAAACCTTTTCGATGAACCAACCATGGGCATCACAAAAATTCAGAAAGTCCAGTCAATTCCAGTATCAATCCCGCGGCTCTCACTAATTCCGCCACAGCATAAAGGAAAAAAATACAGACTAAGACTCCCGAACCAGGTGCTGAGGATAAAAACCAATAATTGAAGCCCCACGAAGGAAGACGTTTTTTTTTAAGAGAGAGGAAGACGATTTTTTGTTTAAGAAGACGATATTTATATTTTTTTAGGGCGGACATTTTTTATTTCGATGTATTGTAAATTTTTTTTTAGGGTAACCAAGTACCTGGCAAGGAATAAAAATAACAAAAATTTTGTTCCAAAATTTTTTTTTTCCCAGGAAGATGGGGTGTAACGATGAGTCAAAGCCATCACCGTTAAACCAGCGTGCGCGCGAACCAACCCATGAAGTAGGAGTGTATCGACAGTAGAAAGGGCAAAACTAATTACACAGCTCCGCTATATAAACCGCAACATTTCCTCATAGAGAGAGAATCGACAGGTGTTCACTGAAGGTTCTCTTCTTCCCTTCCCCGGCTTGTGGACGTGTTGAGTTCACAAGTTGTTCCGTCTCCCATATCGCCGCTATCCGAAGAGCGTGTTGAGCTCTTCACTACCCGTACTCTGAAGCAGTCGTGTTGAGACTGTCGAGGAGTGTCCTATTAACCCGAATCACTTAAGGGACGTGTTGAGTTCCTTTCCTTCCTTTGTACCTATCGCCCGCTGTTATTAAATCGATACAACGTTACCGTAAAATTTCAGATACACACTCGCTTGCCGATAAGACTAGTTCCATATGACAAGGTCAAGCTTAATTTGAATAAATAGGCCAGGTACTGAGAAGACTAAACCAAATTGTAAATATGTACATAAGATTTTTGTCAATTTAATTTAAGGAAGACAATTTATTTTTAGTTAGACAGTTTTATTTTTATTTTGAACTCTGTCTCTGACTGTCTAAAAGCTACCCGGATAGTGACTCCCATGAGAGGACATCACAGTTTAATAATGTGAAACCATTGTATACAACAACTTTGTACTTTTCTAAATATATGTGATTTTTTTGCAAACACTTGTTTTAAATTTGGGGTACACATGTACCGCGGGTAGTAAAATATGTCAATTTTTGATGGGTAGTAATGCGGGGTTAAATATGTGCTTTATATAATTGTCAAAGCAAAACAGACGATAAATGGACTAACATGGGGAATCTATAATATGCATTTCACAACATAACAATTTATCTCGTCAAGAACCTTTCGCGAACTGATTTCTTATACTCGAAACGTGAGTAAATAAAATTACAGAAAAGACATTTTTAAGATTTTATTTCAGTATAGTGCCTCCACTACTTGCTTCTATATAGTCGCTCTGAGGAGTTCTGATAGGATGAAATACGTGTAACTAAATAGTAGAAGCACTATACTGAAATTAAATCTTAAATGTGTTTTCTGTAAGAAAAAGATAATAGATAAGCAGATATAAACGATATCAGGGATTCACGTTTTATCTCTGGTTCCGTTTCAACCGTTACGATTAAGACCCGTTGTTATCTAGCAGCAGAGTATTCAATATACGGGTATTTAATATACAGCAGGAATATATAATAAGAAAATTAAAGGAAGAATATGAGCTATGGTGACTCAAGATAAATATGTGTAAGACCGAATACTTATGTATTGGATCCGAGGTTGCAAATTTGAACTTAAGTTTAGAAAAAGAGACTATTAAGAGGTGTAGGATTTTTAAGTATTTAGGATCAATTGTAAGTCGAGATGGTTGTTGCAGTTTCGCAAATGCATATAAACATTTATAAAATATTAACAGAATTTGTGTTAGTTTTGATTCTCCCCTTATATTTAACCAAGATTCCGCGTACAAAAGCACAATAAAGAAACATAAAATAGAACAATAAACGGTTCTAATACATTGTTAAAGGCAAAATACTGTTCTTTCATACATTGTATGTTAAGAAAGAACGATAGACAAATAAATGGCTTTTGTTAAAATTGCAGGTCGTTGGGTAATTATTGGTCACACCTAACGTCAGTTTGTATAAAACAACTCTGGGCCCAACGGCCGTGGCATTCAGTCACCGCCAGGCAGTCAGTCACTACCAAGCACTGAGTTTCCATCAAGCATTCAGTCACCATCAGTCGTTCCATCCAATAGGGTTGGAGGTTGCTCCATCATCAATACTTTTTGTGGTTCCTGTATGTCGTTGAAGACGTCTTTTGATAGCGGTTTATGCTATCATTACAATACACCATATGTTGTTGCTGCACAGATCAAGTACGTTTACTTTGTGCTAAATTATTTTATATTGTGTCGCGACGTTGAACCTTTGAATTGAACATTATTTTGAACATTTTACTTTCTTGCTTTTATACACTTTATACTTTTTACATTTTATTGTTGTTAATTATCATTAAATTTAAATTGCTCATAACAATATAATTATTTTCTTTTCTTCTTCTTCTTGTTTAACATCATTATTCTTCTTTGTATCATATTTAAGTAGAAATCAGCTGTTAAAATCATTGTTCTTTCTTTTAAAATATTTAGAATACTCGTGATTGCTTTTGTAGACGGGCTTGGTTTGTGTGATATAGGATATCCACAACTCATGTCGTAATGTTTAGTTTTTAAAACAGCTGTGTTTTTACGGAAATTCGTTTACCTTTTGTAAACTAATCTCAATACTGGTTGTCATATCGGTTTCGTATCACATAAGATTTAAATTTGATAAAATATTTTATTACGTTTGAATGTATGTATATTTATGTATATATTTGTCTTTGATTTTACTTGTCTCTCAATAGAGCTTTATATAGTCTACTGACTTCTTATTTTTCTATGGTAATATACATAACCAACGCGAATGGGAGAAACCAGCGAGTTCAAGATTGAACATATATAATCTCTTTGTTTCTGATGGCTTTATATGTTATATAGGTCATCATATGTGCAGAAAGTAACAATAGTACTTGTATGAAAGTATAGAAATGAGAATAGCACGAAGGAAACAAGCCCCTAAAGCACTCCATGGAGCACTATGGAACAACACTCTTTCCAAAGAAAAGAAAAAAAAGGATCTTTCAGAGCATAATGATGAAGATTACCCTATAACGAACGGAAGTATGGCCAATGACAGCATGAATACGAAGTAAACTAAGAACAGTTGAACTGGACTTTATGAGAAGATGTCTACAAATCACCAGAGCGGATAGAATACGAATAGATTAAATATAGAATAAAGTGGAAGTAAAATGCTCAATTGCAAAAAAGTTGGAAAACAGAGCACTGCAGTGATACGGGTATGTAAAGAGAATGCAAGAGCACAGATGGCCGAAAAGAATATTGGACTGTGACCTGCTGGGAAAAAGACAGAGAGGAAGACCTGCTGCAAGATTGAAAATATAAATAGGAAATGCTATGATAAATAGAGACCTCAGAGAAGGTGACTGGGAAAATTGAATGCCGTGGAGGACGAAACCGGCAAACTCATAATGGAAAAAAGCCGAGGAAGAAAAAGAAGGGTATGCAGACTTAAGTTCATTATTGTAGCCAATTTCATACACCATAATAAATATGTTTACCATATTCAAGTATTTCACTTGGTCAAATATGTTTTCGTAACACTAAAATATGTTTTTTCGTTGGTCACGAGCGAAGGCAGCATTAATCCTAATTCAAGTCTGACTTACTGGCTTTTTTTTTAATGTAAAATATTGTCCTTAAAAACATAATTGAATTATTGTTACTGATTTATTGATTGAGACATCAAGCTTTGAATATTTTTTTTTTGTTTAATTCCTGTAACATTTGTAATAATATTAAATTTAACATTTGTAACAATCAATCATTGTAACAATTAATTACAATTTGTGAACAATTGTACATTTGTAACAATTAATTAAGTTAAATTTTGTGTAACATATTTATACATTTTAAGTAACCTAATAAATTGTTCGGAACTAAACTTTTGTTGAGGAGTGCTTTCAGGTTATTTGGCAAATTGTAAGACTGTCTTAGATTTACATATTTAGGACAGTCTATCAAGAAGTGCTTTATACTGTCTACTGTATTGCATGTTTCGCATTTTGGAGGTTCACTATTTGAGAAGAGATACGCATGAGTATCCAGTGTCAAAATCGTAGACGTGTAATAATAGTTTGGCATCTTCTACTTCTGGCTGTGGACTTCCATGAAAAAATATCACTTTTGATGGTTCTGAGTTTTGAACTAGAGTCATTCCACTCCCGATTCCACGCACTTAACACCTTATTTTTGAAATAAACTTTTAGATCGCCTGCGATACTCCGACACTCTGTTTCTGATGCGTCACTGGTGATAGCGTTACGCGCACTAGTGTCTGCTTCTTCGTTTCCTTCTATGCTTATATGAGATGGTATCCATAGGAAGTGGACTCTTCTGAAATTTTCTTGAGCTTTCATTAATTCGGCCCTGATAATTTTCTCAATGGGGTGTTTAGGGTATACATTTTGGATAGCTTTGACTGCGCTGAGAGAGTCAGAAATGACTAGACAACAAGGGATGTTTTTAATATTTACTTGCTTGATGGCTTTGAGCAAACCAAATAGTTCTGCAGTATAGATGCTGGAATTTAGAGGAAGTTTAAATTCAAAAGTGTCATTTGGGGTTACCATAGCAAGGCGATGGAAAAAACTATCAATATTCCACTGAAGTAGAGACTTGAATTTAATGTTGGCTTAACTGAGATGTGTCACTTTCCGCTTTCGATGCCTCACTGTTAAGATAATTATGGATTTTTTTCCTTATGGACGTGAATTTATGGATCTTTCCTTTAAATGGGGATAAACTTGATTGAGCATATGGGACAAAGCTGGTAGGTCTGTGGTATATTCTTGAATTGTGGTTATAGGATCTGTTGACCCCGTGATATTCATTAGGAGCATGTTAAGTTGACCAACGTTTGGAGGGAAAGGTAGAGGGTGATTTTCTATAAAGTTTTTAGCAGGGTCAAGTAAGAGAGAAAATGGACATTCAGAAGTGCTTGCTGAACTAATTTTAGCTTTTTTAGATTTTGCTTGAACTTTAGGTGGTGGAAAAATGTTACCGTCTTTTGAAGATGGATCTGCTTCAGGTGAAATAATTTCATCAAACTTTCTTTTTGGTTGATTAATTATATGACTGTCCTTATTTGATGCATCTACTTTGTTCGGTATCCCCGGGATATTAGAAAGAATATTATTTTGTTGCTGTTGTTTGTCGGTTCTATTTTAGTCGAATTGTACGTAATGTAATTTCTAGTAAGTGTTAAGCAAATTGGATATTACGCCTATGACTAATTGTTATAGTATTATTATTGTTACTGTTAAATGGCATTTTTTCTAAGTCAAATAAATGTCTAGACCTTATTTTATATTCCTAATTATATTTGCCTTTTTTCTTTTAAAACCAAATTTATATAGTCTGAAGACTCCTATCTCCCTTTTTAATAGCTAGACTGTTAGATTTATCGGCTTCGTCTCGGATTTTTTGGCCTGGTATAGGAGACCGACATACTAAGTTTACTATGTGACGCATACAAATTCCAAATTCTTAAGTTTCAATTTTATTATCTTGTTTGGGTCTGTTTTCTGCATTTTATCTAAACTTGCAGACGTCAACATACGAACTACACCCCAGGGAAATATCGTAACGGTATTGAAAAGGAATTGCTTTTAAGAAATTTAGTATATAGGATGGGATGCACTTTCCTTTTTAATACTAAACGTATTAAGAATGAGTGTAGTGTGATGTGATTAGGATTTTTAGACTAGAGAACTGATTTAATAAAAATTCCTTGTTCCACTAGGTACATGTATTGATAGTCTACTTTAGATTCAAACATTTTTAAAGTCTTTCCCCACATACAATAGTTTTATCACAAGGTTTTAACATAATCTTTTTTACCAGTCAGGTTTTACCACACTTTAACCCCAACCTATTGATGTTTGCTACTGTTATAAGCAACAATAAATTAAAAATTTTAAAATTTTCCAACAAATTCATTTAACATATTGTTGCCTGGTGTCACATTAAGACACATACTACAAGTTACATTATCTGCTTTGTTTATGCATCCGTTCAAAAAGTACAATTTTAATTAGTTGCCATTTAGAACCCATTCACACGAGGTCTGAAGGTCAGCTTCAGGGAGTCCTACATTACCATGCAGGGAATCTGCTAAATACTTAAACATCACAACATCTTTTCAAGAATAATGTAACACATAACAAATGTTGTAACCTTTTAAGGGTTTTTACCCAGATATTTAATGGCTAACTTTGGTTGGCTTTAACTAAGTCGTAATACTTATTCCGGGTGATAATATACTGATGAAGTATATTATTTTACTATTTTAGTCCTTTTAATGATGAAAACTGTATATGTGAACACGTAATATCTAGACTATAGAGTGATGGTTAAAAGTTATCCGTTTAAGTGCTGTTTATTGTGCAACTAGTTTGTGCTACATCCTCATTGTACCATCTGCAGTGTATCAAACCAACGGCTGAAAACAATATAAATATACTGTTACAAAGCAAAAAGTTAACACAAAAAAATGCGTTGCTCAGTACTGGTAGATTATAGGCGGGGTCGGTCGTAGAGTTTGTAACGTTGAGGATGTTTAAGGTACAAAAAATTAACGAACACGCGTTGCTCAGAATTATTCTCTCTAGCTCAGAAACAAAAGAAATTAGGGAGATGAGAGCTACTGGAGCTAAACCAGAAATATGGGATGAATAAAACAAAGAAAAATAATAAATAATTACCAGAAAAAGGGCGCCACTTTGTCTTTTTAGTGAGGGACAAAGAAAAATCAAAACCAAAATACATATATAAACAAATAGCTATAAAGAATAACCAATCTACACAAATAAACAGTATTAATCACACTTACCTCATATTTTCGCTTAAACATGTTAGGAAATGTTTATTTGAGGTCCAAGAGAAAAGAAAATTGTTACAAAAAGTAAAAACAATACAAAATTTAACGAACAATCCATATTTATTATTAATCAAAACATATATTTAATTTGGACACAATAATTTAAATATTACAAACAGAAATGTCCATCACAAATTAATGCGTTCTTACTTACGTCTTTATGGAAAGTTTAATATAAATTTCTCTTGATGACCTGGTAAACATTTTTTTAAAATGATCTTAAAATTGAATATTATTAAAAAAAAATAAAATTTAAAATTTACCTGAGCCATTATTATATTATGATATTTAGTTTTTTAGTTCTTAATCTACATACAAAATTTAGTGTAGTATACCAAAAAATTAGCGTAAAACAAAAAAAATACGGAATGTACCCCATTTAAAATGCACTAACACTTCACCGCGTTGGGTACATAAAATGTTATATATAGTTATATATAGTTATTAAACTGCATTTGCGAGATACAAAAAAAATAGGTGAAAACTTACTTACACACTTATTCCATATGGCAAAAGATAGAAAAGCCTTTGCAATAGTGATCGCCAACGTTGGATAACTCTGATATGGCACGTGAAGAAGAAGAAGAAAATCTTGCTGCCAATTTTTGTTTTACTTAATTTGTAAAATTACTGTAGACATGGTGGTTCTTTATAAATGAATATTGTTTTCCAATAATTACTAAACCATAGCAGGTATCTCAGCAATCAAAAATAAAAATTATTGGTACTAAGGGCTCAAAGCATTTAGCACCTGGTAAGGGTTTCAAAAATAACTTGGTGTTTGACAGGGGTCTCCTAACGCACAATATCAAACTTGACTACATACTAGCTCAGCGGAAAATGAATTTAGATCAGAAACATATTGCTTTTTATTGAGAGAAACTCAAAACGGAGTATCATTATTTTGGTGTGTGATCTAAGCATTATTTTGGAATATTTTCAAACGGGTAACGAGAGAACTGAAATTTACCCAATTGATGGGATATCTTTCGGTGCTTTTTTGAGAGATTATCTTCTATATTTGCAAACAAAACCCTCTGACAACTTTAGTCAAAACAGCGAAGTAGGTGGTTCTAACGGGAAATCAGAATTGTAGCACGCGAGCGGTAAAAAGGTGTATTATGGTAAGTACTGATGGACCTAACTGTAAGTCAGAATATATAAGTGGATGGGCTTACAAAACAATCTCGTAGGGAAACATTTTTAAGACTTGTATATACAGGGTAAAATAAAATTTATTAAAATAACAAAGATTTTGACAAGATATAACGTATCGGAATTTTGACACCTTACAAGGTTTGGATTTTTATTCCTCCTCAAATAATTATTCCAAATATAAATATGTAATACGTTTTATTGCTCTTGTATACCAACACTTAGTTGGTCTGCCACAGTGTTCTTTATCGCCCTAGAAATAATTTCTTCCGTATTTCATGATCTGATAGATCGTTAGATCTTTCAAAACCTCAAGAACCTTGGAAATACACATGCTCGAAAGTAAAAATGAATCCTATTTTAATTTCATTCTGAATTCAACGTACATTATTAAAAACAACTGTTAAAAAAGAAAAATAATAAATAATCCAACTATTTTACTAATGCAAAAACTAGTTCGACTTTGTCTTGCTATGAAAATGCACTGAAAACAATTAAATGTTTTCAGCAATATCTGATTTCATCGTTTTTCTAGTTACTTAGTCTATTTACTATATTATGGAAATCAAATGGTATATATCTTGCATAATCCTATATATTACCACTGCTACGGCTACGGCATAAGCGGAAGCGTTTACAAAGAAAATTCTAACACGGATAAATGAATGTACAGATACTGAGAGATGAAATGATGCAACTGAAAATGTTCATTTTTTTATCACCTGTTTTAATCACCCCTCAGATCCTACTGACAAATACTGGCAATACACTTAACTTACGACCGAGTTGTTAAATTTAAAAAGAACAATACTACCAACTGTGCATTAATTCGGCAGAAAGAAGCATAGCACAGGCAAGGAGATAAGAATATATAAAACAGTGAGCAAAATAAACAAAACAAATAAACAGAAAAGTTATTGCACAACTGCATGTTTAGCCTTCGTTAAAGTCTGTCATGATGGTCTTTTTGCCAAATTAAAACGATCACTCTCTACCATACTTACACATAACACATTATCGTCGAATCCTACATAAAAGAACGATATTTTGCTATGAAGTATGCACACATGACAAGGAAGAAAATCATGTTGAAAAAGAAGAAGTCCCACACGTCACTGTGATTGGTCCTTTCCTTTATCTTACATATATTTGTATTCAGTTGATTTACCAAAATAACTTTACTTGGCAAAGGTTAAAATACTTACAACCAAACATGAAGTCCCAGTAATAGGAACAATTTTAGTCGTAATACAATAATAAAAGTATAAACATAATTTACTGAAATAGAGGATGTGATATGAAAATTTATAACTTAATTAAAAGAAATGCCCATAGTTTTACACTTAACCGACCTGAATTTAAAAGCGAGAAATTCTATAATTATAATTTAATTCTTATTATAGACTAAATTTTATCTTTGTACAAATTCTTCTTTATGAAAGCTTGAGTAACTATAATTCGATACATCAAACCAAACCATTAAGTAGATTGTATTAAATAAAAACAATCTCGTAAGGTATATGTCGAAAACAATTTGAATAAACATATTAACTATTCAGCATCCAGAATCAATTTAAATTATCTTGGTATAGAATCTGAGATGGCTTCCAACTGTTCACTTAAATAAACATGAACTTTATGTTATATACAAATCTTTTTAGGGATGTGCTCATGTACCGGTTATATGTATTATTTAAGAGGGAAATGAGATTTTCACTATGGCGTTGGCAATATCTGAGAAGTAATAGGAATATATTCTATATTCATCTTAGACCAGAGTAAATTAAATGTAATTAGAACAAGTCTTTGTTTAGGTCCCTACTTTGTCTATTAACAAGGTAATTACCACATATTACTTGTCTACTAACCAACATTTACGTTAGTGGACCAACCCAGATGTGGGTGTAGTTTCAAGTAGACACATACTGATCCCAGAAAATTAATTCTGTAATTATCGAAAATATGTTGTTGCAATTTATACTTTGAAGTACATAATATTAGGTAATTTAAACACATCCACTGCTTGATGATGAGATTATTTAGCCAATACTTTAAACTCTACTGACGATGGTCTGATAAGACCGAAAACGTTCGTTCTGAACAATTTAAACAATAATTATTAGAACTAGTTGAGGACAATTGCTGCTTGGGCTGCTTGTTATTTCTATTTCTACTTTTCAAATCCATAATGTTTAGTTCTGTTGTATTTTCAATTTAAATATTGCTTTCTTTTCTGTACCATTCTTCCACACAATGATTACAAAAATCATCATTTCTTTCTATTTATATTCGCCTAACAGAAAAGTAGAATATAAATACTAGGGACGCGTGATATATTCATTCCCAATATCTAGAGATGCTGAAGAGGTCTCTACTTGTTACAAAATCACTTATACTGTAACTGATTACTGATTATATACAAAAGCGTATCAAAAGTAACAAGTAGAAACTCACAAGTAACGACAATCTACACCTCTAAACAAAGACGCATAATTTTCAGTTTTAACAATTAGGATGGATTCAGTAATCCTTACGAATCACATTTATGTTTGTTGAATTTAATTATATAAATATAATTTTTACTTTTAATAGCTCTATATATGTGTTTGTGTTGGTATAATTATAGTGTTGGTTTATAATTATAGTGTTATTTAAATAAACTTAGAACTGTGAACATTTTTAAGGTGTTTGCTGTTTTCTCTTAACTTAAGTAAGTAAATGTAATATTATTTTGACTCTATTATAATGATAAAAGGGTTGCCAATGTGAGTCCATAATTGAACAGATGTATTAAAATGGTCAATACTCACAATCTAATATTTACTTTCAAAGTTTTACAGAAGCGATCGGTTTCGAGGCTTACAATATTTGCCTCATCCTCAGGCCCAGCAAAGAGTTTGTTTTGTTAAAAACCAATAATATAGATATCGCCAATAAGAAGTTTTCCGCTTACATCCAGGGTACGGCCTGTCTTCATCTTTTCCTTATGACACTATCATTGTAGTGAGGTGATATGTTGATCATTAATATCATCGACGAAATGGCGAAAAGTCAAAATAAAATTGTTTTAAGATTGCCCCCATATCACTTTTGAGTTGAATCCCATAGAACTGATATGGGCAGATATTATGTAGCAGCTAAAAATACAACTTTTAAGTTTGCCGACATGAAAAATGAGTTCTCTTCTTCTTGATGTACCTATCGGTGACGAATATTGGCGATCATCATGGCAATCTTCACCTTATCTCCCACGGCGCAGAAAAGCTGCATAGCTGTTCTTCAACCAGGACGTTCTTCTTCCTGGACCCCGTTGTCCAAATATTTTTCCTAGCAGGATGGCTTGTAGAAGGGCATATCTGGATTCATTTCGCATAATGTGTCCAAAGTACTGTAACTTTCGAGATTTGATGGTGGTCAGTACCTCTCGGTTCTTCTTCATTTTTCTGAGGACCTCCTCATTGGTGACTCGGTCAGTCCACGGGATTTTAAGTATTCTCCGATATAGCCATATTTCAAATGCTTCCAATTTTCTGCACATATCTTCGTTCAAGGTTTACGATTCAACACCATAAAAAAGAACAGCGAAGACGTAGCATCGCAGCATTCTTACTTTTATACCAAGAGAGAGGTTGTGGCCCTTAAAGAAGGCCCCCATCCGGTTAAAGCTGGATCTAGCTTTTGATGTGGAAATCAGTAGCAATGATAAATAAAAGATACGAAATTATTCGAAATTACATAAACAAAATGGAATATTTTAAAAATAAAAAACTGTAACCCATTTTACTCATTGTACCTATGTAATTTTCCAGTACTTATTTTTCGTAATTCGATATTACTTATATGTAATAGTAAAAAGTTTTTTTCATCATTTTCAAAGAAAACATTTCGTTTTACATCCGCAAAGTATGTTCGTTTGTGCGTTGTCGCCTATGCAATACTTGGCGACGATCTATCGATGGATTCATATATAGTTTTGTCTCCTGAATCAAAATCTGAAAACGGCATTTTGAGATGTCGAACCATCTTCGACATAACTGTCATCAAAGTCAAAAATAGTGACGTCACAATTCTTCTAAATATACATTCGTTTCTGCTGACACAAATAAATGTTAAATCGAAATCGAAACGTCGACTTAATAAATTTTATTTATTAATGTTTATGTTATGTTAAATGTATAAGTCTATCTACCCAATAATATATGTATAAGTATTTTCCCTAACTTTTACACAAGAAGAGGTCTCTTTTTATATCATTAATGATAATATTATTACTTATTTCCAAATATTGGCCTTAAAGCGTAAAATGTATAAAAACAACTTTCTATTTTTTGCCTTTTGATTAATACCACAATTAACAACTTAATGATGTGTGAATGACAGTTTACAAAAACTAATATTTAAGTATACTTCTTTGGAAGATTAATCATTGATTACTATTATTTTAACAGTAATCCTAAAAATTATAAATTAATTCATTTTAAATGCAGATGTTATAGACTGCTAGAATCTTGACGAATACAACCCTGTACAATTATATAAACATCAGGTTTCGCGTGTTCTGTGCATGCATTTGTTGACCGCTACTTTTCTGTTAAATGAATTTAGTTTTTCCAATTTAAAACATAACCACACTAGTGACACATTTAACTTTTAATTCCTTATCAATAAAGTAGACTATGTGAACTTTTTAGACACCACCGTTTATACTTTTTGTACTTTATCGATGAAAGGAGATAATGATAAAATAATAAAAAGTTAATTATTATGCACTTATTGAATGAAATACATCAATATAGCTTTATTTTGTACTAGTTAAAGATATAGTTTATCTCACCAGTTACTGCCTCTAAAGTTTTCAAATTAATGAAACTAAAACACAAAAAAAAATTGATTATACTCTATGGCAAACTGAACTGTAATTATAAACTAACTATAGCGAAATATGATGTTCATTCATTAGTGGTGGCCAACCAAAATTAGACAGTTTTTAAAATTATCTACTGGTGAATATTTGAAATGTAAAGTTGCTATTTTGATTCATAAATCTTAACAAAATTTGCTGACTCTGCGTACCTAAAAATATCATCGTATTGCCAATTACTAGTTCTGCTTAAAGAACATATAAAAATATTCAACAGTAACAAACTATTGATTATAAATTTGAATAAGTTTTTACAGAGATATTTTTATATTTTGATCTATTGAGGGCGACTCCCAATATTGTATTAATGCTACGAGACTGCTTTCGAATTGTTCGACTACTTATACCGCCAAATAGAAGAAAATTTATTAAATAAACCTCAAACTTTTCATATCTCCAGGCCGGATATGCATAATGTGATAGCCCTAAGATCTCCAAACGAGTTAGAAAGCGGGGAAATATTGATAACTTATGGAGTTTATGGAGAGGAAAAGTTATATTTTTGGATAGACGTTCTGTTGAGAGGCAATTTATTCGACAGGGGTTGCATTTATTCAAATACGTCAATAATATTTTAGGAAATATATAAGGGCGTTGCTTCCTTCGAAAAATCTAAAAATATTGAGAAACGGCTTCCAACTGGAAGTTTTTATAGCTTTATAGGGATAAGAGGTATATAGTAAAGTACATTTTTGGATTTGAAAAAAAAAGGCCGATGTCACATGTTACAAATACAGTCAAGCGTATAATATGTCGTATGGGTAATAATATATTTTTATAAAAATGTTAAAATATATTATTTAGCTATCGTTTAAGTAAAGGTTATATGACAATTTTTTTAATAAATCTGTATATATATATATATATATATATATATATATATATATATGTGTCAAAATAGTTAGTTTTCTTCAGTTTTAGTTAATATTCTAGTCCTCTCTTCGATAAATGTCATCATGAAGATATTTGGCTTGATAAAAATTTATTGTGAGTTCTAAACCTAAATTAAACCCCGGCTAAATTATTATTTTCTTTAACTTTATATATTTTTGACATAAATCATTAGCCGGAAGTTAATTATAAAATAAATTGTAAGGACTGCAATTCAACATATATTGGACAAACACACAAATATCTACATAGAAGAGTTGTTGCCCACAAACATAGTGTACAAACAAACAAATTAAACATTACAGCCTTATAAAATAAATATAAAAAAAACCAAATATAAAAATCGATCCGTCCCTATCCTGACAATTAAAAACTGTGCAGCCAAAAAGTAACTGTAAATCGTACTTTCCATAACTGATAAAGAATAAAAAACGGGTGTGGCACTCCAGTGGGACTGCCGGTAGAAGTTACACTTCTACACACGCATTCGCTGTTACACATTTATTTGGGCTGCCGGTAGAAGTTACACTTCTACACACGCATTCGCTGTTACAAATTTATTTGGGAGTCAATCTGCACAATCATTACATATGTAATGCTATAGGTAAGACATAGCAGAAAGAGAAACAGAATTAATAACAACTTACTAACAATTAATAAACAACATTTGACCTGTAATAGGAGTATAGTAAATGAAGGATTGAATCAATATTTTGATGAAAATGTATATTTTTATTTTCATATATGTATGAAAGGAGTTGAATGCAAAAATTTTTTTACACATACTCTGCAGTCAAATTCATTGTTTATTTTGTTATTAATATAAAAATACAATACAATACACTGCAACATAATTTAATACAATACAAATTAAAATGCAATATTCATAAGTATTTAAAAATGACAATAATATACATAAAAAAATACACTAGAATACAGTGCAACATAATTCAATATAATAATACAATACAAATTAAAATGCAATATTCATAAGTATTTAAAAATGACAATAATATACATAACTTTTTTACTTACGCATGTGTTTAATTTAACATGTAATAATATTAATAAAAAAGTTCTCCCCGACTGGGAGAACCCCGGTCTCCCGCGTGACAGGCTGGGATACTGACTACTATACTACCGAGGACATGACACAAACGTATTGAGATTATTATTTTGAAATACAAAAGCCTAAAATAATTATGAACATTTAATAAATAATACAAAACATATCACATAAATAATAATATTAATAAATATTTTACTATATATATAAAATTATATGTATATATATATATATATATATATATATATATATATATATATATATATATATAATATATATATATAATATTAAATATATATACAAAAGGAACATTTTTATATTCGAGAGAGGAAGAGAGAGAAAATATATCTTCTGTCTCTCTTTTATTCATTATCTTACATATGTAATGATTTCACAGATTCACTCCCATACAAATTTCCAACGTGGAGCGCGCGTATAGAAGTATAACTTCAAAAAAGCTTTATTTATTAAAAATTTAATTATTTACTGTTCTATTTCAAAACTTTATATCTCTATAATATTGTTCTCAAATTTTAATAAACCGATTAACTTCCAATTTCTTTCAATTCTAAAATTGACCCGGATACTCTCTTTTCTTTTTAATATTTTCTTGTTTTCGTTGCACACCCAACAATAGATTGGAATAAACTAGAGTTCTCAACTTCCTCATTGTTGATATGACAATAGCTGAATATAGTTAATCGCTGTTTTATAATTCCCTCGTTAAAAGACAATATCAAACGGGTTTTCCCTGAATTTTGAAACGAAACACTTAACCATAATTGAACATTCAAGTTTAAACATTTTTATGTTAGGCGTTAGACCATATCCTTCTATATAATTATAAGTCATATCAGCTATCACAGGTACATATTGATTTAAAACAAAAGAGGGCTTTAGACTGAAAAAATTAAGAAAAATCATTAAAACGAGATTTTTTACACACATTTTAAACACTGTGAAGACTAATGTAGAATTCACTTCTGCTGATGAAATTTTTCTCCGTTTGTGTACAAAAAATAGAAAATAATAGCTTTTTGAATAGTTTTACGGTGATAAATGTTTAACTGTTCTAATATTATGCGCATGGTTGACCATTATATTATTTGATTGTATATTATACACTGGGTGATTGATTAGTGTAAGAAAGTTCAGTAGATCTGTTATAGTAAAAATTACAAAAAAAGTTATTGACAAAAATTGTAGGCAGCTTTAAACTACACATTTTAAAATTAGTTACAATCTTACAGGGTGTTCCATAAGATGGTGGCAGGCCAAACTTTTGATTTTTTAAATGGAACACCCTGTATTTTATTTTAAATTTGAAATTTGCTTCACTTCTAAATCACAACAATGTAAAGTTTTATTATGTTATACCGGGTATTTAAAAAGTTATAAGCAATATTATCTGAAAATCGTATCAAGTTTAACTCCCTGTATAATTAAAAAGGATTATAGGAACATTGATCTATTGCAACCATAGTTTTTTTAATAATTGTTAAAAATTATAAAACATGTTCGTTTTTATAATATTCGTTAAATCAAATACAAGGTAAGTCAAAATGCAAGTACATTATTTTCTTGGGTATTTTAAATAGAACACCCTATATTTTATATTACTATCGAAAAGTACTAATATCGTACTTCAAATTTTATGAAGTACTCCCTATACCTAAAGTTATCAGTTTTCTAAATATTATTATTTTTCCATCAAAGTATTAATTTGGTAGATATTTTAACGTTTATCAATAATTATTGTGAGTTGGCCATGATTGATTTATCAGAAATATACAGTTTGACATTATTTTTTATTAATTCAGTAACGAAATAACGGCACATAAAAGAAAACAATTTATTTCAAACAAAATTTATAAAAAATAACCGACGGAAAATTAAAAGAAAATAACAACACATAGAAAAATAAAACACACCAGTAATTTTAACTTATCTTACTTAAGTAAGGTTTTCAAAATGACCTCCCAAAACATCTATGCATACTTGAAAGTGGTCATTGAAAGAGTTGCTTACATTACTAAGCATTTGTAAAGAAATATTTTGAAATGCAATTCGGATTTTATTTTTCATATCATCCCTTGTTGTTGGAGGTATTTTATATACTTCGTTCTTAACGTAACACCAAAAAAATGAGTCCATTTTATTGAATTCTGGTGACCTTGGGGGCCACCTTATCGGTCCATCCCTTCCGATCCATCTTTCACCAAACTGATCATTAAGTTCACCACGTACTAATTCGTTCTGGTGCGCAGGAGCACAGGCACGTATAAACCACATTTGTTCACGTATATTAAGTGGAACCTCTTGTAATAATATCGGTAACTGATTTACGATAAAATCTAAACAAATCTCACCATTAAGTTATCTTCAAAAAATATGATCCTATTACATCGTTACCGACGATACCTACCCTCACATTTAGAGACCATCTTGTTTGACCATGTGTTACTATGTGGTATGGATTACTTGTTGAATAGTAGTGAAAGTTATGCCTATTAACAGAACCGTTTCGATGGAATGTAGCTTCATTCATCACCAAATAGGACATAATCAAAAAAATCTCTCTGCTCGTTAATTTTTTCTAAGGCCCATTCACAAAATACTATTAGTTTCTGAAAATCATCATTATTTAATTCTTGGTGCTTTTGAATATAATAAGGGTGCATCTTGTTTTTAGATAGAATGTTTTGAACAGAGTAGTAATTAAGTTCTTGTTCATTGGAAATACTCCTTATACTTGTGTGTGGGTTTTCTGTAACTGCCATTAACACATTCATTTCGTTTTCCTCCGTCACACTAGTTTTTGTTTCATCGATCTTTCAATTTTTTAAATGTATCTTGTCTAGGTTGCCGCCTATCTGGAAACCGTTCTTGATAAATTCTAGCTGATAGTAATGGATTTTTATTGCATTCCCCCAATATCCAGATCATATCTACCATTTCATCAGTAGTAAAATTCATTATTGCTAATTTAAATTGAATTAATTACTGAATTACTAAATAATAATTGTTGCTAATTTACGATGTGCCCCAATACTGAATTAATAAACAATAATGTCAAACTGTCATTTTCTGACAAATAATCAATCATGGCCAACTCACAATAATTATTGGTAAACGTTAAAATATCTACCATATTAATACTTTGATGGAAAAATAAAAGTATCTGGAAAACTGATAACTTTAGGTATAGTGAGTACTTCATAAAATTTGAATTACGATATTAGTACTTTTCGATAGTGATATAAAATACAGGGTGTTCTATATAAAATTACCAAGAAAATAATGTACTTGCATTTTGACTTAACCTATTTTGATTTAACGAATATTATGAAAACGAATATGTTTTATAATTTTTAACAATTATTAAAAAACTATGGTTGTAATAGATCCATGTTGCTATACTCCTTTTTAGTTATACAGGGAGTTAAACTTGATACGATTCCCAGGCAATATTGGTTATAACTTTTTAAATACCCGGTATAACATAATAAAACTTTACATTGTTATGATATGGAAGTGAAGCAGATTTCAAATTGTATTCTGTTTAAAAAAAAAAGTTTGGTCTGCCACCATCTTATGGAACACCCTGTAAGATTGTAACTAATTTTAAAATTTGGAGTTTAAAGCTGCCTACAATTTTTGTCAATCACTTTTTTTTGTAATTTTTACTATAACAGATCTACTGAGCTTCCTCACACTAATCAACCACCCTGTATATTAATCTACTTACCTGATGAAATTAGTAATTTGCGGTAAGTCCTGTATATCTTAACAAAATGCCTTAGTAAAAAGGAAATCCACTTAATAAGTAAATAATTATTTCTACCAATAACACTGGAAATATAATTAAAAACGAATACAATGAAGTTAACAACAAACGAGTTTTGATGACGTGACTGGGTACGAGTTTTGGAGAGTTTTAGTTTTAATCACAAACTTTAATGCATGTATAACACGTTTCCATACAATTTATTTTTGTTTTAGGTTTGTTATTAGTCATATTCGATGAGTTGGTCATAAGTCAAAATTATTCTCCGAATATGCACAAAAATAAGAAATCTCGAAAAAGTTGGATAAATCACGACGACATACAAAAATACGGTTATAAGATGGGTTACATGTAAATGATATGTATTGTATTTCGAGCAGCTTGAATGTAAACCGAGAAAAATATTGTGTCATATTTCACATTTTAAGAAAGGTTGTAAATCACTACGAATGTGTTTCGTCCTGATAGTTTTCCTGTCAATATCAACAGAATTGCATAATAGAAGCAAAATATTGTGTTCTCTCTGCGTGTCGTTTGGAAAATATAAAATGAGCTGTCGAAATGATTTCTTACGTAGTTAAGAAAATGGCACGGGAAATAGGCTTAGCAGTGATATATGTGAACTGAAACAGTGTAAATATTTTTATATTTATATTGTTTAATAATATTTTACATAAATATAATAAATATATTTTAAATTAAGGTTATGTAATATTGTTCTGAAGCTTTTTTTTGGTACTTAATACAATTTATTATTTTTACTGGGCATAAGTCACAATTTTACTTTAAAATAAAGTCGTTCCAGAAACGTAACTCAAAAATATTGACAATATCGTTTTAAAGTCATCCACTTTAAAATATATAATATATGTCTGAATTGTCAATATGAATGAGTCATATAAAATTAAAATTTTTCGTTTACGTTTTGGTAAGTTATATATATATATATATATATATATATATATATATATATATATATATACATATATATATATATATATACATATATATATATATATATATATATATATATATATATATATATATATATATAACACTGACAAAGGCGTGGGTTTCCTGCCGAAACGTTGATTTCTATGGTAAATAGATTTTATTTGTTCCACATGTAATATAATTTATTAAACCTAAACCCAAGAAAAACTAATTTTATATTATATATATATACAGGGTGAGTCATGAGGAACTTTACATACTTCTACCATATGTAGAGTCCCTCAGGGAGCATATCATGTGGCCACTAAAAAATGTCAACTCCTCTTCTTTATTAATTAACAGAATGATTTGTGTAATTGACCATTTATTTCATTTTACTGTAGTGTTTATACGGCTCATTTGATTTTTTAAATTTTTGCACGATACAGTACACTACTATCAAGCATTCGACTGGTATTAGCTAAACTAAAAAATTCCAGGACTGGCTTTGGAAAAATTAATTTAGGGATTCGTATTAAATATTACACCCTGTATAATTTTTTTTTAAATGCAATAAGTGATTTTCAAACTATATAAATAGCCAATGAAAACGACATATGCGACAATGTTGTCGCACTTTTATTAAATTTTTAGTGAACGATCAAATCTTACCAAAAATAGAACAGCCATAATGAAGTATCAAATTATAAGGTATTAATTTAAACAAATGTTATAAATTTCAAACATTTTAATTAAAATGAGTTCCTACAACATAATCTAATACGTAAAAAATTAACATCTTTACTGTCACTTTGTATTATCTCTACGATAGAATCAATTGTTTTTCAATTTTAAATTTTTACTCATAGATCGTATTGGGCCATTATTTTCGATAAATTATAAATTAAATTGATTAAAAAGTCAAACCTCTTGTATGTGTTAGTTTTTGTTGATTGTAAATGATTAAAATTTTATGTCAAATAATAATACATTGCATCAACTGTACTAAATAAAAATAAATCTAAAAAAGTTTAAAATGAAGGTTGGCGTTGACCGTTTGACGTTTCTTGATATTTTATACCCATTGTCATTATTGTCATTATCAATTGTTATTTATGTGTACAAGAATACATATTTCTTCTGTCATATCTACGTTAAGTACATTGTGTTAGTTTTGGTAGAGCTTTTGTTACTTTCGTTCAAAATGCCACATCGGTTTTCGACCACAGAATATGCAGACATAATATTTGTTTATGGATTCTGTAATGGGTATGGTAGGGCTGCTAGTAGAGAATATCGCAGGAGATTTCCTAATCGTCGAACTCCCAGTCATCCAACATTTGGGTCAGTTTTTAATTATTTGCGAGAAAATGGCACTTTTCCTAGTGGAACAACAGAGCGACATGTAGACGAAGCGCAGGAAGATGACATTATGGACGCCGTTACTATGAACCCTACAATAAGCACTAGACAAGTAGGTCGAGAACTCAATGTTACTCAATCAAAAGTAAGTAGAGTCTTACAAAAAAATAATCTATACCCATATCACATTCAAATGGTTCAGCGACTACATGCTGGAGATGAGATCGATAGGTTGGAATTTTGTAGATGGATTAACAATAATCGACCAACGCTATACAGGACACTATTTACAGATGAAGCCCAATTTTCCAGAGACGGGATAAATAATTCACGAAATTCACATGTGTGGGCAGAAGAAAATCCCCATGCTATTCGAGAACGTCGTTCTCAGTTAAGGTTTTCGGTTAACGTGTGGATTGGTGTCATAAATAACCAATTAGTAGGTCCTCACTTTTTTGATGGTCCTTTAACAGGGCAGGTCTATTTGAACTTTCTACAAAATATTTTGCCGAATTTGCTTGCCAACGCGAACGTTGCTATCCGAGGGATGTATTTTCAGCATGATGGGGCACCCCCACACTTTTTACTGGCAGTGAGACAACATCTCAATAATGTTTATGGCAACAGGTGGATAGGACGTGCAGGTCCTATTTCGTGGCCTTCAAGATCCCCTGATTTCAATCCCGTTGATTACCATATTTGGGGACGATTGAAGCAACTAGTTTACGCAGTGAATATTAATAACCGACAACAATTAATTGATAGAATTATACATTGTTGTAATACTATTAGAAACGATCCCCAGAGTATCCGTAATTCAATACGTCAATTAACAATTCGGCAACAAAAATGTGTACAGGCTGCAGGGTTCCATTTCGAAAATCTATTTTGAATTATTTTTATTTTGTTACCATTATTGTATCTTTTCCAGTTCTAATTTATGGGTTTATCATAACTATGTACATATTTTTAGTTTTTTTTTTTAAATTGTTCTTCGTTATTGTTAGTAGTTAGTTTTTTGTTGTGCAGTGACTCAGTTTATCATTTCAATTAAAATGTTTGAAAT
This sequence comes from Diabrotica undecimpunctata, assembly GCF_040954645.1. Classification (NCBI taxonomy): domain Eukaryota; kingdom Metazoa; phylum Arthropoda; class Insecta; order Coleoptera; family Chrysomelidae; genus Diabrotica; species Diabrotica undecimpunctata. Next base: position 50,249,171 of record NC_092808.1, read on the forward strand.
TTATAACATTTGTTTAAATTAATTACCTTATAATTTGATACTTCCTTATGGTTGTTCTATTTTTGGGAAGATTTGATCGCTCACTAAAAATTTAATAAAAGTGCGACAACATTGTCGCATAATTATGTCGTTTTCATTGGCTATTTATGTAGTTTGAAAATCACTTATTGCATTTTAAAAAAAATATATACAGGGTGTAATATTTAATACGAATCCCTAAATTTATTTTTCCAAAGCCAGTCCTGGAATTTTTTAGTTTAGCTAATACCAGTCGAATGCTTGATAGTAGTGTACTGTATCATGCAAAAATAAAAAAAAATCAAATACGCCGTATAAACACTACAGTAAAAAGAAATAAATGGTCAATCACACAAATCACCCTGTTAATTAATAAAGAAGAGGAGTTGACACTTTTTAGTGGCCACATGATATGCTCCCTGAGGGACTCTACATATGGTAGAAGTATGTAAAGTTCCTCATGACTCACCCTGTATATATATATATATATATATATATATATATATATATATATATATATATATATATTTATAATATCAACAATACCTTGGGGAGTCTATTATTATCTTGACGAATTTTAGTTTGGCTTTAGAAACGGCCTTGATACGAGAGAGGCACTTTTAGCATATAGGTACTGATTTCGTAGCAAATGATGTTAATAGTAACGTTTCGCTTGCTTCTTGGACTTTAAAAAGGCATTAGACATCCAATTCAGACAGAGCAAATCATGGAAAACTCATATATCTTAAAAATAACCAGAATACAAAAGCATATTCTTAGAATGATAGCTAACTTATATGAACAACGAAAAGGTAAAGTCAAAGGGGAAAACAAGTACCTCCTATGAAAAATTTAGTTCCTGCTATGAGGAGTTCCTTAGGGATGTGTTTTGTCGCCGACATTATTTAACATTAACTCTGAGCATCTCTTACGATAAGCTTTAGAGGACACTGAAGGTAAAATATCAATTCCAGCGAAATGCTCTAGTTAAAGTGTGTTCCCAGTGTACACAAAAATAACAAGGCTGACGTAGTAGATTAATATTCTAAATGAATCTGCAACTTAGACTAGAATACGATGGTGTCTAATGAGTATGTAGTAGAGCAGTACGGCAGGAGATAGGGGCTTGCTGCTTGGTGAGACTATTCCGTAGACGCTGTTAGATGGTAGATGGTATGGTACGCGTCTTAACATCGGCAAAACCAAAGTAATAGCTATCAGCAAAAATCATACCATTATCCACAAAACTTTATAAGCACTGAGATACTAGCAAAAGTTCAGAATTTCACACATCTCGGCTGCAACCGGAAGGAAGATAGGGACAACTCACGTAATTCTTATTAGAGTAAAGAAACTAAGAAGTATATTTAACAAAACGAGAAATGTACAGTGTAACTTGTGGCATAATATACATATTAAATAATTGCAGATGCTCAGGTACTATGAGTTTTAAACTTTTTTTATGGCATGGAGGCTTGGACCTTGCCAGTGGCCACAAGTAAAAAAATAACAGCTTTTATATGTTACGAGAATCGTGGACACGTCATGTCACCAATGAAGCTGTCTTGCTAAGGATAGGTCAACAACAACTACTTGTAATGGTAAAACAAAGAAAATTGTTATACCTCGGTCACATAATACTAAACGAAAAATACCATATCCTTCAGCTTATTATGTAAGGCAAAGGGAAAGGAAAAGAGGACCAGGTAGACAAGGAATCCAGTGGACCGGAAAAACTTCTTTGGAATTATTTAGGGAAGCTCTGAAATTATAATTTTAACAACGTCCAATGAGGATAGGGCACTGGAATAAGAAATAAGCAAAAAATCAATAAATTTTTTAAACTCGTTAGTGGTATTTGGATCATTGATCAATTTAAACTTATTTTGATCTAAGCTTATTTTCTCTGTTATTGTATCAAATTAAATTTTTAGTTTTATAAATCAATAATTGTAAAAACTAATTGTGTAAAACAATAATTGTTTTAATTAATTTAAGCGCAATTTCCATTAATATTTCTAGTTTTTAAAGCAATATTTCTATTATCCATTAACGAAAATATAGCAACTGATCAATTTTATATTGTTAAATTTTAATATCTATTAAATTACAGCATACATTATTTAAATTTATCACTGTTCCAATTATAACCTGCCCATTTTTGATTTCAGTTCACATTCAGTGTTCATAAAAATAATTTCCGAGCCGGTATGTATAACGACAACAACGTCAACTAATCAATACTAACTGTGCAAAAACTTGTTAAAATGAATATATTTTTAATGGTATGTGATGATATTTTCTCTATTTAAATAATATATCCATTTAACTTTTTGAAATAATTGACATTCTACTAACAATGGAAATTTGATTTTGATAATTCTAATTTTCTGCTCGGCCCAATTTCAGTGCTCTTTTTGACAGCTTTATAGTATCGATCCAGGCACTGCATTGGAATTCTGGTAATTGGAATATAAAACATTAACAAAAATAATTTTGAATTCGATGAAGAAAGAATAACAGTAATAAAAGTTTACAAGAGAAATAAATTGGGTATTCGTTAAAAAAATAAAAATATTCGTCGCCATATTCGGGAAACCAAAGTGGTTATAAAATAAAACCGGGTAGGTCAACAGTTAAAACTGCGTGTCAGTTAAGTGAAAATAAATAATTATCAAATCATGACTTTGCTTTAATAAAAAAAAAAGTGCAAAAGAGAATAGTTCTGGATGACTTCAATGCTAGAACAGAAGATCCATTCTGCACCACGGATGAATTGATAATAAATAATATCAATTTCAATCATACAAGTACATACACAAGGGGACAAAAATTAATGATAGATTATACAGTATGATGCAAAAGTATGGAATAAATTCATTATTTCAGGAAAAAGACGACTTAAAAAATCTTAAAACAGGTCAATATTAGTTTTTGAATGGCTATTAATTGCTATCTATGTGTTGAACATTACGTCATAAGTGTTAGCGTAATAACGTAATCGACGAATTTTTTAACTGAAAACTGAGGTCAAATGACAACGCATTTGAAAGGTATCCTAATCGTCTTTGCAACGATGTATTATTCGAATATTTATTTCTACCGGGTTAACCAAATTATGTACTTAGTTAAGTGAAGTGGAATTACAATTAATACTCATTCACTAAACTAAATTACGATAAGGACTGGTTCCAAACAAGAACTACAAGTAGTAGTAGCAGTAAAGTATTTAAAATTATTTTCACAAAAATATTTAAATCAGTATTGTCGTTGACTAGTTATTAGTGCCAATGATCTATGAATCTAGCAAAAAAACACAAATTTCAAGAAACGGGCTATGTTAAAGTCCCCCAATGTGCAGTTTCTTGGCTTATGGGTTATCTCCCCAGAAGCCAAGAAACTGCACATTGTACTGGCGTTTCAAGTAAATCACCAGACCAGTACGAGGCAGATCGCACTAGATAATAATGTCCACCAATCAACTGTTGTTAAAGTGCTAAAAAAGAAGAAGTGACATCCGTATAAAGTACATCTGGTCCAGGAGCTGTTAGAAGCTGATTTCTAATAGCTCCACGGATGCGATAGAAGAGTCATATTCTGCTAAACTATTATGGAACGATATAACAGAGATCAGAGTTTCATAGAAAAAAACTTTTGGGTTTTGTGCTTACAGGTCAGGTAAACCGCCAGACATATCGATACTGGACAAGTTAAAATCCACACTGGAGAGAAGAGCATAGGACACAATAAACTGAGAAGGTCCAACAGGATGAGGTTCACCCACACTATGGCGTCGAGGTACAAAATTACTTAAATAACGTTTTCCCATGTAGGTGGATAGGAAGAAGGGGATCTGTTAATGTTATGTGAGTTAAAATTTAACAAAATATTTAAAATTATAATGAGGGAAATACTTATTTGCATAGTATTTAATTTATATACAGATTTATGCAGTAGTCAACAAAAACATGATGAACAGAAAAGTTAGAAAATTCAGGAAATAGATTAGTCAAACAAGGACCATTAGATCGAAATTGATGCGTGATATTAGCAGACGAAATAAGGAATGCACTGAAGAAAATTATAAGAACTAAAGTGCAGGTAGAAGATAATATTGTAGAGAATATATAGAAATTATTCAACTTATGTCTGTACTAAACTGAAACACTTAGCACAGTGCGCTTACCATTTTATTACATAAAAAGGGCAATACAACAGACCTCGAGAATTACCGACCCGTTCGAGAATTACCGACCCGTAAGGATATTACACCACTTTTACAGGTGATTCACAAGAATAATAACAAATACACTGAAAAAAGAAAGATATTTACCAAACTAGAGAACAGGCAGGTTTTAGGAGAAACTCTAGGAAAAACTAAGCACCAACGCCCACCTCCACTGCATAAAAGGAATTATAGAAAAATCTATCGAAGACTTTTGTAAAGCATTCGATATGATAGAGAACATTGGAAGAAAGGCGGATAGACTATCGGTACTCCAAACTGGTCGAGAATATACACAATAATGCAACCATCACCGTAAGAGTACACAAGATACAAAATATATAAAAATCAAAATAGGAATCAGGCAAGGAAACACGTTATCTCCCAAACTCTGGGGGGAGCCTTGTAACTGGCTCCCTACATAAGAGGGTTGGAAATCTTTTGATTCCAAGCCTTACTTCAAAGGACTTGTGAGTGGATGTATCTCCATAGGTTTGGTTCTTCAGTGGCCGTTGAAGGATAAGGATTGTTAATGTGAGCAAATATAGCTCCAGAGAAGTAAAATCACTTTTAATTTTATCGATTTATAATTAACTATTTTTAGAGTAGAGAAGCCTCAACACGGCCGTAGCTGACTATACAATGTCAAACAATTCTTTGTTTATAACACGTGAAGGAGAAAACCGTATGTATAAAAAACCGATTTCGGCGTAGAGAAATATTTTATGCGTGAATTGAGAGTGTTTTAAAATGCACATGCCTCAAGGGCGATGTGTGAGAATGAACTAATAAAATACTACTTGATGCGTAAAAGTGAAGATTATCCCTCTTGTATTTAGGTGTGAAAACTATTTAAGAGGCTGTGGCACCAATGAGTCGGGTATCCCGAGCAAACTTCATAAAGTGACTATTTTACTTATTCTACACTAAAAAAGTCTAAAATTACATTTTTATTTTATATTTTAAAAACGATATGTTCATTTCTGGAACAAACTCTTTAAGGCAGTTCTGGAACACGCTTTCCACAAATTAGAGTGGGATGCTAAAGGAATCAATGTCGACGGCAAAATGCTCTCCTAACTACGATTTACGGGACCACATTGTTGATAAAAGATAACTTTAAAGACATTGGAACTATGTTTACTGAGCTAGATGCCGCCTGTAATGAACTTGGCTTAAACATAAATTTTGGAAACATACAATACATGACAAATCTGGTACCAAGCGAAAATCCAAAAGTCAACTCCAACGAAATAGGATTGGTTCATAAATATAAATAATTGGGTCATGCAATCCAAACTGCTAGGGACAACCAAACTGCTGAACTGTACGGCTTTAGTACGGCGCCAAAACACTTTCATTAATCCAGGCTACAGCAACCAAACTCAGAGTAGCCAAAGATGAATGAAACACTCACTACTTCTGACTTGACTTACTCTCGACTGATAGAGTTAGAAACGAAAAAATAAGAAGAAGGACATGCGGCACAGATGTCATAGAGCGCATAGCATGGCGGAAGTAGAACTGGGCGGGCCATGTGGACAGAATCAATGTCATGCGGTGAATCCAAAAAATTACAGTGTCGAGACCACGAGCAGACGGAAGAAACAGAGCTTAGCCATGTACACGACACGTAAATTAGGGGATGCCTATGTTTAACTTGGGACGCTGAAAGCTGTATGACGATGATGATAGTATATAATACCATTATTGATGATTCTTATTTTTTTTTATAAACAAAGAAGTATGCAACAGAAAATTATTACGAGATATACAATCGTAGTAAAGGAAAACCACAAAAATGGTGGCTAGACGGCATCAAGGCAAAAGTGGCGAAAACCTGGTACCAAATAGCACAAAACAGAGAAGAGTGGAGAACTCATGGGGAGACCATTCTTCAGAAATTGATGCAAACACTGAAGAAAAATAAGATTAACTGATATGAAATCTTATGTTCTATTTTTCCGACAACAATTCTGTCAAAATTCTTCCAAGCCCAGTGAATCGATTATATTTCCAATGGGAGTTGATTGTTACTCACTCTGTAGCAGAAACTTACATCATTTTCGTGTATCTAAATTTTCCACCGTTTTATTACCGTCTATGAAATCTGACTCCACTATAATGTTCCTAAAACCAAAGGATAGCACGAACTCACAAAGTTTATCCGGTACAAACAAACGCGAAAACGGTTTGTCAACAACTACATTATGGTAACTGAATTTTAGGATTCTCACAGAATTGTGAAAGTACACTATTTAGAAAAGTAAATGCCAATACATAACAAGTATAACACTAAGTTGTTGCTTCCAAAATAAAAAAAATCGAACTAATTTGGTAAAGAAACTCATGTTTTTCCATAAGAATAACGCATGTGTCCATAAACAAAAATCCATCAATCGGGTTTTCAATAAATGCCATATTCTATTATTTTCATTTTATTTCAATATTAAGTGTATTTAATATAGGTACATATATAACTTAAGGTCTTTTAGAAACATTAATGTAAAATGTTTTTGCCGGTAGAGACCATTAAAGTTCTGTTTTACTTTTTAAACACGAATGACATCTTTTAAAAGCTTTACTTAAATAGTAATAAGAATAAGTAATTAAATTTAAATATTTCTCTTTCATTACACAGCTCAAGAGCCATTTTAGCTTCTCTTTCTTTTTTTAGTAGCAACTCTAGTTTTAAGGTAGATTTGGAGACATGCTAATATTGGCATTTTATAGAATAGAAAACAGTACTTTTTAACTTTCAGAGTTTTTAACTTACAGATGTTGTGTTATTATTTGTCAATATTAACAACAAAAATATAAATAAGGCATCTACTTACATTTTGTGTATATAAAATATGTATACATATAATAAACACAACGAGAAAACACAATACCACACCAATAATACATGTGTTAATCATAAACTAATAATTTCCTTTTATACGACTTTCCACAAACAAAACTCCAATAATATTCCAATATTCGTCCATTATCTGAAGATCCCATCTTCATTGACCACCAGTTTCCTTAGTTTTAATATCCTTATGGATTGTTTCTCCCTGATCTTCAACGAGCCCACTTAGTTTTCTGGAAATCGATTTAAGTATCTGTGAAGGTCATGGAATCGACTGCTCTTGTTACAACGAAAAATAATAAAATAATTAGGCATATATGTTTTCTACTGATTTTATGTAATTCATTGCCTTATAATTTTCAAGGCAGCTTTGTGCTACTTCAATAACGGATGATTACCAAGCTTTTAATTCAACTTCATTCATGGTGGGTAGTGTGGATCTGTCAGACGTCATTTTATTTGAGAACTATCCAATACTCCGCCTTTTAGTTTTTCTTTGCTTATACCAGTAAATTTACATGACAAGTATCCAAAACATGGCTGGCTTATCTCGACCTAAAGCTTTTACAAAGTGCTTTTATAAAAGTGCTATTAAAAACTTGATACAGACGAGGCAGTAAAGCAACAAACAATTTTTTTGCAGTTGGATCGATCTCAATGAAACTTGCTGTATTCGATTCGTGAGAGAGTCAGGGAGTTTTGTGAACTAAAGTGATAATGTGAAAATGAAAATTGCATTATTAAAAAATGAAAATGCATTTTCCAAAGAGCATTTCGAAGTGATGAAAAGTGATAAATTTGTAATTCGGAAAAAATTTACTCAAATAAGTTCAATATTGCTACTAGAATGGTTTTTGGTGTCACTGAATTCGAATATCATGACATCGATGATCTCCAATACACCTGGGGTTTAGAACGAACCTTTACTCCTGTAGTTTTATGGAAAATCGGTGCATTTACTTATTACTCGGGGGGTTTTTGTGGTTGTTAAATAAGAATATTATAACGGCGATGGTCTCTGTGGTATCCGGTGCCAAGGGTTGATCTCTTTAGGATCCTTGTCTTATGAAGCTTCATAAAAATTAGATACAAAATCAGTCTAAAATCGCTTCTAAGCTATTTTGAACACTAATTGATTGGTAGTCATCCACGAGTTAGCCGTATTATTTTTGTAAGCTTTATCTCACATTGAAAACAATTATTTTAAACATTCTTTTCAAATTGATCGCATTTAGTGGAGTTGGTAACATTGTCAAAGTGCTACCATCTGTCCAACAGTCGTGCTGCTCTCGTCTCTTGACTTATAGTCACTAACCTGTTACTTACATGTTGTAACATCCGTTTTTTTCTCATTCTCTTCGCTAAATATTTTTTATTTTTAATATAAACAAATTAAGAATGTATTAGTGTATAAATCTGCATTTCTAAGAGTGTACAGAAAGTTACATTAGCAACAGAGTCTTTATACTCTAATTTTTAAAATTATTAAAGTTGTATGTTTAAATGTTTTTAATTTCAGGGTATAAATTAATTAGTAAAATACCGTATAATTTTATAATGAAAAATAAACATCAAACGGTGCCTGTCCTTTTTCACCAAGAAACTAGCAAACCATTGCCGACCAGATATTCTTCATCAGGGACTCCAGAAACCTCCAAGTAAGAATTTTGCACTGATTTTGTTTCGAATGAATTTTCACAAAACTTCATGATACAAGGTCAGTACTAGGTCATCGCCAACATGATATCAGTGTTCAGCGACCCCAAAAGTTACCGAGTAACGAGTTTGCACTGATTTTGTATCAAGTTTCCACAAAACTGTAGGAGAAGAGGTCCGTTCTGGGTACCAGACGCATCAGAGACCATCGCCGTCATGATGCTTATGATCAGCGACTCCAAAATCCCCTGAGTAACAAATTTTCACTGATGTACCGAATTTCCACAAAACTTCAGGAGACGAGGCCCATTCTAGACATCAGGTGGCTCAGACACTTACGAAGTCACAATATTCGTATTCAGTGACCCCAAAAACCACCAAGTAGTAATATTGGACTCATTATCGTCAATTATTTCCGAATTACAAATTTCTCATTTTCATCACTTCGAAATGCATTTCAAAAAATGCATTTTTCTTGTTCAATAATGCAATTTTCATTTCCACATCATCACTTTATTTCACAAAATTTCCTGACGCTCTTACGAATCAAATGCAACAAGTTTCATTGAGATCCAATCAACTGCAAAAACTTAGTAGGTTTTGGGCATTTTCCTGCTTCATTGCCTCACCTAATATACAAGGTTGCCAATATATTTTTTTCTCTTCGTGAGGATTCGTTGATTACGTTTTTTTTTTTATTAAAAATGACATTTTTAAAGGGTAATATTTTTTTAATCTAGTGTTAATTTTTTGCTCTGCTGTTCCAAAGGCATAAACAATATGGATGTTTTGTATATCCACTTTGCTGTTCAATGAGACAGTATAACAGTTCTAAAACGACACCAGCTACTCACTAGTGTTCTTTATACTTAATTTTTTTAAGTACTAGTGATATTATTTGATATTCTTCTTTCATATTGAGAGAATTTCATATTTTGTATAACAGAGAACCTCCCCTAAATATTATAAAACCTATCAAAAACATCTACCAAAACAAGAAGATGGAAGTCAGAATTGATGGACAACTTACAGAACTTATAGAAATAGGCAGCGGAATAAGACAAGGGGATTCATTGAGCCCCATGCTCTTTAATTTGATCATGGATGAAATCATCAAAACCGTTAACAAAGGAAGAGGATGCAGAATGGGAAACAAAGAAATCAAAATACTCTGTTACGCAGATGTCGCAATATTAATAGCCCAAGATAAAGATAGTCTGCAAAGACTGGTCCACAGATTTAACATAAGAGCAAAAGAATTTAATATGACAATCTCATCTCAGAAAACTAAAACAATAGCAGTCAGCAAAGAATCAACCAGATGTAAAATAGTAACTGATGGCATCAGTATTGAACAAGTAATGGAAATAAAATACCTGGGAATTACACTGTCTAGATATAGAGACCTGGACAAAGAAGTGAGAGATCAAGTACAAAAAGCAAATAGACTGACAGGATGCCTCAATAATACTATATGGCGAAACAGACACATTAACACTGAGATGAAATCAAGAATATATAAAGCCAGTGTAAGACCAACAATGACATATGCCTCAGAAACAAGATCCGACACAGCCACAACGCAAAGGCTACTGGAAACGGCAGAGATGAGAGTACTGAGAACAATTACAGGAAATACGCTGAGAGATCGAAAGAGAAGTGAAGGCATTAAAAGAAAATGTAATGTACAATGTATAAATAAATCCACACAAAATAGAAAAATTAATGGAATAACCACACAAGCAGAATGGAGGAGAGCCGTGTCGTCAAAATAGCAAGAGATTAGTCACCAATCGGCAGAAGAAGTATCGGACGACCGCGTAAAAGATGGAGTGACAACCTTCCATAGAGGTATCAATCCGCCAATGAACAAGCAGAAATGCTTATAAAAAGAAAGAAGAAGAAAAAGAAGATATTGAAAGAAGGATACATTTCAAACTACGTTTTAAACTGTATAAAAAGGCGCCATTCGTCTGGTGTGTAACTGGACAAACTCATTTTTTTAAAGCGTCAAGCGTTTCCATTTTGTTGGACCGTTGGACTGTGATTTTGTTAGTATTGATATTTTTACTGAATATATAATTATACTATTTATAAATATAGTTTAAGTTTAGAAAATACAAAATTTTCTCCACTTTAATTGATTTTATTTCATCGATTAGCTATTCATATTTTTATCGTCACAATTATGTATTGATTCGTTAGGAAAAATCCTGAATTTCCTCGACTATTATATACTTAATCACTTACAACCGGTAAGAGGTTTATTTTTCACTAAAAATGTATTCAAATATGTTAATTTACGCCAGTTTTTACAAAACACGACTGAGGCGTGTTCTCTCTTGACTATAATTAGGTCGTTTAGTTGTCCAACAGCGAGAAACAATTTCAGTTTAGTTATTTTCCTCCATACAAACATTGAAAACAAATGTTACCAGCATCCATTATGTTTCGCTTCCTCCTGTAATTTACTAAGTTACATAGAGCTACAGTCTGACAACATCGATGACAATGGCACAATAGATGTATTTGGGGTCATTGAATTTCAATGCATTTTAGAAAATTATTGCATGGTGTGTTCATTTGCAGTTGCTTTAATTATAAAAGCATAAGTACAGGGCTGTCGTTAGAACTGAAGCAGAATAATTAAATTTCTTTTGTACCGATTTATAATAGCACGTCATTATTAAATTGAAGAGTTTGCAGTTTTATCGTATTTTCAGTTACGTTTGTTACATGCATTTCAACTTTTTTCCGTAGATAATTTAATTACGTCAATTTTGAAATTATATTGAGATTAAAAAGCAGATATTATTAACTTGTAATATCAATACTCATTTTGAAAATACTATATTGTAGTATGTTTGCGAATTTTACCTTTTAGTTTTTTACTTTGAGGTATTCAAATATAACAAGTTCAATTCAACAAAAATGGTTTTTACTAATAAAGAATATGCTGATATGCTTTAGTTTATGGTGAAAATAGGTGTAATGCTCAAACACACAACGTAGATATCCTGAAAAATTTTCTAATCGTGATTCTACTCACTCAATATTTACAGCTCTTCATCAAAGATTAAGAGAAACAGGTTCAGTGGTCTCAAAAAATAATGAAAGAGAATGATATGATTATGTAAGAGCAGCACATGAAGGTATTAAATTATTTCTTAATAGAAATGAATTATCTCAAAATACAAACATTTTTGTAATAATGTTTTTATTTTGAGAACGATTTCCAAAGTGGAAATTGAAACGTCAATAAACGTACTTTAACCTTTAAGTGTGGCTTATTCCCATTTAAATAGTAATTAATCTAGCGTGCCACAAGAAAATAGCTTCAGAACAATATTTTTCGAAATAATTTATAAAAATGCTTCATCAATTTTCTAGCCAAGAATATGCAGATTATCTTTATTTATGGATAGTGTGACGTAAATGTGCTAACTGCAAGAAGACAGCAAGATGATTTTCTGGTTGAAGATTACGAAATAACATAGCAGCGAAGATTGAAGATTACGAAGCATAGACGGCTTTTAACCGTAGTATTAAAAGAACGCTATGAAAGAAGACATATTGGAATGGAAAGGAAGACCATATTTTAAATAGAGTGCAGACCAATCCGAAAATTAACACTAGAAGGATTAGTAATGCTATAAATATTCCTCATCCCACGGTTTATCGTAAAATAAAAAATACATAGACTGCAACCTTATCACATACAAGTACAGAGATTTGAAGGTGGGGATAATATTCCTAGAATAAATTTTAGTAGGTGGCGAATATTAAATAAATGTCTGTTTATAAAGTCCAATTTACGCGTAATGGTGTCTTCAATTTAAGAAATTTTCATACCTGGGCAACAAAATATCCTTTTCTTACTAGACAGACAAATTCTCAGCATAAATTCTCCAGTAACATATGATGCGAAGTGTTCGATAATAAATTAATTATTGAATGATAATTTTGGTAATACATTGATGGGCCGAGACAGAGCTCATAATTAGCCTTCAAGCTTCCTTGATTTTATTCAAGTAGATTATTCTATCTGAAGTTTAATGGTCAAACTTTAGAGAAAACAGTAGGGCTGGTATGGACATCTAATGAGCAAATCCACAAACATTTCTAATACGCACATAATAGAGGCAAAGAGAACAAAGAAAATAAAAAGGAAAACCAAGAAAACATTTATAGGTAGAATATACGAAACTAAATAAAAAAGAATACTTAGTGGTTTATTGAAAAATAGGAAGATACCAATAAATTTTAAGAAAAAAGTATTTAATAGTTTCACTCTATCGATTATGATGAACTGTGTGGAAATGGTTGAAATATTTGGGCTGTTGTGAAACTTTTCTTTAGGATGAAGATTTGTTTAACAGTACTGTACTCTCTATTGTTGTATGCAGTAAGGTCGGTATTTACGCTAATTGTATCTAAAAACGCGAGTACGCCAGTGTGACTCATATGTTTTTAACTACCATATTGAAACAGTTACCAAAAGCAGTCATTCGAATTCAAACTTTTAACCTTTAATTTTAAGTTAATTTATGGTTAATAAAAAACGGTTAAATTCAAAAATATTTACCAGTGTAGTAATTAGATAAAACTTAAACTCTATTTACTTAAACCTAACTTCTAGTGCTGAAACTAAACTGCTTAAACTTAAACCACACAACAAAACAGTCGGTACAATGAACCTATGAAGCCTAAAAATGTATATACCGACAAATTATTATTACCTTGGGTAGATCATTTCACAAATTACAAAGTTTTGAGAAGAATGGAAAAAACAGGGAACCGCTAACATTAGTCAAGGGTTCTTAATCCGTGATTGTCCAGGCCTAAATTCACATACACTCCTGAGAACGGCTCAAAGCTTCACACATTTCGTCGAAACTATTGCTAACCTCCACTGATGGAGATGGCACTTTAAGAAGGGGGGATGGAAATATTCATATTATAGTCATATTATCATTAAATGATAATGACCAACACAGAGGATTATAAAACGAACAACTTTAGGAATTTTCTAATACCACAAATGCGAGATAAGTAGATTTTTTTTTCTCTCTGAAAAATGGCTTAGACAGAGCCAATTATTTTTGTTTGTTGTTAAAGTTCATAGTCAAAATTTTCTTGTTATCAGAATGTTAGTTTACATATACCTAATATTTTTATGGATCCATAAATTTTGTTTTGATATATTTTTATTGTGTTTTTTATTCTTTTATTATCTTCCTGTTTTTTTTGGTTTATTGCTAGTTTTTTTGTTTTTTTTTGTATTTTTTTTCAATTTCTATTTTCTTAATTCTTGTATGTTTTTTTTATTAATTTGTGGTATACATTTTTTTTTTGTTTTTTTTAACCATATTAACAGATTATGCCTATACACTATTTGCAATTTGTATTTACATATTTTAACATGTTTGTAAATGCAATGAAGAATTTTCATATAATTTGAAAATATTAAAAGACTAAGGTTTAATAATAAACAACACTCAGAATTTATTAATTCCTTATAAAGTTCGTTTATGTTATTAATTTGTAAATTATAATATGTGTTAGATCGCCTATTTTGCCACAAGTACAATTGGCAGTATTTGCTAAGCTGATTCCATACATGTAAGATGGCGTAAGAGCATGATTTGCTCTCAGCAATAAGTAGACTACAAAGACAACAAAAGTGAAAGATGTAATATGTAGAGAAATGAGAAATTGATAAGAAATATTGTTCATTGAGACAGGCTAATAAGGAAAATAGGGATTATGAAAAATAATATTGCAAATTTTCTAAACAAGTTTAATTTTTTTAGTTTTTTATTTTTCATTAGTTTATTGCCTATTTTGAGTAGGACTTCCTTTGAATTATATTCCTACTAATCATCCTCTAATTGTATCTGGTTCTTATCTAATGTAACCTAAAGAAAAAAGCATAATTTGTTTATATACGTTCCTGCTTCTGTGCCTTGCCGCCAAATACATATTTTTATTATTTTATGGATTTATTTTTATTGTTTTCTTTTCTTAATATATTGGTACTATTAACTTATAAATAGTAGTATAAAAAGTGGAAAAATCTTAAGAGTAGATAAACAAACAGTCAAAAATTAAAAATTTTAAAATTTTTTATTTAAAACATTACATTGTTTAATTTACAAAATATGTTTTTAAAAGGAATAAAGTACAACAATGACCTATTTTATTTGTTAGTTCTTAAAACGTGCATCTGAATATTTCCGATGCATTCTTATCATAAAATCAAATCTGTACTAATACGTTTACTGTTCAATATGTGAAAAATATCCATCACAGCAAAACACAAAAAACTGTTTGATGCTTCGGAGAGTGCCCTTCCTAATGAACCATCTATGTTTTGCCATCACGTTCCGTTATATATTTCGTACCTTTTACATCCACACTAATAAAAAAAGATAAATAAAAAATCCCGTTCAGATGCACTTACGGTCTGGACATCAAATGGATACGAAATGGATAGCTGGGAATCATGAGAGGCGGGCGGGAAAAGGCGGTATTTTATATCAACTTAAAATAAAAATGGAGGAGAGATACTCGAAAAGTAAATTTAAAAGGACCATGTCTTTGGTCATTAAATTTAAGTTGTTTTTTCTACATATTATTTATATTTATATTTTCGTTTAACATTTTCTACATATTATTTATATTTATATTTTCGTTTAACATTTTAAGGGACGTACTTTGAAAATCTGCTGAAGATTGAATTTGTCTCTGTTAGATTTATGTCACTTTGTTGTTCTTAATTAAATACCTATGCTAAATGGTCAGAAATTAATTTTACAGCAGATATTAGTATATATCAATGAAATACTTTTTGTTGGTATGCACACTATACTGTACTGTTTGTATGGAACAACCCTTCTACGTAGATATTGATAGGTTTGACCAATATATGTTGAATTGCAGGCTTTACAATTTATTTTATAAATAATAACTGACTGGTGATCTTTATTAACATTGGGTTTAAATTTTGAAAAATATTTTCCGGATGTTTTGAACGATTTATGTCCAAAATTGATATCATATTTCGACAACATTTTCGACATTTGTTGAGAAAATCCATTAATGTATGGTAACGACATATTATAGTGTTTGTTTGATTTAGTGACATTATTGTTATTATTGCTAGTTATCGTTTGGGTTTGTATTGGATTCATATCGAAATAAGATTGATTTTTGATAATGCACCTTCTTTTTTTATTTAGATAATTGTAAACTTCTGATGAATAATTATTTTTTTCTAAGATTTTTCTTTAATTTTTTTGAGATTTTCGGAATGGTATTGTGGGCTAAATAGCTTAATTGTTCTATCAGTAAAACTGAATACAACGCTTCTTTTATGAGCTATAGAAGCGTTGGTATTAAAATTTAGATATCTTCCGGCCCTAACATTTCTTGCAAACCATTTATTTGTTATTAGTCCGTTATTGTTGCTATACTCTAAATCTAAGTCAATAAATCAAGAAAAGTAATTTTGTTGTTTTCTTCTGGTTCATAAGTAATATTTAAGATCCGACACTGAACCACTCGTATTTTTAAGTACCTGCCAGATGTATTTTGGGGTCAGACATCATTTTTGCATTCCCTAAAAAACCATCAAATAGTGTAGATATAAAATATAATTGTGTATAAAAGTAGAATCCATGCACTTATAACAAAATGTGTACACCTGAACTCTAGTTTCAATGTCTACTTTTTTATTGTGTCTATTTTTAGTAAAAAATAAAACTGACCGAAAATTATGTATATTTACAAAATTAAAGATAAATTAATTTTGTAAACTACTGGGAAATGGGACTTTAAATCAATTAGAAGTTCTTGAAATGGACATTCGTGATTGCTGAATAATTAAGCTTTGAAGTCTACAAAGAGAATCTGTTTTACTCTGCACACGGTCTAGGGAATATATCAAAGGAGTCACAATAGAGTAGTAGTCACTTGTGGGGTATTTATTTTATAATTTCCTGTAGATAAGAATATAGAATTTTTTAGGCGTTTATATACAACATAAATATTTAAAAAATATTTTTGAAACTCATTCAGTAACAATGTGTCATTATGTCCATGTGATCAGATATGTTTTGGTTTAAAGGAATTTTATAACCGGTATATAAAAAACACAGCATACGCTGAAATGAAATACTCATATAAACAAAAAAAAATAACTGACTTTTCTGCTTTTAGGTTGAAAATTTATTAAGATTCATTTTTTTAATTTAATTTACTTAAAAAATTAGTTTTCCGACTAGAAAACTGAAAAAAACTAACAATCTGGTAATATTTTCTCTAGAATCGTTTCTTCTTTAAAATAATGCATAATTTAAAATAAGAAATTTGGAAAACAATTACGTCCCTCTCTCCGAGTATAGTTTTAATTTCTACCATTATATGATGAGGACCAATATAAGCTGTCTAATGACATGTTTGTACTCATAAGACTTCGATAAGAAGAGATTACTTACATGGTAAGAGATGACAGACATCAGGATTACTAGCGCTCTCTATTATAATGAGATAGCTGAGCTAAAGAAGAATAACTTTTTTCCGAAAAAATACAGATTGAAAGGAGTGCCAGGCAGGGATGTGTCCTGAGGAAATAATCCAGCAAGCACTAGAAAACTAGCTAAAGGAATAAAAGTAAATAGTTGACCAATCAATAATATATGGTTTGTAGACGATGCTGCAATATCTGGGACATGACATGAGGGGCGAGCGTTATAACTTGTTGCAATTAATAATGCAAGGAAGAATACAGGGTAGAAGGAGTCGCGCAAGAAGACGCAACTTCTGGTTAAACAATTTGGTTTAACTGCACTTCTGCTGACCTCTTTAGAGCAGCGGTATCGAAAGTACGAATTGCCATGATGGTTGCGAACCTTCTTAGAGGAGATGGCATATGAAGAAGAAGAAGACGACGCTATTCTAATAGCCAAATGTCTTAAAGATTTAAAACAAATGGTTGACGGGGTGGTAGAAGTCACTGAAGAAAAGCGATTGTCACAAAACACAAAAAAGACACAATTTTTGGTCATTACAAAATCTCAATCGCGCTAAGAAAACCTAACAATACATAGGAAACATAAAAATAGTTTAAAAATATAAATATTTGGGAATAATAATTATTGCAAATAATGAGTACACAAAAGAGATTAAAGCTAGAATAATGCAGAAAGAAATGATTTCAACAAACTGAAAAAAGTCCCTTTATAGATAAGAATTCTGAGATGCTACGTGTCCTCCATATTACTTAATGGGTAGGAGGCTTAGACATTAAAGAATAACTTGTTAAACAGACTGGAAGCCTATAACCTATAGAAGAATATTACGAATAAAATCCACAAGGAAAATGAGTGACTGTAGCTGGGCTGTATACCATAAATCACAAAAAATTTTATTTAAAAAAATTCTTTATAAAAGGTATATTAATATAAAAGTCCTTTCGGGCTACATCACAAAACGTTTTTGGAATAATTATTCCATCATCAGTTCTTTCTATGTTTCAAGCCACTAAATATATGGGTGAAAACCCTTTAAATATAATTAAATTAATTTGAATTTACATTTTTGGCGATAAAATGTTAGGCTGTTTAAGTTATAAAACGGAATTAACTTCATGGCAACGTATGATTCCACTGCAGCGGTTGCTAACCGTTAGATAAGGTGTATGAAGACTTGTTGATACATCAATAAATCCTCATAGACACCTAGTTAAGGGCTAGCAACCCCAGTGGAGTCCTACATTGCCATGGAGTTAATTGCATTTATAATTTAAACATCCTAACATTTATTCATCAAAAATGTATTTAAAATTAATTTAAATATATTTAAAGGGTTTTACCCATGTGATTAGTGACTTCAAACATGTATACCTAGAAATCACTTATGACGTAATGATCATTTCGAAAACGTTCTGAGATGTAGCCCGATAGGGTTTATAATATATAATATATAATATATAGATAAGTTGGGTATATAAAGCAATGATTTTCGAGGTAAAAATGTGAAGAAGAATGGGAAAAGAGATTTTAAATAGTATTAAAATTAGAAAATTGGATTATTTGGGAGATGTCATGAGGGACGACCTTTACAACTTTCATGCAATTAATAATACAAGGAAGAATACAGGGTATAAGGAGTACTGGAAGAAGATGAGAAGAAGATGAATCTTCAAATTAAACAATTTGAGAGCTTGGTTTAATTTCACTTATGCTGATCTCTTTAGGAGCAGGGCTATCGAAAGAGGGAGTTGCCATGATTGCCCACCTTTTTAGAGGAGATCACATATGAAGAACAAGAGAATGACATGTCAGACTATGAACGAAGAACATACCTTTAGAAAGAAAAGAAATACATATATACTTTCGCGTTCATAATATGACTCTCTCCATAAAATGAATTACAAAAATTTTATTCCGGAAAAAATAGGTATTTTTAAATACATTTGTCCATTAAGCCAGTATACAGAATTACTGATGACACTAAGTAAGCTGCACGTTCAGTGTGGTAGATAGGAATATAGGAATATATGAGGTCTATATTTATAATGAGGCACGGGAGAAATAACTTCTACAAATTATCATACAAGAAAATGTTACTACTCTCAAGGGTGCAGCTCCAATCAATTATTTCAACCAACTCTATCCTAAATTCAAATAGTTATGATACTATCCAAATTAGAAAAGGGAGAAAGCAACTGAAGAACAAGAAAGATAGATGAATACATCTATCCTCCATGATCCATCTTTCAGATATACATCAACATCATCATCATTCTGAGCGGAGTATTCTACCGATTGTGATACAGCCTCCCTTACATAATAGTTCTTAATTTCTGCCCACGATTGTCTAATATTCGCTTTTCTGTGCCGTGCTCTACCGGCTTGTTGCCTTATGTCATAGTCCCATCTTAAATTTGGACGTCTTCTTGGTCTCTTGAATACTACGATGTAATTGTAGTGGACCATTGTTTGTCACTTCTTCTCGCTAAATGTCCTGCCCACTACCATTTTAAAAATTTAATTGTGTGGATTACATCAGTGACCTCTGTTTTCTGTCGGTGACAGCCTATTCATTTTTAATTTTACTTTGTTATATTACTCTCTCCATTGACCTTTGACTGACTAAGTTTCGCTATTATCTCTTTCTTTAGTGTCCAAGTTTTGTCGCCGTATGTCATGCTTGTTAGTATACATTGATCGAATGTTTTTTTTCTTTACGTAGAGTTGCATCCTGGAATAAGATATAACTGCATTTTTACCAAAAGTCGTCTACTGTCTTGAGTGCAATGTTGGTTATTATTACATCTTGGATATCTACTATTCGTCAGAGCTGTAAAAGATACTTTTTAAAAGTATCTAGATACTTTTAAGATACTTGAGGCAAAAAGTATCTTAAGATACTAAATATCTAAGATACTTTTTTGTGAAAGTATCTAAAGATACAAAATACCGGAAAAGTATTTAGAGTAAAAATATCTTAGATACTTTCAAGTATCTAAGATACTTTTGAGTATCAAAGATACTTTTAAGTATCTAAGATACTTTTAAGTATGTAAGATACTTTTATGTATCAAAGATACTTAGATGCTTTTCTAGTATCTAAGATACTTAGATACTTTTGTAGTAACTAAGATACTTTTAGGGTATAATATAAAGGTACTCGGTGCTCTACTACTCTACAGTAGATTGTCGATACTTTTGTTTTAAAAACATCATTTTAACCCTTTAAATTATCATACAATTTTAGTTTAAGCCAGCAGGTACTTTGAAATGGTATACTTTGGGCTTTGGGGTAGATAAGAAATAAAAGACGTTAAGTTATTACAAACTAATAACTATGTATTAAAAACAAAAATCCAACATTAAATTTTCAAAACAATATAAAATAAACATAAATTCGTGTGTTAAAAACAGCATAAGATGCATTATGCATTAAAAACAGAACATTCAACATAATTAAATTTTTAAACACAATAGGATAGGATAAAAAAAAATAGTAACATTTTGGTAGCTAATAACTAGTTAGTATAACAACTAGCTTTTAGTGAAACTAAATTTTCAAAAGTATGATCAGACAAGGCATGACGTAGGGGTTCAAAAGAAAACATTCTTTCAACAGCTGCAGAAGAAGGTAATGGCGTATTGAACTTTTGAAATAATTGTTGTATAATATTATATTTTTTTAACATTTGTATGTTGGTTTCAGAATCGGCCAAATATTGTAATAGTTGCAGCTCAGCTTGTCGTTTATAATCTAAATCAGTATAGCCAGTGTTTTCGTTTTGCGTTTGAAGATCGGAGTATTCGGAGTTAATATCAAATTCAAAGAAGTCGTTTTGCATTTTGTTACTTTTCATTACAGTAGTAATGATATTTGTACTTACATCAAATTGTTTTAATTGTTCCTCATTTTCCTTCATAATTTTTATAGCTTCTGTAATTACCAAATCCTTAATTTCACTAAGATAATTTTCGATATTCCTGATTCCTCGAAATGCAGTAAGCCAACGTGTTTTAAATAAAGGATTAGTAACTGCAGCAATTATTGCAGATTGGTTAGTCAACTTAAGAAGTTTTTCAAATCTGGAGTTTAAAGATACTGTCAGAGCGTTCAAAATAGGTTCCACATATTTAAACTTATTGGTTTTAAACTTTTCAATTTTAACAAACAAGCTTACGATTGATGGTAGAAGGAAACCGTAGTACATATTTTGTTCGCCTTGAAGAATGTCAAGTGCCAAAGCAAATGGTTTTAGTATTTGGCATAATTCTGCTAAATGATTTAGATCAGTATCTCTGAGCCGATCTTGTTTTGCAAAATTTAATTTTTCGTATAGAGATTCCAGTTTTTCTTTAGACTTAAGAATCTGGTTCAGAGCATCGAACATGGAATTCCAACGAGTCACACCCAACGAGATAAACGGATAATGCTGCGGGCCGGATGCAAAGAACAATACACATCGTCTCTCCCGCTACGGCCGGCGCGACAGGTCGAAGCTTGTCGGATCATGAAAAGTATCTATTTCTCAGGTCCTAAGTAAGTATCTAAGATACTTTTTTGTATCTAAGATACTTTTTTGTATCTAAGATACTTTTAGTATCTAAAGATACTTTTAAAGATCAAAGATACTAGATACTTTTAAGAAGTATCTAAAGTAAAAGTAACTTTTAAATGAACCAAAAAGTATCTTAAATAAAAGTATCTAAGATACTTTTAGTATCTTAAGATACTTTTTTATCTTTTTACTAAAGATACTTTCAGCTCTGCTATTCGTTTTTGTCAAGTTCATTTTTAGACCAACTTCATTGCTATATGCTGCTGCTGTATTATATATATATATATATATATATATATCATAACACAACATCTACAAACTTTTTAATGAAAGAGATATTTTATTATCTACTATATCAAAACTCTAAGATTCTCCTTTTATGACAATGACTCACTTTTCGCATTAAATTACAGACGAAAAGAATGTTACTGACAACTAAGACCATTTTAAACTTGTGCATAAAGTTTGTGAAACTTTCAAAAGTTTAACAACTTTACATTATCAAGATGGTAGTAGAATGATGTACAGCAGAAAGCAGTGAAATATGCAACAGATATTTCGACATAATTTTATAATTTAAATGTAGATATAATACTTTAATTATATTTTTACCGTAAAAGTATATAATTGGAAAAATCAAAGTTTAAAAGAAACACGACATAAAATTAGATTGGACATTAGTTTTGTATCTCGTTATTTTTCAGATCTATCTGCCTGCATCCTAATTTATATTGTTTAATATTTTTTTGTCTACCTACACGAAGTAGCTCAAATTACTATTTTCATAAATGTTTGTCTCAAAATATATCGTTTTGACTTTCCCGTCCTTAAAGGATTAGTGGTATTATCGCCATTATTAATAGACAAATACGTTTTAAATTTCTTCCTGACCGCTCAGGGTGGAATCAGGTACGGCTAATGCAATCAGTCATTAAAAATCTCTACTTGCTACTGTGTGTATAGTATATTAGTGAAGATTGTTCGTAACAAATATGTTTCGTCCACGGAAAAATAATCGCTCGAGATCTACTAAACATAATCAAAAGCATTTGTCATTGTACGCAAAAAAATAGTTAAAAATGTGTGTCATACTTTAATAGATAGCGGCCTAATCAAACAGAATGTTGTGAAAAGAACATATTTACTTACAAAAACGTCGATATCGTCGACAAAGGCTATTGTAAGCGAAGAACCATTGACAGGACGAAAAAAAGTAGTAATTTTTAGTCTCATTATTTGGACAGTACTCAATAAGATATTATAAAAAGAACAATAAGTTGTTCTTTACGAAAATCAGATAGTTCCTACGTTAGATAAATTAAATTGAAGTTATAGGAAGAAGAAACAAATATAGATACTACTCTCCATACAGTCCTTTCTAAAATAAGTTTTAAACACTTGAAGAACTGAGTATCTCTCTGAAATTATAGGTTAGAAAACAAATCTATCATATATCTGGATAAAACATGGTTTGATACTCATGATATAGTATGTAAAAGAAGGTCGATTTTAGTAAAAAATGTAATACGAAAGCATCTTTAAATAAAGGAAAACGCATAACAATAATTCACGCCAGTTCGAAAGATATGTGGGTTCGAAACTGTTTGTTCTTATCTGCAAAGAATATCAAAGACTTCAGCTTAGACTATCATGAAGATACCAGTGCAGAACTTTTTAAAAATTGGTTTCAAAATTCTCTTTTGAAAAATATTCCTGAAAGTAGTGTAATCGTCATGGATAACGCAAGCTACTACAGTCTACAGCTACAAAAAGCGCCAAACAAGTACTAAAACTGAAATTTATGAGTCTTTGTTAAAAAATGTTAATTATTTTAAAGTCATATATATATATATATATATATATATATATATATATATATATATATATATATATATATATATATATATAGACTAAAAATTACTACTTTTTTTCGTCTTGTCAATGGTTCTTCGCTTACAATAGCCTTTGTCGACGATATCGACGTTTTTGTAAGTAAATATGTTCTTTTCACAACATTCCGTTTGATTAGGCCCCTATCTATTAAATTATGACACACATTTTTAACTATTTTTTGCGTCCAATGACAAATGCTTTTGATTATGTTTAGTAGATCTCGAGCGATTATTTTTCTGTGGACGAAACATATTTGTTACGAACAATCTTCACTAATATACTATACACACAGTAGCAAGTAGAGATTTTTAATGACTGATTACATTAGCCGTACCTGATTCAACCCTGAGCGGTCAGGTAGAGATTTAAAACGTATTTGTCTATTAATAATGGCGATAATACCACTAATCCTTTAACGACGGGAAAGTCAAAACGATATATTTTGAGACAAACTATACTTAGATTTCAAGTAGAATTTTTATGATGAGTTCAGATAATTATGTATAGTTTTTCTCAAAATATATCGTTTTGACTTTCCCGTCCTTAAAGGATTAGTGGTATTATCGCCATTATTAATAGACAAATACGTTTTAAATTTCTACCTGACCGCTCAGGGTTGAATCAGGTACGGCTAATGTAATCAGTCATTAAAAATCTCTACTTGCCACTGTGTGTATAGTATATTAGTGAAGATTGTTCGTAACAAATATGTTTCGTCCACGGAAAAATAATCGCTCAAGATCTACTAAACATAATCAAAAGCATTTGTCATTGGACGCAAAAAAATAGTTAAAAATGTGTGTCATACTTTAATAGATAGGGGCCTAATCAAACAGAATGTTGTGAAAAGAACATATTTACTTACAAAAACGTCGATATCGTCGACAAAGGCTATTGTAAGCGAAGAACCATTGACAGGACAAAAAAAAGTAGTAATTTTTAGTCTCATTATTTGGACAGTACTCAATAAGATATTATAAGAAGAACAATAAGTTGTTCTTTACGAAAATCAGATAGTTCCTACGTTAGATAAATTAAATTGAAGTTATAGGAAGAAGAAACAAATATAGATACCACTCTCCATACAGTCCTTTCTAAAATAAGTTTTAAACACTTGAAGAACTGAGTATCTCTCTGAAATTATAGGTTAGAAAACAAATCTATCATATATCTGGATAAAACATGGTTTGATACTCATGATATAGTATGTAAAAGAAGGTCGATTTTAGTAAAAAATGTCATACGAAAGCATCTTTAAATAAAGGAAAACGCATAACAATAATTCACACTCACACCAGTTCGAAAGATATGTGGGTTCGAAACTATTTGTTCTTATCTGCAAAGAATATCAAAGACTTCAGCTTAGACTATCATGAAGATACCAGTGCAGAACTTTTTGAAAATTGGTTTGAAAATTCTCTTTTGAAAAATATTCCTGAAAGTAGTGTAATCGTCATGGATAACGCAAGCTACTACAGTCTACAGCTACAAAAAGCGCCAAACAAGTACTAAAACTGAAATTTATGAGTCTTTATTAAAAAATGTTAATTATTTTACAGCCATATATATATATATATATATATATATATATATATGTATATATATATATGTATATATATATATATATATATATATATATATATATATATATATATATATATATATAGACTAAAAATTACTACTTTTTTTCGTCTTGTCAATGGTTCTTCGCTTACAATAGCCTTTGTCGACGATATCGACGTTTTTGTAAGTAAATATGTTCTTTTCACAACATTCTGTTTGATTAGGCCCCTATCTATTAAAGTATGACACACATTTTTAACTATTTTTTTGCGTCCAATGACAAATGCTTTTGATTATGTTTAGTAGATCTCGAGCGATTATTTTTCCGTGGACGAAACATATTTGTTACGAACAATCTTCACTAATATACTATACACACAGTAGCAAGTAGAGATTTTTAATGACTGATTACATTAGCCGTACCTGATTCAACCCTGAGCGGTCAGGTAAAAATTTAAAACGTATTTGTCTATTAATAATAGCGATAATACCACTAATCCTTTAACGACGGGAAAGTCAAAACGATATATTTTGAGACAAACTATATGTCTATTTAAAAACACCTGAGTCTAATATAGAGTTAACTTCTTCTTTCGTGACACCTGCCGTGTGTGTGTTTTCAGACTTTGGCTATCATTATGTCAACAATAATACGAAACCTTTCTCTTTCAGGAGTCACTCGAGATAGATTTTTCACCTGAAGATTCCCATTGTCCCAGGTTACGTAAATTTCCCTTGGGTCCGAATTTTACCTGAGTAATGAATTGCAGTAGTTGCATTTACATCCTCTGATGATATAACTAAATTACTATTTTTTCTTATTATAAAATCTTAAGCAGCTACTTATATGTATTCATCATTTCAAGTATTTCCTCATTGATAGCGTGTGTTATAAACATCTTTAGAATTGGACAATATCATCACACCTTAAATACTTTTATAATATTGATTTTCAAGAAATAAAATTTCGAGGTATATCAATTCCGAAGTTTTCTTAATGTCTGTTAAAACCAGCTAATTCATGTATTAAAAAAAAAAGTAAATTTCCCCAACAAAGACAAAATGCATGGTTATAACAGCAAATTTACAAAGATGTAAATTGGAGCTGGAAGGTAATAGAACAAGTGATGGAGTTTAAATATCTCGGCATCACATTATCTAGCTACGGAAAGCTCAAAACCGAAGTGGAAGATCAAGTGAATAGAGCAAACAGAGCCGCAGGCTGCCTAAACGAAACAATATGGAGAAATAAAAATATCGGTAAAGAAACGAAAGGCAGAATTTACAAAACAGTCATCAGACCAATAATGACATACGCGGCAGAAACAAGACCTGACACAGAGAAAACAAAAAGGATGTTAGAAACAGCAGAGATGAAAACACTTAGAAAAATTGATGGTAAGACACTATGGGACAGAGCTAGAAGTACAGATATACGACATAGATGCAAGGTGGAGAACATCAAAAACTGCGTAAGAAATAGAAGAGTAGAATGGAACGATCATATAAGCCGAATGACAACAAATAGAGTAGTAAAGACGGCAAGAGACGGTTCCCCATTAGGAAGACGATCAGTAGGAAAACCACGCAAACGATGGAATGACAACTTACTGGAGGCACATTGAAAAACAGACAGAGCCATGTCTATATAAAAAGAAGAAGAAGAAGAGAAGAAAAAGAAAGTAATTTTGAACGCTATCAAATATCTTTTCCAGTAAACGTTTAGGCTCAGGGTCAGAATTGCCATAATGATAGATAGCCAAAGTTCGTAGCGGAGATGATACATGAAGAAGAAGAAATTATCTACCTTATGATTTAAAGAGGGTTTTGTACTATTTTAACATACAAACACCAAGCATTCACTTTAATTTCGTTTAATGATAGTATAAATAGTATGGTATGAATTTTTATGCTGTCATATTTAGCGACCAACGAATATTCTGGCTTTAATCATTTCAAAGATTAACATCTTGTGTGACGTGTGAAACAGTTGTAAGTACCTGACGAAATTCCTACAGAACTACTTAAACTCCTAGATATTGTGATCATCGGCTATCTGACAGCAATTTTGATGTAAATCTACAAACTCGGCTAGTTTACGGAAGATTTGTTAGAGTACCTCTAGGTAACAGTACGAAAAAAGATAAATACATCTAAATGTAGCGACTCCTGTTTTAATCCTACTTTTGAATTTTTTAAATGTACCTATTTATTCTTGCTTTCTAAATGTTCTATTCTAGGTATAATTTAACTATTTTTGTTTTTATCATCTGAGGACTAATACTCTATTTAAACAAGGCATTTAAATTTAAACTACAAACTTCCATTTAGTCGATTCTTATTTTGATATCTCATAAAATTAATATAATGATCCCTTAAGACCGGCACACTAATAGGATTTTCTTAAATATAAGCTATCCCTTAAATACAAACGCAAAAGCACTCAATTAAAATAACAAATTGTTTTAGAAGTTTCTCATTATCTTTTTGTGTAACAAAATTAATTTGAGTAGCAATTCAATCTCTAGTTCAACATCCTAATTGATTAAGAATTTACCCCCTAAATCAATCTTCCCCAGGTGAACTTATTTATTGTACAACTTCAAACGCCTTCAGTAATTTCCCAAATCAAACTCCTTGAAATATCATCACTAATTATTATTCATGAGCCTCGAATTAAGGTTAAAATACGAGGCATCCAAAGACCTAAAGATAAGAGTCCTTAAGATTTAGAAATGCAAACTCTTCAAATGGCGTTTCTATATTTTAGGCCAGTTAAAATACATTTTATCTGACTCTTAGAACTGTCATAGAGTCAACTTTAAAATTAACTAAAACAAAACAACCGAATTAACATTTTTTTATCTAATAAAACACCATTGTTGTCGATTGTTTAAGAATAATAAATGTTTTTCAATATCTCGTGAAGTATTTGACAATAGGAAACATGTGGTTTCAGTACAGTTTCAGTTACAGTAAGATATTTCACGTATTTCAAAGAGAATATAACGAAATTTTCGCACCCGTTAATATTTTATGGAAATGGTGATCCCCTAGACTGTCCAAATTTTTTATACCTTATAATTAAATTACAATTAAAACATTTTATGACATCGTTAGCCTAACTCTTTCGTTTACCGTGTCCTCAATTTAGGACAACCTATTCTATAATTTTTTGTATGTAGCTCCGTTGTCCCCGATTATGGACCTATCCGTCAAATGAGTACTTGTGCTGCCATGTAACGGCTTTTGAACAGAATATTTAATTTGTTGAAATATAAGTTTCGATAGTTACAGCTGAACATGACTTATTCATGCTAAACACATTTTACAAACTACCACCCAGACGCCTGTATATGTGAAAATAACCTAAAGATAACGGAGAAGACGCTATTATAAGAAACCAAATAGACTATATATTTGTTAATAAAAGATATCGAAATAGTTTCAACAGTGTTAAAACTTACCCAGGCGCTGATATTCAATCCGACCACAATCGTTTAGTGGGCGTGTATAGAACCAAGTTAAAGAAAACACCCGGAAAAAATGTAAAAAAAACATGACATGAGAAAACTGTAATGTAGTGAAGTAAAAGAAATAGCCAGCAAAACAATAAATAGAAAATTCAAAGAAATCGATAATATCGATGGAAAGCACAGAAGAGAAGATAGAATCCCTTAAAAAACGATAGACACATTAAAAGCAATTTTATGAAGAACGAAAAAGGTAAGAATAAAACATATATGACGACGGAAATTCTGCAGCTGATGAAAGAAAGAAGGAAAACAAGAAAATAACTTTATGTATAAAACATTACAACGAGATACACACAGAAAGATTAGAGAAGCCAAACAGAAAGAACTGGAGAAAAAAAAATGCAAAGAAATCGAAATTCTACAAAATACGACGACTGCAACGTGCATAAAAAGGTAAGAGAAATTACAGGCAAATGTAAAAACAGAAGAGTAAGTAAGCTTGTTAATGACAACGGAGAGGTAATCGTGGACAAAGGGAGTATTGATAGCGCCTAGAAAAATAACATACGAAATTTATTTTTGATGAGAGGGAGAACCAGTCCCTAATACCTACGAAAACAGGACCACATATACTAGTGGCAAATAAAAGCAGCCATAATATCACTAAAAGAAGGAAGAGCTCCAGAATCAGACGGAGTACAGTCTGAATTTCTTAAACTTCTTGATGATGAATCTTTAAGAATACGAATAGAATACGAATTTTAAGAATAGGCTAAAAAGTCTAATGAGCCATAGACTAAAATTTTTCTTAAAATTATACATTGCAGAATATACAAGCTATGCGAAGAGGGAATACAAGACACACAGTTTGGATCCATGAAAGATGTAGGTACGAGAGATGCACAGTTTAGTCTACAGGTATTATTCCAAAGACGCAGAGATATGACTTGCGATATCTACACCTGCTTTTTAAACTACCAAAAAGCATTTGACACAGTTCAATACCAAAAAATGATGGATGTTCTAACAAAATCCCAAATAGATAATAAAGACCAGCGTATAATACAAAATGTATACGGGAACCAATCAGCCATCATAAGAACAAATCTTGGAGATGAACCTATGGAAGCGATTCTGCGAGGCGTTAGACAAGGATGTATACTTTCACCTATATTATTCAACCTATATTCAGAGGAAATATTTAGTGAATCCTTGGAAAATTGCGTACATGGAATCCTTTTGGAAAACGCCTAAATAACGTCCGCTATGCAGATGACACCGTTATTTTTACAGGCAGTTTAACCAGTTTACAGCAACTAATAAACAAAGTAAATAAAGTAAGTAAGAGATTCGGACTACAAGTAAACGTATCAAAAACTAAATTTATGGTCATTAGCAAAAATAAAATTAGAGACGTCCAACTGCCTATCAAAAATACAACATTGGACCCAGTAAAACAGTTAACCTATCTTGGAACAACAGTAAACGAACAATTGGATCACTCACAAGAAGTAAAATGTAGAATAGAGAAGGCTAGGAATGTATTCAACAACATGGTCAAACTCTTTAAAAGCCACAACCCTAATCTGGAGATAAAAGTAAGGCTCCTACGAAGTTATATCTTTTCGATATTATACTACGAATTTAAATCCTGGACATTCACTGAAGCGATGAAGAAAAAATTTGAAGCATTGAGATGTGGCTATACAGAAGAATCCTAAGGATATCATGGACGGACAAGATAACCAATGAGACTGCACTACAAAAAATGGAGAAAAAAGAGAAGTGATGTATACGATTAAAAGGAGAAAGTTAGAATATCTCGGACACATAATGAGAAACGGCACTAAATACAGATTGCTAAAAATAATCCTTCAAGGCAAAGTATTCGGAACGCGAGGAATTTGCGAAGAAGAATATCATGGTTAAAAAACCTGAGGAAATGGTTCCCCACAACAACAACTAATCTATTAAAAGCTCCAGTTAATAAAATAATTATAGCTAGAATGATCGTCAATATTCGAAACAAATAGGCACCAAAAGAAGAAGATAGTTATTTATGACTGATGTATACAGCACCAAATCATTCTTTCGTTATAAATATCAACAAATGGTATTAAATATGTCGCATGTCGCATGGTGTTGATAAATAGAAGAATTTGTTAAAAAACTGTTGTTAATAACAGTTTTGCTTAAATTTAGCTACCGCGGATTTTCTGAATAATTTTTAGGCAAATACAAGCTTATTTTTTGTTGCATATTGTAAAAATTTAAATATTTTAGAATAGGACTAGAAAAATAGGTTCAAGAAGGTCCTTAACCGACGAGGAGCTCTTGCGGTTGATTTAAGAAGGGCTGTCTGATATTGAATATATGAGTGGTGAAGCCGAAGATAGTGGTTGCGAAAAACAAGCAAATGAACGTAATAATTTTAAGAAGAAGCTTACAGAACTGGAATTGCAAGAGTGTGTTGAAGAGCAAGAAGCTGAAGCATCTGAGCAATAAAGCTTATTTTTAAGGAAGGTGGAGTTTAAGAAGAACCGCAGCCTAGAGTTTCAAAACAAAGTAAAACGAAGAGAAAAAATGACCTTATAGGAAATAACGATCTAACAAAAAAAGAGGTATTAAGTGGAGGAAGAATCAATCTTCATTAAGATATCAATATTTTATTGATATCTTAATGAAGAAATGGCCGCATATACTCGTTTGTTTAATGCCACAAAAGACAATTTTTTTTCCACTCCAGTTGAGGAAATGAAAACATTTGTTGGCATGCATATAGTGATGGGTAACTTGCACTATCCTAGAATAAGATGCTACTTGGGAACATAAACTACAAATTCCTAATAAAATAACGAATAAACAAATAACGACATACATTGTATAAGAACAAAGTGCCTTTCCTTGCCTCTAGAAATGCAACTCTGCATAGATGAACAGGTAGTGCCATTCAAGGGACAGATAAACATAAAACAATATGTTAAATATAAACCAAAAGCTTGCGGTATTAAAATCTTGCGTTATGTGAAAGCACTGGGCTGTTGTATGATTTCATAATATATATAGAATCAACTACTACCATTTTTGTCAGATAACGAAATAAAGAAGAAAGGTAGAGGCTCATGCCAAGAACTAGTTAATGCTAATGGAGAGATTATTATGACAAAATGGTTTGAGAATAAACCTCAAACAATATAATATACAATAAACAATAAACAAAGTGACTAATGATATCAGAAAAATGGTAAATTTGGCAATGTTAGAAAACTCAAATTTCAAATCATTATATGGCAAAATAGGTGTATCCCTGTATTAATAATCCCATATAATATAATCTATATAATATAATCCCATTTTTTTTTGGCAAATATCTTATATCTACTTCGGCTACCAACTGGCCTATCCCATTCCGCTTAGATAAAGTAATTACAATTAACTTAGTCTCTTCTCTCTTGGAACGTTGACTGATATTTTAAGCTCTAATGATGGAAAAGTAATTTGGCTTCTTCGAGATTAATATGAAGTGCAAAACTTTTCAATTTATTTTAATGAGTGATGATATGACGAAAAGCAACTCAATTTTCGCTAAGTTCATAAAAATTTTGTCGTCAAATATATTAGTCAAGACTTTGTTTCGGCTGAAAAACTTTTAAAAATCATTGATTGTTCTATGGATATTAGAAAACACAGTGATAAATAACATACTTTATATTTTTAAGTCGTATCAATGAGTACTACAGTTTTTGTTTTATTTTGGTTTTTGACTATATTGTCCCCAGATGATTAAAATAGTTAATTTAGTGAAACTGTCTCACATGAAGTAGCATC
Organism: Diabrotica undecimpunctata; assembly: GCF_040954645.1. Taxonomy (NCBI): domain Eukaryota; kingdom Metazoa; phylum Arthropoda; class Insecta; order Coleoptera; family Chrysomelidae; genus Diabrotica; species Diabrotica undecimpunctata. The sequence goes on from NC_092808.1 coordinate 50,281,774, forward strand.
TTGTAAATGAATGAAGTCGAATTCCAAAATTATTTCAATCAAACAGTTATGTCGGACGGAAATTATAAAAAAAAAGTAATATAACGAGTCAAACCGATGATAATTGACTGTCAATGTAATTAAGTAGAAACAGTAATATAGTATAAGGAAATATCTAGTATAGTTCTCTCCACCGTTGAAACTCTTACTTTTTTTATCAGTCAATCGGTATCTTTAAATAAACTGGCCAAACCTGTGCATATTATTACAGTTAAAAATATTTCACGATAAAAAATACGTAAAAGAAATAGCCCTTTTTCTATTATTTTTTTTTGTAGATTAAAGTTAAAAAAGACTAACTTCAAAGGGTGGTTAAAAGAATAAGCCCTGAGTAAATAAATATAAATTTGATATATTTATAAAATAAATAAATAAACACTTACAGTGAGGGAAACAACTTCCAAGTTTTTAAGACTGAGATTAAAAAAGGTTACAAGCACAAATAAGCAAGCAGTTACTCTTGATAGAGAAAAGATGTCAAATGACACCGCAAAACAAGAAGTAAGCAGTGTATTAGAACAAAAAATAAAGTTGACATCAGGGAAAGAGGAAAGTACTGTGGTAAAGTGGACGAGAATTAAAAATATATTAGATTCCGTCCAAGAAACAACATTCAATGCAGCAAAAAAACAAGAAAAAACCATGGGTGAATGACAAAAGAAATACTGAGACTCATGGACCAAAGAAGAGCAGTCAGAAATAAAAATAAAAATGAATACAAGAGGATCCACATAATAATGAAGCAAAAGACATGCGAAAATACAATTTTATAGTAAAGAATGTAATGAAATTGAACACTGTGAAAAGAAACACGACACTCGAATTTTTGACACAGATGTTGGTGAAATTATCAGAAATCCTGAAAAATATGAACTTTTGCATCTGATCATTCAGGGAAAGATCCAAGGTAAACGTGTTTCTGGTAGAAGAAGAACATCATAGGTGAAAAATCTAAGGCAATGGTACGGAAAATCGAATACATACTTATTAAGAGCTGCTGTCAATAAAGTTACGATAGCGAATATGGTAGCCAACATGATATCCAACGATCAATAACGGTCATGGAACTAGAAGAAATACTTGATTAAAACCCATCACTGGCGTATAGCCCAGGACAAGCTTTATATTTCATAGATATTCGTCTTATGTATATTTTAATTGTAAATGAATGTTTGCATTTCCGTTGCAAATCTATTAAAATTTAATTAATAGTTTTGGGACAAGAAACACCCACCAACTAGTATTCAATTTATACTTTAGTGATAAATATATCCTGAAAACGTGAAATATGGTATTTTAATTGTAATTGCCGCTCACACTAACACAATACAAAGGAACAAAATGTCAACAAAAATAAAAATATGAATTAATTAGGCCTGACGATAAGATCCACGTTAATTGATAGAATAAAGAATACGAATACTATTTGTTAGTGGCAATATATTTAATTACAAATATTCATGCCAACTCGCTTTGTTTACACTTTAACGAACATTTCATTATCAAACCCAAATAAATTATGCTAATCTGAAAATCAAATATAATTAGCTCAACCTAATCAATTAGAGCACCCACAGAGTAACATTCATGAGCTAAATTACGATAGCGTGGATTATCACACCAACTTTTATTACAAGAAAAACTTGATGATAATTATAATTAATGTGCACTCATTTTTTATGAAATAAAATAGTCACGATGGCTACGGTAAAAAAGCGAAAAAACAAAAAATATATTAGTACAAAAGAATAGACAACAAAATATTTTATTTGATCATCTTTATTTCCTTGCATTACATTATTAAGAAGTATTTATGACTGTAAGATATAAGGCTTTTATAAAAGATCATAGATAAGACAGACAAAATAAAGAAGAATTTAAGGTTATCACAATGAGTTAAAAATGTTCAAAATACAGAGGACTAAGTACCAGTTTACTCTCAAGACTATGATGCAACAACTCGCCGCGCATGCACGGACGCTAAATTGCTACACTGGCTGTCGGATTACAACAAAGGCGTAATATTACTTAAAATTAAAACTAAAATTGGTATAGAGCTAACGAACATTAACAATTAACAAAGTTCTTACAATAAAACTTGCGGAGGTATCCAGCGATGTGTCCCCAAGTTCATAAAGTGGAGGAAATCAATGGTGAAGAAGGTAACCAGGAAGAATACCGTAAAAACAAAAAAAGGAAAGAAATTAAATCTGACCAGAAGGTCAGGTCTGTTCAGTCAATGTACAGAACCGAAGAGTAGGCTAATACCTTTTCAGTTATTACAAATAACTGGAGAGGTATTAGCGAAAACTGTAGAAACATTTGAGATTTGACAAAAGAGATCCTATTGAGAACTAAACAGACTAGGAAGACGTTTATCATAATGAAAAACTTCAGGCGGAATCTCTACATGAGACGTCGAATCCGAATGCTGCGCTGTTATGTATTTTCACTTCCTATCTACGGCTGTAACAGCTGAACTTTTAATCATGTACTAGAAAAACGCATCGAAGCATTTGAAATGTACCTTTATGGAATAATATTACATAATCCCTTGACTAAAAGAACAACAAATACTAAAGTTTTTAACAGAATGCAGAAGAACAAGAAACCTATCCCAAAGATTCATCATCATCATCATCATCATCAACCTGTATGCGTCCACTGCTGGACATAGGTCAGCATCCCTCAGCTCTTTCCATCTGTCTCTGTCTTGTGCGATTTGCATCCAGTTATTGCTAACACGCTTCAGGTTGTCAGTCCATCTAGTTGGTGGGCGTCCTCTGCTCCGTATTACTTCTTGGTCTCCACTCTAAAATAGGTTTTGTTCATCGGTTGTGTGATAATCTGGACATGTCATGCCTAATTCGATTTTAATGAGGCGATTTTTTCGATAGTTGTTGCGTTCTGCACATACGATGACCTCAATATAACAATTTTGGTCATCCTGAAGGGGGAGAGAAGATATTTTGTTCAATCTAGAACTCGCTGGTTTCCCCCTTTTTAGATTGGGTATGTATATTAAAATAAAAGAAATGAAAGCAAGTGGACTGTATAAAACTCTATTTTAAAAAGAGGTGAAATAAACCATAAATATACATAACCCAATATACCTACAATTATAAATAAAGAAGAATATAAACTTAAAAGAAGAAGAATATATGTAGTACAAACTTACACACAAAAAGAGAACCATAAACAAAACAAAACTGTCGATTGTATATATACCACGTTATAGATAGAAATAATATACAAAAAATAAAAAATATGAATATATATGTCATATAAAAACAAATTATTAAACTCAATGCAAAAGTATACTCATAATACACATTATGAGTTAATATTAGGTAATAAAATACACAACACTGTGATATATATACAAAAAGAATAGTAAAATTATTATAATATGAAAAATATACAAATCTACATAAAGGTAATGAAATGTTCTCAATCAAGTTCAATCGCGATCGCGGCACAACAGATAAAAGTTCGAAGCAAATATGACATCTATATACCAAGTAAACGTACTTGATATATGCAGCAACAAAATTATGGTGTATTGTAGCTTACCCCATAAATCACAGCACCAACCGCTATTACCAACGTCTTCATCGACGTACACCAGGAACCACAAAATTCATGCAACTTGTCTGCATCAAACCGACTTCCTCGGTCAAAGGACCGATGCAAAGTGGTAAGGTACTCTTCTTAACCCAAACGCACACACATGTGTGTGGTTTGAGAGATAAAACTCGACTCTAATTGTGTAGATGCATCGCTTATCTCAAATACACATCTGTTTCATTTTGCAGATTGCCTGTCTCGTAGCATGTAGTTTTGAACCCAGATGCACCCTTATACATGAAATCTTGATATACGGGGAGAATCAAAACTACCATAAAGTCTTAGTATTTAATAAATGTTTATTAACAGTTGCGAAACTGCAACAATAGTGGATGTTGTTTTTGTTCTATGACGTGTTTCTTCGTTTGGGGTTCGGTCTCTCAGAGAGACACCTAACATCTGGCGCTCCATAGCCATCCGAGTCACGCGAATCTTATTAACTACCTTTTTTGTGAGTGTTAATGTTTCCGCTCCATAAGTGAGTACAGGTAACACACATTGGTCAAAGATTTTTCTTTTGAGGCATATGAGTAGATCCGATTTATATACATAGTTTAATTTACCAAACGCTGCCCAGGCTAATCATATGCGAAGTGGGAGCTCACATGTCTGGTTATCTCGTCCCAACCGAATTTCATGCGCTAGGTACTTATACGATGTAGTCTGCACAATATCCCTTCCATCAACAGCAATATTTTGATTTAGCACCAGATTAGTTATTATTTGTATCTTGTTTATATTAATCTTTAGTCTGACCTCCAAGGAAGCATGATATAATTTTTCAAACATTATTATTGCTTCATCCATACGATCGGCTATAAGGACGATGTCATCTGCAAATCTCAAATGACTGAGCTTCTCTCCATTTATGTTGATACCATGCTCGTTCAGATGTGCTTTCTTACAAGTATGTTCTAAAAGCGTCGTGAATAGCTTTGGAGAGACTGTGTCTCCTTGCCGTACTCCTCGCTGTATCCAGAATTTATTTGTTTCTTGTTCAGATAGTCTTACGCTAGCTGTGGGTAGATATATGTGATTATGTTAATGTAGCGATGGTCTATTCGGCATTCTGTCAATGCTTTTAACATTTTCTGATGTCTTATGGTATCGAATACTTTCTCGTAGTCGACAAATATCAGTGCCAACCGAAAGAAAATTTAACATGTTAATTTCCCCAAAAAAAGACAAAATGCACGGTTACAACAGCAAATTTACTAAGATGTAAATTGGAGGTGCAAGATCAGATAATAGAACAAGTGATGGAGTTTAAATATCTAGGCATCTATCACATTATCTAGCTACGGAAAGCTCGAAACTGAAGTGGAAGTGGATCAAGTGAATAGAGCAAACAGAGCGGCAGGCTGCCTAAATGAAACAATATGGAGAAATAAAAATATCGGGAAAGAAACCAAAGGCAGAATTTATAAAACAGTCATCAGACCATTATTGACATACGCGGCAGAAACAAGACCTGACACAGAGAGGACAAAAGATGGTAAGACACTATGGGACAGAGCTAAAGTACAGATATACGACGTAGATGCAAACTGGGTAAGAAATAGACGAGTAGATTGGAACGATCATATAAGCCGAATAACAACAAATAGAGTAGTAAAGACGGCACGAGACGGTTCCCCAATAGAAAGACGATCAGTAGGAAGACCACAAAAACGATGGAACGACAACTTACTGGAGGCACGTTGAAGAACAGAAAGAGTCATGTCCATGTCTATAAAAAAAAGAAGAAGAAGTAAAATATTTGCTTTAGAAATGGGGTGACTAAATGTTTGTTAATTTTTTTGTAATTTTTTTCTTAATCGATTATTTTTATATATATGTAGCGTTTGGTGATTTTTTGTAATAATATTTTACATTTTTCTATAATATTCTTTAAAACCATTGAACAACTGGATTCGTAGGAGTTTTTATTTCTATCCATAATAGACGTGAAGTTTATAGAACTTTATTGACATTCCTTGATACGGTCCTGAAACTATCTACACAATGATAGATAAATTTACTTTAAATAAAATGCACTTTCGGTACAAACACTTACCAGCTGATGATTTAAACTTTCAATTGGTATTACCATAGAAACCGTAAACCCATTTATCAAGCCGTGAAATGCAATTAGTCTTTTTAGAGGAAATTAAAGAATATTTTAGTGGGAAAAAGAAAAAGAATCCCTTGGTACAGGGAAACGCGAAACGTATTTTAAGAGGTGCCAAGAGCATTAGAGAAGATAAATAATAGCTCAGTGCTAATCTACTTTGTACGTGTTTGCCAGAGGGGCTAGTGATTCACGACGAAGGTAATGTTATTTTTTCAGAATTGCTTAGAACATTTGTCAGGAATTCTGTCTGCATCGGGGAATCGGATCTTTAATTTGGTTAAAAATATATTATTTCGCCTAACGGGGGCAGAATTTACACAGGAGTTTATTTAAACTGGTTTCTAAGTAGAGATCCACATAGATAATAAGTTCATATTCTTTCATTAAACACATTGTTTTAGTGTCCGCACTGTTTATAGTTTATTTTGGAAAAATATTTAAAATTCCCATTTTTCTCCTCCCAGTCCTTTGTCCTACGCAAGGGTATGGTGACGGCGATTTTGATTGACTATTCAACTCCATTTTGAACTTTGTAAGATGCTTTCGGAAGGGAGAGTACTGTGAATTTTTCAATTTAATCAGATAGTCACAAAGGAGATCTGCTTCTTGATCTTGAAACAAAAATTGTGGAACTAGGCTTTGTGGTATGCGCCAATCTAATAGAAATATGGAGTTGGCTAATGTAGCGGCCAATGTAATAAAACTAGAAGAAATGTAATAAGAATAAGAAGTATACTCACAACATAAAATGTGTAAAACTTAATGCAGAGTGGCTAGAAGGCTATGCCAAAGAATGATCATTTAGTACTCAAGGAAAGATTCGTTTAATTTGGATGCCCTTATAAAGCTAAAAAAAATGTGAAAAATAAATAAAAACAGATAAATGGGTATGAGTCAAATTACTGAAATAGGGAATTTGCTAAAAAATATATTGTGAAAGCCAAGAAAGTATCAACGTATACTTTCCGATGTATCTTATACTGCGGTATGAGCTAATCTTAACTAATTTCTGGAATTACTCTTTTAATGTGAATAAGCCACAATTAAAGTTTAAAATAAGTTTATTGACGTTCCAATTTCCACTTCGGAACAATATTAATTTCTGAAAACGAAAAAAATTACTGAAATCACCATACACCTATTATGAACAGCCTAAACCTAACTTTAAATATATTGAAATCCCTAATTATAAACTATAAACGTAAACAGCATTAAAATATAACAGTATGAAAAATAATACAACCAAAAAGATTTGAAAATATCACCTACTCGCCGACTAGAAAGAAAGATTTCTACACTTCGGCATTCGATTAAAAAGATATTGCAAGTGAAATGAGAATCTAATCTGACGGAGTGGTCCCGAGACATATATTAATATATTTACAAAAAAAATAACTCTCCTGTTAGATGTCTAAATACCTTACAATGAGATATGAAAAGGTAATACAGCATCCCTCTAGTAAATAGTTATGATTAATTAAAATCATATATAATTATCATGATGAATATTATGACTATTATAATTATTATTATTATTAATATTATACAATTTAAATAAGTAAATAATGCAAAAAAATTTTATAGGACAAAAACAAACGAGTTGAGGTCCTACAGTTTACTTCGAACCTCTGGTAGGGACGACATTGGAGATAACTTTTATCTAAACCAATTCTTGATTGAATGAAAAAAAAACAAATTATCGTTACAGCAAAACCAAAACCCCAACTAAAAATTATTGTTCCTTATCCCCATTTTTGGCCTCCTATGAATTTTCCTAAGATGACATTCGGGGGTGTGTGGTTAAAAAATAAAAATTACACCCCATTATTTTCCGTTCTCGTTATGTACAAAGAAATAAAGAGAAAAATAGGTCTTCTAATAAAAAATTTATTTAAAAATTCCTTTATAAAAGGTATAATAATAAAAAAACCTATCGGGCTAGATCACAGACCGTTTCCGGAATAACTATTCCATCATCAGTGCTATCTGGATGTACATGTTTAAGAGCCACTAAATGCATGGGTTAAAACCCTTTAAATGTTATATGATTAATTTGATTTACATTTTTGAAAATTAAAATTTGGGATGTTAAAATAGGAATTGACTACATGGAGATCGGAAAAGTAAGACCAACACAAGAAATAATAATAGCAGGGGACCTAAATGGAAGAACAGGGAAAAGACAAAATGATAGCACGATAGGCCGTTTTGGAGAAGATATGACAAACGATAATGGAGAAAGACTAATTGACCTGTGCGAACTGAACAATCTGAAAATTACTAACGGCTTTTTCAGGCATAAGGACATACATAAATACACGTATGTACAAACAACGAGAAACATTAGATCCATTATCGATTACATAATTGTCAGCAAAAGTAGTACTATCAAAATTAGAGATACACGAGTAAAGAGAGGAGCCGAATGTGGCACTGACCACCGATTAATAATTTCACAAATGAGGTTTCCCTACACGTTGAACACCCAAACTAGAAGGAAGAAAGAACACGAAGAAGACCAAGTAGAAAATGAACCGAACGAAAAAGAAATGAAGTTCAACATAAATTTACTTCAAGAGGAATCCATAAGGGACCTATACCAGAGAAGACTGGACCAGAAGTTACAGAATTTCGGTTTCAGAAATGTCAAAGAAACGTACGAGCACGTCAAACACAGCATAAAAAAGGCGGCATTAGAAGCTTTGGGAAAACTTAAGAAAAGAAATACCCAACACATAGTAAAAATAAACAAAGAAACCAAAAAATGAAAGTATGAGCACCCAATCCCCAGAAGACACGCAGATGTACAAAGAGAAAAACAAAGTAAAACGAAGAAGGGCAAAAGAAAAGAATGAAGAATGGAAAGAAACATGTGCACAAATTGAACAATACATAGGAGGAACAAGGAATTCGGAAACCTGGAAAATACTGAAATCTTTAAGGAAGAATAACAACGAAAGGGTCCAAATACAATACATATCAGAAAAAGAGTGGGAAGACTACTATAAAGAACTACTCACAGAAAACCGCCCAGATTTCATAGAGACAGACACGAAACAGGAACAACAACAAAATCAGAATGAAGAATATATTGAGATAATATTAATCGAAGTAAAGAATGCCATAAAGACTTTAAAGAACAAAAAATCAGGGGGACCAGGAGGAATCGTTAATGAACTAATTAAGTACGGAACGGACAAACTACACACAATTATACACGAAATGTTCAGTAACGCTATAAACCTGAACGAAATACCAGATGAATGGTCCAAAGCATATATAACCTCGATACATAAAAAGGGAGATAAGAAGAAATGCGGGAACTACAGAGGCATCAGTGTGATAGTATGTATGGGCAGGTTATATGGAAAAATGCTAAAAGAAAAACTGGAAGAATCTATCTCAAATAAAATGGGAGAAGATCAGGTGGGGTTCACGGCAGGAAGATCTTGCATAGACTACATTTATACCCTCCAACAGTTAATTAAAAAAAAATGGCAAAAAATAGACCAGTACACATGGCATTTATAGATTTAAAAAAGGCATATGACACGGTCCCCAGAAAACAACTATGGAACACGATGAAGGAAATCGGAATAATTCAGAGGTTAATAGAAGCCGTAAAAAACCTTTACAACAACAAAAAGGTAAGAGTTAAAACCGGCAATAAATACTCCAACGAATTTAAGACCACAAAAGGCTTATTGCAGGGATGCTCTACATCTCCGACACTGTTCAAGATATTCCTCGAACAAATATTAAAACCATGGAAAAGGAAATGTGAAGGGATGGGAATACCAATCCGGGACAACTTCTTGTACACATTAAGCTTTGCAGATGACCAAGTGGTAACGGCTCAAGATGAAGAAGATCTGTGCTATACACTCCGAAAATTAGAAAAGGAATACACAAAAAATGGACTGGAAATAAATCTAGAAAAGACCGAATATTTAACAACAGAGTAAGAACCAGTGAGAAACTTGGAAATGGACGATAATAGGGAAATTAACGACACTGACAAATTCAAATATGTATTTAGGATTCATACTCTCAAAAAATGGAACCACCAAGCAAGAAATAACCAGCAGATTAGCACAGACAAGAACATGTATTAAACAAATAAACGGGGTAGTGTGGGATAGACAGATTACCAGAAATACAAAGAAGAGAATTTATAACACCTTGGTACGCAGTATAATGACCTATGGAGCAGAGAATTTAGTAATAAATAAACGAAACAGGTCCAAAATCACAGCAACTGAAAGGGAGTTCATGAGAAGAAGCTGCAGAGTGACAAAAATGGATCGCATCAGAAATAAGGAGATAAAACGAAGAATGGCAGTAGAACAAGACATAGTCAGCTACATCGAAGAAAAACGTTTAATTTGGTATGGACATGTGAGAAGAACAGATCATACAAGGTGGATAGCAAAGATTTCGGATTGGAGCCCAATAGGAAGGAGGAAAAGAGGTAGACCCCGAAGATCATGGAGGGATCAAGTGGACGAGGCCATGGAAAGACGAGACCTTAGAGATGGAGAATGGCAGAACGGAAAAGACTGAAGACGTTGGCTGATAGAAGGAAGGACGACTTTTTGATAGCAAAAGAGTCCAATAGTCTGACGAGATATATTAACACATCTATAATAAGAGTTGCACGAAGGAAGTCACAAAGCTATGCTGAACCACAGAATTATGAAAATGATAAACTATAACAATTGGATGCATCCTACCTTATACTTGATTTTTTACTAGGTAACGTGGACAATGTCTTAAGGGAAGGCAATTCTGTTTTTCTTTATCTGTCTCCAATGGTATTAAAAGGTTTCTTTGTTTCTACAATCGTGTACAAATCTGCACTAGTAACCTTCTCAAAAAGAGTTCTCAAAAAACAATGTTTCCGACAAAAAATAGAGGCCTGAAATGTGGCAAAGAAGAGAAGGTCAGGAAGATCAAAATATCCAGAAAATACAAATCATTGACAAGCAAAATAAAAAATAACCTAAAAAAATTGAACATTCATTAAATAATTCTCTGGATGGTTTCTGATTTTCCAAATCCTGTCAAATGAGGACCAACCCCATGAAATGCCAACCAAATGAGACAATAATTGACACTAGACAGATAGTAATTTATACCTAAAGCCTACTTAATGACTGATTTCATACGATTTCGGCCTTAAATAAGGCTTGATAGCACCGAAAAGTAAAGAATAATAGTTCACTGTTTTGAACTAATTAGGCCACTACTTGTGAGTACAACAAAAATTATGACTTCAGTTATAAATTTATTCACTAAATAATGTTTTCTATTTTTTATGCTTTAGATAAATACGTCAAGTCATCCAGTAATCCAACCCGTTTATGGTTGCGCAGCGTCGATTAATGATGATAAACTTGTACAGATCGATTTTTGATTTATTATTTAAACTTATATTTTGCCATATTTTTTATACATCATATTTCAGAATTTTGTATTTTACAAATAATTTTCAAAGCTTTTATTTAATTAAATATTTTAAATGTTCAACAGACATTTTATACATAGTTTTTTGCATAGATTTACCATTAACTTTTTCATCAAATAATATCATTGAAATATGTGTTTAATTAATTACTGAGATTAATCATTCATGGTATTTTGGATTTACACAATAATTTGAATGTTTCAGTAATGCTTAGTAATATTAATGTAATGTTTAAATATGTTTATGAGCAATTTGATTCAAATATATATCAATTGTTTAATAACAGTTTCATTTTTGATTTATACTTAAATAATTTATGTATCATGGAACAAATAATTCAACAATATTGTATTTAGTAATAAATAAGCCAGCGTTTCTCAAATAATAACAAATTTGGACCTTCTACAAATCAAGATGCCCTACAGAAACCTCTCTCGATAAGTGCCAAGTGTAACTAGCGTGTAAAATTTAGCAACACAGTCGCCTCCTAGAATGATACACTGAGTTCAGTGCTTCTTTAATAAATCAATGCTTTTTTGTAGAACGATTTGCTTCTGATCTAAAAATATGTCATGACAAATTTCTAAATTTCTATAATAATCTCATGAACTCTCGATTAACATCGAACCCAATGAAAATATAAGAAAAATGAAATTGAATGGAAATGGAAGCCTAGCTCAAATAACTAAATGAAGAAAATTGCTTAGAAAACTCATCAACAGAATCCAGCAAGATCTAATTACCAATACTGACAGAAGTTAGCAATAAAAAAACGACATATCAAGAATTATTTATTAGCAGAACAGATTATTTACAGTTAAGACAGTTAAGACATATGTCAGATTTATGACTACATCATACAGCTAAAAAATGGTATAAAAAGATCAGAATTTGATGACAATCTAGGGTATAATAGCTTTTATTCTACTTGCTAAGAACCAGAAATGTCCAAATGGAAACCTAGAGTGATGGAGAGTTTTACCTACCAGGTAAAGCTTATCACGTTAATAGCTTTTTTTTACGTATTTCATATTTTCATATTTCTATTTTAAAATGTTATTTAACATTAAAATGTATTTTTCCTTGCAGGTTTGGTGCAGATTAATGTGATGGTTTCTTAAAAAATTCTGTGGAGCTCACGCGAGACGTTTCTACGAAAGTCTTCCTCGTGAACAATAATTTTTATGTTTTACCTTTCCAATTATATTTAAATATAAAATACCTTTAAGTAACTCTAACATCTTCTATTTATTTCTACAATTAGCAAAAACAAGGAATGTTTTCTACGAGTATAAAATACTCCTGTTTTTCTAAAGCACATACTGAGTTAGCGACAAGCAAAACAAATACTCTTTTATTATTTAACCTCATTAAGAAATAGACTAACAATAAAGAGATAAAAATAGATCAGTCTTTAAAATAATGACACAATTACAAATATTAAACTACAATATTCGCAAATTTAACTTTGAGTGACATTCCTTGTTATTTTGCCTAGGTCTTCATGTTATATAAATTTTTATAATTTAAAATTCTCAAAAAGGTTTCTGAATTATAAATCGAATTTCCGAACTGTAAATCATAATATTAAAACAAAAAAATTTAGTTTTAATTACAATCATCGTGGTTTATTCCCAAAGTATTTAATGTGCATTATTTTGGCGAATTTTCTTTTTCGTGTAGCCTTTTTTTCAAGCGCACCAATAATTCCTTTTGTAGACATTCGTTTTTATTAACAAACAACGGCCCGTCAATACACGGATATACTTGTTGACATACGATGGATTGACGGACACGCCGCCTTCAAGCGTTTATATACGTCTATTCTTGTTAATGAACATAGACCCGTTTTCTTTAATGAATTCACAGAATTGTTTTTCTTCTTCTTGATGTGCCTATCCGTAACGAATGTTATCTTCATGCTATCATCATGGCAATCTTTATCTTATCTGCAGCTACGCAGAAAAACTGCACATATGTTGTGTTGAACCAAGTTCTGAGGTTTTTTTAACCAGGATGTTCTTCTTATTCCTGGATCTCGCTTTCCAAATATTTTTCCTTGCAGGATGGCTTGTTGGATGACATATCTGGATTCATTTTGCATAATGTGCTCGAAGTATTGTAACTTTCGAGATATGATGGTGCTCAGTACTTCTCTGTTCTTCTTCATTCTTCTGAGGACCTCCTTATTTTTGACTTTATCAGTCCACAGGATCTTAAGTATTCTCCGATATAGCCACTTTTTAAATGCTTCCAATCTTCGGCACATATCTGCGTTCAAGGTTCACGATTTAACACCATAAAAAGAACAGAAAAGAGGTAGCGTCGTAGCGTTCTTATTTTTATATCACGGGAGAGATTGTGAATCTTAAACAACGTGCCCATCCGGTGAAGGTGGATCTAGCTTTCGGATGCGCAGTCTTATTTTTGGTTATTGGTTCATTTTTTATTTATTATGGTGCCGAGGTAGTTGTAATGTGTCACTCTATCTACTGGGGTTTGGTGTTGACGTAGGATTGATCACCTTTTATCTTTTTCTTGCTAATTCTCATGAGCATGGTCCTCTTTACGTTTATATTGAGTCCATATTGTTGACTGCTATAGGTACCTGATTTTGTTCATAGGGACTTATAGATCCTCTAGGTTGTCCACAAATACTATGGTGTCATCTACACATCTGATTCCGTTTAGCCGGTATCAAAACGTCGAATATCGTTTACACGTCTAGATATACCTATTCAAACATATTGATAGCTTCCCTCATCGCATTTCGTAAAATGGGCCTTTATTTGAGTCGAGGTTTATTGGATGTGCTCCATTCGAAGATCGATGCACGCAGCGGTTTACCGGATCTGTATCCGGTGAATGAACTCACCTTTATTAGCAGCCAAGTAACACTGGAAAGCTATTAAAATAAAACGAATGTACCTCTATTGACAAACTATTGATACTCCTTTGTTTCGCAAGATAATCTCTTTAATTTCTTTAAAAAATAATTCTGAATGACCAACTTGGGACAAACAGTTCTTCCCTCCTTCTTATTCAGTAGTAACTATAAAATGTAGACACATCACAAAAATAGCTCACTTGAGAAAGGCCAAACCAGTTTTAGTTATAATGAATTATAATAATTTTTGTGGAAATATTGAAAACAGAAGTTATCAAAGACTACAAAAGGTCTGCACAACTATATACCTTAATTATTGTAAAAAAAATTAAGGGATATAAGAAGTGACGTTGAATACTCTTTTATTACAACTAAAATTACCTTACCTTGTGTATGTTTTCGATTGTTTCGATTTCTGAATAATACACTTACCTAAAATAAAAATAAGATTTTAGAAAATTGTGTTAAAATCTGAGTTATATAATATTAATAGTACATTTTTCTATCTTAGATTGTTAAGATATTATTTATATTAACAACTTTGTATTGATAGTTCTTCTCTGTTGTATTATTAATATTGATTTGTTGATTACTTCAAGAATTATTTTTATTTAGTATAACTGTTTCGTTTAACAAATTCATAAAATTCATTTAACGATTAGAAGAGATAAAAAAAGATGGCTAGCGAGGTATTTAAATAGAATTATCGACGTGGAGGATAGAATGGGGAAGCAGAATTTTTGACAAAAAAATAGACAAAGATAATGACAAATAAACGCAACACAAGATAAATCTGTAACAGATGAATCACCATTATAAGGCATTTTTCATAGAATAATATATTACCGAGCTTGAAACAGAATATGGATAATGTACTTTGAAAGGTTTTGCAAGTACTGGATCAGAAGGGAGTAATTGTTAAAAACACATGATGGCAGATATAGGGGGCATAACTTTTGAAGGCATTAAATCTCGTCCCCCCTTACGGCACGTATCCATAGGTAATAGAAAACGTCATAAGGTATAACCAAATGAACACCTGCGTATCAGCTGAGAACACGGCATTGTTGCTCCAGCTATATCACTGCAAACTGTAGATTTGTTGATTAAACATGATACAACTAACTCATTGTATGGTGAGATTTGAGACGTGACTACTACACTCCTCAAATCCGTGAGATGAGATTTTCTAAATCCCCCACTTGGAAACTGAAATTCCCCCAAATTTAAGCTCAAATCCCCCAAACTTAAAATTTTGTCGCACAATTACAATTTTTATAAATTTGAAAAGACTGTAGACTGGAACAGACTGTACTTTAATTTTTTATACTAAAAAAATGAGAATAATTTTACTTCATGATTTATAAAAACTGATGTCATCAGTGATGTCACTTATATTTAAAACTGAAAATTAAATTTAAAAAACAAAATTAGAAAATCGGACGCCATTGATTATGTGTAGAATTGGGACGACTAGGCTCTGAATCCCATTTGTTCTTTTATTAACATAATAATTCCCAAATTTCTTTTTCGTTTTGGCTATATTCTGCATCCAACGTGACTTTAATCCACAGCCGATATATGGAAGTACATATTTCTCAAACTTACATAACCACACGACGGTGGTGTATAGGACAAAATGATCTATATTTCAAAACCAAAGGCCTTATATTTTTGTAAAATATTTAGATAAGTACATTTTTTTGGATGCCTTAAAGGTATCTACTGAAAAAACCAGATATGTATATTATTTATTTATGTAGGAATCGCATTAATGATGATCCCCTAAAATCCACCACAATTTCCCCCAAAAAATACCCCATCCATTTTAGCTTATAAAAATCCCCCCAGACCCTTTGAAATTACCCCAAAAATGGGGGGCAATACCCCAATCTGGCAACTCTGAATCCTTGAGGTAAAACCATCGTGCCTAAAGGAGGCATGGTACATAACAGAGAAAAGTGTTGTCCAAGTGATGCTCCAACTTCTAAAATTATATTCTTGGGCCCTGATATGGGAAGGGGCTCATAGGTGGCTTTTAGGCATTGCTGTAGATTGATTGTTAATAAATATTTTAGTGCTTTTGAGCATTTTTAATTAATTTTATAAGTGAGTCATATTTTATAGTTAATTACTTAATCAAATTTTACGTGTTATTTTTCAAAAGAACAAGGGAGTAAACTTAATAATGTTGTTCCTTTTGATAGCTTATGTCCACCCAAATAAATTATAGTTCATTATTCTGTTTACATTGTTTGCCTTTCTCCTCGTAGATTCTCAACGCAAAAACTAAGGAAACAACATTATTCTAAATTAAAATATATACGCTAGAGCAAGTACAATTAGCGCCTTAAATTGCGAAATTCTCCCAATTAAGGTTGGTTTTAATGAAGGGTTAAAAACTTCATTTAGTCCGTGTTGTAGCGTAATCTTTTTGCTTCATTAAGTGCTGCCGCCCTCTTTGTACTGTGATTATCCTGAGTTGCCGCCGTAAGGCGTTCTTGTCTAGACTGTAATTTTGATAATTTTTTTCTTAACAGTTGTTTCGAGTACTTGTTTGTTCGAGTATTATTTACAAATCGTGTACGTTGGTGGTGCTTTAGGTAATAATTTAAATGTGTATAAGTAGTTATGGACGTAATCGCGAAAAAATATGTGAGACCCCGCTCTAAGCAATACATGTTTTAAGTAAAATCATCTTTATATAACCAGTTTTAATGCACTGTACATATATAAATAGTAATCGTATGGAATTTTACCTCGTCTGTCTTTTTTGCTTAGTATGCAGGCTTTTATTAACTCTTTTTTGGTGCAACTAAATATACAGCAATATAAATTCGGTGTGTAAATATATATAGATAACAGTGTTTGAACCTTATATTTTAGGATCAAATTGAAAAGAATCAGGAGCTTTTCAACAACTTCAATGACAACAACGCGGACGCTATTTATCTAAATTTTTGTAGTATGAAAAAAGCAAAACATATTTTTAAAATCTGATTTAAATAAAGCTTGCCACTTTAACTTGTTTAAACAAATATCACCAAAATAACCAACAAAAGAAATGTCTGGAAGAAAGTGCATGCAGATTATATAAATGCAACATAGATACATGGAAAATGGGAGGAAAATTAGCTTGTGTAAGATCAAATGGAAGGTATGAAAGAAAACAGCCAGACTGGTACAACGAGCGGCTTAAACATCGGAGTACAAATTGCATGAGAGTAAGAAGGGAGTGTAAGAGGTTAACAAGAATGCAAGCAGGACATTTGAAAGAGAGACTGAATGAAATAAAGCAAATGCAGAATGAATAAAGGAATGGATAAGAAGATCTAAGAAAGAAAGGGTGGAGTAACCTGCCTCAGGATTTCGAAGGGGATATCTAGGGGCAGGGCTTCAAGATTTTCTGTACAGAATTAAAGAGGAAAAAGACAACCTACCCCCTGCCTGAGGAGGAGAAAGTCCATTTAAGACGGGAATTCTTTCCTCAGTTGGAAGATAGGTGTGAAAGGGTTACTGGTTTAATAGAGTCGGAACCTCTTACTGAGTTGGAACTCGACGAGGCTGTTGGGACGGATGAAGATCCGAAAGGCACCTGGCATAGACGGAGTCATGCCGGAGACAGTAAGACTCGTCGCACTACCCGCAGGTTTTCCTAAGATTTCTAAACAAACTGGTGAAACAACAGCAGTTTCCAACACTGTTAAAAGACGCTAAGGTTGTCCTTATCCCGAAAGGTAGAAGCAGTAGCGCACCTAGAATTTGCCTCTGGGGGGGGGGGTTTGGTTAGTCACCAATTTTTTTTTATGATATTACCTCCATTTTGAGTCCTTAAAATGTAACAGTGTCGGAATAGGGTCCGGGGGGGTTTAACCCCCAAAACCTTCCCTCGGTGCGCCACTGGGTAGAAGTGACGAGGAAGAGGTGCGGTTTCAGCCAATTTGCCTTCTTAGTTAGGTGGCTAAATTGTACAAGCCGCTTCTAAAAGGCCGCCTTGAGCGAGAGCTGGAAGAAAAGCATGCGCTGAGCGACAGCCAATATGATTTTAGGGCCAAAAAGATCCACCATAGACGCAGTCACAGAAGTAACCCTTTCGTCACGCAAAATACAAAGAGGTGGTGGCTCTCATCCTGCTTGATGTCAAGAATGCTTAACCACGGCATCATGGGAAAAAAATCATGTTTATGCTGAGAGAATTTGGCGTTAGTAAGTACCCTGGTCAACGTAATTGACAAATACTTTACTGACAGGTCCTTAAGGGAAAAAAGATACCAGCATCATTTTGTCGTAGGGTGATCCACAGCGTTCAGTACTAGGTACCACCACTCCCACCCTGTGAAATGTCCCTGTACGGGGTGTTAAGACCTACAGATGCCAATTTAATGGACTTTTGACAGAAAACGGACATGGCTAGTGTGGCTAACACAGCCCTGCGTCGTTTAGTAGATGGATCAGAGATAACAATCTACAGATAGCAACCTCAGAAAACTAAAGTGGTAGTTCTCAAAGGGAGCCGGGGACAAATACTCTCTTCGTTTTATAGTGGAAGGTTTGGAGGTTGCACCGGTTAAATCGGTTAAGTATCTCGGAGTCTGGTTGTCGAAAGGACTGAGGTTCGGACTACATATCCAAAAGACGAAAAGAATGCGAATCGTAGTCTGGAGGCATTGATACGGCTGATTCCAAACATTGGAGGCCAGGTGGCACCAAAAAAAGGGGTGATAAATGGAGTTTTTCAGTCGGTGGTACCCTACGCTGCCCCCGTGTGGTGTAGCGCACTGAACACTGCAAAAATACGCCAAGCTGATGGAGTCTTCGCACCAGCAAATGCTCCTCAAGGTATCTAGTGCATACAGAACGGTTTTAAATGAGGCTCTATATGTCCTTGGAGCGGTGATACCGATGGTTTTGTTGTGCAAAGAGCAAGCGAGGGTGTATACGAGGAGAATGGAAATATAGATGTGAATAAGAGAGGGAGAGAGAGAGAGAGAGAGAGAGAGAGAGAGAGAGAGCCATAGTAGAATGGCAGAGAGAATGGGCGAATGATAGCGGAAAGGCAAGGTGGATGAAGGAGCTTATTTCCGATTTGAGGCCGTGCTGGGAATGTAAGTTAGTTGTAACTAGACTACTTCCTGACGCAGTTTCTAACCAGACATCACAGTTTGTGGGGTACCGGACGTTTTCGCCCACATTTTTAACTGCCAGATATGGGCAAATGAGAGGGGAGACTTCGACAGGTGAATGTGTTTCGGGCTAGATGAAAGAAACATGGTAAACATAATGATGATAGAAGAGAAAGAATGGAGAGAAGGACAGACGAGAAAATTGAACTAGGGATCTGAAATCTTGTTTCTTTTTTCTCGAGAGCCAAGAACCGCTAAGTACCAAAATTAGTTTATGGCCTCACGGAAATATTTTCTTTCTTTGGATTTATTTTGGTAATAGACAATTATTAAACAATTTTTTTTCTGATTTACGGTGATAGTTATGGTTATCTATAAGCTTTTCCTTAATATAATATAGTTATTATTCTTTTAAAGTAGCGGATAATATAAGGATTTTAGTTGTCCATTGAGTGGCAATACCACTACTCTGGAACGGTGGTTAAGGTTTTAGCCAGAACACGATTAATCCGGCACTACCCTGGGGTCTCCTGACCTAGTATCCTACTCGGCCGAAAGATGCCAGGGTGTCTGGCAGAATCTGGCAATACGGCAATTAAAAAAAAAGTACGAGGAAAATAATAATTCATTTTTGTAATGAACAATAGCGCACTTAGATAACTGCAGACTTCTATCTTTGTTATTAAAATGTTTCAAACTTCCCAAAGTTGATTATAAAGAGATTAAACCGCAAATATGACGCATACCAACATGCAGAGTATGCGGCTTTTGGATAGAGATCTCCACAACTGACCACTCTTCTAATCTTAAAATAATAATAAAGCTAATGCAAAATGCATACAACATTTCACTACACCTGACACTGTTTGATTAGGAAGAAGGCTTCGATTCGATAGCATAGAATCATAAGCGGTCGGAGTGACTCTACTAAATTTTTGCGTAGATTCAATATATAGGATGTTAACCCATATATATACCAAAATGACACTACGAAAATTCTAGACCTATATTTACTAACACAATCAATAAGAATTATTGGAGGAGTATGACAAGGGAATACAATGTCATCCAAACTACTTACTCTACCGTTGGAAGAATTGGAGAAATAAAAAGAAAAATAAAAATGGGCAGCATATGAACGGTTTTGATATTACCAAAAACTAAATTTTTTCGTTGAAATTATCACGGCCTTTTGTATATTCGCCGTAATACTTCTTCGTTCGTGACTCGCCCAGCCATCTTATTGTTAATATTCGTCCATAGTATCACATTTGAGATTTTTTATATTGGTCTGTTTGAGAGTCCATGCTTTCACGCCATAGAGCAAGGGACTAAACACACATGCTCTTAATATTCTTATTCGTAGAGAGAGACTTACATCACGATTATTATTAAACAGTTTCTTCGTTTTTATGAAAATTGACCTAGCAATTTCAATGCGTCTTTTGATCTCGATATTTTGATCGTTTTTGTTGTTTGTCATAGCTCCCAGGTGTTTGTAATTATTGATCATTTGAATCGAAGTGTTATTCATAGTTATATCTGTATATTGAATTGTAATTTTACTAAAGATCATATACTTGGTTTCATATTCATATTCTCTAGTAAAAGTTGAAGCTCTTCCGATGTTCTTGCCAACAGCACAGTATTATATGTATTATTATATTCCTTCATTTGCGTTTGATAAAACTTTCTGACATAATATGTCTTCAATGTAGAAGTTAAAAAGTAGTTGCTATAATATACATCCCCATTTCACTGCACGTATTACTCTTATTAGATGTTAAACTTCATCTTCTATTCTTATATTTGCTCGCTGATTCCTTTTATAATCTATGCCTTTACTCTCAAGAATATCTTTGAGTAAATCATGATGTAACCTGTCAAAAGCCTTTTCGAAATCTATGAAACAGATGTGTATCTCTTGTTTTACGTCCAAGCATCGCTGTGTAAGAACATTTACAGCCAACAGAGCTACTCTAGTGATAATTCCCTTTCTAAATCTGGTGTATGCAGGTGTCTCTAGATTGGTGCATACAATATGGAAGTCTGCGATGGTTCTAAGCTGATTCTTGTTTATTTTCTGCAATACATGAGATTTATTAGCGTATGTTCATCCAACATGCATTTTGCCACATGTTAGATCGTGCATAATCTTCTAGAGGGAGTTATGTTGTGTTCGGAGTTTTTTTCGGTCACGGACAAGGCTTTTTGGCATTCTAAGGCCGGCTCTGGACCGAAGCACCAGCAAATATGTAGGTCGATCTTGATTCGATATAGCTTCAAGAGAGACTGTTAACGACAAAAAAGGGCAATATTTTTAAAGTAAAGCTATTTTGTAACCAAATAAATAATTAAAATACAGTGACATAGACGGGCATAAACGTTCAACAATTACTAAGAGTGGCACAAAATAGAGATCATTTTCAATGAGTGGACCCAAAGAAGAACATAAAAATAAAAGACAGTAACATAAAAATTTAATGTAAAACTTTATATCAGTGTTCCGAATTATGTACATATACCTCTTAAAACTGATGTTATCAATATATCTCGATGTAAGTTTGCAATATACGCCTATGTATGTATTCGTCATTCAACCGAATACACTCTATCTATGCCATCAGTATTCAAAGGAATTGGGTACGAATAAGCTAAAGCATACCTGTTAGTGGTTTCGTTAATGGATATCGTTTGTAACGCTACTACATTGATTAAAATTTTTAATACAGCTGTGTTTACCCACATCAAATAATTATGTGTTCACTACCTTTACATTTGCTGAAGAATTCATTCCTCACCGAGCTATGTGAAACACAAATAGTTCAAATATGAATGTGCTTTACATACTGATATTTTTATTTTAGATCCGCTGCTAGCAATCTATTGTAAAGATGGAAAATTAACTGGCTACTCATAAAAGGAATGAACTTTTCGCATTGTGAGTATCTGACGTACGACTATCAATGTGTTAGTGTTTTCATTATACATTTTTAGATAAATCTAGTGATGAACTGATTTTTGATATTTCCAAAAAATATAGTCGTATTAGGCAGCTTAAATAACTGGAAATATGGTTATTTTGTCTTATGACTATATTTTTACAGCCTATTAGGAGATGTTTCACAGTAACATTGGCTTTACAGATCTAACATGATGGTATGATCCATTAATTATTATAGGTATGGTGGACTACTTACTCCAAGTCGGGAGATTTTGAATTAACCGGCTTCTACTTTGATTTAGTGAACGTCACGGTTTTACTGCCGGTTTTCTTTCTTTTAGCACAAAAAAATTACGTTAATTGGCAAGTTCGCCATTGGGAACCTGTATTTCCTATGAATGAATATAGGTTGTGTCTAACTAATCGTCTATATTACTTTTGTGTTCATAGACGTCCGAGTGAACGGTGTCAATTCAAGAAGTCAACTTATTTAGTTTTAGATTTGTCATGGTCTAAACGTGAATCAAATAAAGGATTTAAAGTTATATCGACAATATTCTTAATATTACTGGATGAATATTGGATATAGTATTGGCCTTGTTTTTGTGTTTATTTATTATAACCCAAGGTTACACGTTCTAGCGTTGATAGACCTTAGTGGATAGTGAGAGTGGCCGGAGGAAAATTAAGCTTTTCGTCAAAAAAAAATGCACTTTTAGGTTATGTATACTCAACATACGGGTCTATAAAAAATATACAAGTTTTACAAAAGCATCAACTATGCGAGTGAGTTCTTTTTTTAATTTTTACACGGAAAAAATATAAAAACAAAAAAAAAACATTTTTGGGCTTAGGGCAGGGGATGAGGGGCTTAAATTGCGACACTTGTTTTTAATTACATAAAATGTAAAAAAAAATAAAAACTTTGAATCAGGTTGTATCGATTTCAAAAAATATGATTGACTCAATATTTTTCTCTCAAATTGACAAAATGTTTTTCAATGTTTTAAAATACTCGTTTATTTGATCTGATTCTCTTCAATTTGATCATGGATGAAATCATTAAAAGCGTTAACAAAGGAAGAGGTAGATATGGTCGATGCAAGATCATCCAACTCGAAATCCTGCTTGCTGTTTCAGCTCCATGTAACTTCGTATTTGTTTTCGTATTCGCTCCTTCGACTGGGGTTTTAATAACTTTTCCATATAATCTACTGATAGTGCTGGTAACTAAGATGAGGCGGTAGTTCTTGCAGTTTGTATTATCCCCTTTTTAAGGATCGGTGTAATTCATGCTTCTTTCCAGCTTTCAGAAATATTATCTCCGTTTAAGTATCATTTAGATATATATTTTTCAGAAGTTCAGCAGGGATTCCTTCTGGTCATAAGGCTCTTGTGTTTTCCATGGTTTTTATAAGTTTGTCACTTAGATAATTATTTTGCGTAGTGACTTTTAAATACATTGATTTTGATGGTTTCAAGGTTTGTTTGTAGCATTTTAGTAGCATTTTTGAAGTTATACTTCTATACGCGCGCTCCACGTTGGAAATTTGTATGGGAGTGAATCTGTGAAATCATTACATATGTAAGATAATGAGTAAGAGTGAGACAGAAGATATATTTTCTCTCTCTTCCTCTCTCGAATATAAAAATGTTCATTTTGTATATATATTTAATATTATATATATATATACATATATATTATATATATAATAAAATATTTATTAATATTATTATTTATGTGATATGTTTTGTATTACTTATTAAATGTTCATAATTATATTAGTCTTTTGTATTTCAAAATAATAATCTCAATAAATCACTGTATGACCCAGAACTGTCAATTTTGAAATACGTTTGTGTCATGTCCTCGGTAGTATAGTAGTCAGTATCCCCGCCTGTCACGCGGGAGACCGGGGTTCGATTCCCAGTTGGGGAGGACTTTTTCATTAATATTATTACATGGTCAATTAAACATATGCGTAAGTAGAAAAGTTATGTATATTAAATTGTCATTTTTAAATACTTATGAATATTGCATTTTAATTTGTATTGTATTATTATATTGAATTATGTTGCACTGTATCGGAGTGTATTTTTTTATGTATATTATTGTCATTTTTAAATACTTATGAATAATGCATTTTAATTTGTATTGTATTATTATATTGAATTATGTTGCAGTGTATTGTATTGTATTTTTATATTAATAACAAAATAAACAATGAATTTTACTGCAGAGTATGTGTAAAAAAATTTTTGCATTCAACTCCTTTCATACATATATGAAAATAAAAATATACATTTTCATCAAAATATTGATTCAATCCTTCATTTACTATACTCCTATTACAGGTCAAATGTTTATTAATTGTTAGTAAGTTGTTATTAATTCTGTTTCTCTTTCTGCTATGTCTTACCTATAGCATTACATATGTAATGATTGTGCAGATTGACTTCCAAATAAATTTGTAACGGCGAATGCGTGTATAGAAGTGTAACTTCTACCGGCAGTCCCACTGGACTACCACACCCGTTTTTTATAGTCTTTTCAATGATGTATCACAGGTAGGGGTTTGCAATTTAAACTATTTTGGCTGTGGTGAGTGGGGCCTAGGTTGATGGAAGTGAGTTCTCTTTCATGTTATTTAGTACTAGCTTAGAAACGGTTTCAAGCATTTTTCGATATCCGCTTTTGTTCGTGAGATATAGCCCATTGTAAGTTTTAAAATTGACACACTGTATGACAAAAATGAACACATTATACACAACCTATTAAATGACTGCTTAAGTATCTATTTCTACACAGGTTAACTAACAATCATAAGAACCCAAAGGCGCGTGTGTATGTAGGTTTCAACAAAATTTCACCATGTTATTAAATCCCAATACAATGAAACGAAATATTGACGAACACACTGACGAAAGTTCTCAACAAAAACGACTAATACAAATCCTAAGAGCGACGTTTGCGAGATAACAAATGAGAATGGAAAAATTCTGCAGGAATAATACTGGATAAAAATGAAAAAGGACAATATCCGTCGAGTGCTATACAAGAATGGCCGTTTTTTTTTTAATTTGCCGTACAAGCAAATTGTGGAAAAATATATACGCTTTATCATTTGCTAAAATTGAATACAAGCTTATTTAAAAACTAATTGCTTTTTTGTCGCTCCACAGTCTACATCCATCTGCAGTTTCATTTAATAGACTGACACTTTTATACTTTGAAGCCTTTCCGTAAATCAATATTAAAATACTAATAATAAACAATATTAAATTTATATTTTCAGATTTTTTTTTGTTTATTTACAAAACAACGCTTTAACCGCCTGGGTCACAACCGCATGGATCACCGTTTCACTATCGATTTAATTTTTTTTTTATTTAGATTCCTATAAGTCCCACTTATTTAGCCAAGCAGTAATCACTTTTTCTTTGAGAAACTATTTTATATCATTGGAGATAGCCTTTGACACTATTATAGCATAATCATTTTTGGCAGATTCTCTAGCTTGGAAGTCTGCTTTTTCATTACCTTGTATTCCCATGTGCGATGGAACTCACATAAATTTGACTTCGGAACCAAATTATTGTAAGGCAGCAAGTTATTTTTTGATGAGTAAGGCTATGTATGGAGTTCTTAGTGTATAGTTGACCGATTGTTGTTAACGAGTTTAGAGGATCTCTCATAATGACGGAAGAAGAATGGATTGTACTTTTGGTATGGATCAGGGCTTGTAATATTACATATATTTCTGCAGTGTATATAAAAGTGGCTGAGAATAATTTAAATTTGGAACAAGAATGTTGAATGGCAAATTCTGCTCCTCCACTATTTGCAGATTTGTAGGCATCTGTATAAATGTAAAAACTTTTCACATAAGTCTCGACTTTCTTTAAATGTAACTGTTGGATTTTAGTAGGTGGTTCCTCTGATTTTTGTGATATTAGAATAGTGTCGTATTCATTTCAGGAATCACGATTAACCAGGGAGGGGGAGTTTTTATATTTGAATGAAAGAGGTTAGGAATTTGGAGTTGAAGATCTTTTAAATTTCTTCTGACTCTTTTGTAGAATCGTGAATCAAACCCACTTTATGTTATAAGATTCTAGGTAACGATCCATGAATGTATTTCTAAACACTTGGTGAAATTTGTTACTCACGACTGAAGATGCATACGAAAGGCATAAATACTTCTTTCGTAGGGTAAGAGGTGGTTCTCTTGTAAGGTATCGAGTGACTTATAAATATTTAATAATGTAGTTTCGTCGGTTCCCCATTCTTTGTTTGATTTTCTTGATTTTTTTTTTCACTCTTTCTAACGGTGTATAGCCTATTGTAATTTGGGCGTTCTAATTTGGTGTATATGCGCGAGTAAATGATAGTAAGGAGTATTTTAAGTACATGGCTCATCAGCGCTTGACTAAAGCAAGTTTTTTATGAATCTTAGCATATTATATTTTTTAACAGTTTGTTTTGATCGTTATTTGAAGTTATTTCTATACCGATTGTTGATAGTATTCTAACGAAAAACTTTATTTTTTCGAATTTTTATTTTAACGAAAAATTTTATACGTACTACATACTACATGATTCACCACTCATAAATAAAAACAGAATATATAAATTAAAGGAAAAATAAAAGACTAGGCACATATACAGGGGAATTAACTGACGAATGTCAGGTAGGTTTCCGGAGAGAACAATACATTATCGATTCGATTGACCCAAAGTAGTGGAACCAAAGCTTTGGTCAAACAGCGCCAACTATATTTTAACAACAGGTGTATTTTAATTTTGAAATTCTTTCTTCTTTCAAATCAATTTTCGACTGACCATCGAAACGTCAAAAAACAAATATAAACTGTAAATTTTAGTGCAATAAATTATGCCTTAATCCATTTTACTACCAAAAATTAAAAAAGCCATTAAAAAAGCAAAAACAGCACTAACACTTAATTCATACCCACACCACCTTATCGACAACACTTTCAAATCGCGACTGCATAAATTTTACAATAACAATAATAACAATGAAACCAACACGGTAAAGAAAAACTATATGTCTCTTCCCTGTATAAAAGGATTATCAGAACAAATTGCAAATCTTCTGTCCAAACATAATATTATGGTTGCTCATAAAGGGCACAATCTTTTGAAAAAGAATTTTACAAGATTAAAAACAAAAACCCCTCTATTAAAAAGATCGCATGTTGTATATGAAATTCCCTGCTCGAATTGTGATGGAGTTTATATTGGACAAACCAGTCAGCTACTTAACTCAAGAATACGTTCCCACAAATATGACAAAAAAAACTCAACCGCCCTCACAAAACATGAAAACGAAAAAAAACATAATTTGATTTTGAGAAAACCAAGATCCTAAAAAGTGAACCCAACAGGAAAAAGAGAGAGCTTCTAGAGTCTATACAAATAAAAAAATAATAATAATGCAATAAATGATAAAAAAGATGTCAAAAATTTGAACAAAATATATTTTAACTTAATTTAAAAACACATAAAAAGACAATCTCAGAACGCCTATGATGTTAAAATAACTGGTTGTTTAAACGATAAACTAACTTCAATAAACAACACATTAGATCTAAAATATATTTTACATGTAGTGACTTAGTGGGTATGTCCTATGTTTTTAATATTATTTTAATTGTGACGTCTACTTGTTAGTAACAAATTTTTACATGCTTGGTAAGTCAAAAGTTTAACTTTTAAATCGTATTATGTCTATCATAAAATGTTTTTTAGTCAATATTACTTCTTGAAAAAGGCATGGATTTCCTGCCGAAACGTCGAAAAAATATATGAAAATGCCTTAGTATCAAATCAAATTTTTTTATGAACCTAAGCCCAAGAAAATCCACTAAAAATATATATATATATATATATATATATATATATATATATATATATATATATATATATATATATATATATATATAGAATTTCTAAATAATATTAACGACCATAGAACTGAGAAACAAATAAAGAGTATCTCTAGAAAAACGCTATTGAAGTAAAAAAAACAAACTTTAGGAGAATACAGTATTGATATGAGTAAAATAATTTATTAAATATAACGATAAAAGAGTGAAAAAGCTCCATTTGAAAAAACATTCAGTAATAGACACAGTTAAGTAAAATTTTGAAACCAATATTATTAAATGGAATATTGGGCAAAACTTGTAATGTTTGACTTTGCATACTCAAAATAAAATATCTGTTTCATACACAAAACTGAATTATATATTTTCTAGTTCATATTTTCGAAGAGTACCACTAGACGATATTTTTGACTATATATCAATTCATATTAGACTGTCACAACGGTTATGTTCCATAAGAAATAACAGTGGAATAATTGCTTGATTATCTACTAAAATATCTCACAAAGTTTTTGTAATATTACTCCTTTACTTTTAAAAAGAAACAAAAAGAAAATAGTACATCAACGATATTTTCGCTAACGCAAAGTAGCCTGCACTCGAAACAAGCCCAAAGTTAAAATTTTTTGAGCAAACATTCCGAATACCACACATTCTATTTAACTTTATTAACAGAGCCGATCCTCCCCATGTGTGCTAAATGAACATTGTGTCTGTCTCCGATGGATACCGCTAATTAATTGGTATCCCGTAGGAGTATAGCGGGAGGCATTATGCGGCTTCAACTTTATTGGTGGCGTATAATTGAACAAAATGTTTACTGTAACATTAAGCTTGCTGTGCACGTGATAATTTTAAATAAAGTGTAAATATGTTTTTATGAAGCTGTCTAGACATTTTTATTAAATTATTTTAGGAAAATGAGAAGTGCAAAACAAAAATTAAAAGTTAGGTATAAATTACCTAAAAGGAAATTTTGACTCTATTATTAGTAGCTCTTAATTAACATTAAGTTTAGTATCAATACCTAAACATGATGCAAACTTCAGTGTGTAATAAATAATTGGAAACACACATTCCACCTATTATATCATAGTATTAAATACGACATAAATATCCAACCATTCAAAATGAATATACTTCAAATATATGCCCCGACTGCAGATAGGAAATATGACAATGAAGTCGAAAAGCTCTATGACCAAATCCTAGACATCTTAGAAAATCTTAATAAACATGAAATTTTATATATTTATAGGCGACTTCAATGAAAAAATTGGGGAAGGTCGATGAGGTCAAATTGTAGGTCCCTATGATCTTATGATCCTGGATCTTTGTTAAAAGAGACAAGATGCTGGAAGACCCCCGAAATCTAGGTATACCAAAAAAATATATCATCCTCATAAAAATAACGCCAGGGTTCAAAAGCCGCAGTTAGAGTAGATGGAGAACTGTTTCCTCTGTTTGACATCAACATGGGGATGAGATAGGTAAACGCACTTTCAACCATGCTGTTCAGCCTAGTTCTTGAAGCAGTCATCAGAAAAACCAATGTAACCGGTCATATAAACACCAAAATAATACAAATTACTGCACATGCAGACGATGTCGCCGTTAGTAGTATAAGCAAGACAAGACTAATGGAAACGTTCAGGGAAATTGATCCTGAAGCACAAAAGAGAGTGCATAAAATAAACGAAACAAAAACTAAGTACATGAATAATATAACAATAGACAACTATACTATTTACATATCTGGGTACAGAAATCAATCAGAAGAATTCCGTAAGTAGCGAAATTAATGCACGTATTTACAATGGAAATCGTACATAATATGCTAATAAAAGAATGATGACATCGAAATTATTAGACAAAAGAACCAAAATGACTATCTACAGAACTTTGATTAGACCCGTAGTAACCTATGTTTGTGAAACCTGGGTAATGACGAAAAAAGAGGAAGCAAAACTCAGGACATTCGAGAGAAAGATACTGAGAAAAGTATACGGCCCGGTGCAAGAGGAAGACGGCACATGGAGAATCAGGAGAAACGACGAGGTTAATGAACTGAATGAAGGGTATGACATTGTAAGATTTGTAAAAAGTCAAAGACTGTCATGATTGGGACTTGTCCAGCGACAAGAAAACACGAAAACGACAAAGAAGATGTTACAGTGGAAGCCGGTAGAAAGGCTGAAAAAAGAAAGGCCCATGACGAGATGGTTAGATGACGTGGAAGACGACCTGAAACCCATGAATATAAAGACAATGGATGAGAAGGGCCCAAGAGAGATCTGAATGAAAGGACATAGTCAGACCGACAAAGACCCATCCAGGGTTATGATGCCAAAAGAAGATGATCTTGGACAACCTAACGATTTAGGGCAGAGATTGAATGAATTTTGTATGAAAGATAAC